>NC_091755.1:8567304-9241970 GCF_043380555.1 Nothobranchius furzeri
CACATCATTCTGGGTTCATTTGTGTGAAAACAAGGTCCAATCCGGCTGAAACGTTACAGGAAGGTAGAATCTATTGAGTTGTAAGTGATCTGAACGTTTCATGATGATAGCACTTTCCTAAGGGGGTCAAACCATGTCCCAAAGGTCACCGGATCTGGTGTCAATTTAAAGAAGTAGTCCAGTTACACATTTGTGGGCTTATAACTTGGCTTCTGAATGTCCTAGAGCGATCAGGTTTGCTTTAGTGTACTCCAATCAACAGCCCCTACAACCACAAAAAGGAATGGAGACATTAGCACTTATGGTTTTTAAATGGCACCCAGAATTATGTTGCACGAAGCACAATTTCACATCATTCTGGGTTCATTTGTGTGAAAACAAGGTCCAATCAGGCTGAAACAATACAGGAAGGTAGAATCTATTGAGTTGTAAGTGATCTGAACTTTTCATGATGATTGCACTTTCCTAAGGGGGTCAAACCATGTCCCAAAGGTCACCGGATCTGGTGTCACTTTAAAGAAGTAGTCCAGTTACACATTTGTGGGCTTATAACTTGGCTTCTGAATGTCCTAGAGAGGTCATGGTTGTTTTAGTGTACTCCAATCAACAGCCCCTACAACCACAAAAAGGAATGGAGTCATTAGCACTTATGGTTTTTAAATGGCACCCAGAATTATGTTGCACGAAGCACAATTTCAAATCATTCTGGGTTCATTTGTGTGAAAACAAGGTCCAATCAGGCTGAAACGTTACAGGAAGGTAGAATCTACTGAGTTGTAAGTGATCTGAACGTTTCATGATGATAGCACTTTCCTAAGGGGGTCAAACCATGTCCCAAAGATCACCGGATCTGGTGTCAATTTAAAGAAGTAGTCCAGTTACACATTTGTGGGCTTATAACTTGGCTTCTGAATGTCCTAGAGAGATCAGGTTTGTTTTAGTGTACTCCAATCAACAGCCCCTACAACCACAAAAAGGAATGGAGTCATTAGCACTTATGGTTTGTAAATGGCACCCAGAATTATGTTGCACGAAGCACAATTTCACATCATTCTGGGTCCATTTGTGTGAAAACAAGGTCCAATAAGGCTGAAACGCTACAAGAAGGTAGAATCTATTGAGTTGTAAGTGATCTGAACATTTCAAGATGATCGCACATTCCTATAGGGGGTAAAACCATGTCCCAAAGGTCACCGGGCCTGGTGTCACTTTAAAGAAGTAGTCCAGTTACACCTTTGTGGGCTTATAACTTGGCTTCTGAATGTCCTAGAGAGGTTAGGTTTGTTTTAGTGTACTCCAATCAACAGCCCCTACAACCACAAAAAGGAATGGAGTCATTAGCACTTATGGTTTGTAAATGGCACCCAGAATTATGTTGCACGAAGCACAATTTCACATCATTCTGGGTCCATTTGTGTGAAAACAAGGTCCAATCAGGCTGAAACGTTACAGGAAGGTAGAATCTATTGAGTTGTAAGTGATCTGAACGTTTCATGATGATAGCACTTTCCTAAGGGGGTCAAACCATGTCCTAAAGGTCACCGGATCTGGTGTCAATTTAAAGAAGTAGTCCAGTTACACATTTGTGGGCTTATAACTTGGCTTCTGAATGTCCTAGAGAGATCAGGTTTATTTTAGTGTACTCCAAACAACAGTCCCTACAACTACAAAAAGGAATGGAGTCATTAGCACTTATGGTTTTTAAATGGCACCCAGAATTATGTTGCACGAAGCACAATTTCACATCATTCTGGGTTCATTTGTGTGAAAACAAGGTCCAATCAGGCTGAAACGTTACAGGAAGGTACAATCTATTGAGTTGTAACTGATCTAAACGTTTCATGATGATAGCACTTTCCTAAGGGGGTCAAACCATGTCCCAAAGGTCACTGGATCTGGTGTCAATTTAAAGAAGTAGTCCAGTTACACATTTGTGGGCTTATAACTTGGCTTCTGAATGTCCTAGAGAGATCAGGTTTGTTTTAATGTACTCCAATCAACAGCCCCTACAACCCCAAAAAGGAATGGAGTCATTAGCACTTATGGTTTGTAAGTGGCACCCAGAATTATGTTGCACGAAGCACAATTTCACATCATTCTGGGTCCATTTGTGTGAAAACAAGGTCCAATCCGGCTGAAACGCTACAAGGAGGTAGAATCTATTGAGTTGTAAGTGATCTGAACGTTTCAAGATGATCGCACATTCCTATAGGGGGTCAAACCATGTCCCAAAGGTCACCGGGCCAAGTGTCACTTTAAATAAGTAGTCCAGTTACACCTTTGTGGGCTTATAACTTGGCTTCTGAATGTCCTAGAGAGATCAGGTTTGTTTTAATGTACTCGAATCAACAGCCCCTACAACCACAAAAAGGAATGGAGTCATTAGCATTTATGGTTTGTAAATGGCACCCAGAATTATGTTGCACGAAGCACAATTTCACATCATTCTGGGTTCATTTGTGTGAAAACAAGGTCCAATCCGGCTGAAACGTTACAGGAAGGTAGAATCTATTGAGTTGTAAGTGATCTGAACGTTTCATGATGATAGCACTTTCCTAAGGGGGTCAAACCATGTCCCAAAGGTCACCGGATCTGGTGTCAATTTAAAGAAGTAGTCCAGTTACACATTTGTGGGCTTATAACTTGGCTTCTGAATGTCCTAGAGCGATCAGGTTTGCTTTAGTGTACTCCAATCAACAGCCCCTACAACCACAAAAAGGAATGGAGACATTAGCACTTATGGTTTTTAAATGGCACCCAGAATTATGTTGCACGAAGCACAATTTCACATCATTCTGGGTTCATTTGTGTGAAAACAAGGTCCAATCAGGCTGAAACAATACAGAAAGGTAGAATCTATTGAGTTGTAAGTGATCTGAACGTTTCATGATGATCGCACTTTCCTAAGGGGGTCAAACCATGTCCCAAAGGTCACCGGATCTGGTGTCACTTTAAAGAAGTAGTCCAGTTACACATTTGTGGGCTTATAACTTGGCTTCTGAATGTCCTAGAGAGGTCATGGTTGTTTTAGTGTACTCCAATCAACAGCCCCTACAACCACAAAAAGGAATGGAGTCATTAGCACTTATGGTTTTTAAATGGCACCCAGAATTATGTTGCACGAAGCACAATTTCACATCATTCTCGGTTCATTTGTGTGAAAACAAGGTCCAATCAGGCTGAAACGTTACAGGAAGGTAGAATCTACTGAGTTGTAAGTGATCTGAACGTTTCATGATGATAGCACTTTCCTAAGGGGGTCAAACCATGTCCCAAAGATCACCGGTTCTGATGTCAATTTAAAGAAGTAGTCCAGTTACACATTTGTGGGCTTATAACTTGGCTTCTGAATGTCCTAGAGAGATCAGGTTTGTTTTAGTGTACTCCAATCAACAGCCCCTACAACGACAAAAAGGAATGGAGTCATTAGCACGTATGGTTTGTAAATGGCACCCAGAATTATGTTGCACGAAGCACAATTTCACATCATTCTGGGTCCATTTGTGTGAAAACAAGGTCCAATCAGGCTGAAACGTTACAGGAAGGTAGAATATATTGAGTTGTAAGTGATCTGAACGTTTCATGATGATAGCACTTTCCTAAGGGGGTCAAACCATGTCCCAAAGGTCACCGGATCTGGTGTCAATTTAAAGTAGTCCAGTTACACATTTGTAGGCTTATAACTTGGCTTCTGAATGTCCTAGAGAGATCAGGTTTGTTTTAGTATACTCCAATCAACAGCCCCTACAACCACAATAAGGAATGGAGTCATTAGCACTTATGGTTTTTAAATGGCACCCAGAATTATGTTGCACAAAGCACAATTTCACTTCATTCTGGGTTCATTTGTGTGAAAACAAGGTACAATCAGGCTGAAACATTACAGGAAGGTAGAATCTATTGAATTGTAAGTGATCTGAACGTTTCATGATGATAGCACTTTCCTAAGGGGGTCAAACCATGTCCCAAAGGTCACCGGGCCTGGTGTCACTTTAAAGAAGTAGTCCAGTTACACCTTTGTGAGCTTATAACTTGGCTTCTGAATATCCTAGAGAGGTCAGGTTTGTTTTAGAGTACTCCAATTAGCAGCCGCCATTACCACTAAAAGGAATGAAGTCATTAGCATTTATGGTTTGTAAATGGCACTCAGAATTATGTTGCACGAAGCACAATTTCACATCATTCTGGGTTCATTTGTGTGAAAACAAGGTCCAATCAGGCTGAAACGTTACAGGAAGGTAGAATCTATTTAGTTGTAAGTGATCTGAACGTTTCATGATGATAGCACTCTCCTAAGGGCAGTCAAACCATGTCCCAAAGGTCACCGGGCCTGGTGTCATTTTAAAGAAGTAGTCCAGTTACACATTTGTGGGCTTATAACTTGGCTTCTGAATGTCCTAGAGAGATCAGGTTTGTTTTAATGTACTCCAATCAACAGCCCCTACAACCACAAAAAGGAATGGAGTCATTAGCATTTATGGTTTGTAAATGGCACCCAGAATTATGTTGCACGAAGCACAATTTCACATCATTCTGGGTTCATTTGTGTGAAAACAAGGTCCAATCAGGCTGAAACGTTACAGGAAGGGAGAATCTATTTAGTTGTAAGTGATCTGAACGTTTCATGATGATAGCGCTTTCCTAAGAGGATCAAACCATGTCCCAAAGGTCACCGGATCTGGTGTCAATTTAAAGAAGTAGTCCAGTTACACATTTGTGGGCTTATAACTTGGCTTCTGAATGTCCTAGAGAGATCAGGTTTGTTTTAGTGTACTCCTATCAACAGCCCCTACAACCACAAAAGGAATGGAGTCATTAGCCTTATGGTTTGTAAATGGCACCCAGAATTATGTTGCACGAAGCACAATTTCACATCATTCTGGGTCCATTTGTGTGAAAACAAGGTCCAATCAGGCTGAAACGTTACAAGAAGGTAGAATCTATTGAGTTGTAAGTGATCTGAACGTTTCATGATGATCTCACATTCCCATAGGGGGTCAAACCATGTCCCAAAGGTCACCGGGCCTGGTGTCACTTTAAAGAAGTAGTCCAGTTACACCTTTGTGGGCTTATAACTTGGCTTCTGAATGTCCTAGAGAGATCAGGTTTGTTTTAATGTACTCCAATCAACAGCCCCTACAACCACAAAAATGAATGGAGTCATTAGCATTTATGGTTTGTAAATGGCACCCAGAATTATGTTGCACGAAGCACAATTTCACATCATTCTGGGTTCATTTGTGTGAAAACAAGGTCCAATCAGGCTGAAACGTTACAGGAAGGTAGAATCTATTTAGTTGTAAGTGATCTGAACGTGTCATGATGATAGCGCTTTCCTAAGGGGATCAAACCATGTCCCAAAGGTCACCGGATCTGGTGTCAATTTAAAGAAGTAGTCCAGTTACACATTTGTGGGCTTATAACTTGGCTTCTGAATGTCCTAGAGAGATCAGGTTTGTTTTAATGTACTCCAATCAACAGCCCCTACAACCACAAAAATGAATGGAGTCATTAGCATTTATGGTTTGTAAATAGCACCCAGAATTATGTTGCACGAAGCACAATTTCACATCATTCTGGGTTCATTTGTGTGAAAACAAGGTCCAATCAGGCTGAAACGTTACAGGAAGGTAGAATCTATTTAGTTGTAAGTGATCTGAACGTTTCATGATGATAGCGCTTTCCTAAGGGGATCAAACCATGTCCCAAAGGTCACCGGATCTGGTGTCAATTTAAAGAAGTAGTCCAGTTACACATTTGTGGGCTTATAACTTGGCTTCTGAATGTCCTAGAGAGATCAGGTTTGTTTTAGTGTACTCCAATCAACAGCCCCTACAACCACAAAAGGAATGGAGTCATTAGCCTTATGGTTTGTAAATGGCACCCAGAATTATGTTGCACGAAGCACAATTTCACTTCATTCTGGGTCCATTTGTGTGAAAACAAGGTCCAATCAGGCTGAAACGTTACAAGAAGGTAGAATCTTTTGAGTTGTAAGTGATCTGAACGTTTCATGATGATCTCACATTCCCATAGGGGGTCAAACCATGTCCCAAAGGTCACCGGGCCTGGTGTCACTTTAAAGAAGTAGTCCAGTTACACCTTTGTGGGCTTATAACTTGGCTTCTGAATGTCCTAGAGAGGTCAGGTTTGTTTTAGTGTACTCCAATCAACAGCCCCTACAACCACAAAAAGGAATGGAGTCATTAGCACTTATGGTTTGTAAATGGCAACCAGAATTATGTTGCACGAAGCACAATTTCACATCATTCTGGATCCATTTGTGTGAAAACAAGGTCCAATCAGGCTGAAAGTTACAGGAAGGTAGAATCTATTGAGTTGTAAGTGATCTGAACGTTTCATGATGATAGCACTTTCCTAAGGGGGTCAAACCATGTCCCAAAGGTCACCGGATCTGGTGTCAATTTAAAGAAGTAGTCCAGTTACACATTTGTGGGCTTATAACTTGGCTTCTGAATGTCCTAGAGCGATCAGGTTTGCTTTAGTGTACTCCAATCAACAGCCCCTACAACCACAAAAAGGAATGGAGACATTAGCACTTATGGTTTTTAAATGGCACCCAGAATTATGTTGCACGAAGCACAATTTCACATCATTCTGGGTTCATTTGTGTGAAAACAAAGTCCAATCAGGCTGAAACAATACAGGAAGGTAGAATCTATTGAGTTGTAAGTGATCTGAACGTTTCATGATGATCGCACTTTCCTAAGGGGGTCAAACCATGTCCCAAAGGTCACCGGATCTGGTGTCACTTTAAAGAAGTAGTCCAGTTACACATTTGTGGGCTTATAACTTGGCTTCTGAATGTCCTAGAGAGGTCATGGTTATTTTAGTGTACTCCAATCAACAGCCCCTACAACCACAAAAAGGAATGGAGTCATTAGCACTTATGTTTTTTAAATGGCACCCAGAATTATGTTGCACGAAGCACAATTTCACATCATTCTCGGTTCATTTGTGTGAAAACAAGGTCCAATCAGGCTGAAACGTTACAGGAAGGTAGAATCTACTGAGTTGTAAGTGATCTGAACGTTTCATGATGATAGCACTTTCCTAAGGGGGTCAAACCATGTCCCAAAGATCACCGGTTCTGGTGTCAATTTAAAGAAGTAGTCCAGTTACACATTTGTGGGCTTATAACTTGGCTTCTGAATGTCCTAGAGAGATCAGGTTTGTTTTAGTGTACTCCAATCAACAGCCCCTACAACGACAAAAAGGAATGGAGTCATTAGCACTTATGGTTTGTAAATGGCACCCAGAATTATGTTGCACGAAGCACAATTTCACATCATTCTGGGTCCATTTGTGTGAAAACAAGGTCCAATCAGGCTGAAACATTACAGGAAGGTAGAATATATTGAGTTGTAAGTGATCTGAACGTTTCATGATGATAGCACTTTCCTAAGGGGGTCAAACCATGTCCCAAAGGTCACCGGATCTGGTGTCAATTTAAAGTAGTCCAGTTACACATTTGTAGGCTTATAACTTGGCTTCTGAATGTCCTAGAGAGATCAGGTTTGTTTTAGTATACTCCAATCAACAGCCCCTACAACCACAATAAGGAATGGAGTCATTAGCACTTATGGTTTTTAAATGGCACCCAGAATTATGTTGAGCGAAGCACAATTTCACTTCATTCTGGGTTCATTTGTGTGAAAACAAGGTACAATCAGGCTGAAACGTTACAGGAAGGTAGAATCTATTGAATTGTAAGTGATCTGAACGTTTCATGATGATAGCACTTTCCTAAGGGGGTCAAACCATGTCCCAAAGGTCACCGGGCCTGGTGTCACTTTAAAGAAGTAGTCCAGTTACACCTTTGTGGGCTAATAACTTGTCTTCTGAATATCCTAGAGAGGTCAGGTTTGTTTTAGAGTACTCCATTTAGCAGCCGCCATTACCACTAAAAGGAATGAAGTCATTAGCATTTATGGTTTGTAAATGGCACTCAGAATTATGTTGCACGAAGCACAATTTCACATCATTCTGGGTTCATTTGTGTGAAAACAAGGTCCAATCAGGCTGAAACGTTACAGGAAGGTAGAATCTATTTAGTTGTAAGTGATCTGAACGTTTCATGATGATAGCACTCTCCTAAGGGCGGTCAAACCATGTCCCAAAGGTCACCGGGCCTGGTGTCATTTTAAAGAAGTAGTCCAGTTACACATTTGTGGGCTTATAACTTGGCTTCTGAATGTCCTAGAGAGATCAGGTTTGTTTTAATGTACTCCAATCAACAGCCCCTACAACCACAAAAAGGAATGGAGTCATTAGCATTTATGGTTTGTAAATGGCACCCAGAATTATGTTGCACGAAGCACAATTTCACATCATTCTGGGTTCATTTGTGTGAAAACAAGGTCCAATCAGGCTGAAACGTTACAGGAAGGGAGAATCTATTGAGTTGTAAGTGATCTGAACGTTTCATGATGATAGCGCTTTCCTAAGGGGATCAAACCATGTCCCAAAGGTCACCGGATCTGGTGTCAATTTAAAGAAGTAGTCCAGTTACACATTTGTGGGCTTATAACTTGGCTTCTGAATGTCCTAGAGAGATCAGGTTTGTTTTAGTGTACTCCAATCAACAGCCCCTACAACCACAAAAGGAATGGAGTCATTAGCCTTATGGTTTGTAAATGGCACCCAGAATTATGTTGCACGAAGCACAATTTCACATCATTCTGGGTCCATTTGTGTGAAAACAAGGTCCAATCAGGCTGAAACGTTACAAGAAGGTAGAATCTATTGAGTTGTAAGTGATCTGAACGTTTCATGATGATCTCACATTCCCACAGGGGGTCAAACCATGTCCCAAAGGTCACCGGGCCTGGTGTCACTTTAAAGAAGTAGTCCAGTTACACCTTTGTGGGCTTATAACTTGGCTTCTGAATGTCCTAGAGAGATCAGGTTTGTTTTAATGTACTCCAATCAACAGCCCCTACAACCACAAAAATGAATGGAGTCATTAGCATTTATGGTTTGTAAATGGCACCCAGAATTATGTTGCACGAAGCACAATTTCACATCATTCTGGGTTCATTTGTGTGAAAACAAGGTCCAATCAGGCTGAAACGTTACAGGAAGGTAGAATCTATTTAGTTGTAAGTGATATGAACGTTTCATGATGATAGCGCTTTCCTAAGGGGATCAAACCATGTCCCAAAGGTCACCGGATCTGGTGTCAATTTAAAGAAGTAGTCCAGTTACACATTTGTGGGCTTATAACTTGGCTTCTGAATGTCCTAGAGAGATCAGGTTTGTTTTAATGTACTCCAATCAACAGCCCCTACAACCAAAAAAATGAATGGAGTCATTAGCATTTATGGTTTGTAAATGGCACCCAGAATTATGTTGCACGAAGCACAATTTCACATCATTCTGGGTTCATTTGTGTGAAAACAAGGTCCAATCAGGCTGAAACGTTACAGGAAGGTAGAATCTATTTAGTTGTAAGTGATCTGAACGTTTCATGATGATAGCGCTTTCCTAAGGGGATCAAACCATGTCCCAAAGGTCACCGGATCTGGTTTCAATTTAAAGAAGTAGTCCAGTTACACATTTGTGGGCTTATAACTTGGCTTCTGAATGTCCTAGAGAGATCAGGTTTGTTTTAGTGTACTCCAATCAACAGCCCCTACAACCACAAAAGGATTGGAGTCATTAGCCTTATGGTTTGTAAATGGCACCCAGAATTATGTTGCACGAAGCACAATTTCACATCATTCTGGGTCCATTTGTGTGAAAACAAGGTCCAATCAGGCTGAAACGTTACAAGAAGGTAGAATCTTTTGAGTTGTAAGTGATCTGAACGTTTCATGATGATCTCACATTCCCATAGGGGGTCAAACCATGTCCCAAAGGTCACCGGGCCTGGTGTCACTTTAAAGAAGTAGTCCAGTTACACCTTTGTGGGCTTATAACTTGGCTTCTGAATGTCCTAGAGAGGTCAGGTTTGTTTTAGTGTACTCCAATCAACAGCCCCTACAACCACAAAAAGGAATGGAGTCATTAGCACTTATGGTTTGTAAATGGCAACCAGAATTATGTTGCACGAAGCACAATTTCACATCATTCTGGATCCATTTGTGGGAAAACAAGGTCCAATCAGGCTGAAACGTTACAGGAAGGTAGAATCTATTGAGTTGTAAGTGATCTGAACGTTTCATGATGTTAGCACTTTCCTAAGGGGGTCACACCATGTCCCAAAGGTCACCGGATCTGGTGTCAATTTAAAGAAGTAGTCCAGTTACACATTTGTGGGCTTATAACTTGGCTTCTGAATGTCCTAGAGAGATCAGGTTTGTTTTAATGTACTCCAATCAACAGCCCCTACAACCACAAAAAGGAATGGAGTCATTAGCATTTATGGTTTGTAAATATTGACGTCTGTGTCAATACAGGACTCTCTATAAGCCGGGAGCTGGACGCTAACGACCCGTGCATGCACCACACAAAAGGTATCGTACATGTGTTAACCCACCTGTATGCGACAGACTTTGTGTGTTGCATGACATCGAGATGTATTGACGTCTGTGTCAATACAGGACTCTCTAAGCTGGGAGCTGGACGCTAACGACCCGTGCATGCGCCACATAAAAGGTAACTCGACTAACTACAAAACAAATATTGTGATGTAGAAAGTTGGCTCGACTGTTTGAATCAGCTGCAGCTGCGGTTTACTCACGAAGTGAATCGCACGCTTGTTAGAAGTACATTCGGAGCACTTAAAAAATACATTGCTCTCATCGAGTTCTGTCTCAGCGTTCACCGGCTGATGTGCAAGAGCGTGACATGGGATCGCCAGGAACTTACTTAAGGACTATCATCTCATTTGGCATTTACTCACGGACCCAAGAAACCAGTTCCGAAAAATGGTCGAGAATTATAACTTGTCTAATAGCAACTGGAAGATATGTTGCGTCATAAGCCTCTGATGGTTCACAAGGTGCACGGTCCACTCGAAATCCTAATGCTGTATTTGTAGTACATACACTAAGTCTTCTCTGTTGATGTCAGACTAGAGTTTTATTAGAGTATTACTTTGCAACAATGGGATTCGAGCAATTGATGTGTATATTTTTAATAGCCTATTCCTAGGCTGAATGTATGACATGGCTCTTATGTATCATTATGTATCGTTTCCATTAAGTACTAATTTAAATAAAGTCCCTCTGTCCTCAGTGCTAGGTTGTGGGTTTAATACACATTATTATGATCAACCTGTTGAATAGTATAATAACAATATTCCTGTAAAAGTCATTTAGTAATGAACAACCTCAGTTCTTTGAAAGAACATCATGTCTCTGATGTGTACACTGCAGGCCTGACCAGGGTTTGCACGCAAGGGCCTGTGTGTGTGTGTGTGTGTGTGTGTGTGTGTGTGTGTGTGTGTGTGTGTGTGTGTGTGTGTGTGTGTGTGTGTGTGTGAAACAAATAAAGATAAATATAGCTAGTGCGGCCACGAGCGGTCGTGCAGGGTAGAGGCTGCGCGAAAACGCCTCTAAAACAAGCGCGTGCCCACGCCCGATCCGTGGAAGCACGTAGAACTAGCAAACATACTAGCAGAAATCAACGATCGCACACGGGTCATTGAGTGTGTACAGGGTTCGTCTGCGTGTGTGGCATTGGGCAATCTAGCGGCAACCGAGTGGCCTGAAGGCGGAACCGGCCAACCCGTCGCCCTCACCATCGTTGCGCTTCGAGATGAACTATTGCTAAAGATGATCGTCCTCGTCAACCACGGCGCTACCAGAGTTACCACGATATGCGCCTTAAAAGCGTTCTCGTTTGGGTCAGCGCCACCAGAATTGAATCGGCAAGTCAGCGGATATTACACAACTCGTAACGAAGACCCTCTCCGCGACCTCGCGGCCAGTGTGCGCAGTGTACAGCAAATGACAAACGATGTTGCGAGCGATATATCGGAAAAACTTTGCACTGACTCGACGGTCGCCACTGCAGGTTGTGTGAGTCTCGCGCAAAGTGCCATATCAAACGTGCGCAAGCTAGTGACAGGCAACTTCACCAGATCCGTAGATTCTGCATACGCTTGGATACGAATGAAAGTATCGAGAGATAACACCGACACGAGTTGCGCGACGGCGCTGGCTGCAGTCGCTACAACACTGGATTTATTAATCAACGCAATTGTGATCGTAATGGCGTATCGAGTGTGCACCAGAAACTACAACCAGTACTACAGAAAACTGGCATGAGGGTCGCGGTCTAACGTTATGTTGGTGTCTCGCATCGACCGTCGACAGCCGTTTGCCAGCGGCTGAAAATGGCACAGTTGACGAAATGGAAACGCCGACCGTCGATAGTGCACTCTCGCAAGTTCCAACCACACCATCTCAGGAGACTTACCACAGAGTCATATTAGCGGAGGGTAGATAGAAAATGCGCAAACCGCCGCAACCGCCCATATACATACTATACGAGTTCAACATAGAGTGGAGTAAGAAGTTACTACCGATTGTATTTCCAACGTGCAAGCAGCTGGTGTGTGACGCTTTACTTGAGTATCACAGAGGTTGCGATGTCCTGTGTTCCACGAGCGCATGGAAACAAGTGAACGAATTTGTACGGACCGTACTGTTGGGGTATGAGCGAGCTGTAAAATCAATACAACCTAGACACGCGGACTTTGCCGCGTTACTGGACACGCATATCGCCACAACAAAACCGGGTCAAGTGTTCGGGGCGTCACCGCGCTCGACTATACAGGTCTTGGCCTACCACGAGTACATGAGCCCACAGATCCTAAGCGAGGTCGAAGCCGTTGTGTCTACCCAACGCAAATTCAGCACAGCCGTGCGCGCTAAGACAAGTCCCTCTAGACTGCTGGAAACTTTGGAAACGTGGAAGGCTGGCGTGTACGCGCTTTCTACACATCTCAACGGTATGATCGCGATACTCTCGGCCGCACAACAACTAATGGTCATGTGTTCGGAAGGTCTGATCAGGTCTGACATGACCGGTTGTCAATCGACGTCGAGCGTGCACTCACACACGGATATCCTGGCGTACAGTAAAGCGACAGCGACCTCTACGCTCACGTTGATCGCCGATGTTTCGAAGGGCAATCGAGTGTGTTGGCTGACGAAAGCTATGGTGACCGACGGTCGCGTCGACTACAATGTGCCTCATTGCGACTGGAGAGGCGTATGTGATCCTTTGCAAATCGACAACACCACCGCGGTCGAGTGCGAAGTCACGGTCGGCGGCGTGTTGTCCTTACTGTGCCCCATACAATGTGATGGTCCGTGTCACGGACCGGTGTGTTACGACCCGACTAACGAAACGTACCAGGTGATAACATTGCATCTGCCCATTACAGCGGAGCGAGCTTTTGGTCACACTCCCAAACCAAGGTTAATAGTTGTAGCGCACGCCCTTTCGGACCTCGGTGCACGCGAAACACTGGCGTACACTCACAACATCACGCTCGAGACAGCTCAAGCGTTACGCGAAACAAAGGACGTGTTCAAATCCATAGAGAATATACGGTCTTTAGCGTATGCGTATATAAAGAAGGTCGATGACATTTACAGACCCGGCGGCGTGGGCACCACAGTAGAACAACAAGGTGCTCTCAAGCGCACACAGATACTGGCCACATTATCACTCGCGATGTCTATCCTGACATGCCCGTTTCTGATTTTTATGTATATTAAATTGTGACAAGAGCTACGGTGGTTACGATTACACTCTGACCACGTGCCTTAGTTTCTGCTAGTGACCTATAAATACATTTGACCACTTCCTCTCACTGCCATTAAAGCGGCTGTACCCACACGTACAACACCCAAGAAAAAAAATGATCTCGCTGTCTGAACTGGGTGTACTCTCAGTAGTCGCAGTTGCTCAGGCCATGGTGGTATGCTCACATAACGCCTCTGAGATACGTCCCATCACACCACCTCCTAGACTACTCGCGAAGGAGTATTCAACACCCCCTTTGTACGAAGACAACCATTATAACGAGCACAGCACAACGCTTGCCGCACGCGAAGACAACATGCAGGAGACAACGCTACCACCTGTCGTGAAAACAACGGATTCGAGTGACAACGATCGCGACTATGACGAGCACATTACAACACCCTCTGTGCACGAAGACCAGGTGCAGGAGACAACGCTACCACCTGTCGTGAGAAACAAGAGTTTGGTTAACAATGATCATCGTCGTGTCCCGTTGTAAACGGGCGCGCCATTGCACACATCGTACATGTGTGTTAACCCACCTGTATGCGACAGACTTTGTGTGTTGCATGACATCGAGATGTATTGACGTCTGTGTCAATACAGGACTCTCTATAAGCCGGGAGCTGGACGATAACGACCCGTGCATGCGCCACACAAAAGGTATCGTACATGTGTTAACCCACCTGTATGCGACAGACTTTGTGTGTTGCATGACATCGAGATGTATTGACGTCTGTGTCAATACAGGACTCTCTAAGCTGGGAGCTGGACGCTAACGACCCGTGCATGCGCCACACAAAAGGTAACTCGACTAACTACAAAACGAATATTGTGATGTAGAAAGTTGGCTCGACTGTTTGAATCAGCTGCAGCTGCGGTTTACTCACGAAGTGAATCGCACGCTTGTTAGAAGTACATTCGGAGCACTTAAAAAAGACATCGCTCTCATCGAGTTCCGTCTCAGCGTTCACCGGCTGATGGGCAAGAGCATGACATGGGATCGCCAGGAACTTACTTAAGGACTATCATCTCATTTGGCATTTACTCACGGACCCAAGAAACCAGTTCCGAAAAATGGTCGAGAATTATAACTTGTCTAATAGCAACTGGAAGATATGTTGCGTCATAAGCCTCTGATGGTTCACAAGGTGCACGGTCCACTCGAAATCCTAATGCTGTATTTGTAGTACATACACTAAGTCTTCTCTGTTGATGTCAGACTAGAGTTTTATTAGAGTTTTACTTTGCAACAATGGGATTCGAGCAATTGATGTGTATATTTTTAATACTGCACAATGCTACTGTTCCTAGGCTGAATGTATGACATGGCTATTATGTATCATTATGTATCGTTTCCATTAAGTACTAATTTAAATAAAGTCCCTCTGTCCTCAGTGCTAGGTTGTGGGTTTAATACACATTATTATGATAAACCTGTTGAATAGTATAATAACAATATTCCTGTAAAAGTCATTTAGTAATGAACAACCTCAGTTCTTTGAAAGAACATCATGTCTCTGATGTGTACACTGCAGGCCTGACCGGGGTTTGCACGCAAGGGCCTGTGTGTGTGTGTGTGTGTGTGTGTGTGTGTGTGTGTGTGTGTGTGTGTGTGTGTGTGTGTGTGTGTGTGTGTGTGAAACAAATAAAGATAAATATAGCTAGTGCGGCCACGAGCGGTCGTGCAGGGTAGAGGCTGCGCGAAAACGCCTCTAAAACAAGCGCGTGCCCACGCCCGATCCGTGGAAGCACGTAGAACTAGCAAACGTGCTAGCAGAAATCAACGATCGCACACGGGTCATTGAGTGTGTACAGGGTTCGTCTGCGTGTGTGGCATTGGGCAATCTAGCGGCAACCGAGTGGCCTGAATGCGGAATCGGCCAACCCGTCGCCCTCACCATCGTTGCGCTTCGAGATGAACTATTGCTAAAGATGATCGTCCTCGTCAACCACGGCGCTACCAGAAATACCACGACATGCGCCTTAAAAGCGTTCCCGTTTGGGTCAGCGCCACCAGAATTGAATCGGCAAGTCAGCAGATTACACAACTCGTAACGAAGACCCTCTCCGCGACCTCGCGGCCAGTGTGCGCAGTGTACAGCAAATGACAAACGATGTTGCGAGCGATATATCGGAAAAACTTTGCACTGACTCGACGGTCGCCACTGCAGGTTGTGTGAGTCTCGCGCAAAGTGCCATATCAAACGTGCGCAAGCTAGTGACAGGCAACTTCACCAGATCCGTAGATTCTGCATACGCTTGGATACGAATGAAAGTATCGAGAGATAACACCGACACGAGTTGCGCGACGGCGCTGGCTGCAGTCGCTACAACACTGGATTTATTAATCAACGCAATTGTGATCGTAATGGCGTATCGAGTGTGCACCAGAAACTACAACCAGTACTACAGAAAACTGGCATGAGGGTCGCGGTCTAACGCTATGTTGGTGTCTCGCATCGACCGTCGACAGCCGTTTGCCAGCGGCTGAAAATGGCACAGTTGACGAAATGGAAACGCCGACCGTCGATAGTGCACTCTCGCAAGTTCCAACCGCACCATCTCAGGAGACAGACCACAGAGGCATATTAGCGGAGGGTAGATAGAAAATGCGCAAACCGCCGCAACCGCCCATATACATACTATACGAGTTCAACATAGAGTGGAGTAAGAAGTTACTACCGATTGTATTTCCAACGTGCAAGCAGCTGGTGTGTGACGCTTTACTTGAGTATCACAGAGGTTGCGATGTCCTGTGTTCCACGAGCGCATGGAAACAAGTGAACGAACTTCTACGGACCGTACTGCTGGGGTATGAGCGAGCTGTAAAATCAATACACGCTAGACACGCGGACTTTGCCGCGTTACTGGACACGCATATCGCCACAAAAAAACCGGGTCAAGTGTTCGGGGCGTCACCACGCTCGACTATACACGTCTTGGCCTACCACGAGTACATGAACCCACAGATCCTAAGCGAGGTCGAAGCCGTTGTGTCTACCCAACGCAAATTCAGCACAGCCGTGCGCACTAAGACAAGTCCCTCTAGACTGCTGGAAACTTTGGAAACGTGGAAGGCTGGCGTGTACGCGCTTTCTACACATCTCAACGGTATGATCACGATACTCTCGGCCGCACAACAACTAATGGTCATGTGTTCGGAAGGTCTGATCAGGTCTGACATGACCGGTTGTCAATCGACGTCGAGCGTGCTCTCACACACGGATATCCTGGCGTACAGTAAAGCGACGGCGACCTCTACGCTCACGTTGATCGCCGATGTTTCGAAGGGCAATCGAGTGTGTTGGCTGACGAAAGCTATGGTGACCGACGGTCGCGTCGACTACAATGTGCCTCATTGCGACTGGAGAGGCGTATGTGATCCTTTGCAAATCGATAACACCACCGCGGTCGAGTGCGAAGTCACGGTCGGCGGCGTGTTGTCCTTACTGTGCCCCATACAATGTGACGGTCCATGTGATGGACCGGTGTGTTACGACCCGACTAACGAAACGTACCAGGTGATAACATTGCATCCGCCCATTACAGCGGAGCGAGCGTTTCGCCACACTCCCAAACCAAGGTTAATAGTTGTAGCGCACGCCCTTTCGGACCTCGGTGCACGTGAAACACTGGCGTACACTCACAACATCACGCTCGAGACAGCTCAAGCGTTACGCGAAACAAAGGACGTGTTCAAATCCATAGAGAATATACGGTCTTTAGCGTATGCGTATATAAAGAAGGTCGATGACATTTACAGACCCGGCGGCGTTGGCACCACAGTAGAACAACAAGGTGCTCTCAAGCGCACACAGATACTAGCCGCATTATCACTCGCGATGTCTATCCTGACATGCCCGTTTCTGATTTCTATGTATATTAAATTATCACAAGAGCTACGGTGGTTACGATTACACTCTGACCACGTGCCTTAGTTTCTGCTAGTGACCTATAAATACATTTGCCCACTTGCTCTCACTGCCATTAAAGCGGCTGTACCCACACATACAACATCCAAGAAAAAAAAAGATCTCGCTGTCTGTACTGGGTGTACTCTCAGTAGTTGCAGTTGCTCAGGCCATGGTGGTACGCTCACATAACGCCTCTGAGATACGTCCCATCACACCACCTCCTCGACTACTTGCGAAGGAGTATTCAACACCCCCTTTGTACGAAGACAACCATTATAACGAGCACAGCACAACGCTTGCCGCACGCGAAGACAACATGCAGGAGACAACGCTACCACCTGTCGTGAGAACAACGGATTCGAGTGACAACGATCGCGACTATGACGAGCACATTACAACACCCTCTGTGCACGAAGACAAGGGGCAGGAGACAACGCTACCACCTGTCGTGAGAAACAAGAATTTGGTTAACAATGATCATCGTCGTGTCCCATTGTAAACGGGCGTGCCATCGCACACATCGTACATGTGTGTTAACCCACCTGTATGCGACAGACTTTGTGTGTTGCATGACATCGAGATGTATTGACGTCTGTGTCAATACAGGACTCTCTATAAGCCGGGAGCTGGACGCTAACGACCCGTGCATGCGCCACACAAAAGGTATCGTACATGTGTTAACCCACCTGTATGCGACAGACTTTGTGTGTTGCATGACATCGAGATGTATTGACGTCTGTGTCAATACAGGACTCTCTAAGCTGGGAGCTGGACGCTAACAACCCGTGCATGCGCCACACAAAAGGTAACTCGACTAACTACAAAACGCATATTGTGATGTAGAAAGTTGGCTTGACTGTTTGAATCAGCTGTAGCTGCGGTTTACTCACGAAGTGAATCGCACGCTTGTTAGAAGTGCATTCGGAGCACTAAAAAATACATCGCTCTCATCGAGTTCCGTCTCAGCGTTCACCGGCTGATGGGCAAGAGCGTGACGTGGGATCGCCAGGAACTTACTTAAGGACTATCATCTCATTTGGCATTTACTCACGGACCCAAGAAACCAGTTCCGAAAAATGGTCGAGAATTATAACTTGTCTAATAGCAACTGGAAGATATGTTGCGTCATAAGCCTCTGATAGTTCACAAGGTGCACGGTCCACTCGAAATCCTAATGCTGTATTTGTAGTACATACACTAAGTCTTCTCTGTTGATGTCAGACTAGAGTTTTATTAGAGTTTTACTTTGCAACAATGGGATTCGAGCAATTCATGTGTATATTTTTAATAGTGCACAATGCTACTATTCCTAGGCTGAATGTATGACATGGCTCTTATGTATCATTATGTATCGTTTCCATTAAGTACTAATTTAAATAAAGTCCCTCTGTCCTCACTGCTAGGTTGTGGGTTTAATACACATTATTATGATTAACCTGTTGAATAGTATAATAACAATATTCCTGTAAAATTCATTTAGTAATGAACAACCTCAGTTCTGTGAAAGAACATCATGTCTCTGATGTGTACACTGCAGGCCTGACCGGTCTTGCTGGGGCCTCTCTCCTGGAGGCGCTCAATCAGACCCAGTGGTGACACGTGGCAAGACGCTCCTCGGGGCGCGTCTTGCTTGGGCCTCTCTCCTGGAGTCGCTCAGTCAGACTGAGTAGTGACATGTGGCCTGAAGCTCCTCGGGGCGCGTCTTGCTTGGGCCTCTCGCCTGGAGGCGCTCAGTCAGACCCAGTGGTGACATGTGGCAAGACACTCCTCGGGGCGCGTCTTGCTTGGGCCTCTCTCCTGGAGGCCCTCTGTCAGACCCAGTGTTGACATGTGTCAAGACGCTCCACGGGGCGCGTCTTGCTTGGGCTTCTCTCCTGGAGGCCCTCAGTCAGACCCATTGTTGACATGTGGCAAGACGCTCCTCGGGGCGCGTCTTGCTTGGGCCTCTCTCCTAGAGGCGCTCAGTCAGACCGAGTGCTGACATGTGGCAAGACGCTCCTCGGGCCGCGTGTTGCTTGGGCTTCTTTCCTGGAGGCCCTCAGTCAGACCCATTGTTGACATGTGGCAAGACGCTCCTCGGGGCGCATCTTGCTTGGGCCTCTCTCCTGGAGGCGCTCAGTCAGAACCAGAGGTGACATGTGGCAAGACGCTCCTCGGGGCGCGTCTTGCTTGGGCCTCTCTCCTGGAGGCCCTCTGTCAGACCCAGTGTTGACATGTGGCAAGATGCTCCTCGGGGCGCATCTTGCTTGGGCCTCTCTAATGGAGGCGCTCAGTCAGACCCAGTGGTGACACGTGGCAAGACGCTCCTCGGGGCGCGTCTTGCTTGGGCCTCTCTCCTGGAGTCGCTCAGTCAGACTGAGTAGTGACATGTGGCCTGAAGCTCCTCGGGGCGCGTCTTGCTTGGGCCTCTCGCCTGGAGGCGCTCAGTCAGACCCAGTGGTGACATGTGGCAAGACACTCCTCGGGGCGCGTCTTGCTTGGGCCTCTCTCCTGGAGGCGCTCAGTCAGACCCAGTGTTGACACGTGGCAAGACGCTCCTCGGGGCGCGTCTTGCTTGGGTCTCTCTCCTGGAGGCGCTCAGTCAGACCCAGTGTTGACATGTGGCAAGAGACTCCTCAGGGCGCGTCTTGCTTGGGCCTCTCTCATGGAGGCCCTCTGTCAGACCGAGTAGTGACATAAGGCAAGACGCTCCTCGGGGCGCGTCTTGCTGGGGCCTCTCTCCTGGAGGCGCTCAATCAGACCCAGTGGTGACAAGTGGCAAGATGCTCCTCGGGGCGCGTCTTGCTTGGGCCTCTCTCCTGGAGGCGCTCAGTCAGACCCAGTGGTGACACGTGGCAAGACGCTCCTCGGGGCGCATCTTGCTTGGGCCTCTCTCCTGGAGGCGCTCAGTCAGACCCAGTGTTGACACGTGGCAAGACGCTCCTCGGGGCACGTCTTACTTTGGCCTCTCTCCTGGAGGCGCTCAGTCAGACTGAGTAGTGACATGTGGCCTGACGCTCCTCGGGGCGCGTGTTGCTTGGGCCTCTCTCCTGGAGGCGCTCAGTCAGACCAAGTGGTGACATGTGGCAAGACACTCCTCGGGGCGCGTCTTGCTTGGGCCTCTCTCCTGGAGGCCCTCTGTCAGACCCAGTGTTGACATGTGTCAAGACGCTCCTCGGGGCGCGTCTTGCTTGGGCTTCTCTCCGGGAGGCCCTCAGTCATACCCATTGTTGACATGTGGCAAGACGCTCCTCGGGGCACGTCTTGCTTTGGCCCCTCTCCTGGAGGCGCTCAGTCAGACCGAGTGCTGACATGTGGCAAGACGATCCTCGGGCCGCGTGTTGCTTGGGCTTCTCTCCTGGAGGCCCTCAGTCAGACCCATTGTTGACATGTTGCAAGACGCTCCTTTGGGCGCGTCTTGCTTGGGCCTCTCTCCTGGAGGCGCTCAGTCAGACCGAGTGCTGACATGTGGAAAGACGCTCCTCGGGGCGCGTCTTGCTTGGGCTTCTCTCCTGGAGGCGCTCAGAAAGACCCAGTGTTGACATGTGACAAGACGCTCCTCGGGGCGCGTCTTGCTTGGGCCTCTCTCCTGGAGGCGCTCAGTCAGACCCAGTGGTGACATGTGGCAAGACACTCCTCGGGGCGCGTCTTGCTTGGGCCTCTCTCCTGGAGGCCCTCTGTCAGACCCAGTGTTGGCATGTGGCAAGACGCTCCTCAGGGCGCGTCTTGGTTGGGTCTCTCTCCTGGAGGCGCTCAGTCAGACCCAGTGGTGACATGTGGCAAGACGCTCCTCGGGGCGTCTATTGCTTGGGCCTCTCTCCTGGATGCCCTCTGTCAGACCGAGGGTTGACATGTGGCAAGACTCTCCTCGGGGAACGTCTTGCTTGGGCCTCTCTCCTGGAGGCGCTCAAACAGACCGAGTAGTGACATGTGGCAAGACGCTCCTCGGGGCGCGTCTTGCTGGGGCTTCTCTCATGGAGGCACTCAGTCAGACCCAGTGTTGACATGTGGCAAGACGCTCCTCGGGGCGCGTCTTGCTTGGACCTCTCTCCCTGAGGCGCTCAGTCAGACCGAGTAGTGACATGTGGCAAGACGCTCCTCGGGGCGCGTCTTGCTTGGACCTCTCTCCCTGTGGCGCTCAGTCAGACCCAGTGTTGACATTTGGCAAGACACTCCTCGGGGCGCGTCTTGCTTGGGCCTCTCTCATGGAGGCCCTCTGTCAGACCCAGTGTTGACATGTGTCAAGACGCTCCTCGGGGCGCGTCTTGCTTGGGCCTCTCTCCTGGAGGCGCTCAGTCAGACCGAGTGCTGACATGTGGCAAGACGCTCCTCGAGCCGCGTGTTGCTTGGGCTTCTCTCCTGGAGGCCCTCAGTCAGACCCATTGTTGACATGTGGCAAGAGGCTCCTCGGGGCGCGTCTTGCTTGGGCTTCTCTCCTGGAGGCGCTCAGAAAGACCCAGTGTTGACATGTGACAAGACGCTCCTCGGGGCACGTCTCGCTTGGGCCTCTCTCCTGGAGGCGCTCAGTCAGAACCAGAGGTGACATGTGGCAAGACGCTCCTCGGGGCGCGTCTTGCTTGGGCCTCTCTCCTGGAGATCCTCTTTCAGACCCAGTGTTGACATGTGGCAAGACGCTCCTCCGGGCGCATCTTGCTTGGGCCTCTCTCCTGGAGGCCCTCAGTCAGACCCATTGTTGACATGTGGCAAGACGCTCCTCGGGGCGCGTCTTGCTTGGGCCTCTCTCCTGGAGGCGCTCAGTCAAACCGAGTGCTGACATAAGGCAAGACGCTCCTCGGGGCGCGTCTTGCTGGGGCCTCTCTCCTGGAGGCGCTCAGTCAGACCCAGTGCTGACATGTGGCAAGACGCTCCTCGGGGCGCGTCTTGCTTGGGCCTCTCTCCTGGAGGCGCTCAGTCAGACTGAGTAGTGACATGTGGCCTGACGCTCCTCGGGGCGCGTCTTGCTTGGGCCTCTCTCCTGGAGGCGCTCAGTCAGACCCAGTGGTGACATGTGGCAAGACACTCCTCGGGGCGCGTCTTGCTTGGGCCTCTCTCCTGGAGGCCCTCTGTCAGACCCAGTGTTGACATGTGTCAATACGCTCCTTGGGGCGTGTCTTGCTTGGGCCTCTCTCCTGGAGGCGCTCAGTCAGACCCAGTGGTGACACGTGGAAAGACGCTCCTCGGGGTGCGTCTTGCTTGGGCCTCTCTCCTGGAGGCGCTCAGTCAGACCCAGTGTTGACACGTGGCAAGACGCTCCTCGGGGCGCGTCTTGGTTGGGCCGCTTTCCTGGAGGCGCTCATTCAGACCCAGTGGTGACATGTGGCAAGACGCTCCTCGGGGCGCGTATTGCTTGGGCCTCTCTCCTGAATGCCCTCTGTCAGACCGAGTGTTGACATGTGACAAGACGCTCCTCGGGGCGCGTCTTGCTTGGGCCTCTCTCCTGGAGGCGCTCAGTCAGACCCAGTTTTGACATGTGGCAAGACGCTCCTCGGGGCGCGTCTTGCTTGGGCCTCTCTCCTGGAGGCGCTCAGTCAGACCGAGTGCTGACATGTGGCAAGAGGCTCCTCGGGGCGCGTCTTGCTTGGGCTTCTCTCCTGGAGGCCCTCAGTCAGACCCAGTGTTCACATGTGGCAAAACTCTCCTCGGGGCGCGTCTTGCTTGGGCCTCTCTCCTGGAGGCACTCAGTCAGACCCAGTTTTGACATGTGGCAAGACGCTCCTCGGGGTGCGTCTTGCTTGGGCCTCTCTCCTGGAGGCGCTCAGTCAGACCGAGTGCTGACATGTGGCAAGACGCTCCTCGGGGCGCGTCTTGCTTGGGCTTCTCTCCTGGAAGCCCTCAGTCAGACCCATTGTTGACATGTGGCAAGACGCTCCTCGGGGCGCGTCTTATTTGGACCTCTCTCCTAGAGGCCCTCAGTCAGACCCAGTGTTGACATGTGGCAAGACGCTCCTCGGGGCGCGTCTTGCTTGGGCTTCTCTCCTGGAGGCCCTCAGTCAGACCCATTGTTGACATGTGGCAAGACGCTCCTCGGGGCACGTCTTGCTTGGGCCTCTCTCCTGGAGGCGCTCAGTCAAACCGAGTAGTGACATGTGGCAAGACGCTCCTCGGGGCGCGTCTTGCTTGGGCCTCTCTCCTGGAGGCGCTCAGTCAGACCGAGTGCTGACATAAGGCAAGACGCTCCTCGGGGCGCGTCTTGCTGGGGCCTCTCTCCTGGAGGCGCTCAGTCAGACCCAGTGGTGACACGTGGCAAGACGCTCCTCGGGGCGCATCTTGCTTGGGCCTCTCTCCTGGAGGCGCTCAGTCAGACCCAGTGTTGACACGTGGCAAGACGCTCCTCGGGGCGCGTCTTGCTTGGGCCTCTCTCCTGGAGGCGCTCAGTCAGACCCAGTGCTGACATGTGGCAAGACGCTCCTCCGGGCGCGTCTTGCTTGGGCCTCTCTCCTGGAGGCGCTCAGTCAGACCGAGTGCTGACATGTGGCAAGACGCTCCTCGGGGCGCGTCTTGCTTGGGCCTCTCTCCTTGAGGCGCTCAGTCAGACCCAATTTTGACATGTGGCAAGACGCTCCTCGGGGCGCGTCTTGCTTGGGCCTCTCTCCTGGAGGCGCTCAGTCAGACCGAGTGCTGACATGTGGCAAGACGCTCCTCGGGGCGCGTCTTGCTTGGGCTTCTCTCCTGGAGGCCCTCAGTCAGACCCAGTGTTCACATGTGGCAAGACTCTCCTCGGGGCGCGTCTTGCTTGGGCCTCTCTCCTGGAGGCGCTCAGTCAGACCCAGTTTTGACATGTGGCAAGACGCTCCTCGGGGCGCGTCTTGCTTGGGCCTCTCTCCTGGAGGCGCTCAGTCAGACCGAGTGCTGTCATGTGGCAAGACGCTCCTCGGGGCGCATCTTGCTTGGGCTTCTCTCCTGGAAGCCCTCAGTCAGACCCATTGTTGACATGTGGCAAGACGCTCCTCGGGGCGCGTCTTATTTGGACCTCTCTCCTAGAGGCCCTCAGTCAGACCCAGTGTTGACATGTGGCAAGACGCTCCTCGGGGCGCGTCTTGCTTGGGCTTCTCTCCTGGAGGCCCTCAGTCAGACCCATTGTTGACATGTGGCAAGACGCTCCTCGGGGCACGTCTTGCTTGGGCCTCTTTCCTGGAGGCGCTCAGTCAAACCGAGTAGTGACATGTGGCAAGACGCTCCTCGGGGCGCGTCTTGCTGGGGCCTCTCTCCTGGAGGCGCTCAGTCAGACCCAGTGGTGACATGTGGCAAGACGCTCCTCGGGGCGCATCTTGCTTGGGCCTCTCTCCTGGAGGCGCTCAGTCAGACCCAGTGTTGACACGTGGCAAGACGCTCCTCGGGGCGCGTCTTGCTTGGGCCTCTCTCCTGGAGGCGCTCAGTCAGACCCAGTGTTGACATGTGGCAAGACACTCCTCGGGGCGCGTCTTGCTTGGGCCTCTCTCATGGAGGCCCTCTGTCAGACCCAGTGTTGACATGTGTCAAGACGCTCCTCAGGGCGCGTCTTGCTTTGGCCTCTCTCCTGGAGGCGCCCAGTCAGACCCAGTGTTGACACGTGGCAAGACGCTCCTCGGGGCACGTCTTACTTTGGCCTCTCTCCTGGAGGCGCTCAGTCAGACTGAGTAGTGACATGTGGCCTGACGCTCCTCGGGGCGCGTGTTGCTTGGGCCTCTCTCCTGGAGGCGCTCAGTCAGACCAAGTGGTGACATGTGGCAAGACACTCCTCGGGGCGCGTCTTGCTTGGGCCTCTCTCCTGGAGGCGCTCAGTCAGACCGAGTGCTGACATGTGGCAAGACGCTCCTCGGGCCGCGTGATGCTTGGGCTTCTCTCCTGGAGGCCCTCAGTCAGACCCATTGTTGACATGGTGCAAGACGCTCCTTTGGGCGCGTCTTGCTTGGGCCTCTCTCCTGGAGGCGCTCAGTCAGACCGAGTGCTGACATGTGGAAAGACTCTCCTCGGGGCGCGTCTTGCTTGGGCTTCTCTCCTGGAGGCGCTCAGAAAGACCCAGTGTTGACATGTGACAAGACGCTCCTCGGGGCGCGTCTTGCTTGGGCCTCTCTCCTGGAGGCGCTCAGTCAGAACCAGTGGTGACATGTGGCAAGACACTCCTCGGGGCGCGTCTTGCTTGGGCCTCTCTCCTGGAGGCCCTCTGTCAGACCCAGTGTTGGCATGTGGCAAGACGCTCCTCAGGGCGCGTCTTGGTTGGGTCTCTCTCCTGGAGGCGCTCAAACAGACCGAGTAGTGACATGTGGCAAGACGCTCCTCGGGGCGCGTCTTGCTGGGGCTTCTCTCATGGAGGCACTCAGTCAAACCCAGTGTTGACATGTGGCAAGACGCTCCTCGGGGCGCGTCTTATTTGGACCTCTCTCCTAGAGGCCCTCAGTCAGACCCAGTGTTGACATGTGGCAAGACGCTCCTCGGGGCGCGTCTTGCTTGGGCTTCTCTCCTGGAGGCCCTCAGTCAGACCCATTGTTGACATGTGGCAAGACGCTCCTCGGGGCACGTCTTGCTTGGGCCTCTCTCCTGGAGGCGCTCAGTCAAACCGAGTAGTGACATGTGGCAAGACGCTCCTCGGGGCGCGTCTTGCTTGGGCCTCTCTCCTGGAGGCGCTCAGTCAGACCGAGTGCTGACATAAGGCAAGACGCTCCTCGGGGCGCGTCTTGCTGGGGCCTCTCTCCTGGAGGCGCTCAGTCAGACCCAGTGGTGACACGTGGCAAGACGCTCCTCGGGGCGCATCTTGCTTGGGCCTCTCTCCTGGAGGCGCTCAGTCAGACCCAGTGTTGACACGTGGCAAGACGCTCCTCGGGGCGCGTCTTGCTTGGGCCTCTCTCCTGGAGGCGCTCAGTCAGACCCAGTGCTGACATGTGGCAAGACGCTCCTCCGGGCGCGTCTTGCTTGGGCCTCTCTCCTGGAGGCGCTCAGTCAGACCGAGTGCTGACATGTGGCAAGACGCTCCTCGGGGCGCGTCTTGCTTGGGCCTCTCTCCTTGAGGCGCTCAGTCAGACCCAATTTTGACATGTGGCAAGACGCTCCTCGGGGCGCGTCTTGCTTGGGCCTCTCTCCTGGAGGCGCTCAGTCAGACCGAGTGCTGACATGTGGCAAGACGCTCCTCGGGGCGCGTCTTGCTTGGGCTTCTCTCCTGGAGGCCCTCAGTCAGACCCAGTGTTCACATGTGGCAAGACTCTCCTCGGGGCGCGTCTTGCTTGGGCCTCTCTCCTGGAGGCGCTCAGTCAGACCCAGTTTTGACATGTGGCAAGACGCTCCTCGGGGCGCGTCTTGCTTGGGCCTCTCTCCTGGAGGCGCTCAGTCAGACCGAGTGCTGTCATGTGGCAAGACGCTCCTCGGGGCGCATCTTGCTTGGGCTTCTCTCCTGGAAGCCCTCAGTCAGACCCATTGTTGACATGTGGCAAGACGCTCCTCGGGGCGCGTCTTATTTGGACCTCTCTCCTAGAGGCCCTCAGTCAGACCCAGTGTTGACATGTGGCAAGACGCTCCTCGGGGCGCGTCTTGCTTGGGCCTCTTTCCTGGAGGCGCTCAGTCAAACCGAGTAGTGACATGTGGCAAGACGCTCCTCGGGGCGCGTCTTGCTGGGGCCTCTCTCCTGGAGGCGCTCAGTCAGACCCAGTGTTGACACGTGGCAAGACGCTCCTCGGGGCGCGTCTTGCTTGGGCCTCTCTCCTGGAGGCGCTCAGTCAGACCCAGTGGTGACACGTGGCAAGACGCTCCTCGGGGCGCATCTTGCTTGGGCCTCTCTCCTGGAGGCATTCAGTCAGACCCAGTGTTGACACGTGGCAAGACGCTCCTCGGGGCGCGTCTTGCTTGGGCCTCTCTCCTGGAGGCGCTCAGTCAGACCCAGTGTTGACATGTGGCAAGACACTCCTCGGGGCGCGTCTTGCTTGGGCCTCTCTCATGGAGGCCCTCTGTCAGACCCAGTGTTGACATGTGTCAAGACGCTCCTCAGGGCGCGTCTTGCTTTGGCCTCTCTCCTGGAGGCGCCCAGTCAGACCGAGTGCTGACATGTGGCAAGAAGCTCCTCGGGGCGCGTGTTGCTTGGGCTTCTCTCCTGGAGGCCCTCAGTAAGACCCATTGTTGACATGTGGCAAGACGCTCCTCGGGGCGCGTCTTGCTTGGGCCTCTCTCCAGAAGGCCCTCAATCAGACCCAGTGTTGACACGTGGCAAGACGCTCCTCGGGGCACGTCTTACTTTGGCCTCTCTCCTGGAGGCGCTCAGTCAGACTGAGTAGTGACATGTGGCCTGACGCTCCTCGGGGCGCGTGTTGCTTGGGCCTCTCTCCTGGAGGCGCTCAGTCAGACCAAGTGGTGACATGTGGCAAGACACTCCTCGGGGCGCGTCTTGCTTGGGCCTCTCTCCTGGAGGCGCTCAGTCAGACCGAGTGCTGACATGTGGCAAGACGCTCCTCGGGCCGCGTGATGCTTGGGCTTCTCTCCTGGAGGCCCTCAGTCAGACCCATTGTTGACATGTTGCAAGACGCTCCTTTGGGCGCGTCTTGCTTGGGCCTCTCTCCTGGAGGCGCTCAGTCAGACCGAGTGCTGACATGTGGAAAGACTCTCCTCGGGGCGCGTCTTGCTTGGGCTTCTCTCCTGGAGGCGCTCAGAAAGACCCAGTGTTGACATGTGACAAGACGCTCCTCGGGGCGCGTCTTGCTTGGGCCTCTCTCCTGGAGGCGCTCAGTCAGAACCAGTGGTGACATGTGGCAAGACACTCCTCGGGGCGCGTCTTGCTTGGGCCTCTCTCCTGGAGGCCCTCTGTCAGACCCAGTGTTGGCATGTGGCAAGACGCTCCTCAGGGCGCGTCTTGGTTGGGTCTCTCTCCTGGAGGCGCTCAGTCAGACCCAGTGGTGACATGTGGCAAGACGCTCCTCGGGGCGTGTATTGCTTGGGCCTCTCTCCTGGATGCCCTCTGTCAGACCGAGTGTTGACATGTGGCAAGAATCTCCTCGGGGCACATCTTGCTTGGGCCTCTCTCCTGGAGGCGCTCAAACAGACCGAGTAGTGACATGTGGCAAGACGCTCCTCGGGGCGCGTCTTGCTGGGGCTTCTCTCATGGAGGCACTCAGTCAAACCCAGTGTTGACATGTGGCAAGACGCTCCTCGGGGCGCGTCTTATTTGGACCTCTCTCCTAGAGGCCCTCAGTCAGACCCAGTGTTGACATGTGGCAAGACGCTCCTCGGGGCGCGTCTTGCTTGGGCTTCTCTCCTGGAGGCCCTCAGTCAGACCCATTGTTGACATGTGGCAAGACGCTCCTCGGGGCACGTCTTGCTTGGGCCTCTCTCCTGGAGGCGCTCAGTCAAACCGAGTAGTGACATGTGGCAAGACGCTCCTCGGGGCGCGTCTTGCTTGGGCCTCTCTCCTGGAGGCGCTCAGTCAGACCGAGTGCTGACATAAGGCAAGACGCTCCTCGGGGCGCGTCTTGCTGGGGCCTCTCTCCTGGAGGCGCTCAGTCAGACCCAGTGGTGACACGTGGCAAGACGCTCCTCGGGGCGCATCTTGCTTGGGCCTCTCTCCTGGAGGCGCTCAGTCAGACCCAGTGTTGACACGTGGCAAGACGCTCCTCGGGGCGCGTCTTGCTTGGGCCTCTCTCCTGGAGGCGCTCAGTCAGACCCAGTGCTGACATGTGGCAAGACGCTCCTCCGGGCGCGTCTTGCTTGGGCCTCTCTCCTGGAGGCGCTCAGTCAGACCGAGTGCTGACATGTGGCAAGACGCTCCTCGGGGCGCGTCTTGCTTGGGCCTCTCTCCTTGAGGCGCTCAGTCAGACCCAATTTTGACATGTGGCAAGACGCTCCTCGGGGCGCGTCTTGCTTGGGCCTCTCTCCTGGAGGCGCTCAGTCAGACCGAGTGCTGACATGTGGCAAGACGCTCCTCGGGGCGCGTCTTGCTTGGGCTTCTCTCCTGGAGGCCCTCAGTCAGACCCAGTGTTCACATGTGGCAAGACTCTCCTCGGGGCGCGTCTTGCTTGGGCCTCTCTCCTGGAGGCGCTCAGTCAGACCCAGTTTTGACATGTGGCAAGACGCTCCTCGGGGCGCGTCTTGCTTGGGCCTCTCTCCTGGAGGCGCTCAGTCAGACCGAGTGCTGTCATGTGGCAAGACGCTCCTCGGGGCGCATCTTGCTTGGGCTTCTCTCCTGGAAGCCCTCAGTCAGACCCATTGTTGACATGTGGCAAGACGCTCCTCGGGGCGCGTCTTATTTGGACCTCTCTCCTAGAGGCCCTCAGTCAGACCCAGTGTTGACATGTGGCAAGACGCTCCTCGGGGCGCGTCTTGCTTGGGCCTCTTTCCTGGAGGCGCTCAGTCAAACCGAGTAGTGACATGTGGCAAGACGCTCCTCGGGGCGCGTCTTGCTGGGGCTTCTCTCATGGAGGCACTCAAACAGACCGAGTAGTGACATGTGGCAAGACGCTCCTCGGGGCGCGTCTTGCTGGGGCTTCTCTCATGGAGGCACTCAGTCAAACCCAGTGTTGACATGTGGCAAGACGCTCCTCGGGGCGCGTCTTGCTTGGACCTCTCTCCCTGAGGCGCTCAGTCAGACCGAGTAGTGACATGTGGCAAGACGCTCCTCGGGGCGCATCTTGCTTGGGCTTCTCTCCTGGAAGCCCTCAGTCAGACCCATTGTTGACATGTGGCAAGACGCTCCTCGGGGCGCGTCTTATTTGGACCTCTCTCCTAGAGGCCCTCAGTCAGACCCAGTGTTGACATGTGGCAAGACTCTCCTCGGGGCACATCTTTCTTGGGCCTCTCTCCTGGAGGCGCTCAAACAGACCGAGTAGTGACATGTGGCAAGACGCTCCTCGGGGCGCGTCTTGCTGGGGCTTCTCTCATGGAGGCACTCAGTCAAACCCAGTGTTGACATGTGGCAAGACGCTCCTCGGGGCGCGTCTTGCTTGGACCTCTCTCCCTGAGGCGCTCAGTCAGACCGAGTAGTGACATGTGGCAAGACGCTCCTCGGTGCGCGTCTTGCTTGGACCTCTCTCCCTGTGGCGCTCAGTCAGACCCAGTGTTGACATTTGGCAAGACACTCCTCGGGGCGCGTCTTGCTTGGGCCTCTCTCCTGGAGGCGCTCAGTCAGAACCAGAGGTGACATGTGGCAAGACGCTCCTCGGGGCGCGTCTTGCTTGGGCCTCTCTCCTGGAGGCCCTCTTTCAGACTGAGTAGTGACATGTGGCCTGACGCTCCTCGGGGCGCGTCTTGCTTGGGCCTCTCTCCTGGAGGCGCTCAGTCAGACCCAGTGGTGACATGTGGCAAGACACTCCTCGGGGCGCGTCTTGCTTGGGCTTCTCTCCTGGAGGCCCTCAGTCAGACCCATTGTTGACATGTGGCAAGACGCTCCTCAGGACACGTCTTGCTTGGGCCTCTCTCCTGGATTCGCTCAGTCAGACCGAGTAGTGACATGTGGCAAGACGCTCCTCGGGGCGTGTCTTGCTTGGGCCTCTCTCCTGGAGGCGCTCAGTCAGACCGAGTGCTGACATGTGGCAAGAAGCTCCTCGGGGCGCGTCTTGCTTGGGCTTCTCTCCTGGAGGCCCTCAGTCAGACCCATTGTTGACATGTGGCAAGACGCTCCTCGGGGCGCGTCTTGCTTGGGTATCTCTCCAGAAGGCCCTCAATCAGACACAGTGTTTACACGTGGCAAGACGCTCCTCGGGGCGCGTCTTGCTTGGGCTTCTCTCCTGGAGGCCCTCAGTCAGACCCATTGTTGACATGTGGCAAGACGCTCCTCGGGGCGCATCTTATTTGGACCTCTCTCCTAGAGGCCCTCAGTCAGACCCAGTGTTGACATGTGGCAAGATGCTCCTCGGGGTGCGTCTTGCTTGGGCTTCTCCCCTGGAGGCCCTCAGTCAGACCCATTGTTGACATGTGGCAAGACGCTCCTCGGGGCGCGTCTTGCTTGGACCTTTCTCCTGGAGGCGCTCAGTTAGACCGAGTAGTGACATGTGTCAAGAAGCTCCTCGGGGCGCATCTTATTTGGACCTCTCTCCTAGAGGCCCTCAGTCAGACCCAGTGTTGACATGTGGCAAGACGCTCCTCGGGGCGCGTCTTGCTTGGACCTTTCTCCTGGAGGCGCTCAGTTAGACCGAGTAGTGACATGTGTCAAGACGCTCCTCGGGGCGCGTCTTGCTTGGGCCTCTCTCCTGGAGGCGCTCAGTCAGACCGAGTGCTGACATGTGGCAAGAAGCTCCTCGGGGCGCGTCTTGCTTGGGCTTCTCTCATGGAGGCCCTCAGTCAGACCCATTGTTGACATGTGGCAAGACGCTCCTCGGGGCGCGTCTTGCTTGGGTCTCTCTCCAGAAGGCCCTCAATCAGACCCAGTGTTGACACGTGGCAAGACGCTCCTCGGGGCGCGTCTTGCTTGGGCCTCTCTCCTGGAGGCGCTCAGTCAGACCCAGTGGTGACATGTGGCAAGACGCTCCTCGGGGTGCGTATTGCTTGGGCCTCTCTCCTGGATGCCCTCTGTCAGACCCAGTGTTGACATGTGGCAAGACTCTCCTCGGGGCGCGTCTTGCTTGGGCCTCTCTCCTGGAGGCGCTCAGTCAGACCGAGTAGTGACATGTGACAAGATGCTCCTCGGGGCGCGTCTTGCTTGGGCCTCTCTCCTGGAGGCGCTCAGTCAGACCCAGTGTTGACATGTGGCAAGACGCTCCTCGGGGCGCGTCTTGCTTGGGCCTCTCTCCTGGAGGTTCTCAGTCAGATCCAGTGTTGACATGTGGCAAGATGCTCCTCGGGGCGCGTCTTGCTGGGGCTTCTCTCATGGAGGCACTCAGTCAGACCCAGTGTTGACATGTGGCAAGACGCTCCTCGGGGCACGTCTTGCTTGGGCCTCTCTCCTGGAGGCGCTCAGTCAGACCCAGAGGAGACATGTGTCAAGATGCTCCTCCGGGCGCGTCTTGCTTGGGCCTCTCTCCTGGAGGCGCTCAGTCAGACCCAGTGTTCACATGTGGCAAGACGCTCCTCGGGGTGCGTCTTGCTTGGGCCTCTCTCCTGGAGGCGCTCCGTCAGACCCAGTGTTGACATGTGGCAAGACGCTCCTCGGGGCACGTCTTGCTTGGGCCACTCTCCTGGAGGCGCTCAGTCAGACCGAGTGCTGACATGTGGCAAGACGCTCCTCGGGGCGCGTCTTGCTTGGGCTTCTCTCCTGGAGGCCCTCAGTCAGACCCATTGTTGACATGTGGCAAGACGCTCCTCGGGGCGCGTCTCATTTGGGCCTCTCTCCTGGAGGCTCTCAGTCAGACCCAGTGTTGACATGTGGCAAGACGCTCCTCGGGGCGTGTCTTGCTTGGGCTTCTCTCCTGTAGGCCCTCAGTCAGACCCATTGTTGACATGTGGCAAGACGCTCCTCGGGGCACGTCTTGCTTGGGCCTCTCTCCTGGAGGCGCTCAGTCAGACCGAGTAGTGACATGTGGCAAGACGCTCCTCGGTGCGTGTCATGCTTGGGCCTCTCTCCTGGAGGTGCTCTATCAGACCCAGTGGTGACACGTGGCAAGACGCTCCGGGCGCGTCTTGCTTGGGCCTCTCTCCTGGAGGAGCTCAGTCAGACCCAGTGGTGACACGTGGCAAGACGCTCCTCGGGGCGCATCTTGCTTGGGCCTCTCTCCTGGAGGAGCTCAGTCAGACCCAGTGGTGACACGTGGCAAGACGCTCCTCGGGGCGCATCTTGCTTGGGCCTCTCTCCTGGAGGAGCTCAGTCAGACCCAGTGGTGACACGTGGCAAGACGCTCCTCGGGGCGCGTCTTGCTTGGGCCTCTCTCCTGGAGGAGCTCAGTCAGACCCAGTGGTGACATGTGGCAAGACGCTCCTCGGGGCGCGTCTTGCTTGGGCCTCTCTCCAGAAGGCCCTCAATCAGACCCAGTGTGGACACGTGGCAAGACGCTCCTCGGGGCACGTCTTACTTTGGCCTCTCTCCTGGAGGCGCTCAGTCAGACTGAGTAGTGACATGTGGCCTGACACTCCTCGGGGCGCGTCTTGCTTGGGCCTCTCTCCTGGAGGCCCTCTGTCAGACCCAGTGTTGACATGTGTCAAGACGCTCCTCGGGGCGCGTCTTGCTTGGGCTTCTCTCCGGGAGGCCCTCAGTCATACCCATTGTTGACATGTGGCAAGACGCTCCTCGGGGCGCGTCTTGCTTTGGCCTCTCTCCTGGAGGCGCTCAGTCAGACCTATTGTTGACATGTTGCAAGACGCTCTTTTGGGCGCGTCTTGCTTGGGCCTCTCTCCTGGAGGCGCTCAGTCAGACCGAGTGCTGACATGTGGAAAGACGCTCCTCGGGGCGCGTCTTGCTTGGGCTTCTCTCCTGGAGGCGCTCAGAAAGACCCAGTGTTGACATGTGACAAGACGCTCCTCGGGGCGCGTCTTGCTTGGGCCTCTCTCCTGGAGGCGCTCAGTCAGACCCAGTGGTGACATGTGGCAAGACACTCCTCGGGGCGCGTCTTGCTTGGGCCTCTCTCCTGGAGGCCCTCTGTCAGACCCAGTGTTGGCATGTGGCAAGACGCTCCTCAGGGCGCGTCTTGGTTGGGTCTCTCTCCTGGAGGCGCTCAGTCAGACCCAGTGGTGACATGTGGCAAGACGCTCCTCGGGGCGTGTATTGCTTGGGCCTCTCTCCTGGATACCCTCTGTCAGACCGAGTGTTGACATGTGGCAAGACTCTCCTCGGGGCACGTCTTGCTTGGGCTTCTCTCCTGGAGGCGCTCAAACAGACCGAGTAGTGACATGTGGCAAGACGCTCCTCGGGGCGCGTCTTGCTGGGGCTTCTCTCATGGAGGCACTCAGTCAGACCCAGTGTTGACATGTGGCAAGACGCTCCTCGGGGCGCGTCTTGCTTGGACCTCTCTCCCTGAGGCGCTCAGTCAGACCGAGTAGTGACATGTGGCAAGACGCTCCTCGGGGCGCGTCTTGCTTGGACCTCTCTCCCTGTGGCGCTCAGTCAGACCCAGTGTTGACATTTGGCAAGACACTCCTCGGGGCGCGTCTTGCTTGGGCCTCTCTCATGGAGGCCCTCTGTCAGACCCAGGGTTGACATGTGTCAAGACGCTCCTCGGGGCGCGTCTTGCTTGGGCTTCTCTCCTGGAGGCGCTCAGAAAGACCCAGTGTTGACATGTGACAAGACGCTCCTCGGGGCGCGTCTCGCTTGGGCCTCGCTCCTGGAGGCGCTCAGTCAGAACCAGAGGTGACATGTGGCAAGACACTCCTCGGGGCGCGTCTTGCTTGGGCCTCTCTCCTGGAGATCCTCTTTCAGACCCAGTGTTCACATGTGGCAAGACGCTCCTCCGGGCGCATCTTGCTTGGGCCTCTCTCCTGGAGGCCCTCAGTCAGACCCATTGTTGACATGTGGCAAGACGCTCCTCGGGGCGCGTCTTGCTTGGGCCTCTCTCCTGGAGGCGCTCAGTCAAACCGAGTGCTGACATAAGGCAAGACGCTCCTCGGGGCGCGTCTTGCTGGGGCCTCTCTCCTGGAGGCGCTCAGTCAGACCAAGTGCTGACATGTGGCAAGACGCTCCTCGGGGCGCGTCTTGCTTGGGCCTCTCTCCTGGAGGCGCTCAGTCAGACTGAGTAGTGACATGTGGCCTGACGCTCCTCGGGGCGCGTCTTGCTTGGGCCTCTCTCCTGGAGGCGCTCAGTCAGACCCAGTGGTGACATGTGGCAAGACACTCCTCGGGGCGCGTCTTGCTTGGGCCTCTCTCCTGGAGGCCCTCTGTCAGACCCAGTGTTGACATGTGTCAATACGCTCCTCGGGGCGTGTCTTGCTTGGGCCTCTCTCCTGGAGGCGCTCAGTCAGACCCAGTGGTGACACGTGGAAAGACGCTCCTCGGGGTGCGTCTTGCTTGGGCCTCTCTCCTGGAGGCGCTCAGTCAGACCCAGTGTTGACACGTGGCAAGACGCTCCTCGGGGCGCGTCTTGGTTGGGCCGCTTTCCTGGAGGCACTCATTCAGACCCAGTGGTGACATGTGGCAAGACGCTCCTCGGGGCGCGTATTGCTTGGGCCTCTCTCCTGAATGCCCTCTGTCAGACCGAGTGTTGACATGTGGCAAGACTCTCCTCGGGGCGCGTCTTGCTTGGGCTTCTCTCATGGAGGCCCTCAGTCCGACCCAGTGTTGACATGTGTCAATACGCTCCTCGGGGCGTGTCTTGCTTGGGCCTCTCTCCTGGAGGCGCTCAGTCAGACCCAGTGCTGACATGTGGCAAGACGCTCCTCCGGGCGCATCTTGCTTGGCCCTCTCTCCTGGAGGAGCTCAGTCAGACACAGTGACCATGTCCCAAAGATCACCGGATCTGGTGTCAATTTAAAGAAGTAGTCCAGTTACACATTTGTGGGCTTATAACTTGGCTTCTGAATGTCTTAGAGCGATCAGGTTTGCTTTAGTGTACTCCAATCAACAGCCCCTACAACCACAAAAAGGAATGGAGACATTAGCACTTATGGTTTTTAAATGGCACCCAGAATTATGTTGCACGAAGCACAATTTCACATCATTCTGGGTTCATTTGTGTGAAAACAAGGTCCAATCAGGCTGAAACAATACAGGAAAGTAGAATCTATTGAGTTGTAAGTGATCTGAACGTTTCATGATGATAGCACTTTCCTAAGGGGGTCAAACCATGTCCCAAAGATCACCGGATCTGGTGTCAATTTAAAGAAGTAGTCCAGTTACACATTTGTGGGCTTATAACTTGGCTTCTGAATGTCCAAGAGAGATCAGGTTTGTTTTAGTGTACTCCAATCAACAGCCCCTACAACCACAAAAAGGATTGGAGTCATTAGCACTTATGGTTTGTAAATGGCACCCAGAATTATGTTGCACGAAGCACAATTTCACATCATTCTGGGTCCATTTGTGTGAAAACAAGGTCCAATCAGGCTGAAACGCTACAAGAAGGTAGAATCTATTGAGTTGTAAGTGATCTGAACGTTTCAAGATGATCGCACATTCCTATAGGGGGTAAAACCATGTCCCAAAGGTCACCGGGCCTGGTGTCAATTTAAAGAAGTAGTCCAGTTACACCTTTGTGGGCTTATAACTTGGCTTCTGAATGTCCTAGAGAGGTTAGGTTTGTTTTAGTGTACTCCAATCAACAGCCCCTACAACCACAAAAAGGAATGGAGTCATTAGCACTTATGGTTTGTGAATGGCACCCAGAATTATGTTGCACGAAGCACTATTTCACATCATTCTGGGTCCATTTGTGTGAAAACAAGGTCAATTCAGGCTGAAACGTTACAGGAAGTTAGAATCTATTGAGTTGTAAGTGATCTGAACGTTTCGTGATGATAGCACTTTCCTAAGGGGGTCAAACCATGTCCCAAAGGTCACCGGATCTGGTGTCAATTTAAAGAAGTAGTCCAGTTACACCTTTGTGGGCTTATAACTTGGCTTCTGAATGTCCTAGAGAGGTTAGGTTTGTTTTAGTGTACTCCAATCAACAGCCCCTACAACCACAAAAAGGAATGGAGTCATTAGCACTTATGGTTTGTAAATGGCACCCAGAATTATGTTGCACGAAGCACAATTTCACATCATTCTGGGTCCATTTGTGTGAAAACAAGGTCCAATCAGGCTGAAACTTTACAGGAAGGTAGAATCTATTGAGTTGTAAGTGATCTGAACGTTTCATGATGATAGCACTTTCCTAAGGGGGTCAAACCATGTCCCAAAGGTCACCGGATCTGGTGTCAATTTAAAGAAGTAGTCCAGTTACACATTTGTGGGCTTATAACTTGGCTTCTGAATGTCCTAGAGAGATCAGGTTTATTTTAGTGTACTCCAATCAACAGTCCCTACAACTACAAAAAGGAATGGAGTCATTAGCACTTATGGTTTGTAAATGGCACCCAGAATTATGTTGCACGAAGCACAATTTCACATCATTCTGGGTTCATTTGTGTGAAAACAAGGTCCAATCCGGCTGAAACGCTACAAGAAGGTAGAATCTATTGAGTTGTAAGTGATCTGAACGTTTCAAGATGATCTCACATTCCCATAGGGGGTCAAACCATGTCCCAAAGGTCACCGGGCCAAGTGTCACTTTAAAGAAGTAGTCCAGTTACACATTTGTGGGCTTATAACTTGGCTTCTGAATGTCTTAGAGCGATCAGGTTTGCTTTAGTGTACTCCAATCAACAGCCCCTACAACCACAAAAAGGAATGGAGACATTAGCACTTATGGTTTTTAAATGGCACCCAGAATTATGTTGCACGAAGCACAATTTCACATCATTCTGGGTCAATTTGTGTGAAAACAAGGTCCAATCCGGCTGAAACAATACAGGAAGGTAGAATCTATTGAGTTGTAAGTGATCTGAACGTTTCATGATGATCACACTTTCCTAAGGGGGTCAAACCATGTCCCAAAGGTCACCGGATCTGGTGTCACTTTAAAGAAGTAGTCCAGTTACACATTTGTGGTCTTATGACTTGGCTGCTGAATGTCTTAGAGCGATCAGGTTTGCTTTAGTGTACTCCAATCAACAGCCCCTACAACCACAAAAAGGAATGGAGACATTAGCACTTATGGTTTTTAAATGGCACCCAGAATTATGTTGCACGAAGCACAATTTCACATCATTCTGGGTTCATTTGTGTGAAAACAAGGTCCAATCAGGCTGAAACAATACAGGAAGGTAGAATCTATTGAGTTGTAAGTGATCTGAACATTTCATGATGATCACACTTTCCTAAGGGGGTCAAACCATGTCCCAAAGGTCACCGGATCTGGTGTCACTTTAAAGAAGTAGTCCAGTTACACATTTGTGGGCTTATAACTTGGCTTCTGAATGTCCTAGAGAGGTCAGGGTTGTTTTAGTGTACTCCAATCAACAGCCCCTACAACCACAAAAAGGATTGTAGTCATTAGCACTTATGGTTTTTAAATGGCACCCAGAATTATGTTGCACGAAGCACAATTTCACATCATTCTGGGTTCATTTGTATGAAAACAAGGTCCAATCAGGCTGAAACGTTACAGGAAGGTAGAATCTACTGAGTTGTAAGTGATCTGAACGTTTCATGATGATAGCACTTTCCTAAGGGGGTCAAACCATGTCCCAAAGATCACCGTATCTGGTGTCAATTTAAAGAAGTAGTCCAGTTACACATTTGTGGGCTTATAACTTGGCTTCTGAATGTCCTAGAGAGATCAGGTTTGTTTTAGTATACTCCAATCAACAGCCCCTACAACCACAAAAAGGAATGGAGTCATTAGCACTTATGGTTTGTAAATGGCATCCAGAATTATGTTGCACGAAGCACAATTTCACATCATTCTGGGTCCATTTGTGTGAAAACAAGGTCCAATCAGGCTGATACGTTACAAGAAGGTAGAATCTATTGAGTTGTAAGTGATCTGAACGTTTCATGATGATAGCACTTTCCTAAGGGGGTCAAACCATGTCCCAAAGGTCACCGGATCTGGTGTCAATTTAAAGAAGTAGTCCAGTTACACATTTGTGGGCTTATAACATGGCTTCTGAATGTCCTAGAGAGATCAGATTTGTTTTAATGTTCTCCAATCAACAGCCCCTACAACCACAAAAAGGAATGGAGTCATTAGCATTTATGGTTTGTAAATGGCACCCAGAATTATGTTGCACGAAGCACAATTTCACATCATTCTGGGTTCATTTGTGTGAAAACAAGGTCCAATCAGGATGAAACGTTAGAGGAAGGTAAAATCTATTTAGTTGTAAGTGATCTGAATGTTTCATGATGATAGCGCTTTCCTAAGGGGATCAAACCATGTCCCAAAGGTCACCGGATCTGGTGTCAATTTAAAGAAGTAGTCCAGTTACACATTTGTGGGCTTATAACTTGGCTTCTGAATGTCCTAGAGAGATCAGGTTTGTTTTAGTGTACTCCAATCAACAGCCCCTACAACCACAAAAGGAATGGAGTCATTAGCCTTATGGTTTGTAAATGGCACCCAGAATTATGTTGCACGAAGCACAATTTCACATCATTCTGGGTCCATTTGTGTGAAAACAAGGTCCAATCAGGCTGAAACATTACAAGAAGGTAGAATCTATTGAGTTGTAAGTGATCTGAACGTTTCATGATGATCTCACATTCCCATAGGGGGTCAAACCATGTCCCAAAGGTCACCGGGCCTGGTGTCACTTTAAAGAAGTAGTCCAGTTACACCTTTGTGGTCTTATAACTTGGCTTCTGAATGTCCTAGAGAGGTCAGGTTTGTTTTAGTGTACTCCAATCAACAGCCCCTACAACCACAAAAAGTAATGGAGTCATTAGCACTTATGGTTTGTAAATGGCACCCAGAATTATGTTGCACGAAGCACAATTTCACATCATTCTGGGTCCATTTGTGTGAAAACAAGGTCCAATCAGGCTGAAATGTTACAGGAAGGTAGAATCTATTGAGTTGTAAGTGATCTGAACGTTTCATGATGATAGCCTTTCCTAAGGGGGTCAAACCATGTCCCAAAGGTCACCGGATCTGGTGTCAATTTAAAGAAGTAGTCCAGTTACACATTTGTGGGCTTATAACTTGGCTTCTGAATGTCCTAGAGCGATCAGGTTTGCTTTAGTGTACTCCAATCAACAGCCCCTACAACCACAAAAAGGAATGGAGACATTAGCACTTATGGTTTTTAAATGGCACCCAGAATTATGTTGCACGAAGCACAATTTCACATCATTCTGGGTTCATTTGTGTGAAAACAAGGTCCAATAAGGCTGAAACAATACAGGAAGGTAGAATCTATTGAGTTGTAAGTGATCTGAACGTTTCATGATGATCGCACTTTCCTAAGGGGGTCAAACCATGTCCCAAAGGTCACCGGATCTGGTGTCAATTTAAAGAAGTAGTCCAGTTACACATTTGTGGGCTTATAACTTGGCTTCTGAATGTCCTAGAGAGGTCAGGGTTGTTTTAGTGTACTCCAATCAACAGCCCCTACAACCACAAAAAGGAATGGAGTCATTAGCACTTATGGTTTTTAAATGGCACCCAGAATTATGTTGCACGAAGCACAATTTCACATCATTCTGGGTCCATTTGTGTGAAAACAAGGTCCAATCAGGCTGATACGTTACAAGAAGGTAGAATCTATTGAGTTGTAAGTGATCTGAACGTTTCATGATGATAGCACTTTCCTAAGGGGGTCAAACCATGTCCCAAAGGTCAACGGATCTGATGTCAATTTAAAGAAGTAGTCCAGTTACACATTTGTGGGCTTATAACATGGCTTCTGAATGTCCTAGAGAGATCAGGTTTGTTTTAATGTTCTCCATTCAACAGCCCCTACAACCACAAAAAGGAATGGAGTCATTAGCATTTATGGTTTGTAAATGGCACCCAGAATTATGTTGCACGAAGCACAATTTCACATCATTCTGGGTTCATTTGTGTGAAAACAAGGTCCAATAAGGCTGAAACGTTACAGGAAGGTAGAATCTATTTAGTTGTAAGTGATCTGAACGTTTCATGATGATAGCGCTTTCCTAAGGGGATCAAACCATGTCCCAAAGCTCACCGGATCTGGTGTCAATTTAAAGAAGTAGTCCAGTTACACATTTGTGGGCTTATAACTTGGCTTCTGAATGTCCTAGAGAGATCAGGTTTGTTTTAGTGTACTCCAATCAACAGCCCCTACAACCACAAAAGGAATGGAGTCATTAGCCTTATGGTTTGTAAATGGCACCCAGAATTATGTTGCACGAAGCACAATTTCACATCATTCTGGGTCCATTTGTGTGAAAACAAGGTCCAATCAGGCTGAAACATTACAAGAAGGTAGAATCTATTGAGTTGTAAGTGATCTGAACGTTTCATGATGATCTCACATTCCCATAGGGGGTCAAACCATGTCCCAAAGGTCACCGGGCCTGGTGTCACTTTAAAGAAGTAGTCCAGTTACACCTTTGTGGTCTTATAACTTGGCTTCTGAATGTCCTAGAGAGGTCAGGTTTGTTTTAGTGTACTCCAATCAACAGCCCCTACAACCACAAAAAGTAATGGAGACATTAGCACTTATGGTTTGTAAATGGCACCCAGAATTATGTTGCACGAAGCACAATTTCACATCATTCTGGGTTCATTTGTGTGAAAACAAGGTCCAATCAGGCTGAAACAATACAGGAAGGTAGAATCTATTGAGTTGTAAGTGATCTGAACGTTTCATGATGATCGCACTTTCCTAAGGGGGTCAAACCATGTCCCAAAGGTCACCGGATCTGGTGTCAATTTAAAGAAGTAGTCCAGTTACACATTTGTGGGCTTATAACTTGGCTTCTGAATGTCCTAGAGAGGTCAGGGTTGTTTTAGTGTACTCCAATCAACAGCCCCTACAACCACAAAAAGGAATGGAGTCATTAGCACTTATGGTTTTTAAATGGCACCCAGAATTATGTTGCACGAAGCACAATTTCACATCATTCTGGGTTCATTTGTGTGAAAACAAGGTCCAATCAGGCTCAAACGCTACAAGAAGGTATAATCTATTGAGTTGTAAGTGATCTGAACGTTTCAAGATGATCGCACATTCCTATAGGGGGTAAAACCATGTCCCAAAGGTCACCGGGCCTGGTGTCACTTTAAAGAAGTAGTCCAGTTACACCTTTGTGGGCTTATAACTTGGCTTCTGAATGTCCTAGAGAGGTTAGGTTTGTTTTAGTGTACTCCAATCAACAGCCCCTACAACCACAAAAAGGAATGGAGTCATTAGCACTTATGGTTTGTAAATGGCACCCAGAATTATGTTGCACGAAGCACAATTTCACATCATTCTGGGTCCATTTGTGTGAAAACAAGGAAAATCAGGCTGAAACGTTACAGGAAGGTAGAATCTATTGAGTTGTAAGTGATCTGAACGTTTCATGATGATAGCACTTTCCTAAGGGGGTCAAACCATGTCCCAAAGGTCACCGGATCTGGTGTCAATTTAAAGAAGTAGTCCAGTTACACATTTGTGGGCTTATAACTTGGCTTCTGAATGTCCTAGAGTGATCAGGTTTGTTTTAATGTACTCCAATCAACAGCCCCTACAACCACAAAAAGGAATGGAGTCATTAGCACTTATGGTTTGTAAATGGCACCCAGAATTATTTTGCACGAAGCACAATTTCACATCATTCTGGGTTCATTTGTGTGAAAACAAGGTCCAATCAGGCTGATACGTTACAAGAAGGTAGAATCTATTGAGTTGTAAGTGATCTGAACTTTTCATGATGATAGCACTTTCCTAAGGGGGTCAAACCATGTCCCAAAGGTCACCGGATCTGGTGTCAATTTAAAGAAGTAGTCCAGTTACACATTTGTGGGCTTATAACATGGCTTCTGAATGTCCTAGAGAGATCAGGTTTGTTTTAATGTTCTCCAATCAACAGCCCCTACAACCACAAAAAGGAATGGAGTTATTAGCATTTATGGTTTGTAAATGGCACCCAGAATTATGTTGCACAAAGCACAATTTCACATCATTCTGGGTTCATTTGTGTGAAAACAAGGTCCAATCAGGCTGAAACGTAACAGGAAGGTAGAATCTATTTAGTTGTAAGTGATCTGAACGTTTCATGATGATAGCGCTTTCCTAAGGGGATCAAACCATGTCCCAAAGGTCACCGGATCTGGTGTCAATTTAAAGAAGTAGTCCAGTTACACATTTGTGGGCTTAGAACTTGGCTTCTGAATGTCCTAGAGAGATCAGGTTTGTTTTAATGTACTCCAATCAACACAAATGAACCCAGAATGATGTGAAATTGTGCTTCGTGCAACATAATTCTGGGTGCCATTTAAAAACCATAAGTGCTAATGACTCCATTCCTTTTTGTGGTTGTAGGGGCTGTTGATTGGAGTACACTAAAACAACCCTGACCTCTCTAGGACATTCAGAAGCCAAGTTATAAGCCCACAAATGTGTAACTGGACTACTTCTTTAAAGTGACACCAGATCCGGTGACCTTTGGGACATGGTTTGACCCCCTTAGGAAAGTGTGATCATCATGAAACGTTCAGATCACTTACAACTCAATAGATTCTACCTTCCTGTATTGTTTCAGCCTGATTGGACCTTGTTTTCACACAGATGAACCCAGAATGATGTGAAATTGTGCGTTGTGCAACATAATTCTGGGTGCCATTTAAAAACCATAAGTGCTAATGTCTCCATTCCTTTTTGTGGTTGTAGGGGCTGTTGATTGGAGTACACTAAAGCAAACCTGATCGCTCTAAGACATTCAGAAGCCAAGTTATAAGCCCACAAATGTGTAACTGGACTACTTCTTTAAAGTGACACTTGGCCCGGTGACCTTTGGGACATGTTTTGACCCCCTATGGGAATGTGAGATCATCTTGAAACGTTCAGATCACTTACAACTCAATAGATTCTACCTTCTTGTAGCGTTTCAGCCGGATTGGACCTTGTTTTCACACAAATTGACCCAGAATGATGTGAAATTGTGCTTCGTGCAATATAATTCTGGGTGACACTTACAAACCATAAGTGCTAATGACTCCATTCCTTTTTGTGGTTGTAGGGGCTGTTGATTGGAGTACATTAAAACAAACCTGATCCCTCTAGGACATTCAGAAGCCAAGTTCTAAGCCCACAAATGTGTAACTGGACTACTTCTTTAAATTGACACCAGATCCGGTGACCTTTGGGACATGGTTTGATCCCCTTAGGAAAGCGCTATCATCATGAAACGTTCAGATCACTTACAACTAAATAGATTCTACCTTCCTGTAACGTTTCAGCCTGATTGGACCTTGTTTTCACACAAATGAACCCAGAATGATGTGAAATTGTGCTTTGTGCAACATAATTCTGGGTGCCATTTACAAACCATAAATGCTAATAACTCCATTCCTTTTTGTGGTTGTAGGGGCTGTTGATTGGAGAACATTAAAACAAACCTGATCTCTCTAGGACATTCAGAAGCCATGTTATAAGCCCACAAATGTGTAACTGGACTACTTCTTTAAATTGACACCAGATCCGGTGACCTTTGGGACATGGTTTGACCCCCTTAGGAAAGTGCTATCATCATGAAAAGTTCAGATCACTTACAACTCAATAGATTCTACCTTCTTGTAACGTATCAGCCTGATTGGACCTTGTTTTCACACAAATGAACCCAGAATGATGTGAAATTGTGCTTCGTGCAAAATAATTCTGGGTGCCATTTACAAACCATAAGTGCTAATGACTCCATTCCTTTTTGTGGTTGTAGGGGCTGTTGATTGGAGTACATTAAAACAAACCTGATCACTCTAGGACATTCAGAAGCCAAGTTATAAGCCCACAAATGTGTAACTGGACTACTTCTTTAAATTGACACCAGATCCGGTGACCTTTGGGACATGGTTTGACCCCCTTAGGAAAGTGCTATCATCATGAAACGTTCAGATCACTTACAACTCAATAGATTCTACCTTCCTGTAACGTTTCAGCCTGATTTTCCTTGTTTTCACACAAATGGACCCAGAATGATGTGAAATTGTGCTTCGTGCAACATAATTCTGGGTGCCATTTACAAACCATAAGTGCTAATGACTCCATTCCTTTTTGTGGTTGTAGGGGCTGTTGATTGGAGTACACTAAAACAAACCTAACCTCTCTAGGACATTCAGAAGCCAAGTTATAAGCCCACAAAGGTGTAACTGGACTACTTCTTTAAAGTGACACCAGGCCCGGTGACCTTTGGGACATGGTTTTACCCCCTATAGGAATGTGCGATCATCTTGAAACGTTCAGATCACTTACAACTCAATAGATTATACCTTCTTGTAGCGTTTGAGCCTGATTGGACCTTGTTTTCACACAAATGAACCCAGAATGATGTGAAATTGTGCTTCGTGCAACATAATTCTGGGTGCCATTTAAAAACCATAAGTGCTAATGACTCCATTCCTTTTTGTGGTTGTAGGGGCTGTTGATTGGAGTACACTAAAACAACCCTGACCTCTCTAGGACATTCAGAAGCCAAGTTATAAGCCCACAAATGTGTAACTGGACTACTTCTTTAAATTGACACCAGATCCGGTGACCTTTGGGACATGGTTTGACCCCCTTAGGAAAGTGCGATCATCATGAAACGTTCAGATCACTTACAACTCAATAGATTCTACCTTCCTGTATTGTTTCAGCCTGATTGGACCTTGTTTTCACACAAATGAACCCAGAATGATGTGAAATTGTGCTTCGTGCAACATAATTCTGGGTGCCATTTACAAACCATAAGTGCTAATGTCTCCATTACTTTTTGTGGTTGTAGGGGCTGTTGATTGGAGTACACTAAAACAAACCTGACCTCTCTAGGACATTCAGAAGCCAAGTTATAAGACCACAAAGGTGTAACTGGACTACTTCTTTAAAGTGACACCAGGCCCGGTGACCTTTGGGACATGGTTTGACCCCCTATGGGAATGTGAGATCATCATGAAACGTTCAGATCACTTACAACTCAATAGATTCTACCTTCTTGTAATGTTTCAGCCTGATTGGACCTTGTTTTCACACAAATGGACCCAGAATGATGTGAAATTGTGCTTCGTGCAACATAATTCTGGGTGCCATTTACAAACCATAAGGCTAATGACTCCATTCCTTTTGTGGTTGTAGGGGCTGTTGATTGGAGTACACTAAAACAAACCTGATCTCTCTAGGACATTCAGAAGCCAAGTTATAAGCCCACAAATGTGTAACTGGACTACTTCTTTAAATTGACACCAGATCCGGTGACCTTTGGGACATGGTTTGATCCCCTTAGGAAAGCGCTATCATCATGAAACGTTCAGATCACTTACAACTAAATAGATTCTACCTTCCTGTAACGTTTCAGCCTTATTGGACCTTGTTTTCACACAAATGAACCCAGAATGATGTGAAATTGTGCTTCGTGCAACATAATTCTGGGTGCCATTTACAAACCATAAATGCTAATGACTCCATTCCTTTTTGTGGTTGTAGGGGCTGTTGATTGGAGAACATTAAAACAAACCTGATCTCTCTAGGACATTCAGAAGCCATGTTATAAGCCCACAAATGTGTAACTGGACTACTTCTTTAAATTGACATCAGATCCGGTGACCTTTGGGACATGGTTTGACCCCCTTAGGAAAGTGCTATCATCATGAAACGTTCAGATCACTTACAACTCAATAGATTCTACCTTCTTGTAACGTATCAGCCTGATTGGACCTTGTTTTCACACAAATGGACCCAGAATGATGTGAAATTGTGCTTCGTGCAACATAATTCTGGGTGCCATTTAAAAACCATAAGTGCTAATGACTCCATTCCTTTTTGTGGTTGTAGGGGCTGTTGATTGGAGTACACTAAAACAACCCTGACCTCTCTAGGACATTCAGAAGCCAAGTTATAAGCCCACAAATGTGTAACTGGACTACTTCTTTAAATTGACACCAGATCCGGTGACCTTTGGGACATGGTTTGACCCCCTTAGGAAAGTGCGATCATCATGAAACGTTCAGATCACTTACAACTCAATAGATTCTACCTTCCTGTATTGTTTCAGCCTTATTGGACCTTGTTTTCACACAAATGAACCCAGAATGATGTGAAATTGTGCTTCGTGCAACATAATTCTGGGTGCCATTTAAAAACCATAAGTGCTAATGTCTCCATTCCTTTTTGTGGTTGTAGGGGCTGTTGATTGGAGTACACTAAAGCAAACCTGATCGCTCTAGGACATTCAGAAGCCAAGTTATAAGCCCACAAATGTGTAACTGGACTACTTCTTTAAATTGACACCAGATCCGGTGACCTTTGGGACATGGTTTGACCCCCTTAGGAAAGTGCTATCATCATGAAACGTTCAGATCACTTACAACTCAATAGATTCTACCTTCCTGTAACATTTCAGCCTGATTGGACCTTGTTTTCACACAAATGGACCCAGAATGATGTGAAATTGTGCTTCGTGCAACATAATTCTGGGTGCCATTTACAAACCATAAGTGCTAATGACTCCATTACTTTTTGTGGTTGTAGGGGCTGTTGATTGGAGTACACTAAAACAAACCTGACCTCTCTAGGACATTCAGAAGCCAAGTTATAAGACCACAAAGGTGTAACTGGACTACTTCTTTAAAGTGACACCAGGCCCGGTGACCTTTGGGACATGGTTTGACCCCCTATGGGAATGTGAGATCATCATGAAACGTTCAGATCACTTACAACTCAATAGATTCTACCTTCTTGTAATGTTTCAGCCTGATTGGACCTTGTTTTCACACAAATGGACCCAGAATGATGTGAAATTGTGCTTCGTGCAACATAATTCTGGGTGCCATTTACAAACCATAAGGCTAATGACTCCATTCCTTTTGTGGTTGTAGGGGCTGTTGATTGGAGTACACTAAAACAAACCTGATCTCTCTAGGACATTCAGAAGCCAAGTTATAAGCCCACAAATGTGTAACTGGACTACTTCTTTAAATTGACACCAGATCCGGTGACCTTTGGGACATGGTTTGATCCCCTTAGGAAAGCGCTATCATCATGAAACATTCAGATCACTTACAACTAAATAGATTTTACCTTCCTGTAACGTTTCATCCTGATTGGACCTTGTTTTCACACAAATGAACCCAGAATGATGTGAAATTGTGCTTCGTGCAACATAATTCTGGGTGCCATTTACAAACCATAAATGCTAATGACTCCATTCCTTTTTGTGGTTGTAGGGTCTGTTGATTGGAGAACATTAAAACAAATCTGATCTCTCTAGGACATTCAGAAGCCATGTTATAAGCCCACAAATGTGTAACTGGACTACTTCTTTAAATTGACACCAGATCCGGTGACCTTTGGGACATGGTTTGACCCCCTTAGGAAAGTGCTATCATCATGAAACGTTCAGATCACTTACAACTCAATAGATTCTACCTTCTTGTAACGTATCAGCCTGATTGGACCTTGTTTTCACACAAATGGACCCAGAATGATGTGAAATTGTGCTTCGTGCAACATAATTCTGGATGCCATTTACAAACCATAAGTGCTAATGACTCCATTCCTTTTTGTGGTTGTAGGGGCTGTTGATTGGAGTATACTAAAACAAACCTGATCTCTCTAGGACATTCAGAAGCCAAGTTATAAGCCCACAAATGTGTAACTGGACTACTTCTTTAAATTGACACCAGATACGGTGATCTTTGGGACATGGTTTGACCCCCTTAGGAAAGTGCTATCATCATGAAACGTTCAGATCACTTACAACTCAGTAGATTCTACCTTCCTGTAACGTTTCAGCCTGATTGGACCTTGTTTTCATACAAATGAACCCAGAATGATGTGAAATTGTGCTTCGTGCAACATAATTCTGGGTGCCATTTAAAAACCATAAGTGCTAATGACTCCATTCCTTTTTGTGGTTGTAGGGGCTGTTGATTGGAGTACACTAAAACAACCCTGACCTCTCTAGGACATTCAGAAGCCAAGTTATAAGCCCACAAATGTGTAACTGGACTACTTCTTTAAAGTGACACCAGATCCGGTGACCTTTGGGACATGGTTTGACCCCCTTAGGAAAGTGTGATCATCATGAAACGTTCAGATCACTTACAACTCAATAGATTCTACCTTCCTGTATTGTTTCAGCCTGATTGGACCTTGTTTTCACACAAATGAACCCAGAATGATGTTAAATTGTGCTTCGTGCAACATAATTCTGGGTGCCATTTAAAAACCATAAGTGCTAATGTCTCCATTCCTTTTTGTGGTTGTAGGGGCTGTTGATTGGAGTACACTAAAGCAAACCTGATCGCTCTAAGACATTCAGCAGCCAAGTCATAAGACCACAAATGTGTAACTGGACTACTTCTTTAAAGTGACACCAGATCCGGTGACCTTTGGGACATGGTTTGACCCCCTTAGGAAAGTGCTATCATCATGAAACGTTCAGATCACTTACAACTCAATAGATTCTACCTTCTTGTAACGTTTCAGCCTGATTGGACCTTGTTTTCACACAAATGGACCCAGAATGATGTGAAATTGTGCTTCGTGCAACATAATTCTGGGTGCCATTTAAAAACCATAAGTGCTAATGACTCCATTCCTTTTTGTGGTTGTAGGGGCTGTTGATTGGAGTACACTAAAAAAACCCTGACCTCTCTAGGACATTCAGAAGCCAAGTTATAAGCCCACAAATGTGTAACTGGACTACTTCTTTAAATTGACACCAGATCCGGTGACCTTTGGGACATGGTTTGACCCCCTTAGGAAAGTGCGATCATCATGAAACGTTCAGATCACTTACAACTCAATAGATTCTACCTTCCTGTATTGTTTCAGCCTTATTGGACCTTGTTTTCACACAAATGAACCCAGAATGATGTGAAATTGTGCTTCGTGCAACATAATTCTGGGTGCCATTTAAAAACCATAAGTGCTAATGTCTCCATTCCTTTTTGTGGTTGTAGGGGCTGTTGATTGGAGTACACTAAAGCAAACCTGATCGCTCTAGGACATTCAGAAGCCAAGTTATAAGCCCACAAATGTGTAACTGGACTACTTCTTTAAATTGACACCAGATCCGGTGACCTTTGGGACATGGTTTGACCCCCTTAGGAAAGTGCTATCATCATGAAACGTTCAGATCACTTACAACTCAATAGATTCTACCTTCCTGTAACATTTCAGCCTGATTGGACCTTGTTTTCACACAAATGGACCCAGAATGATGTGAAATTGTGCTTCGTGCAACATAATTCTGGGTGCCATTTACAAACCATAAGTGCTAATGACTCCATTACTTTTTGTGGTTGTAGGGGCTGTTGATTGGAGTACACTAAAACAAACCTGACCTCTCTAGGACATTCAGAAGCCAAGTTATAAGACCACAAAGGTGTAACTGGACTACTTCTTTAAAGTGACACCAGGCCCGGTGACCTTTGGGACATGGTTTGACCCCCTATGGGAATGTGAGATCATCATGAAACGTTCAGATCACTTACAACTCAATAGATTCTACCTTCTTGTAATGTTTCAGCCTGATTGGACCTTGTTTTCACACAAATGGACCCAGAATGATGTGAAATTGTGCTTCGTGCAACATAATTCTGGGTGCCATTTACAAACCATAAGGCTAATGACTCCATTCCTTTTGTGGTTGTAGGGGCTGTTGATTGGAGTACACTAAAACAAACCTGATCTCTCTAGGACATTCAGAAACCAAGTTATAAGCCCACAAATGTGTAACTGGACTACTTCTTTAAATTGACACCAGATCCGGTGACCTTTGGGACATGGTTTGATCCCCTTAGGAAAGCGCTATCATCATGAAACATTCAGATCACTTACAACTAAATAGATTTTACCTTCCTGTAACGTTTCATCCTGATTGGACCTTGTTTTCACACAAATTAACCCAGAATGATGTGAAATTGTGCTTCGTGCAACATAATTCTGGGTGCCATTTACAAACCATAAATGCTAATGACTCCATTCCTTTTTGTGGTTGTAGGGTCTGTTGATTGGAGAACATTAAAACAAATCTGATCTCTCTAGGACATTCAGAAGCCATGTTATAAGCCCACAAATGTGTAACTGGACTACTTCTTTAAATTGACACCAGATCCGGTGACCTTTGGGACATGGTTTGACCCCCTTAGGAAAGTGCTATCATCATGAAACGTTCAGATCACTTACAACTCAATAGATTCTACCTTCTTGTAACGTATCAGCCTGATTGGACCTTGTTTTCACACAAATGGACCCAGAATGATGTGAAATTGTGCTTCGTGCAACATAATTCTGGATGCCATTTACAAACCATAAGTGCTAATGACTCCATTCCTTTTTGTGGTTGTAGGGGCTGTTGATTGGAGTATACTAAAACAAACCTGATCTCTCTAGGACATTCAGAAGCCAAGTTATAAGCCCACAAATGTGTAACTGGACTACTTCTTTAAATTGACACCAGATACGGTGATCTTTGGGACATGGTTTGACCCCCTTAGGAAAGTGCTATCATCATGAAACGTTCAGATCACTTACAACTCAGTAGATTCTACCTTCCTGTAACGTTTCAGCCTGATTGGACCTTGTTTTCATACAAATGAACCCAGAATGATGTGAAATTGTGCTTCGTGCAACATAATTCTGGGTGCCATTTAAAAACCATAAGTGCTAATGACTCCATTCCTTTTTGTGGTTGTAGGGGCTGTTGATTGGAGTACACTAAAACAACCCTGACCTCTCTAGGACATTCAGAAGCCAAGTTATAAGCCCACAAATGTGTAACTGGACTACTTCTTTAAAGTGACACCAGATCCGGTGACCTTTGGGACATGGTTTGACCCCCTTAGGAAAGTGTGATCATCATGAAACGTTCAGATCACTTACAACTCAATAGATTCTACCTTCCTGTATTGTTTCAGCCTGATTGGACCTTGTTTTCACACAAATGAACCCAGAATGATGTGAAATTGTGCTTCGTGCAACATAATTCTGGGTGCCATTTAAAAACCATAAGTGCTAATGTCTCCATTCCTTTTTGTGGTTGTAGGGGCTGTTGATTGGAGTACACTAAAGCAAACCTGATCGCTCTAAGACATTCAGCAGCCAAGTCATAAGACCACAAATGTGTAACTGGACTACTTCTTTAAAGTGACACCAGATCCGGTGACCTTTGGGACATGGTTTGACCCCCTTAGGAAAGTGTGATCATCATGAAACGTTCAGATCACTTACAACTCAATAGATTCTACCTTCCTGTATTGTTTCAGCCGGATTGGACCTTGTTTTCACACAAATTGACCCAGAATGATGTGAAATTGTGCTTCGTGCAACATAATTCTGGGTGCCATTTAAAAACCATAAGTGCTAATGTCTCCATTCCTTTTTGTGGTTGTAGGGGCTGTTGATTGGAGTACACTAAAGCAAACCTGATCACTCTAAGACATTCAGAAGCCAAGTTATAAGCCCACAAATGTGTAACTGGACTACTTCTTTAAAGTGACACTTGGCCCGGTGACCTTTGGGACATGGTTTGACCCCCTATGGGAATGTGAGATCATCTTGAAACGTTCAGATCACTTACAACTCAATAGATTCTACCTTCTTGTAGCGTTTCAGCCGGATTGGACCTTGTTTTCACACAAATGAACCCAGAATGATGTGAAATTGTGCTTCGTGCAACATAATTCTGGGTGCCATTTACAAACCATAAGTGCTAATGACTCCATTCCTTTTTGTAGTTGTAGGGACTGTTGATTGGAGTACACTAAAATAAACCTGATCTCTCTAGGACATTCAGAAGCCAAGTTATAAGCCCACAAATGTGTAACTGGACTACTTCTTTAAATTGACACCAGATCCGGTGACCTTTGGGACATGGTTTGACCCCCTTAGGAAAGTGCTATCATCATGAAACGTTCAGATCACTTACAACTCAATAGATTCTACCTTCCTGTAAAGTTTCAGCCTGATTGGACCTTGTTTTCACACAAATGGACCCAGAATGATGTGAAATTGTGCTTCGTGCAACATAATTCTGGGTGCCATTTACAAACCATAAGTGCTAATGACTCCATTCCTTTTTGTGGTTGTAGGGGCTGTTGATTGGAGTACACTAAAACAAACCTAACCTCTCTAGGACATTCAGAAGCCAAGTTATAAGCCCACAAAGGTGTAACTGGACTACTTCTTTAAATTGACACCAGATCCGGTGACCTTTGGGACATGGTTTGACCCCCTTAGGAAAGTGCTATCATCACGAAACGTTCAGATCACTTACAACTCAATAGATTCTAACTTCCTGTAACGTTTCAGCCTGAATTGACCTTGTTTTCACACAAATGGACCCAGAATGATGTGAAATAGTGCTTCGTGCAACATAATTCTGGGTGCCATTCACAAACCATAAGTGCTAATGACTCCATTCCTTTTTGTGGTTGTAGGGGCTGTTGATTGGAGTACACTAAAACAAACCTAACCTCTCTAGGACATTCAGAAGCCAAGTTATAAGCCCACAAAGGTGTAACTGGACTACTTCTTTAAATTGACACCAGGCCCGGTGACCTTTGGGACATGGTTTTACCCCCTATAGGAATGTGCGATCATCTTGAAACGTTCAGATCACTTACAACTCAATAGATTCTACCTTCTTGTAGCGTTTCAGCCTGATTGGACCTTGTTTTCACACAAATGGACCCAGAATGATGTGAAATTGTGCTTCGTGCAACATAATTCTGGGTGCCATTTACAAACCATAAGTGCTAATGACTCCAATCCTTTTTGTGGTTGTAGGGGCTGTTGATTGGAGTACACTAAAACAAACCTGATCTCTCTTGGACATTCAGAAGCCAAGTTATAAGCCCACAAATGTGTAACTGGACTACTTCTTTAAATTGACACCAGATCCGGTGATCTTTGGGACATGGTTTGACCCCCTTAGGAAAGTGCTATCATCATGAAACGTTCAGATCACTTACAACTCAATAGATTCTACCTTCCTGTATTGTTTCAGCCTGATTGGACCTTGTTTTCACACAAATGAACCCAGAATGATGTGAAATTGTGCTTCGTGCAACATAATTCTGGGTGCCATTTAAAAACCATAAGTGCTAATGTCTCCATTCCTTTTTGTGGTTGTAGGGGCTGTTGATTGGAGTACACTAAAGCAAACCTGATCGCTCTAAGACATTCAGAAGCCAAGTTATAAGCCCACAAATGTGTAACTGGACTACTTCTTTAAATTGACACCAGATCCGGTGATCTTTGGGACATGGTCACTGTGTCTGACTGAGCTCCTCCAGGAGAGAGGGCCAAGCAAGATGCGCCCGGAGGAGTGTCTTGCCACATGTCAGCACTGGGTCTGACTGAGCGCCTCCAGGAGAGAGGCCCAAGCAAGACACGCCCCGAGGAGCGTATTGACACATGTCAACACTGGGTCGGACTGAGGGCCTCCATGAGAGAAGCCCAAGCAAGACGCGCCCCGAGGAGAGTCTTGCCACATGTCAACACTCGGTCTGACAGAGGGCATTCAGGAGAGAGGCCCAAGCAATACGCGCCCCGAGGAGCGTCTTGCCACATGTCACCACTGGGTCTGAATGAGTGCCTCCAGGAAAGCGGCCCAACCAAGACGCGCCCCGAGGAGCGTCTTGCCACGTGTCAACACTGGGTCTGACTGAGCGCCTCCAGGAGAGAGGCCCAAGCAAGACGCACCCCGAGGAGCGTCTTTTCACGTGTCACCACTGGGTCTGACTGAGCGCCTCCAGGAGAGAGGCCCAAGCAAGACACGCCCCGAGGAGCGTATTGACACATGTCAACACTGGGTCTGACAGAGGGCCTCCAGGAGAGAGGCCCAAGCAAGACGCGCCCCGAGGAGTGTCTTGCCACATGTCACCACTGGGTCTGACTGAGCGCCTCCAGGAGAGAGGCCCAAGCAAGACGCGCCCCGAGGAGCGTCAGGCCACATGTCACTACTCAGTCTGACTGAGCGCCTCCAGGAGAGAGGCCCAAGCAAGACGCGCCCCGAGGAGCGTCTTGCCACATGTCAGCACTTGGTCTGACTGAGCGCCTCCAGGAGAGAGGCCCCAGCAAGACGCGCCCCGAGGAGCGTCTTGCCTTATGTCAGCACTCGGTTTGACTGAGCGCCTCCAGGAGAGAGGCCCAAGCAAGACGCGCCCCGAGGAGCGTCTTGCCACATGTCAACAATGGGTCTGACTGAGGGCCTCCAGGAGAGAGGCCCAAGCAAGATGCGCCCGGAGGAGCGTCTTGCCACATGTGAACACTGGGTCTGAAAGAGGATCTCCAGGAGAGAGGCCCAAGCAAGACGCGCCCCGAGGAGTGTCTTGCCACATGTCACCTCTGGTTCTGACTGAGCGCCTCCAGGAGCGAGGCCCAAGCGAGACGCGCCCCGAGGAGCGTCTTGTCACATGTCAACACTGGGTCTTTCTGAGCGCCTCCAGGAGAGAAGCCCAAGCAAGACGCGCCCCGAGGAGCGTCTTGACACATGTCAACCCTGGGTCTGACAGAGGGCCTCCATGAGAGAGGCCCAAGCAAGACGCGCCCCGAGGAGTGTCTTGCCAAATGTCAACACTGGGTCTGACTGAGCGCCACAGGGAGAGAGGTCCAAGCAAGACGCGCCCCGAGGAGCGTCTTGCCACATGTCACTACTCGGTCTGACTGAGCGCCTCAGGGAGAGAGGTCCAAGCAAGACGCGCCCCGAGGAGCGTCTTGCCACATGTCAACACTGGGTCTGACTGAGTGCCTCCATGAGAGAAGCCCCAGCAAGACGCGCCCCGAGGAGCGTCTTGCCACATGTCACTACTCGGTCTGTTTGAGCGCCTCCAGGAGAGAAGCCCAAGCAAGACGTGCCCCGAGGAGAGTCTTGCCACATGTCAACACTCGGTCTGACAGAGGGCATCCAGGAGAGAGGCCCAAGCAATACACGGCCCGAGGAGCGTCTTGCCACATGTCACCACTGGGTCTGACTGAGCGCCTCCAGGAGAGAGACCCAACCAAGACGCGCCCTGAGGAGCGTCTTGCCACCTGCAAACACTGGGTCTGACAGAGGGCCTCCAGGAGAGAGGCCCAAGCAAGACGCGCCTCGAGGAGTGTCTTGCCACATGTCACCACTGGGTCTGACTGAGCGCCTCCAGGAGAGAGGCCCAAGCAAGACGCGCCCCGAGGAGCATCTTGTCACATGTCAACACTGGGTCTTTCTGAGCGCCTCCAGGAGAGAAGCCCAAGCAAGACGCGCCCCGAGGAGCGTCTTTCCACATGTCAGCACTCGGTCTGACTGAGCGCCTCCAGGAGAGAGGCCCAAGCAAAACGCGCCCAAAAGAGCGTCTTGCAACATGTCAACAATGGGTCTGACTGAGCGCCTCCAGGAGAGAGGCCAAAGCAAGACGCGCCCCGAGGAGCGTCTTGCCACATGTCAACAATGGGTATGACTGAGGGCCTCCCGGAGAGAAGCCCAAGCAAGACGCGCCCCGAGGAGCGTCTTGACACATGTCAACACTGGGTCTGACAGAGGGCCTCCAGGAGAGAGGCCCAAGCAAGACGCGCCCCGAGGAGTGTCAGGCCACATGTCACTACTCAGTCTGACTGAGCGCCTCCAGGAGAGAGGCCAAAGTAAGACGTGCCCCGAGGAGCGTCTTGCCACGTGTCCACACTGGGTCTGATTGAGGGCCTTCTGGAGAGAGGCCCAAGCAAGACGCGCCCCGAGGAGCGTCTTGCCACATGTCACCACTGGGTCTGACTGAGCTCCTCCAGGAGAGAGGCCCAAGCAAGACGCGCCCCGAGGAGCGTCTTGCCACGTGTCACCACTGGGTCTGACTGAGCTCCTCCAGGAGAGAGGCCCAAGCAAGATGCGCCCCGAGGAGCGTCTTGCCACGTGTCACCACTGGGTCTGACTGAGCTCCTCCAGGAGAGAGGCCCAAGCAAGATGCGCCCCGAGGAGCGTCTTGCCACGTGTCACCACTGGGTCTGACTGAGCTCCTCCAGGAGAGAGGCCCAAGCAAGACGCGCCTGGAGCGTCTTGCCACGTGTCTCCACTGGGTCTGATAGAGCACCTCCAGGAGAGAGGCCCAAGCATGACACGCACCGAGGAGCGTCTTGCCACATGTCACTACTCGGTCTGACTGAGCGCCTCCAGGAGAGAGGCCCAAGCAAGACGTGCCCCGAGGAGCGTCTTGCCACATGTCAACAATGGGTCTGACTGAGGGCCTACAGGAGAGAAGCCCAAGCAAGACACGCCCCGAGGAGCGTCTTGCCACATGTCAACACTGGGTCTGACTGAGAGCCTCCAGGAGAGAGGCCCAAATGAGACGCGCCCCGAGGAGCGTCTTGCCACATGTCAACAATGGGTCTGACTGAGGGCCTCCAGGAGAGAAGCCCAAGCAAGACGCGCCCCGAGGAGCGTCTTGCCACATGTCAGCACTCGGTCTGACTGAGCGCCTCCAGGAGAGTGGCCCAAGCAAGACGTGCCCCGAGGAGCGTCTTGCCACATGTCAACACTGGGTCTGACGGAGCGCCTCCAGGAGAGAGGCCCAAGCAAGACGCACCCCGAGGAGCGTCTTGCCACATGTCACTACTCGGTCTGACTGAGCGCCTCCAGGAGAGAGGCCCAAGCAAGACGTGCCCCGAGGAGCGTCTTGCCACATGTCAACAATGGGTCTGACTGAGGGCCTACAGGAGAGAAGCCCAAGCAAGACACGCCCCGAGGAGCGTCTTGCCACATGTCAACACTGGGTCTGACTGAGAGCCTCCAGGAGAGAGGCCCAAATGAGACGCGCCCCGAGGAGCGTCTTGCCACATGTCAACAATGGGTCTGACTGAGGGCCTCCAGGAGAGAAGCCCAAGCAAGACGCGCCCCGAGGAGCGTCTTGCCACATGTCAGCACTCGGTCTGACTGAGCGCCTCCAGGAGAGTGGCCCAAGCAAGACGTGCCCCGAGGAGCGTCTTGCCACATGTCAACACTGGGTCTGACGGAGCGCCTCCAGGAGAGAGGCCCAAGCAAGACGCACCCCGAGGAGCGTCTTGCCACATGTGAACACTGGGTCTGACTGAGCGCCTCCAGGAGAGAGGCCCAAGCAAGACGCGCCCGGAGGAGCATCTTGACACATGTCTCCTCTGGGTCTGACTGAGCGCCTCCAGGAGAGAGGCCCAAGCAAGACGTGCCCCGAGGAGCGTCTTGCCACATGTCAACACTGGGTCTGACTGAGTGCCTCCATGAGAGAAGCCCCAGCAAGACGCGCCCCGAGGAGCATCTTGCCACATGTCAACACTGGATCTGACTGAGAACCTCCAGGAGAGAGGCCCAAGCAAGACGCGCCCCGAGGAGCGTCTTGCCACATGTCAACACTGGGTCTGACTGAGCGCCTCCAGGAGAGAGGCCCAAGCAAGACGCGCCCCGAGGAGCATCTTGTCACATGTCACTACTCGGTCTGACTGAGCGCCTCCAGGAGAGAGGCCCAAGCAAGACGTGCCCCGAGGAGCATCTTGCCACATGTCAACAATGGGTCTGACTGAGGGCCTCCAGGAGAGAGGCCCAAGCAAGACATGCCCCGAGGAGCTTCTTGACACATGTCAACACTGGGTCTGACTGAGGGCCTCCATGAGAGAAGCCCAAGCAAGACGCGCCCCGAGGAGAGTCTTGCCACATGTCAACACTGGGTCTGACAGAGGGCATCCAGGAGAGAGGCCCAAGCAATACGCACCCCGAGGAGCGTCTTGCCACATGTCACCACTGGGTCTGACTGAGCGCCTCCAGGAGAGAGGCCCAAGCAAGACGCGCCCCGAGGAGCGTCTTGCCACGTGTCAACACTGGGTCTGATTGAGGGCCTTCTGGAGAGAGACCCAAGCAAGACGCGCCCCGAGGAGCGTCTTGCCACATGTCAACAATGGGTCTGACTGAGGGCCTCCATGAGAGAAGCCCAAGCAAGACGCGCCCCGAGGAGCTTCTTGCCACATGTCAGCACTCGGTCTGACTGAGCGCCTCCAGGAGAGAGGCCCAAGCAAGACGCGCCCCGAGGAGCGTCTTGACACATGTCACTACTCGGTCTAACTGAGCGCCTCCAGGAGAAAGGTCCAAGCAAGACGCGCCCCGAGGAGCGTCTTGCCACATGTCAACAATGGGTCTGACTGAGGGCCTCCAGGGGAGAAGCCCAAGCAAGACGCACCCCGAGGAGCGTCTTGCCACATGTCAACACTGGGTCTGACTGAGGGCCTCTAGGAGAGAGGTCCAAATAAGATGCGCCCCGAGGAGCGTCTTGCCACATGTCAACAATGGGTCTGACTGAGGGCCTCCAGGAGAGAAGCCCAAGCAAGACGCGCCCCGAGGAGCGTCTTGCCACGTGTCAACACTGTGTCTGATTGAGGGCCTTCTGGAGAGAGACCCAAGCAAGACGCGCCCCGAGGAGCGTCTTGCCACATGTCAACAATGGGTCTGACTGAGGGCCTCCAGGAGAGAAGCCCAAGCAAGACGCGCCCCGAGGAGCTTCTTGCCACATGTCAGCACTCGGTCTGACTGAGCGCCTCCAGGAGAGAGGCCAAAGCAAGACGCGCCCCGAGGAGCGTCTTGCCACGTGTCAACACTGGGTCTGACTTAGCGCCTCCAGGAGAGAGGCCCAAGCAAGATGCGCCCCGAGGAGCGTCTTGCCACGTGTCACCACTGGGTCTGACTGAGCTCCTCCAGGAGAGAGGCCCAAGCAAGACGCGCCCCGAGGAGCGTCTTGCCACGTGTCACCACTGGGTCTGATAGAGCACCTCCAGGAGAGAGGCCCCAGCAAGACGCGCCCCGAGGAGCGTCTTGCCTTATGTCAGCACTCGGTCTGACTGAGCGCCTCCAGGAGAGAGGCCCAAGCAAGACACGCCCCGAGGAGCGTCTTGCCACATGTCACTACTCGGTCTGACTGAGCGAATCCAGGAGAGAGGCCCAAGCAAGACGTGTCCTGAGGAGCGTCTTGCCACATGTCAACAATGGGTCTGACTGAGGGCCTCCAGGAGAGAAGCCCAAGCAAGACGCGCCCCGAGGAGCGTCAGGCCACATGTCACTACTCAGTCTGAAAGAGGGCCTCCAGGAGAGAGGCCCAAGCAAGACGCGCCCCGAGGAGCGTCTTGCCACATGTCACCTCTGGTTCTGACTGAGCGCCTCCAGGAGAGAGGCCCAAGCAAGACGCGCCTCGAGGAGCGTCTTGCCACATGTCAACAATGGGTCTGACTGAGGGCCTCCAGGAGAGAAGCCCAAGCAAGACGCGCCCCGAGGAGCTTCTTGCCACATGTCAGCACTCGGTCTGACTGAGCGCCTCCAGGAGAGAGGCCCAAGCAAGACGCGCCCCGAGGAGCGTCTTGACACATGTCAACACTGGGTCTGACAGAGGGCCTCCATGAGAGAGGCCCAAGCAAGACGCGCCCCGAGGAGTGTCTTGCCAAATGTCAACACTGGGTCTGACTGAGCGCCACAGGGAGAGAGGTCCAAGCAAGACGCGCACCGAGGAGCGTCTTGCCACATGTCACTTCTCGGTCTGACTGAGCGCCTCAGGGAGAGAGGTCCAAGCAAGACGCGCCCCGAGGAGCGTCTTGCCACATGTCAACACTGGGTTTGACTGAGTGCCTCCATGAGAGAAGCCCCAGCAAGACGCGCCCCGAGGAGCGTCTTGCCACATGTCACTACTCGGTCTGTTTGAGCGCCTCCAGGAGAGAGGCCCAAGCAAGATGTGCCCCGAGGAGAGTCTTGCCACATGTCAACACTCGGTCTGACAGAGGGCATCCAGGAGAGAGGCCCAAGCAATACACGCCCCGAGGAGCATCTTGCCACATGTCACCACTGGGTCTGACTGAGCGCCTCCAGGAGAGAGACCCAACCAAGACGCGCCCTGAGGAGCGTCTTGCCACATGCCAACACTGGGTCTGACAGAGGGCCTCCAGGAGAGAGGCCCAAGCAAGACGCGCCCCGAGGAGTGTCTTGCCACATGTCACCACTGGTTCTGACTGAGCGCCTCCAGGAGAGAGGCCCAAGCAAGACGCGCCCCGAGGAGCGTCTTGTCACATGTCAACACTGGGTCTTTCTGAGCGCCTCCAGGAGAGAAGCCCAAGCAAGACGCGCCCCGAGGAGAGTCTTTCCACATGTCAGCACTCGGTCTGACTGAGCGCCTCCAGGAGAGAGGCCCAAGCAAGACGCGCCCAAAGGAGCGTCTTGCAACATGTCAACAATGGGTCTGACTGAGGGCCTCCAGGAGAGAAGCCCAAGCATCACGCGGCCCGAGGAGCGTCTTGCCACATGTCAGCACTCGGTCTGACTGAGCGCCTCCAGGAGAGAGGCCCAAGCAAGACGCGCCCCGAGGAGTGTCTTGCCACATGTCACCACTTGGTCTGACTGAGCGCCTCCAGGAGAGAGGCCCAAGCAACACGCGCCCCGAGGAGCGTCAGGCCACATGTCACTACTCAGTCTGACTGAGCGCCTCCAGGAGAGAGGCCAAAGTAAGACGTGCCCCGAGGAGCGTCTTGCCACGTGTCAACACTGGGTCTGATTGAGGGCCTTCTGGAGAGAGGCCCAAGCAAGACGCGCCCCGAGGAGCGTCTTGCCACATGTCAACAATGGGTCTTACTGAGGGCCTCCAGGAGAGAAGCCCAAGCAACACGCGCCCCGAGGAGCTTCTTGCCACATGTCAGCACTCGGTCTGACTGGGCGCCTCCAGGAGAGAGGCCAAAGCAAGACGCGCCCTGAGGAGCGTCTTGACACATGTCAACACTGGGTCTGACAGAGGGCCTCCATGAGAGAGGCCCAAGCAAGACGCGCCCCGAGGAGTGTCTTGCCACATGTCAACACTGGGTCTGACTGAGCGCCTCCAGGAGAGAGGCCCAAGCAAGACGCGCCCCGAGGAGCGTCTTGCCACGTGTCAACACTGGGTCTGACTGAGCGCCTCCAGGAGAGAGGCCCAAGCAAGATGCGCCCCGAGGAGCGTCTTGCCACGTGTCACCACTGGGTCTGACTGAGCGCCTCCAGGAGAGAGGCCCCAGCAAGACGCGCCCCGAGGAGCGTCTTGCCACATGTCACTACTCGGTTTGACTGAGCGCCTCCAGGAAAGAGGCCCAAGCAAGACGTGCCCCGAGGAGCGTCTTGCCACATGTCAACAATGGGTCTGACTGAGGGCCTCCAGGAGAGAAGCCCAAGCAAGACGCGCCCCGAGGAGCGTCTTGCCACATGTCAACACTGGGTCTGACTGAGGGCCTCTAGGAGAGAGGTCCAAATAAGACGCGCCCCGAGGAGCGTCTTGCCACATGTCAACAATGGGTCTGACTGAGGGCTTCCAGGAGAGAAGCCCAAGCAAGATGCGCCCCGAGGAGCGTCTTGCCACATGACAGCACTCGGTCTGACTGAGCGCCTCCAGGAGAGAGGCCCAAGCAAGACGCGCCCCGAGGAGCGTCTTGCCACATGTCAAAACTGGGTCTGACTGAGCGCCTCCAGGAGAGAGGCCCAAGCAAGACGCGCCCCGAGGAGAGTCTTGCCACATGTGAACACTGGGTCTGACTGAGGGCCTCCAGGAGAGAAGCCCAAGCAAGACGCGCCCCGAGGAGCGTCTTGCCACATGTCAGCACTCGGTCTGACTGAGCGCCTCCAGGAGAGAGGCCCAAGCAAGACGCGCCCCGAGGAGCGTCTTGCCACATGTCAAAATTGGGTCTGACTGAGCGCCTCAAGGAGAGAGGCCCAAGCAAGACGCGCCCCGAGGAGCGTCTTGCCACATGTCAGCACTCGGTCTGACTGAGCGCCTCCAGGAGAGAGGCCCAAGCAAGACGCGCCCGGAGGAGCGTCTTGCCACATGTCAGCACTGGGTCTGACTGAGCGCCTCCAGGAGAGAGGCCCAAGCAAGACGCGCCCCGAGGAGCGTCTTGCCACGTGTCAACACTGGGTCTGACTGAGCGCCTCCAGGAGAGAGGCCCAAGCAAGATGCGCCCCGAGGAGCGTCTTGCCACGTGTCACCACTGGGTCTGACTGAGCGCCTCCAGGAGAGAGGCCCCAGCAAGACGCGCCCCGAGGAGCGTCTTGCCTTATGTCAGCACTCGGTCTGACTGAGCGCCTCCAGGAGAGAGGCCCAAGCAAGACGCGCCCCGAGGAGCGTCTTGCCACATGTCACTACTCGGTTTGACTGAGCGCCTCCAGGAGAGAGGCCCAAGCAAGACGTGCCCCGAGGAGCGTCTTCCCACATGTCAACAATGGGTCTGACTGAGGGCCTCCAGGAGAGAAGCCCAAGCAAGACGCGCCCCGAGGAGCGTCTTGCCACATGTCAACACTGGGTCTGACTGAGGGCCTCTAGGAGAGAGGTCCAAATAAGACGCGCCCCGAGGAGCGTCTTGCCACATGTCAACACTGGGTTTGACTGAGTGCCTCCATGAGAGAAGCCCCAGCAAGACGCGCCCCGAGGAGCGTCTTGCCACATGTCACTACTCGGTCTGTTTGAGCGCCTCCAGGAGAGAGGCCCAAGCAAGATGTGCCCCGAGGAGAGTCTTGCCACATGTCAACACTCGGTCTGACAGAGGGCATCCAGGAGAGAGGCCCAAGCAATACACGCCCCGAGGAGCGTCTTGCCACATGTCACCACTGGGTCTGACTGAGCGCCTCCAGGAGAGAGACCCAACCAAGACGCGCCCTGAGGAGCGTCTTGCCACATGCCAACACTGGGTCTGACAGAGGGCCTCCAGGAGAGAGGCCCAAGCAAGACGCGCCCCGAGGAGTGTCTTGCCACATGTCACCACTGGTTCTGACTGAGCGCCTCCAGGAGAGAGGCCCAAGCAAGACGCGCCCCGAGGAGTGTCTTGCCACATGTCACCACTTGGTCTGACTGAGCGCCTCCAGGAGAGAGGCCCAAGCAACACGCGCCCCGAGGAGCGTCAGGCCACATGTCACTACTCAGTCTGACTGAGCGCCTCCAGGAGAGAGGCCAAAGTAAGACGTGCCCCGAGGAGCGTCTTGCCACGTGTCAACACTGGGTCTGACTGGGCGCCTCCAGGAGAGAGGCCAAAGCAAGACGCGCCCTGAGGAGCGTCTTGACACATGTCAACACTGGGTCTGACAGAGGGCCTCCATGAGAGAGGCCCAAGCAAGACGCGCCCCGAGGAGTGTCTTGCCACATGTCAACACTGGGTCTGACTGAGCGCCTCCAGGAGAGAGGCCCAAGCAAGACGCGCCCCGAGGAGCGTCTTGCCACGTGTCAACACTGGGTCTGACTGAGCGCCTCCAGGAGAGAGGCCCAAGCAAGATGCGCCCCGAGGAGCGTCTTGCCACGTGTCACCACTGGGTCTGACTGAGCGCCTCCAGGAGAGAGGCCCCAGCAAGACGCGCCCCGAGGAGCGTCTTGCCACATGTCACTACTCGGTTTGACTGAGCGCCTCCAGGAAAGAGGCCCAAGCAAGACGTGCCCCGAGGAGCGTCTTGCCACATGTCAACAATGGGTCCGACTGAGGGCCTCCAGGAGAGAAGCCCAAGCAAGACGCGCCCTGAGGAGCGTCTTGCCACATGTCAACACTGGGTCTGACTGAGGGCCTCTAGGAGAGAAGCCCAAGCAAGACGCGCCCCGAGGAGCGTCTTGCCACATGTCAACAATGGGTCTGACTGAGGGCTTCCAGGAGAGAAGCCCAAGCAAGATGCGCCCCGAGGAGCGTCTTGCCACATGACAGCACTCGGTCTGACTGAGCGCCTCCAGGAGAGAGGCCCAAGCAAGACGCGCCCCGAGGAGCGTCTTGCCACATGTCAAAACTGGGTCTGACTGAGCGCCTCCAGGAGAGAGGCCCAAGCAAGACGCGCCCCGAGGAGAGTCTTGCCACATGTGAACACTGGGTCTGACTGAGGGCCTCCAGGAGAGAAGCCCAAGCAAGACGCGCCCCGAGGAGCGTCTTGCCACATGTCAGCACTCGGTCTGACTGAGCGCCTCCAGGAGAGAGGCCCAAGCAAGACGCGCCCCGAGGAGCGTCTTGCCACATGTCAAAATTGGGTCTGACTGAGCGCCTCAAGGAGAGAGGCCCAAGCAAGACGCGCCCCGAGGAGCGTCTTGCCACATGTCAGCACTCGGTCTGACTGAGCGCCTCCAGGAGAGAGGCCCAAGCAAGACGCGCCCGGAGGAGCGTCTTGCCACATGTCAGCACTGGGTCTGACTGAGCGCCTCCAGGAGAGAGGCCCAAGCAAGATGCGCCCCGAGGAGCGTCTTGCCACGTGTCAACACTGGGTCTGACTGAGCACCTCCAGGAGAGAGGCCCAAGCAAGATGCGCCCCGAGGAGCGTCTTGCCACGTGTCACCACTGGGTCTGACTGAGCGCCTCCAGGAGAGAGGCCCCAGCAAGACGCGCCCCGAGGAGCGTCTTGCCTTATGTCAGCACTCGGTCTGACTGAGCGCCTCCAGGAGAGAGGCCCAAGCAAGACGCGCCCCGAGGAGCGTCTTGCCACATGTCACTACTCGGTTTGACTGAGCGCCTCCAGGAGAGAGGCCCAAGCAAGACGTGCCCCGAGGAGCGTCTTGCCACATGTCAACAATGGGTCTGACTGAGGGCCTCCAGGAGAGAAGCCCAAGCAAGACGCGCCCCGAGGAGCGTCTTGCCACATGTCAACACTGGGTCTGACTGAGGGCCTCTAGGAGAGAGGTCCAAATAAGACGCGCCCCGAGGAGCGTCTTGCCACATGTCAACAATGGGTCTGACTGAGGGCTTCCAGGAGAGAAGCCCAAGCAAGACGCGCCCCGAGGAGCGTCTTGCCACATGTCAGCACTCGGTCTGACTGAGCGCCTCCAGGAGAGAGGCCCAAGCAAGACGCACCCCGAGGAGCGTCTTGCCACATGTCAAAACTGGGTCTGACTGAGTGCCTCCAGGAGAGAGGCCCAAGCAAGACGCGCCCCGAGGAGAGTTTTGCCACATGTGAACACTGGGTCTGACTGAGGGCCTCCAGGAGAGAAGCCCAAGCAAGACGCGCCCCGAGGAGCCTCTTGCCACATGTCAGCACTCGGTCTGACTGAGCGCCTCCAGGAGAGAGGCCCAAGCAAGACGCGCCCCGAGGAGCGTCTTGCCACATGTCAAAACTGGGTCTGACTGAGCGCCTCCAGGAGAGAGGCCCAAGCAAGACGCGCCCCGAGGAGCGTCTTGTCACATGTCAACACTCGGTCTGACAGAGGGCATTCAGGAGAGAGGCCCAAGCAATACGCGCCCCGAGGAGCGTCTTGCCACATGTCACCACTGGGTCTGAATGAGCGCCTCCAGGAAAGCGGCCCAACCAAGACGCGCCCCGAGGAGCGTCTTGCCACGTGTCAACACTGGGTCTGACTGAGCGCCTCCAGGAGAGAGGCCCAAGCAAGACGCACCCCGAGGAGCGTCTTTCCACGTGTCACCACTGGGTCTGACTGAGCGCCTCCAGGAGAGAGGCCCAAGCAAGACACGCCCCAAGGAGCGTATTGACACATGTCAACACTGGGTCTGACAGAGGGCCTCCAGGAGAGAGGCCCAAGCAAGACGCGCCCCGAGGAGTGTCTTGCCACATGTCACCACTGGGTCTGACTGAGCGCCTCCAGGAGAGAGGCCCAAGCAAGACGCGCCCCGAGGAGCGTCAGGCCACATGTCACTACTCAGTCTGACTGAGCGCCTCCAGGAGAGAGGCCCAAGCAAGACGCGCCCCGAGGAGCGTCTTGCCACATGTCAGCACTGGGTCTGACTGAGCGCCTCCAGGAGAGAGGCCCCAGCAAGACGCGCCCCGAGGAGCGTCTTGCCTTATGTCAGCACTCGGTTTGACTGAGCGCCTCCAGGAGAGAGGCCCAAGCAAGACGCGCCCCGAGGAGCGTCTTGCCACATGTCAACAATGGGTCTGACTGAGGGCCTCCAGGAGAGAGGCCCAAGCAAGATGCGCCCGGAGGAGCGTCTTGCCACATGTCAACACTGGGTCTGAAAGAGGATCTCCAGGAGAGAGGCCCAAGCAAGACGCGCCCCGAGGAGCGTCTTGCCACATGTCACCTCTGGTTCTTACTGAGCGCCTCCAGGAGAGAGGCCCAAGCGAGACGTGCCCCGAGGAGCGTCTTGTCACATGTCAACACTGGGTCTTTCTGAGCGCCTCCAGGAGAGAAGCCCAAGCAAGACGCGCCCCGAGGAGCCTCTTGCCACATGTCAACAATGGGTCTGACTGAGGGCCTCCAGGAGAGAAGCCCAAGCAACACGCGGCTCGAGGAGCGTCTTGCCAAATGTCAGCACTCGGTCTGACTGAGCGCCTCCAGGAGAGAGGCCCAAGCAAGACGCGCCCCGAGGAGCGTCTTGACACATGTCAACACTGGGTCTGACAGAGGGCCTCCATGAGAGAGGCCCAAGCAAGACGCGCCCCGAGGAGTGTCTTGCCAAATGTCAACACTGGGTCTGACTGAGCGCCACAGGGAGAGAGGTCCAAGCAAGACGCGCCCCGAGGAGCGTCTTGCCACATGTCACTACTCGGTCTGACTGAGCGCCTCAGGGAGAGAGGTCCAAGCAAGACGCGCCCCGAGGAGCGTCTTGCCACATGTCAACACTGGGTCTGACTGAGTGCCTCCATGAGAGAAGCCCCAGCAAGACGCGCCCCGAGGAGCGTCTTGCCACATGTCACTACTCGGTCTGTTTGAGCGCCTCCAGGAGAGAGGCCCAAGCAAGACGTTCCCCGAGGAGAGTCTTGCCACATGTCAACCCTCGGTCTGACAGAGGGCATCCAGGAGAGAGGCCCAAGCAATAGACGCCCCGAGGAGCGTCTTGCCACATGTCACCACTGGGTCTGACTGAGCGCCTCCAGGAGAGAGACCCAACCAAGACGCGCCCTGAGGAGCGTCTTGCCACATGCCAACACTGGGTCTGACAGAGGGCCTCCAGGAGAGAGGCCCAAGCAAGACGCGCCCCGAGGAGTGTCTTGCCACATGTCACCACTGGGTCTGACTGAGCGCCTCCAGGAGAGAGGCCCAAGCAAGACGCGCCCCGAGGAGCGTCTTGTCACATGTCAACACTGGGTCTTTCTGAGCGCCTCCAGGAGAGAAGCCCAAGCAAGACGCGCCCCGAGGAGCGTCTTTCCACATGTCAGCACTCGGTCTGACTGAGCGCCTCCAGGAGAGAGGCCCAAGCAAGACGCCCCCAAAGGAGCGTCTTGCAACATGTCAACAATGGGTCTGACTGAGGGCCTCCAGGAGAGAAGCCCAAGCAACACGCGGCCCGAGGATCGTCTTGCCACATGTCAGCACTCGGTCTGACTGAGCGCCTCCAGGAGAGGGGCCAAAGCAAGACGTTCCCCGAGGAGCGTCTTGCCACATGTCAACAATGGGTATGACTGAGGGCCTCCCGGAGAGAAGCCCAAGCAAGACGCGCCCCGAGGAGCGTCTTGCCTTATGTCAGCACTCGGTCTGACTGAGCGCCTCCAGGAGAGAGGCCCAAGCAAGACGCGCCCCGAGGAGCGTCTTGCCACATGTCACTACTCGGTTTGACTGAGCGCCTCCAGGAGAGAGGCCCAAGCAAGACGTGCCCCGAGGAGCGTCTTGCCACATGTCAACAATGGGTCTGACTGAGGGCCTCCAGGAGAGAAGCCCAAGCAAGACGCGCCCCGAGGAGCGTCTTGCCACATGTCAACACTGGGTCTGACTGAGGGCCTCTAGGAGAGAGGTCCAAATAAGACGCGCCCCGAGGAGCGTCTTGCCACATGTCAACAATGGGTCTGACTGAGGGCTTCCAGGAGAGAAGCCCAAGCAAGACGCGCCCCGAGGAGCGTCTTGCCACATGTCAGCACTCGGTCTGACTGAGCGCCTCCAGGAGAGAGGCCCAAGCAAGACGCACCCCGAGGAGCGTCTTGCCACATGTCAAAACTGGGTCTGACTGAGTGCCTCCAGGAGAGAGGCCCAAGCAAGACGCGCCCCGAGGAGAGTTTTGCCACATGTGAACACTGGGTCTGACTGAGGGCCTCCAGGAGAGAAGCCCAAGCAAGACGCGCCCCGAGGAGCCTCTTGCCACATGTCAGCACTCGGTCTGACTGAGCGCCTCCAGGAGAGAGGCCCAAGCAAGACGCGCCCCGAGGAGCGTCTTGCCACATGTCAAAACTGGGTCTGACTGAGCGCCTCCAGGAGAGAGGCCCAAGCAAGACGCGCCCCGAGGAGCGTCTTGTCACATGTCAACACTCGGTCTGACAGAGGGCATTCAGGAGAGAGGCCCAAGCAATACGCGCCCCGAGGAGCGTCTTGCCACATGTCACCACTGGGTCTGAATGAGCGCCTCCAGGAAAGCGGCCCAACCAAGACGCGCCCCGAGGAGCGTCTTGCCACGTGTCAACACTGGGTCTGACTGAGCGCCTCCAGGAGAGAGGCCCAAGCAAGACGCACCCCGAGGAGCGTCTTTCCACGTGTCACCACTGGGTCTGACTGAGCGCCTCCAGGAGAGAGGCCCAAGCAAGACACGCCCCAAGGAGCGTATTGACACATGTCAACACTGGGTCTGACAGAGGGCCTCCAGGAGAGAGGCCCAAGCAAGACGCGCCCCGAGGAGTGTCTTGCCACATGTCACCACTGGGTCTGACTGAGCGCCTCCAGGAGAGAGGCCCAAGCAAGACGCGCCCCGAGGAGCGTCAGGCCACATGTCACTACTCAGTCTGACTGAGCGCCTCCAGGAGAGAGGCCCAAGCAAGACGCGCCCCGAGGAGCGTCTTGCCACATGTCAGCACTGGGTCTGACTGAGCGCCTCCAGGAGAGAGGCCCCAGCAAGACGCGCCCCGAGGAGCGTCTTGCCTTATGTCAGCACTCGGTTTGACTGAGCGCCTCCAGGAGAGAGGCCCAAGCAAGACGCGCCCCGAGGAGCGTCTTGCCACATGTCAACAATGGGTCTGACTGAGGGCCTCCAGGAGAGAGGCCCAAGCAAGATGCGCCCGGAGGAGCGTCTTGCCACATGTCAACACTGGGTCTGAAAGAGGATCTCCAGGAGAGAGGCCCAAGCAAGACGCGCCCCGAGGAGCGTCTTGCCACATGTCACCTCTGGTTCTTACTGAGCGCCTCCAGGAGAGAGGCCCAAGCGAGACGTGCCCCGAGGAGCGTCTTGTCACATGTCAACACTGGGTCTTTCTGAGCGCCTCCAGGAGAGAAGCCCAAGCAAGACGCGCCCCGAGGAGCCTCTTGCCACATGTCAACAATGGGTCTGACTGAGGGCCTCCAGGAGAGAAGCCCAAGCAACACGCGGCTCGAGGAGCGTCTTGCCAAATGTCAGCACTCGGTCTGACTGAGCGCCTCCAGGAGAGAGGCCCAAGCAAGACGCGCCCCGAGGAGCGTCTTGACACATGTCAACACTGGGTCTGACAGAGGGCCTCCATGAGAGAGGCCCAAGCAAGACGCGCCCCGAGGAGTGTCTTGCCAAATGTCAACACTGGGTCTGACTGAGCGCCACAGGGAGAGAGGTCCAAGCAAGACGCGCCCCGAGGAGCGTCTTGCCACATGTCACTACTCGGTCTGACTGAGCGCCTCAGGGAGAGAGGTCCAAGCAAGACGCGCCCCGAGGAGCGTCTTGCCACATGTCAACACTGGGTCTGACTGAGTGCCTCCATGAGAGAAGCCCCAGCAAGACGCGCCCCGAGGAGCGTCTTGCCACATGTCACTACTCGGTCTGTTTGAGCGCCTCCAGGAGAGAGGCCCAAGCAAGACGTTCCCCGAGGAGAGTCTTGCCACATGTCAACCCTCGGTCTGACAGAGGGCATCCAGGAGAGAGGCCCAAGCAATAGACGCCCCGAGGAGCGTCTTGCCACATGTCACCACTGGGTCTGACTGAGCGCCTCCAGGAGAGAGACCCAACCAAGACGCGCCCTGAGGAGCGTCTTGCCACATGCCAACACTGGGTCTGACAGAGGGCCTCCAGGAGAGAGGCCCAAGCAAGACGCGCCCCGAGGAGTGTCTTGCCACATGTCACCACTGGGTCTGACTGAGCGCCTCCAGGAGAGAGGCCCAAGCAAGACGCGCCCCGAGGAGCGTCTTGTCACATGTCAACACTGGGTCTTTCTGAGCGCCTCCAGGAGAGAAGCCCAAGCAAGACGCGCCCCGAGGAGCGTCTTTCCACATGTCAGCACTCGGTCTGACTGAGCGCCTCCAGGAGAGAGGCCCAAGCAAGACGCCCCCAAAGGAGCGTCTTGCAACATGTCAACAATGGGTCTGACTGAGGGCCTCCAGGAGAGAAGCCCAAGCAACACGCGGCCCGAGGATCGTCTTGCCACATGTCAGCACTCGGTCTGACTGAGCGCCTCCAGGAGAGGGGCCAAAGCAAGACGTTCCCCGAGGAGCGTCTTGCCACATGTCAACAATGGGTATGACTGAGGGCCTCCCGGAGAGAAGCCCAAGCAAGACGCGCCCCGAGGAGCGTCTTGACACATGTCAACACTGGGTCTGACAGAGGGCCTCCAGGAGAGAGGCCCAAGCAAGACGCGCCCCGAGGAGTGTCTTGCCACATGTCACCACTTGGTCTGACTGAGCGCCTCCAGGAGAGAGGCCCAAGCAACACGCGCCCCGAGGAGCGTCAGGCCACATGTCACTACTCAGTCTGACTGAGCGCCTCCAGGAGAGAGGCCAAAGTAAGACGTGCCCCGAGGAGCGTCTTGCCACGTGTCAACACTGGGTCTGACTGAGCGCCTCCAGGAGAGAGGCCCAAGCAAGATGCGCCCCGAGGAGCGTCTTGCCACGTGTCACCACTGGGTCTGACTGAGCGCCTCCAGGAGAGAGGCCCAAGCAAGACGCGCCCCGAGGAGCATCTTGCCACTTGTCACCACTGGGTCTGATTGAGCGCCTCCAGGAGAGAGGCCCCAGCAAGACGCGCCCCGAGGAGCGTCTTGCCTTATGTCACTACTCGGTCTGACAGAGGGCCTCCATGAGAGAGGCCCAAGCAAGACGCGCCCTGAGGAGTCTCTTGCCACATGTCAACACTGGGTCTGACTGAGCGCCTCCAGGAGAGAGGCCCAAGCAAGACGCGCCCCGAGGAGCGTCTTGCCACGTGTCAACACTGGGTCTGACTGAGCGCCTCCAGGAGAGAGGCCCAAGCAAGACGCGCCCCGAGGAGTGTCTTGCCACATGTCACCACTGGGTCTGACTGAGCGCCTCCAGGCGAGAGGCCCAAGCAAGACGCGCCCCGAGGAGCTTCAGGCCACATGTCACTACTCAGTCTGACTGAGCGACTCCAGGAGAGAGGCCCAAGCAAGACGCGCCCCGAGGAGCGTCTTGCCACGTGTCACCACTGGGTCTGACTGAGCGCCTCCATTAGAGAGGCCCAAGCAAGATGCGCCCCGAGGAGCATCTTGCCACATGTCAACACTGGGTCTGACAGAGGGCCTCCAGGAGAGAGGCCCAAGCAAGACGCGCCCCGAGGAGCGTCTTGCCACATGTCACCTCTGGTTCTGACTGAGCGCCTCGAGGAGAGAGGCCCAAGCAAGATGCGCCCCGAGGAGCGTCTTGCCACATGTCAACAATGGGTCTGACTGAGGGCCTCCAGGAAAGAAGCCCAAGCAACACGCGGCCCGAGGAGCGTCTTGCCACATGTCAGCACTCGGTCTGACTGAGCGCCTCTAGGAGAGAGGCCCAAGCAAGACGCGCCCCGAGGAGCGTCTTGCCACATGTCAACAATGGGTCTGACTGAGGGCCTCCAGGAGAGAAGCCCAAGCAAGACGCGCCCCGTGGAGCGTCTTGACACATGTCAACACTGGGTCTGACAGAGGGCCTCCAGGAGAGAGGCCCAAGCAAGACGCGCCCCGAGGAGTGTCTTGCCACATGTCACCACTGGGTCTGACTGAGCGCCTCCAGGCGAGAGGCCCAAGCAAGACGCGCCCCGAGGAGCTTCAGGCCACATGTCACTACTCAGTCTGACTGAGCGACTCCAGGAGAGAGGCCCAAGCAAGACGCGCCCCGAGGAGCGTCTTGCCACGTGTCAACACTGGGTCTGATTGAGGGCCTTCTGGAGAGAGGCCCAAGCAAGACGCGCCACGAGGAGCGTCTTGCCACATGTCAACAATGGGTCTTACTGAGGGCCTCCAGGAGAGAAGCCCAAGCAAGACGCGCCCCGAGGAGCTTCTTGCCACATGTCACCACTCGGTCTGACTGAGCGCCTCCAGGAGAGAGGCCAAAGCAAGATGCGCCCCGACGAGCGTCTTGCCACGTGTCAACACTGGGTCTGACTGAGCGCCTCCAGGAGAGAGGCCCAAGCAAGATGCGCCCCGAGGAGCTTCTTGCCACATGTCACCACTGGGTCTGACTGAGCGCCTCCAGGAGAGAGGCCCAAGCAAGACGCGCCCCGAGGAGCGTCTTGCCACGTGTCACCACTGGGTCTGATTGAGCGCCTCCAGGAGAGAGGCCCCAGCAAGACCGGTCAGGCCTGCAGTGTACACATCAGAGACATGATGTTCTTTCACAGAACTGAGGTTGTTCATTACTAAATGAATTTTACAGGAATATTGTTATTATACTATTCAACAGGTTAATCATAATAATGTGTATTAAACCCACAACCTAGCAGTGAGGACAGAGGGACTTTATTTAAATTAGTACTTAATGGAAACGATACATAATGATACATAAGAGCCATGTCATACATTCAGCCTAGGAATAGTAGCATTGTGCACTATTAAAAATATACACATGAATTGCTCGAATCCCATTGTTGCAAAGTAAAACTCTAATAAAACTCTAGTCTGACATCAACAGAGAAGACTTAGTGTATGTACTACAAATACAGCATTAGGATTTCGAGTGGACCGTGCACCTTGTGAACTATCAGAGGCTTATGACGCAACATATCTTCCAGTTGCTATTAGACAAGTTATAATTCTCGACCATTTTTCGGAACTGGTTTCTTGGGTCCGTGAGTAAATGCCAAATGAGATGATAGTCCTTAAGTAAGTTCCTGGCGATCCCACGTCACGCTCTTGCCCATCAGCCGGTGAACGCTGAGACGGAACTCGATGAGAGCGATGTATTTTTTAGTGCTCCGAATGCACTTCTAACAAGCGTGCGATTCACTTCGTGAGTAAACCGCAGCTACAGCTGATTCAAACAGTCAAGCCAACTTTCTACATCACAATATGCGTTTTGTAGTTAGTCGAGTTACCTTTTGTGTGGCGCATGCACGGGTTGTTAGCGTCCAGCTCCCAGCTTAGAGAGTCCTGTATTGACACAGACGTCAATACATCTCGATGTCATGCAACACACAAAGTCTGTCGCATACAGGTGGGTTAACACATGTACGATACCTTTTGTGTGGCGCATGCACGGGTCGTTAGCGTCCAGCTCCCGGCTTATAGAGAGTCCTGTATTGACACAGACGTCAATACATCTCGATGTCATGCAACACACAAAGTCTGTCGCATACAGGTGGGTTAACACACATGTACGATGTGTGCGATGGCACGCCCGTTTACAATGGGACACGACGATGATCATTGTTAACCAAATTCTTGTTTCTCACGACAGGTGGTAGCGTTGTCTCCTGCCCCTTGTCTTCGTGCACAGAGGGTGTTGTAATGTGCTCGTCATAGTCGCGATCGTTGTCACTCGAATCCGTTGTTCTCACGACAGGTGGTAGCGTTGTCTCCTGCATGTTGTCTTCGCGTGCGGCAAGCGTTGTGCTGTGCTCGTTATAATGGTTGTCTTCGTACAAAGGGGGTGTTGAATACTCCTTCGCAAGTAGTCCAGGAGGTGGTGTGATGGGACGTATCTCAGAGGCGTTATGTGAGCGTACCACCATGGCCTGAGCAACTGCAACTACTGAGAGTACACCCAGTACAGACAGCGAGATCTTTTTTTTTCTTGGATGTTGTATGTGTGGGTACAGCCGCTTTAATGGCAGTGAGAGCAAGTGGGCAAATGTATTTATAGGTCACTAGCAGAAACTAAGGCACGTGGTCAGAGTGTAATCGTAACCACCGTAGCTCTTGTGATAATTTAATATACATAGAAATCAGAAACGGGCATGTCAGGATAGACATCGCGAGTGATAATGCGGCTAGTATCTGTGTGCGCTTGAGAGCACCTTGTTGTTCTACTGTGGTGCCAACGCCGCCGGGTCTGTAAATGTCATCGACCTTCTTTATATACGCATACGCTAAAGACCGTATATTCTCTATGGATTTGAACACGTCCTTTGTTTCGCGTAACGCTTGAGCTGTCTCGAGCGTGATGTTGTGAGTGTACGCCAGTGTTTCACGTGCACCGAGGTCCGAAAGGGCGTGCGCTACAACTATTAACCTTGGTTTGGGAGTGTGGCGAAACGCTCGCTCCGCTGTAATGGGCGGATGCAATGTTATCACCTGGTACGTTTCGTTAGTCGGGTCGTAACACACCGGTCCGTCACATGGACCGTCACATTGTATGGGGCACAGTAAGGACAACACGCCGCCGACCGTGACTTCGCACTCGACCGCGGTGGTGTTATCGATTTGCAAAGGATCACATACGCCTCTCCAGTCGCAATGAGGCACATTGTAGTCGACGCGACCGTCGGTCACCATAGCTTTCGTCAGCCAACACACTCGATTGCCCTTCGAAACATCGGCGATCAACGTGAGCGTAGAGGTCGCCGTCGCTTTACTGTACGCCAGGATATCCGTGTGTGAGAGCACGCTCGACGTCGATTGACAACCGGTCATGTCAGACCTGATCAGACCTTCCGAACACATGACCATTAGTTGTTGTGCGGCCGAGAGTATCGTGATCATACCGTTGAGATGTGTAGAAAGCGCGTACACGCCAGCCTTCCACGTTTCCAAAGTTTCCAGCAGTCTAGAGGGACTTGTCTTAGTGCGCACGGCTGTGCTGAATTTGCGTTGGGTAGAAACAACGGCTTCGACCTCGCTTAGGATCTGTGGGTTCATGTACTCGTGGTAGGCCAAGACGTGTATAGTCGAGCGTGGTGACGCCCCGAACACTTGACCCGGTTTTTTTGTGGCGATATGCGTGTCCAGTAACGCGGCAAAGTCCGCGTGTCTAGCGTGTATTGATTTTACAGCTCGCTCATACCCCAGCAGTACGGTCCGTAGAAGTTCGTTCACTTGTTTCCATGCGCTCGTGGAACACAGGACATCGCAACCTCTGTGATACTCAAGTAAAGCGTCACACACCAGCTGCTTGCACGTTGGAAATACAATCGGTAGTAACTTCTTACTCCACTCTATGTTGAACTCGTATAGTATGTATATGGGCGGTTGCGGCGGTTTGCGCATTTTCTATCTACCCTCCGCTAATATGCCTCTGTGGTCTGTCTCCTGAGATGGTGCGGTTGGAACTTGCGAGAGTGCACTATCGACGGTCGGCGTTTCCATTTCGTCAACTGTGCCATTTTCAGCCGCTGGCAAACGGCTGTCGACGGTCGATGCGAGACACCAACATAGCGTTAGACCGCGACCCTCATGCCAGTTTTCTGTAGTACTGGTTGTAGTTTCTGGTGCACACTCGATACGCCATTACGATCACAATTGCGTTGATTAATAAATCCAGTGTTGTAGCGACTGCAGCCAGCGCCGTCGCGCAACTCGTGTCGGTGTTATCTCTCGATACTTTCATTCGTATCCAAGCGTATGCAGAATCTACGGATCTGGTGAAGTTGCCTGTCACTAGCTTGCGCACGTTTGATATGGCACTTTGCGCGAGACTCACACAACCTGCAGTGGCGACCGTCGAGTCAGTGCAAAGTTTTTCCGATATATCGCTCGCAACATCGTTTGTCATTTGCTGTACACTGCGCACACTGGCCGCGAGGTCGCGGAGAGGGTCTTCGTTACGAGTTGTGTAATCTGCTGACTTGCCGATTCAATTCTGGTGGCGCTGACCCAAACGGGAACGCTTTTAAGGCGCATGTCGTGGTATTTCTGGTAGCGCCGTGGTTGACGAGGACGATCATCTTTAGCAATAGTTCATCTCGAAGCGCAACGATGGTGAGGGCGACGGGTTGGCCGATTCCGCATTCAGGCCACTCGGTTGCCGCTAGATTGCCCAATGCCACACACGCAGACGAACCCTGTACACACTCAATGACCCGTGTGCGATCGTTGATTTCTGCTAGCACGTTTGCTAGTTCTACGTGCTTCCACGGATCGGGCGTGGGCACGCGCTTGTTTTAGAGGCGTTTTCGCGCAGCCTCTACCCTGCACGACCGCTCGTGGCCGCACTAGCTATATTTATCTTTATTTGTTTCACACACACACACACACACACACACACACACACACACACACACACACACACACACACACACACACACACACACAGGCCCTTGCGTGCAAACCCCGGTCAGGCCTGCAGTGTACACATCAGAGACATGATGTTCTTTCAAAGAACTGAGGTTGTTCATTACTAAATGACTTTTACAGGAATATTGTTATTATACTATTCAACAGGTTTATCATAATAATGTGTATTAAACCCACAACCTAGCACTGAGGACAGAGGGACTTTATTTAAATTAGTACTTATTGGAAACGATACATAATGATACATAATAGCCATGTCATACATTCAGCCTAGGAACAGTAGCATTGTGCAGTATTAAAAATATACACATCAATTGCTCGAATCCCATTGTTGCAAAGTAAAACTCTAATAAAACTCTAGTCTGACATCAACAGAGAAGACTTAGTGTATGTACTACAAATACAGCATTAGGATTTCGAGTGGACCGTGCACCTTGTGAACCATCAGAGGCTTATGACGCAACATATCTTCCAGTTGCTATTAGACAAGTTATAATTCTCGACCATTTTTCGGAACTGGTTTCTTGGGTCCGTGAGTAAATGCCAAATGAGATGATAGTCCTTAAGTAAGTTCCTGGCGATCCCATGTCACGCTCTTGCCCATCAGCCGGTGAACGCTGAGACGGAACTCGATGAGAGCGATGTCTTTTTTAAGTGCTCCGAATGTACTTCTAACAAGCGTGCGATTCACTTCGTGAGTAAACCGCAGCTGCAGCTGATTCAAACAGTCGAGCCAACTTTCTACATCACAATATTCGTTTTGTAGTTAGTCGAGTTACCTTTTGTGTGGCGCATGCACGGGTCGTTAGCGTCCAGCTCCCAGCTTAGAGAGTCCTGTATTGACACAGACGTCAATACATCTCGATGTCATGCAACACACAAAGTCTGTCGCATACAGGTGGGTTAACACATGTACGATACCTTTTGTGTGGCGCATGCACGGGTCGTTATCGTCAAGCTCCCGGCTTATAGAGAGTCCTGTATTGACACAGACGTCAATACATCTCGATGTCATGCAACACACAAAGTCTGTCGCATACAGGTGGGTTAACACACATGTACGATGTGTGCAATGGCGCGCCCGTTTACAACGGGACACGACGATGATCATTGTTAACCAAACTCTTGTTTCTCACGACAGGTGGTAGCGTTGTCTCCTGCACCTGGTCTTCGTGCACAGAGGGTGTTGTAATGTGCTCGTCATAGTCGCGATCGTTGTCACTCGAATCCGTTGTTTTCACGACAGGTGGTAGCGTTGTCTCCTGCATGTTGTCTTCGCGTGCGGCAAGCGTTGTGCTGTGCTCGTTATAATGGTTGTCTTCGTACAAAGGGGGTGTTGAATACTCCTTCGCGAGTAGTCTAGGAGGTGGTGTGATGGGACGTATCTCAGAGGCGTTATGTGAGCATACCACCATGGCCTGAGCAACTGCGACTACTGAGAGTACACCCAGTTCAGACAGCGAGATCATTTTTTTTCTTGGGTGTTGTACGTGTGGGTACAGCCGCTTTAATGGCAGTGAGAGGAAGTGGTCAAATGTATTTATAGGTCACTAGCAGAAACTAAGGCACGTGGTCAGAGTGTAATCGTAACCACCGTAGCTCTTGTCACAATTTAATATACATAAAAATCAGAAACGGGCATGTCAGGATAGACATCGCGAGTGATAATGTGGCCAGTATCTGTGTGCGCTTGAGAGCACCTTGTTGTTCTACTGTGGTGCCCACGCCGCCGGGTCTGTAAATGTCATCGACCTTCTTTATATACGCATACGCTAAAGACCGTATATTCTCTATGGATTTGAACACGTCCTTTGTTTCGCGTAATGCTTGAGCTGTCTCGAGCGTGATGTTGTGAGTGTACGCCAGTGTTTCGCGTGCACCGAGGTCCGAAAGGGCGTGCGCTACAACTATTAACCTTGGTTTGGGAGTGTGACCAAAAGCTCGCTCCGCTGTAATGGGCAGATGCAATGTTATCACCTGGTACGTTTCGTTAGTCGGGTCGTAACACACCGGTCCGTGACACGGACCATCACATTGTATGGGGCACAGTAAGGACAACACGCCGCCGACCGTGACTTCGCACTCGACCGCGGTGGTGTTGTCGATTTGCAAAGGATCACATACGCCTCTCCAGTCGCAATGAGGCACATTGTAGTCGACGCGACCGTCGGTCACCATAGCTTTCGTCAGCCAACACACTCGATTGCCCTTCGAAACATCGGCGATCAACGTGAGCGTAGAGGTCGCTGTCGCTTTACTGTACGCCAGGATATCCGTGTGTGAGTGCACGCTCGACGTCGATTGACAACCGGTCATGTCAGACCTGATCAGACCTTCCGAACACATGACCATTAGTTGTTGTGCGGCCGAGAGTATCGCGATCATACCGTTGAGATGTGTAGAAAGCGCGTACACGCCAGCCTTCCACGTTTCCAAAGTTTCCAGCAGTCTAGAGGGACTTGTCTTAGCGCGCACGGCTGTGCTGAATTTGCGTTGGGTAGACACAACGGCTTCGACCTCGCTTAGGATCTGTGGGCTCATGTACTCGTGGTAGGCCAAGACCTGTATAGTCGAGCGCGGTGACGCCCCGAACACTTGACCCGGTTTTGTTGTGGCGATATGCGTGTCCAGTAACGCGGCAAAGTCCGCGTGTCTAGGTTGTATTGATTTTACAGCTCGCTCATACCCCAACAGTACGGTCCGTACAAATTCGTTCACTTGTTTCCATGCGCTCGTGGAACACAGGACATCGCAACCTCTGTGATACTCAAGTAAAGCGTCACACACCAGCTGCTTGCACGTTGGAAATACAATCGGTAGTAACTTCTTACTCCACTCTATGTTGAACTCGTATAGTATGTATATGGGCGGTTGCGGCGGTTTGCGCATTTTCTATCTACCCTCCGCTAATATGACTCTGTGGTAAGTCTCCTGAGATGGTGTGGTTGGAACTTGCGAGAGTGCACTATCGACGGTCGGCGTTTCCATTTCGTCAACTGTGCCATTTTCAGCCGCTGGCAAACGGCTGTCGACGGTCGATGCGAGACACCAACATAACGTTAGACCGCGACCCTCATGCCAGTTTTCTGTAGTACTGGTTGTAGTTTCTGGTGCACACTCGATACGCCATTACGATCACAATTGCGTTGATTAATAAATCCAGTGTTGTAGCGACTGCAGCCAGCGCCGTCGCGCAACTCGTGTCGGTGTTATCTCTCGATACTTTCATTCGTATCCAAGCGTATGCAGAATCTACGGATCTGGTGAAGTTGCCTGTCACTAGCTTGCGCACGTTTGATATGGCACTTTGCGCGAGACTCACACAACCTGCAGTGGCGACCGTCGAGTCAGTGCAAAGTTTTTCCGATATATCGCTCGCAACATCGTTTGTCATTTGCTGTACACTGCGCACACTGGCCGCGAGGTCGCGGAGAGGGTCTTCGTTACGAGTTGTGTAATATCCGCTGACTTGCCGATTCAATTCTGGTGGCGCTGACCCAAACGAGAACGCTTTTAAGGCGCATATCGTGGTAACTCTGGTAGCGCCGTGGTTGACGAGGACGATCATCTTTAGCAATAGTTCATCTCGAAGCGCAACGATGGTGAGGGCGACGGGTTGGACGGTTCCGCCTTCAGGCCACTCGGTTGCCGCTAGATTGCCCAATGCCACACACGCAGACGAACCCTGTACACACTCAATGACCCGTGTGCGATCGTTGATTTCTGCTAGTATGTTTGCTAGTTCTACGTGCTTCCACGGATCGGGCGTGGGCACGCGCTTGTTTTAGAGGCGTTTTCGCGCAGCCTCTACCCTGCACGACCGCTCGTGGCCGCACTAGCTATATTTATCTTTATTTGTTTCACACACACACACACACACACACACACACACACACACACACACACACACACACACACAGGCCCTTGCGTGCAAACCCTGGTCAGGCCTGCAGTGTACACATCAGAGACATGATGTTCTTTCAAAGAACTGAGGTTGTTCATTACTAAATGACTTTTACAGGAATATTGTTATTATACTATTCAACAGGTTGATCATAATAATGTGTATTAAACCCACAACCTAGCACTGAGGACAGAGGGACTTTATTTTAATTAGTACTTAATGGAAACGATACATAATGATACATAAGAGCCATGTCATACATTCAGCCTAGGAATAGGCTATTAAAAATATACACATCAATTGCTCGAATCCCATTGTTGCAAAGTAATACTCTAATAAAACTCTAGTCTGACATCAACAGAGAAGACTTAGTGTATGTACTACAAATACAGCATTAGGATTTCGAGTGGACCGTGCACCTTGTGAACCATCAGAGGCTTATGACGCAACATATCTTCCAGTTGCTATTAGACAAGTTATAATTCTCGACCATTTTTCGGAACTGGTTTCTTGGGTCCGTGAGTAAATGCCAAATGAGATGATAGTCCTTAAGTAAGTTCCTGGCGATCCCATGTCACGCTCTTGCACATCAGCCGGTGAACGCTGAGACAGAACTCGATGAGAGCAATGTATTTTTTAAGTGCTCCGAATGTACTTCTAACAAGCGTGCGATTCACTTCGTGAGTAAACCGCAGCTGCAGCTGATTCAAACAGTCGAGCCAACTTTCTACATCACAATATTTGTTTTGTAGTTAGTCGAGTTACCTTTTGTGTGGCGCATGCACGGGTCGTTAGCGTCCAGCTCCCAGCTTAGAGAGTCCTGTATTGACACAGACGTCAATACATCTCGATGTCATGCAACACACAAAGTCTGTCGCATACAGGTGGGTTAACACATGTACGATACCTTTTGTGTGGTGCATGCACGGGTCGTTAGCGTCCAGCTCCCGGCTTATAGAGAGTCCTGTATTGACACAGACGTCAATATTTACAAACCATAAATGCTAATGACTCCATTCCTTTTTGTGGTTGTAGGGGCTGTTGATTGGAGTACATTAAAACAAACCTGATCTCTCTAGGACATTCAGAAGCCAAGTTATAAGCCCACAAATGTGTAACTGGACTACTTCTTTAAATTGACACCAGATCCGGTGACCTTTGGGACATGGTGTGACCCCCTTAGGAAAGTGCTAACATCATGAAACGTTCAGATCACTTACAACTCAATAGATTCTACCTTCCTGTAACGTTTCAGCCTGATTGGACCTTGTTTTCCCACAAATGGATCCAGAATGATGTGAAATTGTGCTTCGTGCAACATAATTCTGGTTGCCATTTACAAACCATAAGTGCTAATGACTCCATTCCTTTTTGTGGTTGTAGGGGCTGTTGATTGGAGTACACTAAAACAAACCTGACCTCTCTAGGACATTCAGAAGCCAAGTTATAAGCCCACAAAGGTGTAACTGGACTACTTCTTTAAAGTGACACCAGGCCCGGTGACCTTTGGGACATGGTTTGACCCCCTATGGGAATGTGAGATCATCATGAAACGTTCAGATCACTTACAACTCAAAAGATTCTACCTTCTTGTAACGTTTCAGCCTGATTGGACCTTGTTTTCACACAAATGGACCCAGAATGATGTGAAATTGTGCTTCGTGCAACATAATTCTGGGTGCCATTTACAAACCATAAGGCTAATGACTCCAATCCTTTTGTGGTTGTAGGGGCTGTTGATTGGAGTACACTAAAACAAACCTGATCTCTCTAGGACATTCAGAAGCCAAGTTATAAGCCCACAAATGTGTAACTGGACTACTTCTTTAAATTGAAACCAGATCCGGTGACCTTTGGGACATGGTTTGATCCCCTTAGGAAAGCGCTATCATCATGAAACGTTCAGATCACTTACAACTAAATAGATTCTACCTTCCTGTAACGTTTCAGCCTGATTGGACCTTGTTTTCACACAAATGAACCCAGAATGATGTGAAATTGTGCTTCGTGCAACATAATTCTGGGTGCCATTTACAAACCATAAATGCTAATGACTCCATTCATTTTTTTGGTTGTAGGGGCTGTTGATTGGAGTACATTAAAACAAACCTGATCTCTCTAGGACATTCAGAAGCCAAGTTATAAGCCCACAAATGTGTAACTGGACTACTTCTTTAAATTGACACCAGATCCGGTGACCTTTGGGACATGGTTTGATCCCCTTAGGAAAGCGCTATCATCATGAAACGTTCAGATCACTTACAACTAAATAGATTCTACCTTCCTGTAACGTTTCAGCCTGATTGGACCTTGTTTTCACACAAATGAACCCAGAATGATGTGAAATTGTGCTTCGTGCAACATAATTCTGGGTGCCATTTACAAACCATAAATGCTAATGACTCCATTCATTTTTGTGGTTGTAGGGGCTGTTGATTGGAGTACATTAAAACAAACCTGATCTCTCTAGGACATTCAGAAGCCAAGTTATAAGCCCACAAAGGTGTAACTGGACTACTTCTTTAAAGTGACACCAGGCCCGGTGACCTTTGGGACATGGTTTGACCCCCTATGGGAATGTGAGATCATCATGAAACGTTCAGATCACTTACAACTCAATAGATTCTACCTTCTTGTAACGTTTCAGCCTGATTGGACCTTGTTTTCACACAAATGGACCCAGAATGATGTGAAATTGTGCTTCGTGCAACATAATTCTGGGTGCCATTTACAAACCATAAGGCTAATGACTCCATTCCTTTTGTGGTTGTAGGGGCTGTTGATAGGAGTACACTAAAACAAACCTGATCTCTCTAGGACATTCAGAAGCCAAGTTATAAGCCCACAAATGTGTAACTGGACTACTTCTTTAAATTGACACCAGATCCGGTGACCTTTGGGACATGGTTTGATCCCCTTAGGAAAGCGCTATCATCATGAAACGTTCAGATCACTTACAACTAAATAGATTCTCCCTTCCTGTAACGTTTCAGCCTGATTGGACCTTGTTTTCACACAAATGAACCCAGAATGATGTGAAATTGTGCTTCGTGCAACATAATTCTGGGTGCCATTTACAAACCATAAATGCTAATGACTCCATTCCTTTTTGTGGTTGTAGGGGCTGTTGATTGGAGTACATTAAAACAAACCTGATCTCTCTAGGACATTCAGAAGCCAAGTTATAAGCCCACAAATGTGTAACTGGACTACTTCTTTAAAATGACACCAGGCCCGGTGACCTTTGGGACATGGTTTGACTGCCCTTAGGAGAGTGCTATCATCATGAAACGTTCAGATCACTTACAACTAAATGGATTCTACCTTCCTGTAACGTTTCAGCCTGATTGGACCTTGTTTTCACACAAATGAACCCAGAATGATGTGAAATTGTGCTTCGTGCAACATAATTCTGAGTGCCATTTACAAACCATAAATGCTAATGACTTCATTCCTTTTAGTGGTAATGGCGGCTGCTAATTGGAGTACTCTAAAACAAACCTGACCTCTCTAGGATATTCAGAAGCCAAGTTATAAGCTCACAAAGGTGTAACTGGACTACTTCTTTAAAGTGACACCAGGCCCGGTGACCTTTGGGACATGGTTTGACCCCCTTAGGAAAGTGCTATCATCATGAAACGTTCAGATCACTTACAATTCAATAGATTCTACCTTCCTGTAATGTTTCAGCCTGATTGTACCTTGTTTTCACACAAATGAACCCAGAATGAAGTGAAATTGTGCTTTGTGCAACATAATTCTGGGTGCCATTTAAAAACCATAAGTGCTAATGACTCCATTCCTTATTGTGGTTGTAGGGGCTGTTGATTGGAGTATACTAAAACAAACCTGATCTCTCTAGGACATTCAGAAGCCAAGTTATAAGCCTACAAATGTGTAACTGGACTACTTTAAATTGACACCAGATCCGGTGACCTTTGGGACATGGTTTGACCCCCTTAGGAAAGTGCTATCATCATGAAACGTTCAGATCACTTACAACTCAATATATTCTACCTTCCTGTAACGTTTCAGCCTGATTGGACCTTGTTTTCACACAAATGGACCCAGAATGATGTGAAATTGTGCTTCGTGCAACATAATTCTGGGTGCCATTTACAAACCATACGTGCTAATGACTCCATTCCTTTTTGTCGTTGTAGGGGCTGTTGATTGGAGTACACTAAAACAAACCTGATCTCTCTAGGACATTCAGAAGCCAAGTTATAAGCCCACAAATGTGTAACTGGACTACTTCTTTAAATTGACATCAGAACCGGTGATCTTTGGGACATGGTTTGACCCCCTTAGGAAAGTGCTATCATCATGAAACGTTCAGATCACTTACAACTCAGTAGATTCTACCTTCCTGTAACGTTTCAGCCTGATTGGACCTTGTTTTCACACAAATGAACCGAGAATGATGTGAAATTGTGCTTCGTGCAACATAATTCTGGGTGCCATTTAAAAACCATAAGTGCTAATGACTCCATTCCTTTTTGTGGTTGTAGGGGCTGTTGATTGGAGTACACTAAAACAACCATGACCTCTCTAGGACATTCAGAAGCCAAGTTATAAGCCCACAAATGTGTAACTGGACTACTTCTTTAAAGTGACACCAGATCCGGTGACCTTTGGGACATGGTTTGACCCCCTTAGGAAAGTGCGATCATCATGAAACGTTCAGATCACTTACAACTCAATAGATTCTACCTTTCTGTATTGTTTCAGCCTGATTGGACCTTGTTTTCACACAAATGAACCCAGAATGATGTGAAATTGTGCTTCGTGCAACATAATTCTGGGTGCCATTTAAAAACCATAAGTGCTAATGTCTCCATTCCTTTTTGTGGTTGTAGGGGCTGTTGATTGGAGTACACTAAAGCAAACCTGATCGCTCTAGGACATTCAGAAGCCAAGTTATAAGCCCACAAATGTGTAACTGGACTACTTCTTTAAATTGACACCAGATCCGGTGACCTTTGGGACATGGTTTGACCCCCTTAGGAAAGTGCTATCATCATGAAACGTTCAGATCACTTACAACTCAATAGATTCTACCTTCCTGTAACGTTTCAGCCGGATTGGACCTTGTTTTCACACAAATGAACCCAGAATGATGTGAAATTGTGCTTCGTGCAACATAATTCTGGGTGCCATTTACAAACCATAAATGCTAATGACTCCATTCCTTTTTGTGGTTGTAGGGGCTGTTGATTCGAGTACATTAAAACAAACCTGATCTCTCTAGGACATTCAGAAGCCAAGTTATAAGCCCACAAAGGTGTAACTGGACTACTTATTTAAAGTGACACTTGGCCCGGTGACCTTTGGGACATGGTTTGACCCCCTATAGGAATGTGCGATCATCTTGAAACGTTCAGATCACTTACAACTCAATAGATTCTACCTCCTTGTAGCGTTTCAGCCGGATTGGACCTTGTTTTCACACAAATGGACCCAGAATGATGTGAAATTGTGCTTCGTGCAACATAATTCTGGGTGCCACTTACAAACCATAAGTGCTAATGACTCCATTCCTTTTTGGGGTTGTAGGGGCTGTTGATTGGAGTACATTAAAACAAACCTGATCTCTCTAGGACATTCAGAAGCCAAGTTATAAGCCCACAAATGTGTAACTGGACTACTTCTTTAAATTGACACCAGATCCAGTGACCTTTGGGACATGGTTTGACCCCCTTAGGAAAGTGCTATCATCATGAAACGTTTAGATCAGTTACAACTCAATAGATTGTACCTTCCTGTAACGTTTCAGCCTGATTGGACCTTGTTTTCACACAAATGAACCCAGAATGATGTGAAATTGTGCTTCGTGCAACATAATTCTGGGTGCCATTTAAAAACCATAAGTGCTAATGACTCCATTCCTTTTTGTAGTTGTAGGGACTGTTGTTTGGAGTACACTAAAATAAACCTGATCTCTCTAGGACATTCAGAAGCCAAGTTATAAGCCCACAAATGTGTAACTGGACTACTTCTTTAAATTGACACCAGATCCGGTGACCTTTAGGACATGGTTTGACCCCCTTAGGAAAGTGCTATCATCATGAAACGTTCAGATCACTTACAACTCAATAGATTCTACCTTCCTGTAACGTTTCAGCCTGATTGGACCTTGTTTTCACACAAATGGACCCAGAATGATGTGAAATTGTGCTTCGTGCAACATAATTCTGGGTGCCATTTACAAACCATAAGTGCTAATGACTCCATTCCTTTTTGTGGTTGTAGGGGCTGTTGATTGGAGTACACTAAAACAAACCTAACCTCTCTAGGACATTCAGAAGCCAAGTTATAAGCCCACAAAGGTGTAACTGGACTACTTCTTTAAAGTGACACCAGGCCCGGTGACCTTTGGGACATGGTTTTACCCCCTATAGGAATGTGCGATCATCTTGAAATGTTCAGATCACTTACAACTCAATAGATTCTACCTTCTTGTAGCGTTTCAGCCTTATTGGACCTTGTTTTCACACAAATGGACCCAGAATGATGTGAAATTGTGCTTCGTGCAACATAATTCTGGGTGCCATTTACAAACCATAAGTGCTAATGACTCCATTCCTTTTTGTGGTTGTAGGGGCTGTTGATTGGAGTACACTAAAACAAACCTGATCTCTCTAGGACATTCAGAAGCCAAGTTATAAGCCCACAAATGTGTAACTGGACTACTTCTTTAAATTGACACCAGATCCGGTGATCTTTGGGACATGGTTTGACCCCCTTAGGAAAGTGCTATCATCATGAAACGTTCAGATCACTTACAACTCAGTAGATTCTACCTTCCTGTAACGTTTCAGCCTGATTGGACCTTGTTTTCACACAAATGAACCCAGAATGATTTGAAATTGTGCTTCGTGCAACATAATTCTGGGTGCCATTTAAAAACCATAAGTGCTAATGACTCCATTCCTTTTTGTGGTTGTAGGGGCTGTTGATTGGAGTACACTAAAACAACCATGACCTCTCTAGGACATTCAGAAGCCAAGTTATAAGCCCACAAATGTGTAACTGGACTACTTCTTTAAAGTGACACCAGATCCGGTGACCTTTGGGACATGGTTTGACCCCCTTAGGAAAGTGCAATCATCATGAAAAGTTCAGATCACTTACAACTCAATAGATTCTACCTTCCTGTATTGTTTCAGCCTGATTGGACCTTGTTTTCACACAAATGAACCCAGAATGATGTGAAATTGTGCTTCGTGCAACATAATTCTGGGTGCCATTTAAAAACCATAAGTGCTAATGTCTCCATTCCTTTTTGTGGTTGTAGGGGCTGTTGATTGGAGTACACTAAAGCAAACCTGATCGCTCTAGGACATTCAGAAGCCAAGTTATAAGCCCACAAATGTGTAACTGGACTACTTCTTTAAATTGACACCAGATCCGGTGACCTTTGGGACATGGTTTGACCCCCTTAGGAAAGTGCTATCATCATGAAACGTTCAGATCACTTACAACTCAATAGATTCTACCTTCCTGTAACGTTTCAGCCGGATTGGACCTTGTTTTCACACAAATGAACCCAGAATGATGTGAAATTGTGCTTCGTGCAACATAATTCTGGGTGCCATTTACAAACCATAAATGCTAATGACTCCATTCCTTTTTGTGGTTGTAGGGGCTGTTGATTGGAGTACATTAAAACAAACCTGATCTCTCTAGGACATTCAGAAGCCAAGTTATAAGCCCACAAAGGTGTAACTGGACTACTTCTTTAAAGTGACACCAGGCCCGGTGACCTTTGGGACATGGTTTTACCCCCTATAGGAATGTGCGATCATCTTGAAATGTTCAGATCACTTACAACTCAATAGATTCTACCTTCTTGTAGCGTTTCAGCCTGATTGGACCTTGTTTTCACACAAATGGACCCAGAATGATGTGAAATTGTGCTTCGTGCAACATAATTCTGGGTGCCATTTACAAACCATAAGTGCTAATGACTCCATTCCTTTTTGTGGTTGTAGGGGCTGTTGATTGGAGTACACTAAAACAAACCTGATCTCTCTAGGACATTCAGAAGCCAAGTTATAAGCCCACAAATGTGTAACTGGACTACTTCTTTAAATTGACACCAGATCCGGTGATCTTTGGGACATGGTTTGACCCCCTTAGGAAAGTGCTATCATCATGAAACGTTCAGATCACTTACAACTCAGTAGATTCTACCTTCCTGTAACGTTTCAGCCTGATTGGACCTTGTTTTCACACAAATGAACCCAGAATGATGTGAAATTGTGCTTCGTGCAACATAATTCTGGGTGCCATTTAAAAACCATAAGTGCTAATGACTCCATTCCTTTTTGTGGTTGTAGGGGCTGTTGATTGGAGTACACTAAAACAACCATGACCTCTCTAGGACATTCAGAAGCCAAGTTATAAGCCCACAAATGTGTAACTGGACTACTTCTTTAAAGTGACACCAGATCCGGTGACCTTTGGGACATGGTTTGACCCCCTTAGGAAAGTGCGATCATCATGAAACGTTCAGATCACTTACAACTCAATAGATTCTACCTTCCTGTATTGTTTCAGCCTGATTGGACCTTGTTTTCACACAAATGAACCCAGAATGATGTGAAATTGTGCTTCGTGCAACATAATTCTGGGTGCCATTTAAAAACCATAAGTGCTAATGTCTCCATTCCTTTTTGTGGTTGTAGGGGCTGTTTATTGGAGTACACTAAAGCAAACCTGATCGCTCTAGGACATTCAGAAGCCAAGTTATAAGCCCACAAATGTGTAACTGGACTACTTCTTTAAATTGACACCAGATCCGGTGACCTTTGGGACATGGTTTGACCCCCTTAGGAAAGTGCTATCATCATGAAACGTTCAGATCACTTACAACTCAATAGATTCTACCTTCCTGTAACGTTTCAGCCGGATTGGACCTTGTTTTCACACAAATGAACCCAGAATGATGTGAAATTGTGCTTCGTGCAACATAATTCTGGGTGCCATTTACAAACCATAAATGCTAATGACTCCATTCCTTTTTGTGGTTGTAGGGGCTGTTGATTCGAGTACATTAAAACAAACCTGATCTCTCTAGGACATTCAGAAGCCAAGTTATAAGCCCACAAAGGTGTAACTGGACTACTTATTTAAAGTGACACTTGGCCCGGTGACCTTTGGGACATGGTTTGACCCCCTATAGGAATGTGCGATCATCTTGAAATGTTCAGATCACTTACAACTCAATAGATTCTACCTTCTTGTAGCGTTTCAGCCTGATTGGACCTTGTTTTCACACAAATGGACCCAGAATGATGTGAAATTGTGCTTCGTGCAACATAATTCTGGGTGCCATTTACAAACCATAAGTGCTAATGACTCCATTCCTTTTTATGGTTGTAGGGGCTGTTGATTGGAGTACACTAAAACAAACCTGATCTCTCTAGGACATTCAGAAGCCAAGTTATAAGCCCACAAATGTGTAACTGGACTACTTCTTTAAATTGACACCAGATCCGGTGATCTTTGGGACATGGTTTGACCCCCTTAGGAAAGTGCTATCATCATGAAACGTTCAGATCACTTACAACTCAGTAGATTCTACCTTCCTGTAACGTTTCAGCCTGATTGGACCTTGTTTTCACACAAATGAACCCAGAATGATGTGAAATTGTGCTTCGTGCAACATAATTCTGGGTGCCATTTAAAAACCATAAGTGCTAATGACTCCATTCCTTTTTGTGGTTGTAGGGGCTGTTGATTGGAGTACACTAAAACAACCATGACCTCTCTAGGACATTCAGAAGCCAAGTTATAAGCCCACAAATGTGTAACTGGACTACTTCTTTAAAGTGACACCAGATCCGGTGACCTTTGGGACATGGTTTGACCCCCTTAGGAAAGTGTGATCATCATGAAACGTTCAGATCACTTACAACTCAATAGATTCTACCTTCCTGTATTGTTTCAGCCTGATTGGACCTTGTTTTCACACAAATGAACCCAGAATGATGTGAAATTGTGCTTCGTGCAACATAATTCTGGGTGCCATTTAAAAACCATAAGTGCTAATGTCTCCATTCCTTTTTGTGGTTGTAGGGGCTGTTGATTGGAGTACACTAAAGCAAACCTGATCGCTCTAGGACATTCAGAAGCCAAGTTATAAGCCCACAAATGTGTAACTGGACTACTTCTTTAAATTGACACCAGATCCGGTGACCTTTGGGACATGGTTTGACCCCCTTAGGAAAGTGCTATCATCATGAAACGTTCAGATCACTTACAACTCAATAGATTCTACCTTCCTGTAACGTTTCAGCCGGATTGGACCTTGTTTTCACACAAATGAACCCAGAATGATGTGAAATTGTGCTTCGTGCAACATAATTCTGGGTGCCATTTACAAACCATAAATGCTAATGACTCCATTCCTTTTTGTGGTTGTAGGGGCTGTTGATTCGAGTACATTAAAACAAACCTGATCTCTCTAGGACATTCAGAAGCCAAGTTATAAGCCCACAAAGGTGTAACTGGACTACTTATTTAAAGTGACACTTGGCCCGGTGACCTTTGGGACATGGTTTGACCCCCTATAGGAATGTGCGATCATCTTGAAACGTTCAGATCACTTACAGCTCAATAGATTCTACCTTCTTGTAGCGTTTCAGCCGGATTGGACCTTGTTTTCACACAAATGGACCCAGAATGATGTGAAATTGTGCTTCGTGCAACATAATTCTGGGTGCCACTTACAAACCATAAGTGCTAATGACTCCATTCCTTTTTGGGGTTGTAGGGGCTGTTGATTGGAGTACATTAAAACAAACCTGATCTATTTAGGACATTCAGAAGCCAAGTTATAAGCCCACAAATGTGTAACTGGACTACTTCTTTAAATTGACACCAGATCCAGTGACCTTTGGGACATGGTTTGACCCCCTTAGGAAAGTGCTATCATCATGAAACGTTCAGATCAGTTACAACTCAATAGATTGTACCTTCCTGTAACGTTTCAGCCTGATTGGACCTTGTTTTCACACAAATGAACCCAGAATGATGTGAAATTGTGCTTCGTGCAACATAATTCTGGGTGCCATTTAAAAACCATAAGTGCTAATGACTCCATTCCTTTTTGTAGTTGTAGGGACTGTTGTTTGGAGTACATTAAAATAAACCTGATCCCTCTAGGACATTCAGAAGCCAAGTTATAAGCCCACAAATGTGTAAGTGGACTACTTCTTTAAATTGACACCAGATCCGGTGACCTTTGGGACATGGTTTGACCCCCTTAGGAAAGTGCTATCATCATGAAACGTTCAGATCACTTACAACTCAATAGATTCTACCTTCCTGTAACGTTTCAGCCTGATTGGACCTTGTTTTCACACAAATGGACCCAGAATGATGTGAAATTGTGCTTCGTGCAACATAATTCTGGGTGCCATTTACAAACCATAAGTGCTAATGACTCCATTCCTTTTTGTGGTTGTAGGGGCTGTTGATTGGAGTACACTAAAACAAACCTAACCTCTCTAGGACATTCAGAAGCCAAGTTATAAGCCCACAAAGGTGTAACTGGACTACTTCTTTAAAGTGACACCAGGCCCGGTGACCTTTGGGACATGGTTTTACCCCCTATAGGAATGTGCGATCATCTTGAAATGTTCAGATCACTTACAACTCAATAGATTCTACCTTCTTGTAGCGTTTCAGCCTGATTGGACCTTGTTTTCACACAAATGGACCCAGAATGATGTGAAATTGTGCTTCGTGCAACATAATTCTGGGTGCCATTTACAAACCATAAGTGCTAATGACTCCATTCCTTTTTGTGGTTGTAGGGGCTGTTGATTGGAGTACACTAAAACAAACCTGATCTCTCTAGGACATTCAGAAGCCAAGTTATAAGCCCACAAATGTGTAACTGGACTACTTCTTTAAATTGACACCAGATCCGGTGATCTTTGGGACATGGTTTGACCCCCTTAGGAAAGTGCTATCATCATGAAACGTTCAGATCACTTACAACTCAGTAGATTCTACCTTCCTGTAACGTTTCAGCCTGATTGGACCTTGTTTTCACACAAATGAACCCAGAATGATGTGAAATTGTGCTTCGTGCAACATAATTCTGGGTGCCATTTAAAAACCATAAGTGCTAATGACTCCATTCCTTTTTGTGGTTGTAGGGGCTGTTGATTGGAGTACACTAAAACAACCATGACCTCTCTAGGACATTCAGAAGCCAAGTTATAAGCCCACAAATGTGTAACTGGACTACTTCTTTAAAGTGACACCAGATCCGGTGACCTTTGGGACATGGTTTGACCCCCTTAGGAAAGTGCTATCATCATTAAACGTTCAGATCAATTACAACTCAATAGATTCTACCTTCCTGTAACGTTTCAGCCTGATTGGACCTGGTTTTCACACAAATGAACCCAAATGATGTGAAATTGTGCTTCGTGCAACATAATTCTGGGTGCCATTTAAAAACCATAAGTTCTAATGACTCCATTCCTTTTTGTGGTTGTAGGGGCTGTTGATTGGAGTACACTAAAATAAACCTGATCTCTCTAGGACATTCAGAAGCCAAGTTATAAGCCCAGAGATGTGTAACTGGACTACTTCTTTAAATTGACACCAGATCCGGTGACCTTTGGGACATGGTTTGACCCCCTTAGGAAAGTGCTATCATCATGAAATGTTCAGATCACTTACAACTCAATAGATTCTACCTTCCTGTAACGTTTCAGCCTGATTGGACCTTGTTTTCACACAAATGGACCCAGAATGATGTGAAATAGAGCTTCGTGCAACATAATTCTGGGTGCCATTTACAAACCATAAGTGCTAATGACTCCATTCCTTTTTGTGGTTGTAGGGGCTGTTGATTGGAGTACACTAAAATAAACTTGATCTCTCTAGGATATTCAGAAGCCAAGTTATAAGCCCACACATGTGTAACTGGACTACTTCTTTAATTTGACACCAGATCCGGTGACCTTTGGGACATGGTTTGACCCCCTTAGGAAAGTGCTATCATCATGAAACGTTCAGATCACTTACAACTCAATAGATTCTACCTTCCTGTAACGTTTCAGCCTGATTGGACCTTGTTTTCACACAAATGGACCCAGAATGATGTGAAATAGTGCTTCGTGCAACATAATTCTGGGTGCCATTTACAAACCATAAGTGCTAATGACTCCATTCCTTTTTGTGGTTGTAGGGGCTGTTGATTGGAGTACACTAAAATAAACCTGATCTCTCTAGGACATTCAGAAGCCAAGTTATAAGCCCACAAATGTGTCACTGGACTACTTCTTTAAATTGACACCAGATCCGGTGACCTTTGGGACATGGTTTGACCCCCTTAGGAAAGTGCTATCATCATGAAACGTTCAGATCAGTTACAACTCAATAGATTCTACCTTCCTGTAACGTTTCAGCCTGATTGGACCTTGTTTTCACACAAATGGACCCAGAATCATGTGAAATTGTGCTTCGTGCAACATAATTCTGGGTGCCATTTAAAAACCATAAGTGCTAATGACTCCATTCCTTTTTGTGCTTGTAGGGGCTGTTGATTGGAGTATACTAAAACAAACCTGATCTCTCTAGGACATTCAGAAGCCACGTTATAAGCCCACAAATGTGTAACTGGACTACTTCTTTAAATTGACACCAGATCCGGTGACCTTTGGGACATGGTTTGACCCCCTTAGGAAAGTGCTATCATCATGAAACGTTCAGATCACTTACAACTCAATAGATTCTAACTTCCTGTAACGTTTCAGCCTGATTGGACCTTGTTTTCACACAAATGAACCCAGAATGATGTAAAAGTGTGCTTCGTGCAACATAATTCTGGGTGCCATTTAAAAACCATAAGTGCTAATGACTCCATTCCTCTTTGGGGTAATGGGGGCTGTTAACTGGAGTACTCTAAAACAAACCTGACCTCTCTCGGATATTCAGAAGCCAAGTTATAAGCCCACAAATGTGTAACTGGACTACTTCTTTAAAGTGACACCAGATCCGGTGACCTTTGGGACATGGTTTGACCCCCTATAGGAATGTGCGATCATCATGAAACGTTCAGATCACTTACAACTCAATACATTCTACCTTCTTGTAACGTTTCAGCCTGATTGGACCTTGTTTTCACACAAATGGACCCAGAATGAAGTGAACTTGTGCTTCGTGCAACATAATTCTGGGTGCCATTTAAAAACCATAAGTTCTAATGACTCCATTCCTTTTTGTGGTTGTAGGGATTGTTGATTGGAGTACACTAAAATAAACCTGATCTCTCTAGGACATTCAGAAGCCAAGTTATAAGCCCAGAGATGTGTAACTGGACTACTTCTTTAAATTGACACCAGATCCGGTGACCTTTGGGACATGGTTTGACCCCCTTAGGAAAGTGCTATCATCATGAAATGTTCAGATCACTTACAACTCAATAGATTCTACCTTCCTGTAACGTTTCAGCCTGATTGGACCTTGTTTTCACACAAATGGACCCAGAATGATGTGAAATAGAGCTTCGTGCAACATAATTCTGGGTGCCATTTACAAACCATAAGTGCTAATGACTCCATTCCTTTTTGTGGTTGTAGGGGCTGTTGATTGGAGTACACTAAAACAAACCTGACCTCTCTAGGACATTCAGAAGCCAAGTTATAAGCCCACAAAGGTGTAACTGGACTACTTCTTTAAAGTGACACCAGGTCCAGTGACCTTTGGGACATGGTTTGACCCCCTATAGGAATGTGCGATCATCATGAAACGTTCAGATCACTTACATCTCAATAGATTCTACCTTCTTGTAACGTTTCAGCCTGATTGGACCTTGTTTTCACACAAATGGACCCAGAATGATGTGAAATTGTGCTTCGTGCAACATAATTCTGGGTGCCATTTACAAACCATAAGTGCTAATGACTCCATTCCTTTTTGTGGTTGTAGGGGCAGTTTATTGGAGTACACTAAAACAAACCTGACCTCTCTAGGACATTCAGAAGCCAAGTTATAAGCCCACAAATGTGTAACTGGACTACTTCTTTAAAGTGACACCAGATCCTGTGACCTTTGGGACATGGTTTGACCCCCTTAGGAAAGGGCTATCATCATGAAACGTTGAGATCACTTACAACTCAATAGATTCTACCTTCCTGTAACGTTTCAGCCTGATTGGACCTTGTTTTCACACAAATGAACCCAGAATGATGTGAAATTGTGCTTCGTGCAACATAATTCTGGGTGCCATTTACAAACCATAAGTGCTAATGACTCCATTCCTTTTTGTGGTTGTAGGGGCTGTTGATTGGAGTACACTAAAACAAACCTGACCTCTCTAGGACATTCAGAAGCCAAGTTATAAGCCCACAAATGTGTAACTGGACTACTTCTTTAAAGTGACACCAGATCCGGTGACCTTTGGGACATGGTTTGACCCCCTTAGGAAAGTGCTATCATCATGAAACGTTCAGATCACTTACAACTCAATAGATTCTACCTTCCTGTAACGTTTCAGCCTGATTGGACCTTGTTTTCACACAAATGAACCCAGAATGATGTGAAATTGTGCTTCGTGCAAGATAATTCTGGGTGCCATTTACAAACCATAAGTGCTAATGACTCCATTCCGTTTTGTTGTTGTAGGGGCTGTTGATTGGAGTACACTAAAACAAACATAACCTCTCTAGGACATTCAGAAGCCAAGTTATAAGCCCACAAATGTGTAACTGGACTACTTCTTTAAATTGACACCAGATCCGGTGACCTTTGGGACATGGTTTGACCCCCTTAGGAAAGTGCTATCATCATGAAACGTTCAGATCACTTACAACTCAATAGATTCTACCTTCCTGTAACGTTTCAGCCTGAGTGGACCTTGTTTTCACACAAATGAACCCAAAATGATGTGAAATTGTGCTTCGTGCAACATAATTCTGGGTGCCATTTAAAAACCATAAGTGCTATTGACTCCATTCCTTTTTGAGGTTGTAGGGGCTGTTGATTGGAGTACACTAAAACAAACCTGATCTCTCTAGGACATTCAGAAGCCAAGTTATAAGCCCTCAAAGGTGTAACTGGACTACTTCTTTAAAGTGACACCAGGCCCGGTGACCTTTGGGACATGGTTTGACCCCCTTAGGAAAGTGCTATCATCATGAAAGGTTCAGATCACTTACAACTCAGTAGATTCTACCTTCCTGTAACGTTTCAGCCTGATTGGACCTTGTTTTCACACAAATGAACCCAGAATGATGTGAAATTGTGCTTCGTGCAAAATAATTCTGGGTGCCATTCTGGGTGATCTGAACGTTTCATGGTGATAGCACTTTCCTAAGGGGGTCAAACCATGTCCCAAAGGTCATCGGATCTGGTGTCAATTTTAAGAAGTAGTCCAGTTACACCTTTGATGGATTATAACTTGGCTTCTGAATGTCCTAGAGAGATCAGGTTTGTTTTAGTGAACTCCAATCAACAGCCCCTACAACCTCAAAAAGGAATGGAGTAATTAGCACTTATGGTTTTTAAATGGCACCCAGAATTATGTTGCACGAAGCACAATTTCACATCATTCTGGGTTCATTTGTGTGAAAACAAGGTCCACTCAGGCTGAAACGTTACATGAAGGTAGAATCTACTGAGTTGTAAGTGATCTGAACGTTTCATGATGATAGCACTTTCCCAAGGGGGTCAAACCATGTCCCAAAGATCACCGGATCTGGTGTCAATTTAAAGAAGTAGTCCAGTTACACATTTGTGGGCTTATAACTTGGCTTCTGAATGTCCTAGAGAGGTTAGGTTTGTTTTAGTGTACTCCAATCAACAGCCCCTACAACCACAAAAAGGAATGGAGTCATTAGCACCTATGGTTTGTAAATGGCACACAGAATTATGTTGCACGAAGCACAATTTCACATCATTCTGGGTCCATTTGTGTGAAAACAAGGTCCAATCAGGCTGAAACGTTACAGGAAGGTAGAATCTATTGAGTTGTAAGTGATCTGAACGTTTCATGATGATAGCACTTTCCTAAGGGGGTCAAACCATGTCCCAAAGGTCATCGGATCTGGTGTCAATTTAAAGAAGTAGTCCAGTTACACATTTGTGGGCTTATAACTTGGCTTCTGAATGTCCTAGAGAGATCAGGTTTGTTTTAGTGTACTCCAATGAACAGTCCCTACAACTACAAAAAGGAATGGAGTCATTAGCACTTATGGTTTTTAAATGGCACCCAGAATTATGTTGCACGAAGCACAATTTCACATCATTCTGGGTTCATTTGTGTGAAAACAAGGTCCAATCAGGCTGAAACGTTACAGGAAGGTAGAATCTATTGAGTTGTAACTGATCTGAACGTTTCATGATGATAGGACTTTCCTAAGGGGATCAAACCATGTCCCAAAGGTCACCGGATCTGGTGTCAATTTAAAGTAGTCCAGTTACACATTTGTGGGCTTATGACTTGGCTTCTGAATGTCCTAGAGAGATCAGGTTTGTTTTAGTGTACTCCAATCAACAGCCCCTACAACCACAAAAGGAATGGAGTCATTAGCACTTATGGTTTGTAAATGGCACCCAGAATTATGTTGCACGAAGCACAATTTCACATCATTCTGGGTCCATTTGTGTGAAAACAAGGTCCAATCAGGCTGAAACGTTACAAGAAGGTAGAATCTATTGAGTTGTAAGTGATCGGAACGTTTCATGATGATCTCACATTCCCATAGGGGGTCAAACCATGTCCCAAAGGTCACCGGGCCTGGTGTCACTTTAAAGAAGTAGTCCAGTTACACATTTGTGGGCTTATAACTTGGCTTCTGAATGTCCTAGAGAGGTCAGGTTTGTTTTAGTGTACTCCAATCAACAGCCCCTACAACCACAAAAAGGAATGGAGTCATTAGCACTTATGGTTTGTAAATGGCACCCAGAATTATGTTGCACGAAGCACAATTTCACATCATTCTGGGTCCATTTGTGTGAAAACAAGGTCCAATCAGGCTGAAACCTTACAGGAAGGTAGAATCTATTGAGTTGTAAGTGATCTGAACGTTTCATGATGATCGCACTTTCCTAAGGTGGTCAAACCATGTCCCAAAGGTCACCGGATCTGGTGTCAATTTAAAGAAGTAGTCCAGTTACACATTTGTGGACTTATAACTTGGCTTCTGAATGTCCTAGAGAGATCAGGTTTGTTTTAATGTACTCCAATCAACAGCCCCTACAACCACAAAAAGGAATGGAGTCATTAGCATTTATGGTTTGTAAATGGCACCCAGAATTATGTTGCACGAAGCACAATTTCACATCATTCTGGGTTCATTTGTGTGAAAACAAGGTCCAATCAGGCTGAAACGTTACAGGAAGGTAGAATCTATTGAGTTGTAAGTGATCTGAACGTTTCATGATGATAGCACTTTCCTAAGGGGGTCAAACCATGTCCCAAAGGTCACCGGATCTGGTGTCAATTTAAAGAAGTAGTCCAGTTACACATTTGTGGGCTTATAATTTGGCTTCTGAATGTCCTAGAGCGATCAGGTTTGCTTTAGTGTACTCCAATCAACAGCCTCTACAACCACAAAAAGGAATGGAGACATTAGCACTTATGGTTTTTAAATGGCACCCAGAATTATGTTGCACGAAGCACAATTTCACATCATTCTGGGTTCATTTGTGTGAAAACAAGGTCCAATCAGGCTGAAACAATACAGGAAGGTAGAATCTATTGAGTTGTAAGTGATCTGAACGTTTCATGATGATCGCACTTTCCTAAGGGGGTCAAACCATGTCCCAAAGGTCACCGGATCTGGTGTCACTTTAAAGAAGTAGTCCAGTTACACATTTGTGGGCTTATAACTTGGCTTCTGAATGTACTAGAGAGGTCAGGTTATTTTTAGTGTACTCCAATCAACAGCCCCTACAACCACAAAAGGAATGGAGTCATTAGCACTTATGGTTTTTAAATGGCACCCAGAATTATGTTGCACGAAGCACAATTTCACATCATTCTGGGTTCATTTGTGTGAAAACAAGGTCCAATCAGGCTGAAACGTTACAGGAAGGTAGAATCTACTGAGTTGTAAGTGATCTGAACGTTTCATGATGATAGCACTTTCCTAAGGGGGTCAAACCACCATGTCCCAAAGATCACCGGATCTGGTGTCAATTTAAAGAAGTAGTCCAGTTACACATTTGTGGTTTTATAACTTGGCTTCTGAATGTCCTAGAGAGATCAGGTTTGTTTTAGTGTACTCCAATAAACAGCCCCTACAACCACAAAAAGGAATGGAGTCATTAGCACTTATGGTTTGTAAATGGCACCCAGAATTATGTTGCACGAAGCACAATTTCACATCATTCTGGGTCCATTTGTGTGAAAACAAGGTCCAATGAGGCTGAAACGCTACAAGAAGGTAGAATCTATTGAGTTGTAAGTGATCTGAACGTTGCAAGATGATCGCACATTCCTATAGGGGGTAAAACCATGTCCCAAAGGTCACCGGGCCTGGTGTCACTTTAAAGAAGTAGTCCAGTTACACCTTTGTGGGCTTATAACTTGGCTTCTGAATGTCCTAGAGTGGTTAGGTTTGTTTTAGTGTACTCCAATCAACAGCCCCTACAACCACAAAAAGGAATGGAGTCATTAGCACTTATGGTTTGTAAATGGCACCCAGAATTATTTTGCACGAAGCACAATTTCACATCATTCTGGGTCCATTTGTGTGAAAACAAGGTCCAATCAGGCTGAAACGCTACAAGAAGGTAGAATCTATTGAGTTGTAAGTGATCTGAACGTTTCAAGATGATCGCACATTCCTATAGGGGGTAAAACCATGTCCCAAAGGTCACCGGGCCTGGTGTCACTTTAAAGAAGTAGTCCAGTTACACCTTTGTGGGATTATAGCTTGGCTTCTGAATGTCCTAGAGAGGTTAGGTTTGTTTTAGTGTACTCCAATCAACAGCCCCTACAACCACAAAAAGGAATGGAGTCATTAGCACTTATGGTTTGTAAATGGCACCCAGAATTATGTTGCACGAAGCACAATTTCACATCATTCTGGGTCCATTTGTGTGAAAACAAGGTCCAATCAGGCTGAAACGTTACAGGAAGGTAGAATCTATTGAGTTGTAAGTGATCTGAACGTTTCAATATGATAGCACTTTCCTAAGGGGGTCAAACCATGTCCCAAAGGTCACCGGATCTGGTGTCAATTTAAAGAAGTAGTCCAGTTACACATTTGTGGGCTTATAACTTGGCTTCTGAATGTCCTAGAGATATCAGGTTTGTTTTAATGTTCTCCAATCAACAGCCCCTACAACCACAAAAAGGAATGGAGTCATTAGCACTTATAGTTTGTAAGTGGCACCCAGAATTATGTTGCACGAAGCACAATTTCACATCATTCTGGGTCAATTTGTGTGAAAACAAGGTCCAATCCGGCTGAAACGCTACAAGAAGGTAGAATCTATTGAGTTGTAAGTGATCTGAACGTTTCAAGATGATCGCACATTCCTATAGGGGGTCAAACCATGTCCCAAAGGTCACCGGGCCAAGTGTCACTTTAAAGAAGTAGTCCAGTTACACATTTGTGGGCTTATTACTTGGCTTCTCAATGTCCTAGAGAGGTTTGGTTTGTTTTAGTGTACTCCAATCAACAGCCCCTACAACCACAAAAAGGAATGGAGTCATTAGCACTTATGGTTTGTAAATGGCACCCAGAATTATTTTGCACAAAGCACAATTTCACATCATTCTGGGTTCGTTTGTGTGAAAACAAGGTCCAATCAGGCTGAAACGTTACTGGAAGCTAGAATCTATTGAGTTGTAAGTGATCTGAACGTTTCATGATGATAGCGCTTTCCTAAGGGGGTCAAAACATGTCCCAAAGGTCACCGGATTTGGTGTCAATTTAAAGAAGTAGTCCAGTTACATCTTTGTGGGCTTATAACTTGGCTTCTGAATGTCCTAGAGAGGTTAGGTTTGTTTTAGTGTACTCCAATCAACAGCCCCTACATCCACAAAAAGGAATGGAGTCATTAGCACTTATGATTTGTAAATGGCACCCAGAATTATGTTGCACGAAGCACAATTTCACATAATTCTGGGTTCATTTGTGTGAAAACAAGGTCCAATCAGGCTGAAACGTTACAAGAAGGTAGAATCTATTGAGCTGTAAGTGATCTGAACGTTTCATGATGATCGGACATTCCTATAGGGGGTCAAACCATGTCCCAAAGGTCACCGGGCCTGGTGTCACTTTAAAGAAGTAGTCCAGTTACACATTTGTGGGCTTATAACTTGGCTTCTGAATGTCCTAGAGCGATCAGGTTTGTTTTAGTGTACTCCAATCAACAGCCCCTACAACTGTTGCAAGCCCGAGCAACCAGTCAAGGCTTAGAAACAGTGGTCAGGGACAAGGGTCACACAAGGGTCAAGAGGACAGGAGTTCAGGACTTGCTGGTGAGGACAGAACTAGGCAAAGGGTCAAAAGACAAGCTGTCTTCTCTGGATCCACCCATGGACACACCCCTGGGCCCGCCCCTAACTCCACCTCTGGCGGGAAAAGAAGGAATGGCATGGAGTGAGGAGAAGCCCAGCTGGACCCAGGAGCTCTCAGGAATGCTGAAAGAAGATCTACAATTTGCTACCAATATGAAGATTTATGACCTGTGCTCTCATTCCAGGAGTGCAGAATGTAACTTTTGTGCCCTCATGTGAATACTGCATGTAGTGAAATGATACTAAATGTCTTATGTAGAGCTAAAAAAGTGTATCTGGTAGATGACCCCTTGACCTAAACTGTCAGGAGAGAATGACTTGTGACTCTTGCATTGTTTAGAGCAGTCTCAGAAATGATATAAAAGGATGCAGCTCAGATCGAGAGAGAGTGCTGGGGCAGACAACAAGAAGAGACAGAGCAGATTTGGAGGGGTCATCCCCCGTCCTGCTGGATGGGGGATGACAGGCAGTTTTTTGGGTCTTGTTCTTCGAGAGAGGGCTTCAGGCTTCGTTCTTGGGGAGATTCTGAGAAGACGAGAGCTGGTGTAAACTGACTCTCATTTAATCATTTTGAACTAATTCCTCCGTGGGGGATAGTAGTTGTTTTTTACTTTACCCATTTTTGTATTTTGATTTTGTAATAAACCTTTTTTGAAAAAGAAACATAATCCTGATTCTTTCAGGTTTTCTCTAAAGCTTCACGTTTGGAGCCCTGGCCATAATTTGCACAGAGGTAAGCATGTCGAAGATCGGTCTCTGAATTATCAGGACTTACTTTACAGTTTATAACAGAATAATATAAAGAAACCTTAAGATAAGGGAAGTTTTAACTTCTCTCCCCTTGCGAGTAACGAGTTGTCTTAAGGGTGATAAAAGCAAAATATTCGAGGTTATTTTGGCTCTGATTGCAGGTTGAAAAAGTCTCTAATCAGCTGGAAGGTTGGATTAATAAATAAATTGATAAACTTATGTTAGCCTGATCAACTAGCATAAATCATTTTATAGTTACCAACCTCCCACATAAGCTGTTAGAGGCGCAATTAATTCCGGGTAGCCCAAACAATTGCTGAGAGGCTTGGCTTGCCTCCAGACTTCTCTCTAGTATCTTAACCAAAAGGTAACGAGTTTAAAAGAAGTGTAGCACTCTGAGGCTGGCTATTCGTGCAAGTCATTTCACCTTTAAAATAAAAGACAAGATTCTAATTAGATAGTCCAAACCCGGATCTGGTACGATTATACTCGTCGATACACCCCCGAACCCTGATGGATGCACCGTCTCATAAGTTCTAACGGAACTGGGTTTTAAAGGAACCGGTAAATGGGACGGGCACGCGACATGGCGCCTGCAACGTGGGGCTAATCGGCGAAGGTTTAAATATTAGATACCGGACTATTCGACGTAGAACTATGTCTTTTAGGCTGATAAAAGCTTACGCACAATGGACCTGATAAGCTTATAACCTTGGAGCGAAAACCGCACCAATTTCCCGAAAAGGAAGGAAATTTGGGAGAACGGACGATTAACTCAAAGAGGTATAAAGAAATCACGGCTTTCCGACGTAAGAAAAGCCAAGGATAAAAGCTAGGCAAAAAATAAAAAGGAATAAAGAGTAAAAATAAAGAATAAGACGTGAAAACGAATAAAAATAAAACAAATAATAAAAAAGAGAAACTTTCAACCAGCCATGGCAGATAGATCTTTAACGGTAAAACCGGAAAATGTTCTCCTTAATGTGAGATTTGTCACCGGAGAAATAGCGACATTTCAAGGTGAACCACAAAGCGTTTTGGCAGTATCCTGTAACCGGAGTTTTCATAACAAGGCCGAAACGGCTCAAGCCGCAGCGGAGCGCTGTCCGAATGCTGAAACTCAAGTAAAGAATAATCATGTATTTCCGTTAGTGGGTGATTTGGTGATTCTAGCAGAACAACAAAATGATCCTGTTTTTAATCAGATAGCGTGGTGTTGTTGGGAAAATCCAGCGAAACTCCCCACGGGCGAGCAGTATGAGATCCTTCTGGGATTACTTGAGCAAATACCAATTGGACCGGAACCTTTAGTTCTCACTCCATTTGGAGTCGGGCAGTACCGATGTGATCAGGGAGCGATGTACTCTGCTATGGCGGAGTTCGTGGTTCAACGGGCTAATAGTAGAACAATTTACTTCTTATCTAGAAGCAAAAATGAGGCAATTCAAATGAGACAGGCGTTATGTAACCGACTGGGGATCACGGAGCTCCAAGCGGAAATGTACCGGAGACGAGCTGCAGTTGAAATGTCGGACTCCTGGGATGAAGCCCAATCGGTTCCGACCGCGCCCCCTTTGTATCCAGCGCTCCGCGGGGAATTCCCTGTGAGCCCCGGTTCCGAGAGCGGATTTCCTCCACCCCCACCGAACCCGCCTGACGTGGTTCGGCCGGCGCAGTGGAACCCGTTTCTACATGTACAAACCCCAGGTGTGTCGGATAACTGAAGCATATGGCGCAGGTTTGGTGATTTATTCCGAAGCCTCTAGCAGGCTAGGAGACATCCCGGTTGTAATTTTAGTGGATAAGTCAGCCTTGCCGCAAGTAGAGAAGAAAGTCAAACATTGGTTTGAGGCCAGAGACAGAAGCAGCGAGAGTGAGGCTGAATCGGAGGAAGAACAGGGTTCCCAACTGGTGGTGCGTGGCACACCCAAAGGGACGCTCAGGTCAGAATGCGAATCCCATCAAAAATGCAGCACTCGGATCCCTGGAGGCAAAACACCTGAAAAAGTGAGTTGGTTATCCCCAGTTACAGCCCATGAGCAAGGTGAGAACAGAGAAAATGTAGAGCAGCAACCCCAGAGAGCAGAAAAAGGAGATTGCATTAAGCATAACGTAAGTGGTCCCTTTATAATAAAAGACGTAACTGGGAACGTGGTTTTAACTGACACTGGTTTGCGCGTTCACCCTCATCAAGTTATAAAATAACTCTGAAAAATAAAAGTAATTAATTGAAAAAATAAATAAATAAATAAATAATTTTTTTTTTAATTAATTACTTGATTAAAGGTCATGGCTGGGCCAAAATCTAGTGAAGAAATGACTTGTAAGATCTCAGGTGCTACGGGCCTAATTTTGCTAACGAAGGGGAATTCTGTTAGAGATTGTAAAGTGGCTATGTTTCCGGGCTTCATAGAATCTGCAAATGCGTATCGTTACGCGCAATGGGGAGGCTTGAAGCCGGGAACATGCGTGATATGCAAATCTCTGTGCACCCTAATTAAATGGTCGGGGCTCCGGGAGCAGAAGCCCACTCACCTGGAGAGAGGAACAGACTTGCATACAGGTGCGGTGGAGCTGTCTGCTCCCATTAAAATATGTTTTTGCGGAACCTGCTTGAGGAATAATCCAGGCATCATCTCCTGGCAGGTCTGTGAATGCACCCACAGAGGTGAAATCAAAGATGGGTGCTGTTTCACAAAGAATGGTGTTTTGACTACCTGCTTACCGACAAGCCAGCCAAGTATGTTTTTTGTAGGAGAGCTGCTCAGGAATCCTAGCCTGGTGAAGCCGGTTAGAGATTTATGGGTGGAGGCTTATCCATTTGTGTTCAAGCTCAAGACCAGAGAAAAAGGACTGGAAGAGCTTCAGGCTCGGTCCAAATTTGAGTCTATTAAGAGCTTGATATTAGGACAACAATTTGGTACGCTGGCTGATGCATGGGAAACAGGTACACAGATTGGGGTAACTCAAGAGTATAAAGACGACAGATGGGGAACTTATCTGTCAGGGACTCTGGACTGGCATACAGGATTGTCTGTTCAGGAGCCCCCAGGGATGTGTAAGCGTGTTACATCATACCTGGTTGAGCTGAAGAGTCTCGGACCAGGGGCGGAGCGTAAGTTCATGCCTTATCAGTTAACTTTGATAGAGGTAATAGACCTGTCGGGTCGCGTTTGCAGCTCGGCTGTTAACATAGTGACCACCCGGAGAGGAGAGGCATATTGGCCTAAGATTTATGGGACTGCTCACACTAGAATGTCTCGTAGAAGGCTGGTCCCCAATCTGACTCTACCTAACTAGAGCAGAGCGCTTTCATTTCCTGCTGATTTTTATGCTTCTGTCTTACAGATGTTATCTACGCAGAAGCATAAGAGGGAAAGCAGCAGAAAACGAAAAGTGGTCAGGTATGCAACTCCGGCGGGAGTTGACCCCAAAGTTAAAAAGAGAAATGTAAATATTCCGAAAGGAAAGGATTGGATAATAAAATGGATTAAATGGGCCTTTTTTATCCTTTTCGAATTTAGCCTCATAGGATTAAGTATAGCGATTGCATATGGGGTACATGTATATCTCCGAACGTATCATGTGTCCTCGGTGACATATAACATAACTCACGGAGGACCGCAACAATTAATAGGGAATTGGAATGTATCCAAAATTAAGCTGTTATGGCCCAAAGAAGATTTTAATGAGAATATAACCACCTGCATGATAGCAACACAGATTGGATTCAAGATTTGTAGTGTAACAGGGAACAAAACTGGCTGCCTGCGCCTGCCCTGTGGAGATAATGGATTTGACCGGATCATGGCTACACCCTCCGTGACATCATTTTCTGCAGCAGAGCAGGAGGAGAAGAATGACACGGAGTGTGGTGAGACCGGCCCATGGGCGGAGTATATGGCAGTCTTAATGGATCAGACAGGATCCACAGAGCTTGATCGATCTTGTCAGATAATATTGAGGAAAAAGAAAATCTTAAATAAAACTTCAGGTGAAGTAGAGTTGTGGGTTTACAAATATTGCCTTAGAAATAATTTAGAATGGGGACACAACTTCACCACTTTCAAAGTGATAAAGATAGAAAGATGGTGGCCTCGTAGAATCGAATTTGGGTGTTTTCAGACCAAAGACAGTAGTTTAAGTTCCTGGCAAACAGGAAATATTACGCATTGGTATCAAAGATTATCAAGAGGGAGGGAACGAAGAGATGTTTGCCCGACCCCCCCTCCTAACACAACACTAAAATATGATTCCTTGTCCATGATAGGAGAGAGTCACATGTGGCAGAAAGTAAAAGATAATGTGATTAAATGGTTATCAAAAGTACCCCCTGCAATGTCTGATCCCCTGGCTGAGGCAGAGGAAGGTGAAGAGACCGTTCCTCTCTTTCTAGAGCCCGGTGTGCGGGGTAAGAGATCTACTTCAGACTTAGCTCGACTCTTACGTAAAGGTCATAGTGAATATGCAAATTACACAGGATATATTATTTTGCATATGGCATAAATGGCACATTACGTCATGTGAGTCTGATAGTACGTGGTGTGAATGAAATTATGAGTGACAGTGTAGTGCAGGTTTCTAACAATGTAATTCAAGGAACTTCTGATTCAATGGGCATGTTGGTAAAAGGAGTGAGAGAGCACATCATTAGGCCTGTCTGGGACGCTCTGTTCTGGCCTCTGTGCGCTCTAGGATTGATGTGTGGGGTGATTATTTTAATAATCGGTATGATTTTGGCCTGTAAAAACAACAAATGGCAGTTGACAGGAAGAAAGCTGTTAGGAGAAAGGAGAAAGGACCTGGTAGATCCAGATAAGATGGGAAGAGAGGTGTCAAGGTAGAGGGAGCATTAGCCCCCCTTCTTGTTGCTCCTGTTTAAGTGCAGGCCTCTCTGCACCGCATGTCACTTGCTCCATAACTGTCAGTCTGTAACTTGAAGTGAACCAATGGCTCATCAAACTCAAAATGAATCTGAGCTGATTGACGCTCTGAATCTGGAGGTATGTCAGGATTTTGTAACTATTTTATCCAGTTTGTCTTTAAGATGTTGTAGACATTTCATAACTGGTGTACACTTGTTGTGAGGATTATTGTTGTAAAACTATGCCTGCAGATAGGAATTGTAGTGTGGTTCTTCCTGCAGCTTCTGATGATTTATTTTCTCCTATAATTAAGAAATGTTTATGCAGTAATGCAGTTACTTATTGCTTCATGGAATGAGTTATATATCTCATGTGGAACATATTTTATGTTCCTTCCAGATGGACTCGATTCGGCAGAATATCATAGAGGGATTAATCCCCTCCGCAGGTCCATCAACTGTTTTCTCTCTGAATGGCGCATACTATTTGTGCACCGTGAATCGCGGGAGGGATGGATTGCCTCAGACTAAGACAATCGGGCTCCAGTGTGAACATGCTACGATGAATAAACGCTGCGTGTCTTGCAGGTTTATTCAGTACATCCAGACCAAATGGAAAAGGGATTCAAGCGGGAGACTGATCAGGAAGACGACATACTAATGTTGTCCTCCCCGGGAGTAGATGCCCTGCTTGAGCAGGCCCACGACGAGGAGCTGACAACGGCGCCCTCATCTGACGTGGCTGAAGAGGTTGTATCAGTAATGACGGCAGCTTCGACATGCGTCCCGTGTCCTGATGTGATACGTGAAATCCCTATGGTCTGTCTAAGTAGTGAGCCAGCAGGCATTCCTTCCCCTGTCCGAATTGCACCTGGGAGAGAAATGAGATGGAGGATTAAATCCCAGAAGGGGTGTTACTTTGTTTGTCAAGGCAAGATTATAGATTGCTTTCAGTTTATGAATATTTTGTCTGTAAAGACTGGATGGTTCGGCCCAGAAGTCTGTAACTCTTTTGGAACCGCACCTTTGTTGGATACGAAAAATCATGTTTTGGTTTTCAGCGCCAGCTTCCCACCTCAAATGATGGGATCGCTTCCGCGTGGAGAGGCTCCGGTGATGGATTTATCTTTATTCTTTCTGGGTGAAGATCCCACAGATGGGAGAAAGCAGTTTAAAGGTTATGTAACAACCCGCAAAGGGACCTTGTGCTTACCCGTAGCTGATGATGGCATTATGATGAGAATGAGGGTTGATGTGGAGGCCACAGTTAGGTGTCTGAGTGTTCAGCCGTTCCTGAGTGAGATGGATGCTAGATTTATGAAAGCTTGCATTGCTGCTCTATCTTTTTATGGTCCTTTGCCTCAGTTCGTCCTCATGGGGGATGTTGCAAGCCCGAGCAACCAGTCAAGGCTTAGAAACAGTGGTCAGGGACAAGGGTCACACAAGGGTCAAGAGGACAGGAGTTCAGGACTTGCTGGTGAGGACAGAACTAGGCAAAGGGTCAAAAGACAAGCTGTCTTCTCTGGATCCACCCATGGACACACCCCTGGGCCCGCCCCTAACTCCACCTCTGGCGGGAAAAGAAGGAATGGCATGGAGTGAGGAGAAGCCCAGCTGGACCCAGGAGCTCTCAGGAATGCTGAAAGAAGATCTACAATTTGCTACCAATATGAAGATTTATGACCTGTGCTCTCATTCCAGGAGTGCAGAATGTAACTTTTGTGCCCTCATGTGAATACTGCATGTAGTGAAATGATACTAAATGTCTTATGTAGAGCTAAAAAAGTGTATCTGGTAGATGACCCCTTGACCTAAACTGTCAGGAGAGAATGACTTGTGACTCTTGCATTGTTTAGAGCAGTCTCAGAAATGATATAAAAGGATGCAGCTCAGATCGAGAGAGAGTGCTGGGGCAGACAACAAGAAGAGACAGAGCAGATTTGGAGGGGTCATCCCCCGTCCTGCTGGATGGGGGATGACAGGCAGTTTTTTGGGTCTTGTTCTTCGAGAGAGGGCTTCAGGCTTCGTTCTTGGGGAGATTCTGAGAAGACGAGAGCTGGTGTAAACTGACTCTCATTTAATCATTTTGAACTAATTCCTCCGTGGGGGATAGTAGTTGTTTTTTACTTTACCCATTTTTGTATTTTGATTTTGTAATAAACCTTTTTTGAAAAAGAAACATAATCCTGATTCTTTCAGGTTTTCTCTAAAGCTTCACGTTTGGAGCCCTGGCCATAATTGCACAGAGGTAAGCATGTCGAAGATCGGTCTCTGAATTATCAGGACTTACTTTACAGTTTATAACAGAATAATATAAAGAAACCTTAAGATAAGGGAAGTTTTAACTTCTCTCCCCTTGCGAGTAACGAGTTGTCTTAAGGGTGATAAAAGCAAAATATTCGAGGTTATTTTGGCTCTGATTGCAGGTTGAAAAAGTCTCTAATCAGCTGGAAGGTTGGATTAATAAATAAATTGATAAACTTATGTTAGCCTGATCAACTAGCATAAATCATTTTATAGTTACCAACCTCCCACATAAGCTGTTAGGGGCGCAATTAATTCCGGGTAGCCCAAACAATTGCTGAGAGGCTTGGCTTGCCTCCAGACTTCTCTCTAGTATCTTAACCAAAAGGTAACGAGTTTAAAAGAAGTGTAGCACTCTGAGGCTGGCTATTCGTGCAAGTCATTTCACCTTTAAAATAAAAGACAAGATTCTAATTAGATAGTCCAAACCCGGGTCTGGTACGATTATACTCGTCGATACACCCCCGAACCCTGATGGATGCACCGTCTCATAAGTTCTAACGGAACTGGGTTTTAAAGGAACCGGTAAATGGGACGGGCACGCGACACAACCACAAAAAGGAATTGAGTCATTAGCACTTATGGTTTTTAAATGGCACCCAGAATTATGTTGCATGAAGCACTATTTCACATCATTCTGGGTTCATTTGTGTGAAAACAAGGTCCAATCAGGCTGAAACGTTACAGGAAGGTAGAATCTATTGAGTTGTAAGTGATCTGAACGTTTCATGATGATAGCACTTTCCTAAGGGGGTCAAACCATGTCCCAAAGGTCACCGGATCTGGTGTCAATTTAAAGAAGTAGTCCAGTTACACATTTGTGGGCTTATAACTTGGCTTCTGAATGTCCTAGAGAGATCAGGTTTGTTTTAGTGTACTCCAGTCAACATCCCCTACAACCTCAAAAAGGAATGGAGTCATTAGCTCTTATGGTTTGTAAATGGCACCCAGAGTTATTTTGCACGAAGCACAATTTCACATCATTCTGGGTTCATTTGTGTAAAAACAAGGTCCAATCAGGCTGAAACGTTACTGGAAGCTAGAATCTATTGAGTTGTAAGTGATCTGAACGTTTCATGATGATAGCGCTTTCCTAAGGGGGTCAAAACATGCCCCAAAGGTCACCGGATCTGGTGTCAATTTAAAGAAGTAGTCCAGTTACATCTTTGTGGGCTTATAACTTGGCTTCTGAATGTCCTAGAGAGGTTAGGTTTGTTTTAGTCTACTCCAATCAACAGCCCCTACATCCACAAAAAGGAATGGAGTCATTAGCACTTATGGTTTGTAAATGGCACCCAGAATTATGTTGCACGAAGCACAATTTCACATCATTCTGGGTTCATTTGTGTGAAAACAAGGTCCAATCAGGCTGAAACGTTACAAGAAGGTAGAATCTATTGAGCTGTAAGTGATCTGAACGTTTCATGATGATCGGACATTCCTATAGGGGGTCAAACCATGTCCCAAAGGTCACCGGGCCTGGTGTCACTTTAAAGAAGTAGTCCAGTTACACATTTGTGGGCTTATAACTTGGCTTCTGAATGTCCTAGAGTGATCAGGTTTGTTTTAGTGTACTCCAATCAACAGCCCCTACAACCACAAAAAGGAATGGAGTCATTAGCACTTATGGTTTTTAAATGGCACCCAGAATTATGTTGCATGAAGCACTATTTCACATCATTCTGGGTTCATTTGTGTGAAAACAAGGTCCAATCAGGCTGAAACGTTACAGGAAGGTAGAATCTATTGAGTTGTAAGTGATCTGAACGTTTCATGATGATAGCACTTTCCTAAGGGGGTCAAACCATGTCCCAAAGGTCACCGGATCTGGTGTCAATTTAAAGAAGTAGTCCAGTTACACATTTGTGGGCTTATAACTTGGCTTCTGAATGTCCTAGAGAGATCAGGTTTGTTTTAGTGTACTCCAATCAACATCCCCTACAACCTCAAAAAGGAATGGAGTCATTAGCTCTTATGGTTTGTAAATGGCACCCAGAATTATGTTGCACGAAGCACAATTTCACATCATTCTGGGTCCATTTGTGTGAAAACAAGGTCCAATCAGGCTGAAACGTTACAAGAAGGTAGAATCTATTGAGTTGTAAGTGATCTGAACGTTTCATGATGATCGCACACTCCTATAGGGGGTAAAACCATGTCCCAAAGGTCACCGGGCCTTGTGTCACTTTAAAGAAGTAGTCCAGTTACACCTTTGTGGGCTTATAGCTTGGCTTCTGAATGTCCTAGAGAGGTTAGGTTTGTTTTAGTGTACTCCAATCAACAGCCTCTACAACCACAAAAAGGAATGGAGTCATTAGCACTTATGGTTTGTAAATGGCACCCAGAATTATGTTGCACGAAGCACAATTTCACATCATTCTGGGTCCATTTGTGTGAAAACAAGGTCCAATCAGGCTGAAACGTTACAGGAAGGTAGAATCTATTGAGTTGTAAGTGATCTGAACGTTTCATGATGATAGCACTTTCCTAAGGGGGTCAAACCATGTCCCAAAGGTCACCGGATCTGGTGTCAATTTAAAGAAGTAGTCCAGTTACACATTTGTGGGCTTATAACTTGGCTTCTGAATGTCCTAGAGAGATCAGGTTTGTTTTAATGTTCTCCAATCAACAGCCCCTACAACCACAACAAGGAATGGAGTCATTAGCACTTATAGTTTGTAAGTGGCACCCAGAATTATGTTGCACGAAGCACAATTTCACATCATTCTGGGTCAATTTGTGTGAAAACAAGGTCCAATCCGGCTGAAACGCTACAAGAAGGTAGAATCTATTGAGTTGTAAGTGATCTGAACGTTTCAGGATGATCGCACATTCCTATAGGGGGTCAAACCATGTCCCAAATGTCACCGGGCCAAGTGTCACTTTAAAGAAGTAGTCCAGTTACACCTTTGTGGGCTTATTACTTGGCTTCTGAATGTCCTAGAGAGGTTAGGTTTGTTTTAGTGTACTCCAATCAACAGCCCCTACAACCACAAAAAGGAATGGAGTCATTAGCACTTATGGTTTGTAAATGGCACCCAGAATTATTTTGCACGAAGCACAATTTCACATCATTCTGGGTTCATTTGTGTGAAAACAAGGTCCAATCAGGCTGAAACGTTACTGGAAGCCAGAATCTATTGAGTTGTAAGTGATCTGAACGTTTCATGATGATAGCGCTTTCCTAAGGGGGTCAAAACATGTCCCAAAGGTCACCGGATCTGGTGTCAATTTAAAGAAGTAGTCCAGTTACACATTTGTGGGCTTATAACTTGGCTTCTGAATGTCCTAGAGCGATCAGGTTTGTTTTAGTGTACTCCAATCAACAGCCTCTACAACCACAAAAAGGAATGGAGTCATTAGCACTTATGGTTTGTAAATGGCACCCAGAATTATGTTGCACGAAGCACAATTTCACATCATTCTGGGTCCATTTGTGTGAAAACAAGGTCCAATCAGGCTGAAACGTTACAAGAAGGTAGAATCTATTGAGTTGTAAGTGATCTGAACGTTTCATGATGATCGCACATTCTTATAGGGGGTCAAACCATGTCCCAAAGGTCACCGGGCCTGGTGTCACTTTAAAGAAGTAGTCCAGTTACACCTTTGTGGCCTTATAACTTGGCTTCTGAATGTCCTAGAGAGGTCAGGTTTGTTTTAGTGTACTCCAATCAACAGCCCCTACAACCACAAAAAGGAATGGAGTCATTAGCACCTATGGTTTGTAAATGGCACCCAGAATTATGTTGCACGAAGCACAATTTCACATCATTCTGGGTTCATTTGTGTGAAAACAAGGTCCAATCAGGCTGAAACGTTACTGGAAGCTAGAATCTATTGAGTTGTAAGTGATCTGAACGTTTCATGATGATAGCGCTTTCCTAAGGGGGTCAAAACATGTCCCAAAGGTCACCGGATCTGGTGTCAATTTAAAGAAGTAGTCCAGTTACACATTTGTGGGCTTATAACTTGGCTTCTGAATGTCCTAGAGCGATCAGGTTTGTTTTAGTGTACTCCAATCAACAGCCTCTACAACCACAAAAAGGAATGGAGTCATTAGCACTTATGGTTTGTAAATGGCACCCAGAATTATGTTGCACGAAGCACAATTTCACATCATTCTGGGTCCATTTGTGTGAAAACAAGGTCCAATCAGGCTGAAACGTTACAAGAAGGTAGAATCTATTGAGTTGTAAGTGATCTGAACGTTTCATGATGATCGCACATTCTTATAGGGGGTCAAACCATGTCCCAAAGGTCACCGGGCCTGGTGTCACTTTAAAGAAGTAGTCCAGTTACACCTTTGTGGCCTTATAACTTGGCTTCTGAATGTCCTAGAGAGGTCAGGTTTGTTTTAGTGTACTCCAATCAACAGCCCCTACAACCACAAAAAGGAATGGAGTCATTAGCACTTATGGTTTGTAAATGGCACCCAGAATTATGTTGCACGAAGCACAATTTCACATCATTCTGGGTTCATTTGTGTGAAAACAAGGTCCAATCAGGCTGAAACGTTACAGGAAGGTAGAATCTATTGAGTTGTAAGTGATCTGAACGTTTCATGATGATAGCACTTTCCTAAGGGGGTCAAACCATGTCCCAAAGGTCACCGGTTCTGGTGTCAATTTAAAGAAGTAGTCCAGTTACACATTTGTGGGCTTATAACTTGGCTTCTGAATGTCCTAGAGAGATCAGGTTTGTTTTAGTGTACTCCAATCAACAGCCCCTACAACCACAAAAAGGAATGGAGTCATTAGCACTTATGGTTTGTAAATGGCACCCAGAATTATGTTGCACGAAGCACAATTTCACATCATTCTGGGTCCATTTGTGTGAAAACAAGGTCCAATCAGGCTGAAACGCTACAAGAAGGTAGAATCTATTGAGTTGTAAGTGATCTGAACATTTCATGATGATCGCACATTCCTATAGGGGGTCAAACCATGTCCCAAAGGTCACCGGGCCTGGTGTCACTTTAAAGAAGTAGTCCAGTTACACATTTGTGGGCTTATAACTTGGCTTCTGAATGTCCTAGAGAGATCAGGTTTGTTTTAGTGTACTCCAATCAACAGCCCCTACAACCACAAAAAGGAATGGAGTCATTAGCTCTTATGGTTTGTAAATGGCACCCAGAATTATGTTGCACGAAGCACAATTTCACATCATTCTGGGTCCATTTGTGTGAAAACAAGGTCCAATCAGGCTGAAACGTTACAAGAAGGTAGAATCTATTGAGTTGTAAGTGATCTGAACGTTTCATGATGATCGCACATTCCTATAGTGGGTAAAACCATGTCCCAAAGGTCACCGAGCCTGGTGTCACTTTAAAGAAGTAGTCCAGTTACATCTTTGTGGGCTTATAACTTGGCTTCTGAATGTCCTAGAGAGGTTAGGTTTGTTTTAGTGTACTCCAATCAACAGCCCCTACAACCACAAAAAGGAATGGAGTCATTAGCTCTTATGGTTTGTAAATGGCACCCAGAATTATGTTGCACGAAGCACAATTTCACATCATTCTGGGTTCATTTGTGTGAAAACAAGGTCCAATTAGGCTGAAACGTTACAAGAAGGTAGAATCTATTGAGTTGTAAGTGATCTGAACGTTTCATGATGATCGCACATTCCTATAGGGGGTCAAACCATGTCCCAAAGGTCACCGGGCCTGGTGTCACTTTAAAGAAGTAGTCCAGTTACACATTTGTGGGCTCATAACTTGGCTTCTGAATGTCCTAGAGAGATCAGGTTTGTTTTAGTGTACTCAAATCAACAGACCCTACAACCACAAAAAGGAATGGAGTCATTAGCTCTTATGGTTTGTAAATGGCACCCAGAATTATGTTGCACGAAGCACAATTTCACATCATTCTGGGTCCATTTGTGTGAAAACAAGGTCCAATCAGGCTGAAACGTTACAAGAAGGTAGAATCTATTGAGTTGTAAGTGATCTGAACGTTTCATGATGATCGCACATTCCTATAGGGGGTAAAACCATGTCCCAAAGGTCACCGGGCCTGGTGTCACTTTAAAGAACTAGTCCAGTTACACATTTGTGGGCTTATAACTTGGCTTCTGAATGTCCTAGAGCGATCAGGTTTGTTTTAGTGTACTCCAATCAACAGCCCCTACAACCACAAAAAGGAATGGAGTCATTAGCACTTATGGTTTTTAAATGGCACCCAGAATTATGTTGCACGAAGCACAATTTCACATCATTCTGGGTTCATTTGTGTGAAATCAAGGTCCAATCAGGCTGAAACGTTATAGGAAGGTAGAATCTATTGAGTTGTAAGTGATCTGAACGTTTCATGATGATAGCACTTTCCTAAGGGGGTCAAACCATGTCCCAAAGGTCACCGGATCTGGTGTCAATTTAAAGAAGTAGTCCAGTTACACATTTGTGGGCTTATAACTTGGCTTCTGAATGTCCTAGAGAGATCAGGTTTGTTTTAGTGTACTCCAATCAACAGCCCCTACAACCACAAAAAGGAATGGAGTCATTAGCACTTATGGTTTGTAAATGGCACCCAGAATTATGTTGCACGAAGCACAATTTCACATCATTCTGGGTCCATTTGTGTGAAAACAAGGTCCAATAGGCTGAAACGTTACAGGAAGGTAGAATCTATTGAGTTGTAAGTGATCTGAACGTTTCAAGATGATCACACATTCCTATAGGGGGTAAAACCATGTCCCAAAGGTCACCGGGCCTGGTGTCACTTTAAAGAAGTAGTCCAGTTACATCTTTGTGGGCTTATAACTTGGCTTCTGAATGTCCTAGAGAGGTTAGGTTTGTTTTAGTGTACTCCAATCAACAGCCCCTAAAACCACAAAAAGGAATGGAGTCATTAGCATTTATGGTTTGTAAATGGCACCCAGAATTATGTTGCACGAAGCACAATTTCACATCATTCTGGGTTCATTTGTGTGAAAACAAGGTCCAATTAGGCTGAAACGTTACAAGAAGGTAGAATCTATTGAGTTGTAAGTGATCTGAACGTTTCATGATGATCGCACATTCCTATAGGGGGTCAAACCATGTCCCAAAGGTCACCGGGCCTGGTGTCACTTTAAAGAAGTAGTCCAGTTACACATTTGTGGGCTCATAACTTGGCTTCTGAATGTCCTAGAGAGATCAGGTTTGTTTTAGTGTACTCCAATCAACAGACCCTACAACCACAAAAAGGAATGGAGTCATTAGCTCTTATGGTTTGTAAATGGCACCCAGAATTATGTTGCACGAAGCACAATTTCACATCATTCTGGGTCCATTTGTGTGAAAACAAGGTCCAATCAGGCTGAAACGTTACAAGAAGGTAGAATCTATTGAGTTGTAAGTGATCTGAACGTTTCATGATGATCGCACATTCCTATAGGGGGTAAAACCATGTCCCAAAGGTCACCGGGCCTGGTGTCACTTTAAAGAACTAGTCCAGTTACACATTTGTGGGCTTATAACTTGGCTTCTGAATGTCCTAGAGCGATCAGGTTTGTTTTAGTGTACTCCAATCAACAGCCCCTACAACCACAAAAAGGAATGGAGTCATTAGCACTTATGGTTTTTAAATGGCACCCAGAATTATGTTGCACGAAGCACAATTTCACATCATTCTGGGTTCATTTGTGTGAAATCAAGGTCCAATCAGGCTGAAACGTTATAGGAAGGTAGAATCTATTGAGTTGTAAGTGATCTGAACGTTTCATGATGATAGCACTTTCCTAAGGGGGTCAAACCATGTCCCAAAGGTCACCGGATCTGGTGTCAATTTAAAGAAGTAGTCCAGTTACACATTTGTGGGCTTATAACTTGGCTTCTGAATGTCCTAGAGAGATCAGGTTTGTTTTAGTGTACTCCAATCAACAGCCCCTACAACCACAAAAAGGAATGGAGTCATTAGCTCTTATGGTTTGTAAATGGCACCCAGAATTATGTTGCACGAAGCACAATTTCACATCATTCTGGGTCCATTTGTGTGAAAACAAGGTCCAATCAGGCTGAAACGTTACAGGAAGGTAGAATCTATTGAGTTGTAAGTCATCTGAACGTTTCATGATGATAGCACTTTCCTAAGGGGGTCAAACCATGTCCCAAAGGTCACCGGATCTGGTGTCAATTTAAAGAAGTAGTCCAGTTACACATTTGTGGGCTTATAACTTGGCTTCTGAATGTCCTAGAGAGATCAGGTTTGTTTTAGTGTACTCCAATCAACAGCCCCTACAACCACAAAAAGGAATGGAGTCATGAGCACTTATGGTTTGTAAATGGCACCCAGAATTATGTTGAACGAAGCACAATTTCACTTCATTCTGGGTCCATTTGTGTGAAAACAAGGTCCAATCAGGCTGAAACGCTACAAGAAGGTAGAATCTATTGAGTTGTAAGTGATCTGAACGTTTCAAGATGATCGCACATTCCTATAGGGGGTAAAACCATGTCCCAAAGGTCACCGGGCCTGGTTTCACTTTAAAGATGTAGTCCAGTTACACCTTTGTGGGCTTATAACTTGGCTTCTGAATGTCCTAGAGAGGTCAGGTTTGTTTTAGTGTACTCCAATCAACAGCCCCTACAACCACAAAAAGGAATGGAGTCATTAGCATTTATGGTTTGTAAATGGCACCCAGAATTATGTTGCACGAAGCACAATTTCACATCATTCTGGGTTCATTTGTGTGAAAACAAGGTCCAATCAGGCTGAAACGTTACAGGAAGGTCGAATCTATTGAGTTGTAAGTGATCTGAAAGTTTCGTGATGATAGCACTTTCCTAAGGGGGTCAAACCATGTCCCAAAGGTCACCGGATCTGGTGTCAATTTAAAGAAGTAGTCCAGTTACACATTTGTTGGCTTATAACTTGGCTTCTGAATGTCCTAGAGAGATCAGGTTTGTTTTAGTATACTCCAATCAACAGCCCCTACAACCACAAAAAGGAATGGAGTCATTAGCACTTATGGTTTTTAAATGGCACCCAGAATTATGTTGCACGAAGCACAATTTCACATCATTCTGGGTTCATTTGTGTGAAAACAAGGTCCAATCAGGCTGAAACGTTACAGGAAGGTAGAATCTATTGAGCTGTAAGTGATCTGAACGTTTCATGATGATAGCACTTTCCTTAGGGGGTCAAACCATGTCCCAAATGTCACCGGATCTGGTGTCAATTTAAAGTAGTAGTCCAGTTACACATTTGTGGGCTTATAACTTGGCTTCTGAATGTCCTAGAGAGGTCAGGTTTGTTTTAATGTACTCCAATCAACAGCCCCTACAACCACAAAAAGGAATGGAGTCATTAGCACTTATGGTTTGTAAATGGCACCCAGAATTATGTTGCACGAAACACAATTTCACATCATTCTGGGTCCATTTGTGTGAAAACAAGGTCCAATCAGGCTGAAACGTTACAAGAAGGTAGAATCTTTTGAGTTGTAAGTGATCTGAACGTTTCATGATGATCGGACATTCCTATAGGGGGTCAAACCATGTCCCAAAGGTCACCGGGCCTGGTGTCACTTTAAAGAAGTAGTCCAGTTACGCATTTGCGGGCTTATAACTTGGCTTCTGAATGTCCTAGAGAGGTCAGGTTTGTTTTAGTGTACTCCAATCAACAGCCCCTACAACCACAAAAAGGAATGGAGTCATTAGCACTTATGGTTTGTAAATGGCACCCAGAATTTTGTTGCACGAAGCACAATTTCACATCATTCTGGGTTCATTTGTGTGAAAACAAGGTCCAATCAGGCTGAAACGTTACAAGAAGGTAGAATCTATTGAGTTGTAAGTGATCTGAACGTTTCATGATGATCGCACATTCCTATAGGGGGTCAAACCATGTCCCAAAGGTCACCGGGCCTGGTGTCACTTTAAAGAAGTAGTCCAGTTACACATTTGTGGGCTTATAACTTGGCTTCTGAATGTCCTAGAGGGATCAGGTTTGTTTTAGTGTACTCCAATCAACAGCCCCTACAACCACAAAAAGGAATGGAGTCATTAGCACTTATGGTTTTTAAATGGCACCCAGAATTATGTTGCACGAACCACAATTTCACATCATTCTGGGTTCATTTGTGTGAAATCAAGGTCCAATAAGGCTGAAACGTTATAGGAAGGTAGAATCTATTGAGTTGTAAGTGATCTGAACGTTTCATGATGATAGCACTTTCCTAAGGGGGTCAAACCATGTCCCAAAGGTCACCGGATCTGGTGTCAATTTAAAGAAGTAGTCCAGTTACACATTTGTGGGCTTATAACTTGGATTCTGAATGTCCTAGAGAGATCAGGTTTGTTTTAGTGTACTCCAATCAACAGCCCCTACAACCACAAAAAGGAATGGAGTCATTAGCACTTATGGTTTTTAAATGGCACCCAGAATTATGTTGCACGAAGCACAATTTCACATCATTCTGGGTTCATTTGTGTGAAAACAAGGTCCAATCAGGCTGAAACGTTACAGGAAGGTAGAATCTATTGAGTTGTAAGTGATCTGAACGTTTCATGATGATAGCACTTTCCTAAGGGGGTCAAACCATGTCCCAAAAGTCACCGGTTCTGGTGTCAATTTAAAGAAGTAGTCCAGTTACACATTTGTGGGCTTATAACTTGGCTTCTGAATGTCCTAGAGAGATCAGGTTTGTTTTAGTATACTCCAATCAACAGCCCCTACAACCACAAAAAGGAAAGGAGTCATTAGCACTCATGGTTTTTAAATGGGACCCAGAATTATGTTGCACAAAGCACAATTTCACATCATTCTGGGTTCATTTGTGTGAAAACAAGGTCCAATCAGGCTGAAACGTTACAGGAAGGTAGAATCTATTGAGTTGTAAGTGATCTGAACGTTTCATGATGATAGCACTTTCCTAAGGGGGTCAAACCATGTCCCAAAGGTCACCGGATCTGGTGTCAATTTAAAGAAGTAGTCCAGTTTCACATTTGTGGGCTTATAACTTGGCTTCTGAATGTCCTAGAGAGATCAGGTTTGTTTTAGTGTACTCCAATCAACAGCCCCTACAACCACAAAAAGGAATGGAGTCATTAGCACTTATGGTTTGTAAATGGCACCCAGAATTATGTTGCACGAAGCACAATTTCACTTCATTCTGGGTCCATTTGTGTGAAAACAAGGTCCAATCAGGCTGAAACGTTACAAGAAGGTAGAATCTATTGAGTTGTAAGTGATCTGAACGTTTCATGATGATCGCACATTCCTATAGGGGGTCAAACCATGTCCCAAAGGTCACCGGGCCTGGTGTCACTTTAAAGAACTAGTCCAGTTACACATTTGCGGGCTTATAACTTGGCTTCTGAATGTCCTAGAGAGGTCAGGTTTGTTTTAGTGTACTCCAATCAACAGCCCCTACAACCACAAAAAGGAATGGAGTCATTAGCACTTATGGTTTGTAAATGGAACCCAGAATTATGTTGCACGAAGCACAATTTCACATCATTCTGGGTCCATTTGTGTGAAAACAAGGTCCAATAGGCTGAAACGTTACAGGAAGGTAGAATCTATTGAGTTGTAAGTGATCTGAACGTTTCAAGATGATCACACATTCCTATAGGGGGTAAAACCATGTCCCAAAGGTCACCGGGCCTGGTGTCACTTTAAAGAAGTAGTCCAGTTACATCTTTGTGGGCTTATAACTTGGCTTCTGAATGTCCTAGAGAGGTTAGGTTTGTTTTAGTGTACTCCAATCAACAGCCCCTAAAACCACAAAAAGGAATGGAGTCATTAGCATTTATGGTTTGTAAATGGCACCCAGAATTATGTTGCACGAAGCACAATTTCACATCATTCTGGGTTCATTTGTGTGAAAACAAGGTCCAATTAGGCTGAAACGTTACAAGAAGGTAGAATCTATTGAGTTGTAAGTGATCTGAACGTTTCATGATGATCGCACATTCCTATAGGGGGTCAAACCATGTCCCAAAGGTCACCGGGCCTGGTGTCACTTTAAAGAAGTAGTCCAGTTACACATTTGTGGGCTCATAACTTGGCTTCTGAATGTCCTAGAGAGATCAGGTTTGTTTTAGTGTACTCCAATCAACAGCCCCTACAACCACAAAAAGGAATGGAGTCATTAGCTCTTATGGTTTGTAAATGGCACCCAGAATTATGTTGCACGAAGCACAATTTCACATCATTCTGGGTCCATTTGTGTGAAAACAAGGTCCAATCAGGCTGAAACGTTACAAGAAGGTAGAATCTATTGAGTTGTAAGTGATCTGAACGTTTCATGATGATCGCACATTCCTATAGGGGGTAAAACCATGTCCCAAAGGTCACCGGGCCTGGTGTCACTTTAAAGAACTAGTCCAGTTACATCTTTGTGGGCTTATAACTTGGCTTCTGAATGTCCTAGAGAGGTCAGGTTTGTTTTAGTGTACTCCAATCAACAGCCCCTACAACCACAAAAAGGAATGGAGTCATTAGCACTTATGGTTTGTAAATGGCACCCAGAATTTTGTTGCTCGAAGCACAATTTCACATCATTCTGGGTTCATTTGTGTGAAAACAAGGTCCAATCAGGCTGAAACGTTACAAGAAGGTAGAATCTATTGAGTTGTAAGTTATCTGAACGTTTCATGATGATCGCACATTCCTATAGGGGGTCAAACCATGTCCCAAAGGTCACCGGGCCTGGTGTCACTTTAAAGAAGTAGTCCAGTTACACATTTGTGGGCTTATAACTTGGCTTCTGAATGTCCTAGAGCGATCAGGTTTGTTTTAGTGTACTCCAATCAACAGCCCCTACAACCACAAAAAGGAATGGAGTTATTAGCACTTATGGTTTTTAAATGGCACCCAGAATTATGTTGCACGAAGCACAATTTCACATCATTCTGGGTTCATTTGTGTGAAATCAAGGTCCAATCAGGCTGAAACGTTATAGGAAGGTAGAATCTATTGAGTTGTAAGTGATCTGAACGTTTCATGATGATAGCACTTTCCTAAGGGGGTCAAACCATGTCCCAAAGGTCACCGGATCTGGTGTCAATTTAAAGAAGTAGTCCAGTTACACATTTGTGGGCTTATAACTTGGCTTCTGAATGTCCTAGAGAGATCAGGTTTGTTTTAGTGTACTCCAATCAACAGCCCCTACAACCACAAAAAGGAATGGAGTCATTAGCACTTATGGTTTGTAAATGGCACCCAGAATTATGTTGCACAAAGCACAATTTCACATCATTCTGGGTCCATTTGTGTGAAAACAAGGTCCAATCAGGCTGAAACGTTACAGGAAGGTAGAATCTATTGAGTTGTAAGTCATCTGAACGTTTCATGATGATAGCACTTTCCTAAGGGGGTCAAACCATGTCCCAAAGGTCACCGGGCCTGGTGTCACTTTAAAGAAGTAGTCCAGTTACATCTTTGTGGGCTTATAACTTGGCTTCTGAATGTCCTAGAGAGGTTAGGTTTGTTTTAGTGTACTCCAATCAACAGCCCCTACAACCACAAAAAGGAATGGAGTCATTAGCACTTATGGTTTGTAAATGGCACCCAGAATTATGTTGCACGAAGCACAATTTCACATCATTCTGGGTTCATTTGTGTGAAAACAAGGTCCAATCAGGCTGAAACGTTACAAGAAGGTAGAATCTATTGAGTTGTAAGTGATCTGAACGTTTCATGATGATCGCACATTCCTATAGGGGGTCAAACCATGTCCCAAAGGTCACCGGGCCTGGTTTCACTTTAAAGAAGTAGTCCAGTTACACCTTTGTGGGCTTATAACTTGGCTTCTGAATGTCCTAGAGAGGTCAGGTTTGTTTTAGTGTACTCCAATCAACAGCCCCTACAACCACAAAAAGGAATGGAGTCATTAGCATTTATGGTTTGTAAATGGCACCCAGAATTATGTTGCACGAAGCACAATTTCACATCATTCTGGGTTCATTTGTGTGAAAACAAGGTCCAATCAGGCTGAAACGTTACAGGAAGGTCGAATCTATTGAGTTGTAAGTGATCTGAACGTTTCGTGATGATAGCACTTTCCTAAGGGGGTCAAACCATGTCCAAAAGGTCACCGGATCTGGTGTCAATTTAAAGAAGTAGTCCAGTTACACATTTGTGGGCTTATAACTTGGCTTCTGAATGTCCTAGAGAGATCAGGTTTGTTTTAGTATACTCCAATCAACAGCCCCTACAACCACAAAAAGGAATGGAGTCATTAGCACTTATGGTTTTTAAATGGCACCCAGAATTATGTTGCACGAAGCACAATTTCACATCATTCTGGGTTCATTTGTGTGAAAACAAGGTCCAATCAGGCTGAAACGTTACAGGAAGGTAGAATCTATTGAGCTGTAAGTGATCTGAACGTTTCATGATGATAGCACTTTCCTTAGGGGGTCAAACCATGTCCCAAATGTCACCGGATCTGGTGTCAATTTAAAGTAGTAGTCCAGTTACACATTTGTGGGCTTATAACTTGGCTTCTGAATGTCCTAGAGAGGTCAGGTTTGTTTTAATGTACTCCAATCAACAGCCCCTACAACCACAAAAAGGAATGGAGTCATTAGCACTTATGGTTTGTAAATGGCACCCAGAATTATGTTGCACGAAACACAATTTCACATCATTCTGGGTCCATTTGTGTGAAAACAAGGTCCAATCAGGCTGAAACGTTACAAGAAGGTAGAATCTTTTGAGTTGTAAGTGATCTGAACGTTTCATGATGATCGGACATTCCTATAGGGGGTCAAACCATGTCCCAAAGGTCACCGGGCCTGGTGTCACTTTAAAGAAGTAGTCCAGTTACGCATTTGCGGGCTTATAACTTGGCTTCTGAATGTCCTAGAGAGGTCAGGTTTGTTTTAGTGTACTCCAATCAACAGCCCCTACAACCACAAAAAGGAATGGAGTCATTAGCACTTATGGTTTGTAAATGGCACCCAGAATTTTGTTGCACGAAGCACATTTTCACATCATTCTGGGTTCATTTGTGTGAAAACAAGGTCCAATCAGGCTGAAACGTTACAAGAAGGTAGAATCTATTGAGTTGTAAGTGATCTGAACGTTTCATGATGATCGCACATTCCTATAGGGGGTCAAACCATGTCCCAAAGGTCACCGGGCCTGGTGTCACTTTAAAGAAGTAGTCCAGTTACACATTTGTGGGCTTATAACTTGGCTTCTGAATGTCCTAGAGGGATCAGGTTTGTTTTAGTGTACTCCAATCAACAGCCCCTACAACCACAAAAAGGAATGGAGTCATTAGCACTTATGGTTTTTAAATGGCACCCAGAATTATGTTGCACGAACCACAATTTCACATCATTCTGGGTTCATTTGTGTGAAATCAAGGTCCAATAAGGCTGAAACGTTATAGGAAGGTAGAATCTATTGAGTTGTAAGTGATCTGAACGTTTCATGATGATAGCACTTTCCTAAGGGGGTCAAACCATGTCCCAAAGGTCACCGGATCTGGTGTCAATTTAAAGAAGTAGTCCAGTTACACATTTGTGGGCTTATAACTTGGCTTCTGAATGTCCTAGAGAGATCAGGTTTGTTTTAGTGTACTCCAATCAACAGCCCCTACAACCACAAAAAGGAATGGAGTCATTAGCACTTATGGTTTGTAAATGGCACCCAGAATTATGTTGCACGAAGCACAATTTCACTTCATTCTGGGTCCATTTGTGTGAAAACAAGGTCCAATCAGGCTGAAACGCTACAAGAAGGTAGAATCTATTGAGTTGTAAGTGATCTGAACGTTTCAAGATGATCGCACATTCCTATAGGGGGTAAAACCATGTCCCAAAGGTCACCGGGCCTGGTGTCACTTTAAAGAAGTAGTACAGTTACATCTTTGTGGGCTTATAACTTGGCTTCTGAATGTCCTAGAGAGGTTAGGTTTGTTTTAGTGTACTCCAATCAACAGCCCCTACAACCACAAAAAGGAATGGAGTCATTAGCACTTATGGTTTGTAAATGGCACCCAGAATTATGTTGCACGAAGCACAATTTCACATCATTCTGGGTTCATTTGTGTGAAAACAAGATCCAATCAGGCTGAAACGTTACAAGAAGGTAGAATCTATTGAGTTGTAAGTGATCTGAACGTTTCATGATGATCGCACATTCCTATAGGGGGTCAAACCATGTCCCAAAGGTCACCGGGCCTGGTGTCACTTTAAAGAAGTAGTCCAGTTACACATTTGTGGGCTTATAACTTGGCTTCTGAATGTCCTAGAGAGATCAGGTTTGTTTTAGTGTACTCCAATCAACAGCCCCTACAACCACAAAAAGGAATGGAGTCATTAGCACTTATGGTTTGTAAATGGCACCCAGAATTATGTTGCACGAATCACAATTTCACATCATTCTGGGTCCATTTGTGTGAAAACAAGGTCCAATCAGGCTGAAACGTTACAGGAAGGTAGAATCTATTGAGTTGTAAGTGATCTGAACGTTTCATGATGATAGCACTTTCCTAAGGGGGTCAAACCATGTCCCAAAGGTCACCGGTTCTGGTGTCAATTTAAAGAAGTAGTCCAGTTACACATTTGTGGGCTTATAACTTGGCTTCTGAATGTCCTAGAGAGATCAGGTTTGTTTTAGTATACTCCAATCAACAGCCCCTACAACCACAAAAAGGAATGGAGTCATTAGCACTCATGGTTTTTAAATGGGACCCAGAATTATGTTGCACAAAGCACAATTTCACATCATTCTGGGTTGATTTGTGTGAAAACAAGGTCCAATCAGGCTGAAACGTTACAGGAAGGTAGAATCTATTGAGTTGTAAGTGATCTGAACGTTTCATGATGATAGCACTTTCCTAAGGGGGTCAAACCATGTCCCAAAGGTCACCGGATCTGGTGTCAATTTAAAGAAGTAGTCCAGTTTCACATTTGTGGGCTTATAACTTGGCTTCTGAATGTCCTAGAGAGATCAGGTTTGTTTTAGTGTACTCCAATCAACAGCCCCTACAACCACAAAAAGGAATGGAGTCATTAGCACTTATGGTTTGTAAATGGCACCCAGAATTATGTTGCACGAAGCACAATTTCACTTCATTCTGGGTCCATTTGTGTGAAAACAAGGTCCAATCAGGCTGAAACGTTACAAGAAGGTAGAATCTATTGAGTTGTAAGTGATCTGAACGTTTCATGATGATCGCACATTCCTATAGGGGGTCAAACCATGTCCCAAAGGTCACCGGGCCTGGTGTCACTTTAAAGAACTAGTCCAGTTACACATTTGCGGGCTTATAACTTGGCTTCTGAATGTCCTAGAGAGGTCAGGTTTGTTTTAGTGTACTCCAATCCACAGCCCCTACAACCACAAAAAGGAATGGAGTCATTAGCACTTATGGTTTGTAAATGGCACCCAGAATTATGTTGCACGAAGCACAATTTCACATCATTCTGGGTCCATTTGTGTGAAAACAAGGTCCAATAGGCTGAAACGTTACAGGAAGGTAGAATCTATTGAGTTGTAAGTGATCTGAACGTTTCAAGATGATCGCACATTCCTATAGGGGGTAAAACCATGTCCCAAAGGTCACCGGGCCTGGTGTCACTTTAAAGAAGTAGTCCAGTTACATCTTTGTGGGCTTATAACTTGGCTTCTGAATGTCCTAGAGAGGTTAGGTTTGTTTTAGTGTACTCCAATCAACAGCCCCTAAAACCACAAAAAGGAATGGAGTCATTAGCATTTATGGTTTGTAAATGGCACCCAGAATTATGTTGCACGTAGCACAATTTCACATCATTCTGGGTTCATTTGTGTGAAAACAAGGTCCAATCAGGCTGAAACGTTACAAGAAGGTAGAATCTATTGAGTTGGAAGTGATCTGAACGTTTCATGATGATTGCACATTCCTATAGGGGGTCAAACCATGTCCCAAAGGTCACTGGGCCTGGTGTCACTTTAAAGAAGTAGTCCAGTTACACATTTGTGGGCTCATAACTTGGCTTCTGAATGTCCTAGAGAGATCAGGTTTGTTTTAGTGTACTCCAATCAACAGCCCCTACAACCACAAAAAGGAATGGAGTCATTAGCTCTTATGGTTTGTAAATGGCACCCAGAATTATGTTGCACGAAGCACAATTTCACATCATTCTGGGTCCATTTGTGTGAAAACAAGGTCCAATCAGGCTGAAACGTTACAAGAAGGTAGAATCTATTGAGTTGTAAGTGATCTGAACGTTTCATGATGATAGCACTTTCCTAAGGGGGTCAAACCATGTCCCAAAGGTCACCGGATCTGGTGTCAATTTAAAGAAGTAGTCCAGTTACACATTTGTGGGCTTATAACTTGGCTTCTGAATGTCCTAGAGAGATCAGGTTTGTTTTAGTGTACTCCAATCAACAGCCCCTACAACCACAAAAAGGAATGGAGTCATTAGCACTTATGGTTTGTAAATGGCACCCAGAATTATGTTGCACGAAGCACAATTTCACATCATTCTGGGTCCATTTGTGTGAAAACAAGGTCCAATCAGGCTGAAACGTTACAAGAAGGTAGAATCTATTGAGTTGTAAGTGATCTGAACGTTTCATGATGATCGCACATTCCTATAGGGGGTCAAACCATGTCCCAAAGGTCACCGGGCCTGGTGTCACTTTAAAGAAGTAGTCCAGTTACACATTTGTGGGCTCATAACTTGGCTTCTGAATGTCCTAGAGAGATCAGGTTTGTTTTAGTGTACTCCAATCAACAGCCCCTACAACCACAAAAAGGAATGGAGTCATTAGCTCTTATGGTTTGTAAATGGCACCCAGAATTATGTTGCACGAAGCACAATTTCACATCATTCTGGGTCCATTTGTGTGAAAACAAGGTCCAATCAGGCTGAAACGTTACAAGAAGGTAGAATCTATTGAGTTGTAAGTGATCTGAACGTTTCATGATGATCGCACATTCCTATAGGGGGTAAAACCATGTCCCAAAGGTCACCGGGCCTGGTGTCACTTTAAAGAACTAGTCCAGTTACATCTTTGTGGGCTTATAACTTGGCTTCTGAATGTCCTAGAGAGGTCAGGTTTGTTTTAGTGTACTCCAATCAACAGCCCCTACAACCACAAAAAGGAATGGAGTCATTAGCACTTAATGTTTGTAAATGGCACCCAGAATTTTGTTGCACGAAGCACAATTTCACATCATTCTGGGTTCATTTGTGTGAAAACAAGGTCCAATCAGGCTGAAACGTTACAAGAAGGTAGAATCTATTGAGTTGTAAGTGATCTGAACGTTTCATGATGATCGCACATTCCTATAGGGGGTCAAACCATGTCCCAAAGGTCACCGGGCCTGGTGTCACTTTAAAGAAGTAGTCCAGTTACACATTTGTGGGCTTATAACTTGGCTTCTGAATGTCCTAGAGCGATCAGGTTTGTTTTAGTGTACTCCAATCAACAGCCCCTACAACTACAAAAAGGAATGGAGTCATTAGCACTTATGGTTTTTAAATGGCACCCAGAATTATGTTGCACGAAGCACAATTTCACATCATTCTGGGTTCATTTGTGTGAAATCAAGGTCCAATCAGGCTGAAACGTTATAGGAAGGTAGAATCTATTGAGTTGTAAGTGATCTGAACGTTTCATGATGATAGCACTTTCCTAAGGGGGTCAAACCATGTCCCAAAGGTCACCGGATCTGGTGTCAATTTAAAGAAGTAGTCCAGTTACACATTTGTGGGCTTATAACTTGGCTTCTGAATGTCCTAGAGAGATCAGGTTTGTTTTAGTGTACTCCAATCAACAGCCCCTACAACCACAAAAAGGAATGGAGTCATTAGCACTTATGGTTTGTAAATGGCACCCAGAATTATGTTGCACGAAGCACAATTTCACATCATTCTGGGTCCATTTGTGTGAAAACAAGGTCCAATCAGGCTGAAATGTTACAGGAAGGTAGAATCTATTGAGTTGTAAGTCATCTGAACGTTTCATGATGATAGCACTTTCCTAAGGGGGTCAAACCATGTCCCAAAGGTCACCGGATCTGGTGTCAATTTAAAGAAGTAGTCCAGTTACACATTTGTGGGCTTATAACTTGGCTTCTGAATGTCCTAGAGAGATCAGGTTTGTTTTAGTGTACTCCAATCAACAGCCCCTACAACCACAAAAAGGAATGGAGTCATGAGCACTTATGGTTTGTAAATGGCACCCAGAATTATGTTGCACGAAGCACAATTTCACATCATTCTGGGTCCATTTGTGTGAAAACAAGGTCCAATCAGGCTGAAACGCTACAAGAAGGTAGAATCTATTGAGTTGTAAGTGATCTGAACGTTTCAAGATGATCGCACATTCCTATAGGGGGTAAAACCATGTCCCAAAGGTCACCGGGCCTGGTGTCACTTTAAAGAAGTAGTCCAGTTACATCTTTGTGGGCTTATAACTTGGCTTTTGAATGTCCTAGAGAGGTTAGGTTTGTTTTAGTGTACTCCAATCAACAGCCCCTACAACCACAAAAAGGAATGGAGTCATTAGCACTTATGGTTTGTAAATGGCACCCAGAATTATGTTGCACGAAGCACAATTTCACATCATTCTGGGTCCATTTGTGTGAAAACAAGGTCCAATCAGGCTGAAACGTTACAAGAAGGTAGAATCTATTGAGTTGTAAGTGATCTGAACGTTTCATGATGATCGCACATTCCTATAGGGGGTAAAACCATGTCCCAAAGGTCACCGGGCCTGGTTTCACTTTAAAGAAGTAGTCCAGTTACACCTTTGTGGGCTTATAACTTGGCTTCTGAATGTCCTAGATAGGTCAGGTTTGTTTTAGTGTACTCCAATCAACAGCCCCTACAACCACAAAAAGGAATGGAGTCATTAGCATTTATGGTTTGTAAATGGCACCCAGAATTATGTTGCACGAAGCACAATTTCACATCATTCTGGGTTCATTTGTGTGAAAACAAGGTCCAATCAGGCTGAAACGTTACAGGAAGGTCGAATCTATTGAGTTGTAAGTGATCTGAACGTTTCGTGATGATAGCACTTTCCTAAGGGGGTCAAACCATGTCCCAAAGGTCACCGGATCTGGTGTCAATTTAAAGAAGTAGTCCAGTTACACATTTGTGGGCTTATAACTTGGCTTCTGAATGTCCTAGAGAGATCAGGTTTGTTTTAGTATACTCCAATCAACAGCCCCTACAACCACAAAAAGGAATGGAGTCATTAGCACTTATGGTTTTTAAATGGCACCCAGAATTATGTTGCACGAAGCACAATTTCACATCATTCTGGGTTCATTTGTGTGAAAACAAGGTCCAATCAGGCTGAAACGTTACAGGAAGGTAGAATCTATTGAGCTGTAAGTGATCTGAACGTTTCATGATGATAGCACTTTCCTTAGGGGGTCAAACCATGTCCCAAATGTCACCGGATCTGGTGTCAATTTAAAGTAGTAGTCCAGTTACACATTTGTGGGCTTATAACTTGGCTTCTGAATGTCCTAGAGAGGTCAGGTTTTTTTTAATGTACTCCAATCAACAGCCCCTACAACCACAAAAAGGAATGGAGTCATTAGCACTTATGGTTTGTAAATGGCACCCAGAATTATGTTGCACGAAACACAATTTCACATCATTCTGGGTCCATTTGTGTGAAAACAAGGTCCAATCAGGCTGAAACGTTACAAGAAGGTAGAATCTATTGAGTTGTAAGTGATCTGAACGTTTCATGATGATCGGACATTCCTATAGGGGGTCAAACCATGTCCCAAAGGTCACCGGGCCTGGTGTCACTTTAAAGAAGTAGTCCAGTTACGCATTTGCGGGCTTATAACTTGGCTTCTGAATGTCCTAGAGAGGTCAGTTTGTTTAAGTGTACTCCAATCAACAGCCCCAACAACCACAAAAAGGAATGGAGTCATTAGCACTTATGGTTGGTAAATGGCACCCAGAATTTTGTTGCACGAAGCACAATTTCACATCATTCTGGGTTCATTTGTGTGAAAACAAGGTCCAATCAGGCTGAAACGTTACAAGAAGGTAGAATCTATTGAGTTGTAAGTGATCTGAACGTTTCATGATGATCGCACATTCCTATAGGGGGTCAAACCATGTCCCAAAGGTCACCGGGCCTGGTGTCACTTTAAAGAAGTAGTCCAGTTACACATTTGTGGGCTTATAACTTGGCTTCTGAATGTCCTAGAGGGATCAGGTTTGTTTTAGTGTACTCCAATCAACAGCCCCTACAACCACAAAAAGGAATGGAGTCATTAGCACTTATGGTTTTTAAATGGCACCCAGAATTATGTTGCACGAAGCACAATTTCACATCATTCTGGGTTCATTTGTGTGAAATCAAGGTCCAATAAGGCTGAAACGTTATAGGAAGGTAGAATCTATTGAGTTGTAAGTGATCTGAACGTTTCATGATGATCGCACTTTCCTAAGGGGGTCAAACCATGTCCCAAAGGTCACCGGATCTGGTGTCAATTTAAAGAAGTAGTCCAGTTACACATTTGTGGGCTTATAACTTGGCTTCTGAATGTCCTAGAGAGATCAGGTTTGTTTTAGTGTACTCCAATCAACATCCCCTACAACCACAAAAAGGAATGGAGTCATTAGCGCTTATGGTTTGTAAATGGCACCCAGAATTATGTTGCACGAAGCACAATTTCACATCATTCTGGGTCCATTTGTGTGAAAACAAGGTCCAATCAGGCTGAAACGTTACAAGAAGGTAGAATCTATTGAGTTGTAAGTGATCTGAACGTTTCATGATGATCGCACATTCCTATAGGGGGTCAAACCATGTCCCAAAGGTCACCGGGCCTGGTGTCACTTTAAAGAAGTAGTCCAGTTACACCTTTGTGGGCTTATAACTTGGCTTCTGAATGTCTTAGAGAGGTCAGGTTTGTTTTAGTGTACTCCAATCAACAGCCCCTACAACCACAAAAAGGAATGGAGTCATTAGCACTTATGGTTTGTAAATGGCACCCAGAATTATGTTGCACGAAGCACAATTTCACATCATTCTGGATCCATTTGTGTGAAAACAAGGTCCAATCAGGCTGAAACGCTACAAGAAGGTAGAATCTATTGAGTTGTAAGTGATCTGAACGTTTCAAGATGATCGCACATTCCTATAGGGGGTCAAACCATGTCCCAAAGGTCACCGGGCCTGGTGTCACTTTAAAGAAGTAGTCCAGTTACATCTTTGTGGGCTTATAACTTGGCTTCTGAATGTCCTAGAGAGATCAGGTTTGTTTTAATGTACTCCAATCAACAGCCCCTACAACCACAAAAAGGAATGGAGTCATTAGCACTTATGGTTTGTAAATGGCATCCAGAATTATGTTGCACGAAGCACAATTTCACATCATTCTGGGTTCATTTGTGTGAAAACAAGGTCCAATCAGGCTGAAACGTTACAGGAAGGTAGAATCTATTGAGTTGTAAGTGATCTGAACGTTTCATGATGATAGCACTTTCCTAAGGGGGTCAAAACATGTCCCAAAGGTCACCGGATCTGGTGTCAATTTAAAGAAGTAGTCCAGTTACACATTTGTGGGCTTATAACTTGGCTTCTGAATGTCCTAGAGAGATCAGGTTTGTTTTAGTGTACTCCAATCAACAGCCCCTACAACCACAAAAAGGAATGGAGTCATTAGCACTTATGGTTTGTAAATGGCACCCAGAATTATGTTGCACGAAGCACAATTTCACTTCATTCTGGGTCCATTTGTGTGAAAACAAGGTCCAATCAGGCTGAAGCCTGGTTTATGCTTCTCCGTCAGCTCCGCAAGGGACAGACACGCACGGATTGACGGAAGCGTTTTGCGCTTTTACTTCTCCGTCTCCTGGGGAGTGTTGCAAAGCAATTGCCTGACAGGACAGCAGAGGGCGTAGCGCTGTTCTGTGGTATCCTGTCATGTATCGGTCCACGATCGTGTGTTTATATTGTGTTTTTTGTGTACATAAGATACTTTTAACACGGACGTATTTGTCTCTCATTCTCCCACCGCTTCATGCACTCCCCACCTCTAAACCCACGTTTCCTGTCATTTCCATCCACAAATAAAACGCTTGCTGCGCATCTTTTCACTCCTCCAGTCACGGGAGAATTAAACGTTCATATTTTTAGAGTTTTTTTCGCGAGGTATTCTTCAAGCTTCTCCGTGTCTGCCGCTAGTTATCCTCGGCTCTCTTTGCAATGGCGGCGCTGTAAACAACAGCAGCGTCCTGACCAATCACAAGCTTGCGTAATCCGTCTCGTTCGACGGATGTTTAAAAAAGTGGGCTCGACTCCGTACGTACTTGCGTGCCTGCCGGAGCCCTACGCAAGGACGGATAATGGCGTTGCGTGTCTCCGCACTGACGCAGACGGAGAAGCATAAATCAGGCTTAAGACGCTACAAGAAGGTAGAATCTATTGAGTTGTAAATGATCTGAACGTTTCAAGATGATCGCACATTCCTATAGGGGGTAAAACCATGTCCCAAAGGTCACCGGGCCTGGTGTCACTTTAAAGAAGTAGTCCAGTTACATCTTTGTGGGTTTATAACTTGGCTTCTGAATGTCCTAGAGAGGTTAGGTTTGTTTTAGTGTACTCCAATCAACAGCCCCTACAACCACAAAAAGGAATGGAGTCATTAGCACTTATGGTTCTTAAATGGCACCCAGAATTATGTTGCACGAAGCACAATTTCACATCATTCTGGGTCCATTTGTGTGAAAACAAGGTCCAATCAGGCTGAAATGTTACAGGAAGGTAGAATCTATTGAGTTGTAAGTGATCTGAACGTTTCAAGATGATCGCACATTCCTATAGGAGGTAAAACCATGTCCCAAAGGTCACCTGGCCTGGTGTCAATTTAAAGAAGTAGTCCAGTTACATATTTGTGGGCTTATAACTTGGCTTCTGAATGTCCTAGAGAGATCAGGTTTGTTTTAATGTACTCCAATCAACAGCCCCTACAACCACAAAAAGGAATGGAGTCATTAGCACTTATGGTTTGTAAATGGCACCCAGAATTATGTTGCACGAAGCACAATTTCACATCATTCTGGGTTCATTTGTGTGAAAACAAGGTCCAATCAGGCAGAAACGTTACAGGAAGGTAGAATCTATTGAGTTGTAAGTGATCTGAACGTTTCATGATGATAGCACTTTCCTAAGGGGGTCAAACCATGTCCCAAAGGTCACCGGATCTGGTGTCACTTTAAAGAATTAGTCCAGTTACACATTTGTGGGCTTATAACTTGGCTTCTGAATGTCCTAGAGAGATCAGGTTTGTTTTAATGTACTCCAATCAACAGCCCCTACAACCACAAAAAGGCATGGAGTCATTAGCACTCATGGTTTGTAAATGGCACCCAGAATTATGTTGCACGAAGCACAATTTCACATCATTCTGGGTCCATTTGTATGAAAACAAGGTCCAATCACGCTGAAACGTTACAAGAAGGTAGAATCTATTGAGTTGTAAGTGATATGAACGTTTCATGATGATCGCACATTCCTATAGGGGGTCAAACCATGTCCCAAAGGTCACCGGGCCTGGTGTCACTTTAAAGAAGTAGTCCAGTTACACCTTTGTGGGCTTATAACTTGGTTTCTGAATGTCCTAGAGAGGTCAGGTTTGTTTTAGTGTACTCCACTCAACAGCCCCTACAACCACAAAAAGGAATGGAGTCATTAGCACTTATGGTTTGTAAATGGCACCCAGAATTATGTTGCACGAAGCACAATTTCACATCATTCTGGGTTCATTTGTGTGAAAACAAGGTCCAATCAGGCTGAAACGTTACAGGAAGGTAGAATCTATTGAGTTGTAAGTGATCTGAACGTTTCATGATGATAGCACTTTCCTAAGGGGGTCAAACCATGTCCCAAAGGTCACCGGATCTGGTGTCAATTTAAAGAAGTAGTCCAGTTACACATTTGTGGGCTTATAACTTGGCTTCTGAATGTCCTAGAGAGATCAGGTTTGTTTTAGTGTACTCCAATCAACAGCCCCTACAACCACAAAAAGGATTGGAGTCATTAGCACTTATGGTTCTTAAATGGCACCCAGAATTATGTTGCACGAAGCACAATTTCACTTCATTCTGGGTCCATTTGTGTGAAAACAAGGTCCAATCAGGCTGAGACGCTACAAGAAGGTAGAATCTATTGAGTTGTAAGTGATCTGAACGTTTCAAGATGATCGCACATTCCTATAGGGGGTCAAACCATGTCCCAAAGGTCACCGGGCCTGGTGTCACTTTAAAGAAGTAGTCCAGTTACATCTTTGTGGGCTTATAACTTGGCTTCTGAATGTCCTAGAGAGATCAGGTTTGTTTTAATGTACTCCAATCAACAGCCCCTACAACCACAAAAAGGAATGGAGTCATTAGCACTTATGGTTTGTAAATGGCATCCAGAATTATGTTGCACGAAGCACAATTTCACATCATTCTGGGTTCATTTGTGTGAAAACAAGGTCCAATCAGGCTGAAACGTTACAGGAAGGTAGAATCTATTGAGTTGTAAGTGATCTGAACGTTTCATGATGATAGCACTTTCCTAAGGGGGTCAAAACATGTCCCAAAGGTCACCGGATCTGGTGTCAATTTAAAGAAGTAGTCCAGTTACACATTTGTGGGCTTATAACTTGGCTTCTGAATGTCCTAGAGAGATCAGGTTTGTTTTAGTGTACTCCAATCAACAGCCCCTACAACCACAAAAAGGAATGGAGTCATTAGCACTTATGGTTTGTAAATGGCACCCAGAATTATGTTGCACGAAGCACAATTTCACTTCATTCTGGGTCCATTTGTGTGAAAACAAGGTCCAATCAGGCTGAAGCCTGGTTTATGCTTCTCCGTCAGCTCCGCAAGGGACAGACACGCACGGATTGACGGAAGCGTTTTGCGCTTTTACTTCTCCGTCTCCTGGGGAGTGTTGCAAAGCAATTGCCTGACAGGACAGCAGAGGGCGTAGCGCTGTTCTGTGGTATCCTGTCATGTATCGGTCCACGATCGTGTGTTTATATTGTGTTTTTTGTGTACATAAGATACTTTTAACACGGACGTATTTGTCTCTCATTCTCCCACCGCTTCATGCACTCCCCACCTCTAAACCCACGTTTCCTGTCATTTCCATCCACAAATAAAACGCTTGCTGCGCATCTTTTCACTCCTCCAGTCACGGGAGAATTAAACGTTCATATTTTTAGAGTTTTTTTCGCGAGGTATTCTTCAAGCTTCTCCGTGTCTGCCGCTAGTTATCCTCGGCTCTCTTTGCAATGGCGGCGCTGTAAACAACAGCAGCGTCCTGACCAATCACAAGCTTGCGTAATCCGTCTCGTTCGACGGATGTTTAAAAAAGTGGGCTCGACTCCGTACGTACTTGCGTGCCTGCCGGAGCCCTACGCAAGGACGGATAATGGCGTTGCGTGTCTCCGCACTGACGCAGACGGAGAAGCATAAATCAGGCTTAAGACGCTACAAGAAGGTAGAATCTATTGAGTTGTAAGTGATCTGAACGTTTCAAGATGATCGCACATTCCTATAGGGGGTAAAACCATGTCCCAAAGGTCACCGGGCCTGGTGTCACTTTAAAGAAGTAGTCCAGTTACATCTTTGTGGGTTTATAACTTGGCTTCTGAATGTCCTAGAGAGGTTAGGTTTGTTTTAGTGTACTCCAATCAACAGCCCCTACAACCACAAAAAGGAATGGAGTCATTAGCACTTATGGTTCTTAAATGGCACCCAGAATTATGTTGCACGAAGCACAATTTCACATCATTCTGGGTCCATTTGTGTGAAAACAAGGTCCAATCAGGCTGAAATGTTACAGGAAGGTAGAATCTATTGAGTTGTAAGTGATCTGAACGTTTCAAGATGATCGCACATTCCTATAGGAGGTAAAACCATGTCCCAAAGGTCACCTGGCCTGGTGTCAATTTAAAGAAGTAGTCCAGTTACATATTTGTGGGCTTATAACTTGGCTTCTGAATGTCCTAGAGAGATCAGGTTTGTTTTAATGTACTCCAATCAACAGCCCCTACAACCACAAAAAGGAATGGAGTCATTAGCACTTATGGTTTGTAAATGGCACCCAGAATTATGTTGCACGAAGCACAATTTCACATCATTCTGGGTTCATTTGTGTGAAAACAAGGTCCAATCAGGCAGAAACGTTACAGGAAGGTAGAATCTATTGAGTTGTAAGTGATCTGAACGTTTCATGATGATAGCACTTTCCTAAGGGGGTCAAACCATGTCCCAAAGGTCACCGGATCTGGTGTCACTTTAAAGAATTAGTCCAGTTACACATTTGTGGGCTTATAACTTGGCTTCTGAATGTCCTAGAGAGATCAGGTTTGTTTTAGTGTACTCCAATCAACAGCCCCTACAACCACAAAAAGGCATGGAGTCATTAGCACTCATGGTTTGTAAATGGCACCCAGAATTATGTTGCACGAAGCACAATTTCACATCATTCTGGGTCCATTTGTATGAAAACAAGGTCCAATCACGCTGAAACGTTACAAGAAGGTAGAATCTATTGAGTTGTAAGTGATATGAACGTTTCATGATGATCGCACATTCCTATAGGGGGTCAAACCATGTCCCAAAGGTCACCGGGCCTGGTGTCACTTTAAAGAAGTAGTCCAGTTACACCTTTGTGGGCTTATAACTTGGTTTCTGAATGTCCTAGAGAGGTCAGGTTTGTTTTAGTGTACTCCAATCAACAGCCCCTACAACAACAAAAAGGAATGGAGTCATTAGCACTTATGGTTTGTAAATGGCACCCAGAATTATGTTGCACGAAGCACAATTTCACATCATTCTGGGTTCATTTGTGTGAAAACAAGGTCCAATCAGGCTGAAACGTTACAGGAAGGTAGAATCTATTGAGTTGTAAGTGATCTGAACGTTTCATGATGATAGCACTTTCCTAAGGGGGTCAAACCATGTCCCAAAGGTCACCGGATCTGGTGTCAATTTAAAGAAGTAGTCCAGTTACACATTTGTGGGCTTATAACTTGGCTTCTGAATGTCCTAGAGAGATCAGGTTTGTTTTAGTGTACTCCAATCAACAGCCCCTACAACCACAAAAAGGATTGGAGTCATTAGCACTTATGGTTCTTAAATGGCACCCAGAATTATGTTGCACGAAGCACAATTTCACTTCATTCTGGGTCCATTTGTGTGAAAACAAGGTCCAATCAGGCTGAGACGCTACAAGAAGGTAGAATCTATTGAGTTGTAAGTGATCTGAATGTTTCAAGATGATCGCACATTCCTATAGGGGGTAAAACCATGTCCCAAAGGTCACCGGGCCTGGTGTCACTTTAAAGAAGTAGTCCAGTTACATCTTTGTGGGCTTATAACTTGGCTTCTGAATGTCCTAGAGAGGTTAGGTTTGTTTTAGTGTACTCCAATCAACAGCCCCTACAACCACAAAAAGGAATGGAGTCATTAGCACTTATGGTTCTTAAATGGCACCCGGAATTATGTTGCACGAAGCACAATTTCACATCGTTCTGGGTCCATTTGTGTGAAAACAAGGTCCAATCAGGCTGAAACGTTACAGGAAGGTAGAATCTATTGAGTTGTAAGTGATCTGAACGTTTCAAGATGATCGCACATTCCTATAGGGGGTAAAACCATGTCCCAAAGGTCACCGGGCCTGGTGTCACTTTAAAGAAGTAGTCCAGTTACATCTTTGTGGGCTTATAACTTGGCTTCTGAATGTCCTAGAGAGATCAGGTTTGTTTTAATGTACTCCAATCAACAGCCCCTACAACCACAAAAAGGAATGGAGTCATTAGCACTTATGGTTTGTAAATGGCACCCAGAATTATGTTGCACGAAGCACAATTTCACATCATTCTGGGTTCATTTGTGTGAAAACAAGGTCCAATCAGGCAGAAACGTTACAAGAAGGTAGAATCTATTGAGTTGTAAGTTATCTGAACGTTTCATGATGATAGCACTTTCCTAAGGGGGTCAAACCATGTCCCAAAGGTCAACGGATCTGGTGTCACTTTAAATAATTAGTCCAGTTACACATTTGTGGGCTTATAACTTGGCTTCTGAATGTCCTAGAGAGATCAGGTTTGTTTTAGTGTACTCCAATCAACAGCCCCTACAACCACAAAAAGGAATGGAGTCATTAGCACTTATGGTTTGTAAATGGCACCCAGAATTATGTTGCACGAAGCACAATTTCACATCATTCTGGGTCCATTTGTGTGAAAACAAGGTCCAATCAGGCTGAAACGTTACAGGAAGGTAGAATCTATTCAGTTGTAAGTGATCTGAACATTTCATGATGATAGCACTTTCCTAAGGGGGTCAAACCGTGTCCCAAAGGTCACCGGATCTGGTGTCAATTTAAAGAAGTAGTCCAGTTACACATTTGTGGGCTTATAACTTGGCTTCTGAATGTCCTAGAGAGATCAGGTTTGTTTTAGTATACTCCAATGAACAGCCCCTACAACCACAAAAAGGAATGGAGTCATTAGCACTTATGGTTTTTAAATGGCACCCAGAATTATGTTGCACGAAGCACAATTTCACATCATTCTGGGTTCATTTGTGTGAAAACAAGGTCCAATCAGGCTGAAACGTTACAGGAAGGTAGAATTTATTGAGTTGTAAGTGATCTGAACGTTTCATGATGATAGCACTTTCCCAAGGGGGTCAAACCATGTCCCAAATGTCACCGGATCTGGTGTCAATTTAAAGTAGTAGTCCAGTTACACATTTGTGGGCTTATAACTTGGCTTCTGAATGTCCTAGAGAGATCAGGGTTGTTTTAGTGTACTCCAATCAACAGCCCCTACAACCACAAAAAGGATTGGAGTCATTAGCACTTATGGTTCTTAAATGGCACCCAAAATTATGTTGCACGAAGCACAATTTCACTTCATTCTGGGTCCATTTGTGTGAAAACAAGGTCCAATCAGGCTGAGACGCTACAAGAAGGTAGAATCTATTGAGTTGTAAGTGATCTGAATGTTTCAAGATGATCGCACATTCCTATAGGGGGTAAAACCATGTCCCAAAGGTCACCGGGCCTGGTGTCACTTTAAAGAAGTAGTCCAGTTACATCTTTGTGGGCTTATAACTTGGCTTCTGAATGTCCTAGAGAGGTTAGGTTTGTTTTAGTGTACTCCAATCAACAGCCCCTACAACCACAAAAAGGAATGGAGTCATTAGCACTTATGGTTTGTAAATGGCACCCAGAATTATGTTGCACGAAGCACAATTTCACATCATTCTGGGTCCATTTGTGTGAAAACAAGGTCCAATCAGGCTGAAACGTTACAAGAAGGTAGAATCTATTGAGTTGTAAGTGATATGAACGTTTCATGATGATCGCACATTCCTATAGGGGGTTAAACCATGTCCCAAAGGTCACCGGGCCTGGTGTCACTTTAAAGAAGTAGTCCAGTTACACCTTTGTGGGCTTATAACTTGGCTTCTGAATGTCCTAGAGAGGTCAGGTTTGTTTTAGTGTACTCCAATCAACAGCCCCTACAACCACAAAAAGGAATGGAGTCATTAGCACTTATGGTTTGTAAATGGCACCCAGAATTATGTTGCACGAAGCACAATTTCACATCTTTCTGGGTTCATTTGTGTGAAAACAAGGTCCAATAAGGCTGAAACGTTACAGGAAGGTAGAATCTATTCGGTTGTAAGTGATCTGAACGTTTCATGATGGTAGCACTTTCCTAAGGGGGTCAAACCATGTCCCAAATGTCACCGGATCTGGTGTCAATTTAAAGTAGTAGTCCAGTTACACATTTGTGGGCTTATAACTTGGCTTCTGAATGTCCTAGAGAGATCAGGGTTGTTTTAGTGTACTCCAATCAACAGCCCCTACAACCACAAAAAGGATTGGAGTCATTAGCACTTATGGTTCTTAAATGGCACCCAGAATTATGTTGCACGAAGCACAATTTCACTTCATTCTGGGTCCATTTGTGTGAAAACAAGGTCCAATCAGGCTGAGACGCTACAAGAAGGTAGAATCTATTGAGTTGTAAGTGATCTGAATGTTTCAAGATGATCGCACATTCCTATAGGGGGTAAAACCATGTCCCAAAGGTCACCGGGCCTGGTGTCACTTTAAAGAAGTAGTCCAGTTACATCTTTGTGGGCTTCTAACTTGGCTTCTGAATGTCCTAGAGAGGTTAGGTTTGTTTTAGTGTACTCCAATCAACAGCCCCTACAACCACAAAAAGGAATGGAGTCATTAGCACTTATGGTTTGTAAATGGCACCCAGAATTATGTTGCACGAAGCACAATTTCACATCATTCTGGGTCCATTTGTGTGAAAACAAGGTCCAATCAGGCTGAAACGTTACAAGAAGGTAGAATCTATTGAGTTGTAAGTGATATGAACGTTTCATGATGATCGCACATTCCTATAGGGGGTTAAACCATGTCCCAAAGGTCACCGGGCCTGGTGTCACTTTAAAGAAGTAGTCCAGTTACACCTTTGTGGGCTTATAACTTGGCTTCTGAATGTCCTAGAGAGGTCAGGTTTGTTTTAGTGTACTCCAATCAACAGCCCCTACAACCACAAAAAGGAATGGAGTCATTAGCACTTATGGTTCTTAAATGGCACCCAAAATTATGTTGCACGAAGCACAATTTCACTTCATTCTGGGTCCATTTGTGTGAAAACAAGGTCCAATCAGGCTGAGACGCTACAAGAAGGTAGAATCTATTGAGTTGTAAGTGATCTGAATGTTTCAAGATGATCGCACATTCCTATAGGGGGTAAAACCATGTCCCAAAGGTCACCGGGCCTGGTGTCACTTTAAAGAAGTAGTCCAGTTACATCTTTGTGGGCTTATAACTTGGCTTCTGAATGTCCTAGAGAGGTTAGGTTTGTTTTAGTGTACTCCAATCAACAGCCCCTACAACCACAAAAAGGAATGGAGTCATTAGCACTTATGGTTTGTAAATGGCACCCAGAATTATGTTGCACGAAGCACAATTTCACATCATTCTGGGTCCATTTGTGTGAAAACAAGGTCCAATCAGGCTGAAACGTTACAAGAAGGTAGAATCTATTGAGTTGTAAGTGATATGAACGTTTCATGATGATCGCACATTCCTATAGGGGGTTAAACCATGTCCCAAAGGTCACCGGGCCTGGTGTCACTTTAAAGAAGTAGTCCAGTTACACCTTTGTGGGCTTATAACTTGGCTTCTGAATGTCCTAGAGAGGTCAGGTTTGTTTTAGTGTACTCCAATCAACAGCCCCTACAACCACAAAAAGGAATGGAGTCATTAGCACTTATGGTTTGTAAATGGCACCCAGAATTATGTTGCACGAAGCACAATTTCACATCTTTCTGGGTTCATTTGTGTGAAAACAAGGTCCAATAAGGCTGAAACGTTACAGGAAGGTAGAATCTATTCGGTTGTAAGTGATCTGAACGTTTCATGATGGTAGCACTTTCCTAAGGGGGTCAAACCATGTCCCAAATGTCACCGGATCTGGTGTCAATTTAAAGTAGTAGTCCAGTTACACATTTGTGGGCTTATAACTTGGCTTCTGAATGTCCTAGAGAGATCAGGGTTGTTTTAGTGTACTCCAATCAACAGCCCCTACAACCACAAAAAGGATTGGAGTCATTAGCACTTATGGTTCTTAAATGGCACCCAGAATTATGTTGCACGAAGCACAATTTCACTTCATTCTGGGTCCATTTGTGTGAAAACAAGGTCCAATCAGGCTGAGACGCTACAAGAAGGTAGAATCTATTGAGTTGTAAGTGATCTGAATGTTTCAAGATGATCGCACATTCCTATAGGGGGTAAAACCATGTCCCAAAGGTCACCGGGCCTGGTGTCACTTTAAAGAAGTAGTCCAGTTACATCTTTGTGGGCTTCTAACTTGGCTTCTGAATGTCCTAGAGAGGTTAGGTTTGTTTTAGTGTACTCCAATCAACAGCCCCTACAACCACAAAAAGGAATGGAGTCATTAGCACTTATGGTTTGTAAATGGCACCCAGAATTATGTTGCACGAAGCACAATTTCACATCATTCTGGGTCCATTTGTGTGAAAACAAGGTCCAATCAGGCTGAAACGTTACAAGAAGGTAGAATCTATTGAGTTGTAAGTGATATGAACGTTTCATGATGATCGCACATTCCTATAGGGGGTTAAACCATGTCCCAAAGGTCACCGGGCCTGGTGTCACTTTAAAGAAGTAGTCCAGTTACACCTTTGTGGGCTTATAACTTGGCTTCTGAATGTCCTAGAGAGGTCAGGTTTGTTTTAGTGTACTCCAATCAACAGCCCCTACAACCACAAAAAGGAATGGAGTCATTAGCACTTATGGTTTGTAAATGGCACCCAGAATTATGTTGCACGAAGCACAATTTCACATCTTTCTGGGTTCATTTGTGTGAAAACAAGGTCCAATCAGGCTGAAACGTTACAGGAAGGTAGAATCTATTCAGTTGTAAGTGATCTGAACGTTTCATGATGATAGCACTTTCCTAAGGGGGTCAAACCATGTCCCAAATGTCACCGGATCTGGTGTCAATTTAAAGTAGTAGTCCAGTTACACATTTGTTGGCTTATAACTTGGCTTCTGAATGTCCTAGAGAGATCAGGGTTGTTTTAGTGTACTCCAATCAACAGCCCCTACAACCACAAAAAGGATTGGAGTCATTAGCACTTATGGTTCTTAAATGGCACCCAGAATTATGTTGCACGAAGCACAATTTCACTTCATTCTGGGTCCATTTGTGTGAAAACAAGGTCCAATCAGGCTGAGACGCTACAAGAAGGTAGAATCTATTGAGTTGTAAGTGATCTGAATGTTTCAAGATGATCGCACATTCCTATAGGGGGTAAAACCATGTCCCAAAGGTCACCGGGCCTGGTGTCACTTTAAAGAAGTAGTCCAGTTACATCTTTGTGGGCTTATAACTTGGCTTCTGAATGTCCTAGAGAGGTTAGGTTTGTTTTAGTGTACTCCAATCAACAGCCCCTACAACCACAAAAAGGAATGGAGTCATTAGCACTTATGGTTCTTAAATGGCACCCAGAATTATGTTGCACGAAGCACAATTTCACATCGTTCTGGGTCCATTTGTGTGAAAACAAGGTCCAATCAGGCTGAAACGTTACAGGAAGGTAGAATCTATTGAGTTGTAAGTGATCTGAACGTTTCATGATGATAGCACTTTCCTAAGGGGGTCAAACCATGTCCCAAAGGTCACCGGATCTGGTGTCACTTTAAAGAATTAGTCCAGTTACACATTTGTGGGCTTATAACTTGGCTTCTGAATGTCCTAGAGAGATCAGGTTTGTTTTAGTGTACTCAAATCAACAGCCCCTACAACCACAAAAAGGAATGGAGTCATTAGCTTTCATGGTTTGTAAATGGCACCCAGAATTATGTTGCACGAAGCACAATTTCACATCATTCTGGGTCCATTTGTGTGAAAACAAGGTCCAATCAGGCTGAAACGTTACAAGAAGGTAGAATCTATTGAGTTGTAAGTGATCTGAACGTTTCATGATGATCGCACATTCCTATAGGGGGTCAAACCATGTCCCAAAGGTCACCGGGCCTGGTGTCACTTTAAAGAAGTAGTCCAGTTACATCTTTGTGGGCTTCTAACTTGGCTTCTGAATGTCCTAGAGAGGTCAGGTTTGTTTTAGTGTACTCCAATCAACAGCCCCTACAACCACAAAAAGGAATGGAGTCATTAGCACTTATGGTTTGTAAATGGCACCCAGAATTATGTTGCACGAAGCACAATTTCACATCATTCTGGGTTCATTTGTGTGAAAACAAAGTCCAATCAGGCTGAAACGTTACAGGAAGGTAGAATCTATTGAGTTGTAAGTGATCTGAACGTTTCATGATGATAGCACTTTCCTAAGGGGGTCAAACCATGTCCCAAAGGTCACCGGATCTGGTGTCAATTTAAAGAAGTAGTCCAGTTACACATTTGTGGGCTTATAACTTGGCTTCTGAATGTCCTAGAGAGATCAGGTTTGTTTTAGTATACTCCAATCAACAGCCCCTACAACCACAAAAAGGAATGGAGTCATTAGCACTTATGGTTTTTAAATGGCACCCAGAATTATGTTGCACGAAGCACAATTTCACATCATTCTGGGTTCATTTGTGAGAAAACAAGGTCCAATCAGGCTGAAACGTTACAGGAAGGTAGAATCTATTGAGTTGTAAGTGATCTGAACGTTTCATGATGATAGCACTTTCCTAAGGGGGTCAAACCATGTCCCAAATGTCACCGGATCTGGTGTCAATTTAAAGTAGTAGTCCAGTTACACATTTGTGGGCTTATAACTTGGCTTCTGAATGTCCTAGAGTGGTCAGGTTTATTTTAATGTACTCTAATCAACAGCCCATACAACCACAAAAAGGAATGGAGTCATTAGCACTTATGGTTTGTAAATTGCACCCAGAATTATGTTGCACGAAGCAAAATTTCACATCATTCTGGGTTCATTTGTGTGAAAACAAGGTCCAATCAGGCAGAAACGTTACAGGAAGGTAGAATCTATTGAGTTGTAAGTGATCTGAACGTTTCATGATGATAGCACTTTCCTATAGGGGGTCAAACCATGTCCCAAAGGTCACCGGGCCTGGTGTCACTTTAAAGAAGTAGTCCAGTTACACCTTTGTGGGCTTATAACTTGGCTTCTGAATGTCCTAGAGAGATCAGGGTTGTTTTAGTGTACTCCAATCAACAGCTCCTACAACCACAAAAAGGAATGGAGTCATTAGCACTTATGGTTCTTAAATGGCACCCAGAATTATGTTGCACGAAGCACAATATCACATCATTCTGGGTCCATTTGTGTGAAAACAAGGTCCAATCAGGCTGAAACGTTACAGGAAGGTAGAATCTATTGAATTGTAAGTGATCTGAACGTTTCAAGATGATCACACATTCCTATAGGGGTAAAACCTACTTACATACTTTCAGCCTGATTGGACCTTGTTTTCACACAAATGGACCCAGAATGATGTGAAATTGTTCTTCGTGCAACATAATTCTGGGTGCCATTTAAAAACCATAAGTGCTAATGACTCCATTCCTTTTTGAGGTTGTAGGGGCTGTTGATTGGAATACACTAAAACAAACCTGATCTCTCTAGGACATTCAGAAGCCAAGTTATAAGCCCTCAAAGGTGTAACTGGACTACTTCTTTAAAGTGACACCAGGCCCGGTGACCTTTGGGACATGGTTTGACCCCCTTAGGAAAGTGCTATCATCATGAAACGTTCAGATCACTTTCAACTCAATAGATTCTACCTTCCTGTAACATTTCAGCCTGATTGTACCTTGTTTTCACACAAATGAACCCACAATGATGTGAAATTGTGCTTTGTGCAACATAATTCTGGGTGCCATTTACAAACCATAAGTGCTAATGACTCCATTCCTTTTTGTGGTTGTAGGGGCTGTTGGTTGGAGTACATTAAAACAAACCTGATCTCTCTAGGACATTCAGAAGCCAAGTTATAAGCCCACAAATGTGTAACTGGACTACTTCTTTAAATTGACACCAGATCCGGTGACCTTTGGGACATGGTTTGACCCCCTTAGGAAAGTGCTATGATCATGAAACGTTCAGATCACTTACAACTCAATAGATTCTACCTTCCTGTAACGTTTCAGCCTGACTGGACCTTGTTTTCACACAAATGAACCCAGAATGATGGGAAATTGAGCTTCGTGCAACATAATTCTGGGTGACATTTACAAACCATAAGTGCTAATGACTCCATTCCTTTTTGTGGTTGTAGGGGCTGTTGATTGGAGTACACTAAAACAAACCTGACCTCTCTAGGACATTCAGAAGCCAAGTTATAAGCCCACAACGGTGTAACTGGACAACTTCTTTAAAGTGACAACAGGCCCGGTGACCTTTGGGACATGGTTTTACCCCCTATAGGAATGTGCGATCATCTTGAAACGTTCAGATCAGTTACAACTCAATAGATTCTACCTTCCTGTAACGTTTCAGCCTGATTGGACCTTGTTTTCACACAAATGGACCCAGAATGATGTGAAATTGTGCTTCGTGCAACATAATTCTAGGTGCCATTTACAAACCATAAGTGCTAATGACTCCATTCCTTTTTGTGGTTGTAGGGGCTGTTGATTGGAGTACACTAAAACAAACCTGACCTCTCTAGGACATTCAGAAGCCAAGTTATAAGCCCACAAATGTGTAACTGGACTAGTTCTTTAAAGTGACACCAGATCCGGTGACATTTGGGAAATGGTTTGACCCCCTTAGGAAAGTGCTATCATCATGAAACGTTCAGATCACTTACAACTCAATAGATTCTACCTTCCTGTAACGTTTCAGCCTGATTGGACCTTGTTTTCACACAAATGAACCCAGAATGATGTGAAATTGTGCTTCGTGCAACATAATTCTGGGTGCCATTTACAAACCATAAGTGCTAATGACTCCATTCCTTTTTGTGGTTTTAGGGGCTGTTGATTGGAGTACACTAAAACAAACTAACCTCTCTAGGACATTCAGAAGCCAAGTTATAAGCCCACAAAGGTGTAACTGGACTACTACTTTAAAGTGACACCAGGCCCGGTGACCTTTGGGACATGGTTTTACCCCCTATAGGAATGTGCGATCATCTTGAAACATTCAGATCACTTACAACTCAATAGAATCTACCTTCTTGTAGCGTTTCAGCCTGATTGGACCTTGTTTTCACACAAATGGACCCAGAATGATGTGAAATTGTGCTTCGTGCAACATAATTCTGGGTGCCATTTACAAACCATAAGTGCTAATGACTCCATTCCTTTTTGTGGTTGTAGGGGCTGTTGATTGGAGTACACTAAAACAAGCCTGATCTCTCTAGGACATTCAGAAGCCAAGTTATAAGCCCACAAATGTGTAACTGGACTACTTCTTTAAATTGACACCAGTTCCGGTGACCTTTGGGACATGGTTTGACCCCCTTAGGAAAGTGCTATCATCATGAAACGTTCAAATCACTTACAACTCAGTAGATTCTACCTTCCTGTAACGTTTCAGCCTGATTGGACCTTGTTTTCACACAAATGAACCCAGAATGATGTGAAATTGTGCTTCGTGCAACATAATTCTGGGTGCCATTTACAAACCATAAGTGCTAATGACTCCACTCCTTTTTGTGGTTTTAGGGGCTGTTGATTGGAGTACACTAAAACAAACCTGACCTCTCTAGGACATTCAGAAGCCAAGTTATAAGCCCACAAAGGTGTAACTGGACTACTACTTTAAAGTGACACCAGGCCCGGTGACCTTTGGGACAGGGTTTTACCCCCTATGGGAATGTGCGATCATCTTGAAACGTTCAGATCACTTACAACTCAATAGATTCTACCTTCTTGTAGCGTTTCAGCCTGGTTGGACCTTGTTTTCACACAAATGGACCCAGAATGATGTGAAATTGTGCTTCGTGCAACATAATTCTGGGTGCCATTTACAAACCATAAGTGCTAATGACTCCATTCCTTTTTGTGGTTGTAGGGGCTGTTGATTGGAGTACACTAAAACAAACCTGATCTCTCTAGGACATTCAGAAGTCAAGTTATAAGCCCACAAATGTGTAACTGGACTAATACTTTAAATTGACACCAGATCCGGTGACCTTTGGGACATGGTTTGACCCCCTTAGGAAAGTGCTATCATCATGAAACATTCAGATCACTTACAACTCAATAGATTCTACCTTCCTGTAACGTTTCAGCCTGATTGGACCTTGTTTTCACACAAATGAACCCAGAATGATGTGAAATTGTGCTTCGTGCAACATAATTCTGGGTGCCATTTACAAACCATAAGTGCTAATGACTCCATTCCTTTTTGTGGTTGTAGGGGCTGTTGATTGGTGAACACTGAAACAAACCTAACCTCTCTAGGACATTCAGAAGCCAAGTTATAAGCCCACAAAGGTGTAACTGGACTACTTCTTTAAAGTGACACCAGGCCCGGTGACCTTTGGGACATGGTTTTACCCCCTATAGGAATGAGCGAACATCTTGAAACGTTCAGATCACTTACAACTCAATAGATTCTACCTTCTTGTAGCGTTTCAGCCTGATTGGACCTTGTTTTCACACAAATGGACCCAGAATGATGTGAAATTGTGCTTCGTGCAACATAATTCTGGGTGTCATTTACAAACCTTAAGTGCTAATGACTCCATTCCTTTTTGTGGTTGTAGGGGCTGTTGATTGGAGTACACTAAAACAAACCTGATCTCTCTAGGACATTCAGAAGCCAAGTTATAAGCCCACAAATGTGTAACTGGACTACTTCTTTAAATTGACACCAGATCCAGTGACCTTTGGGACATGGTTTGACCCCCTTAGGAAAGAGCTATCATCATGAAACGTTCAGATCACTTACAACTCAATAGATTCTACCTTCCTGTAACGTTTCAGCCTGATTGGACCTTGTTTTCACACAAATGGACCCAGAATGATGTGAAATTGTGCTTTGTGCAACATAATTCTAGGTGCCATTTACAAACCATAAATGCTAATGACTCCATTCCTTTTTGTGGTTGTAGGGGCTGTTGATTGGAGTACACTAAAACAAACCTGACCTCTCTAGGACATTCAGAATCCAAGTTATAAGCCCACAAATGTGTAACTGGACTACTTCTTTAAAGTGACACCAGATCCGGTGACATTTGGGAAATGGTTTGACCCCCTTAGGAAAGTGCTATCATCATGAAACGTTCAGATCACTTACAACTCAATAGATTCTACCTTCCTGTAACGTTTCAGCCTGATTGGACCTTGTTTTCACACAAATGAACCCAGAATGATGTGAAATTGTGCTTCGTGCAACATAATTCTGGGTGCCATTTACAAACCATAAGTGCTAATGACTCCATTCCTTTTTGTGGTTTTAGGGGCTGTTGATTGGAGTACACTAAAACAAACTAACCTCTCTAGGACATTCAGAAGCCAAGTTATAAGCCCACAAAGGTGTAACTGGACCACTACTTTAAAGTGACACCAGGCCCGGTGACCTTTGGGACATGGTTTGACCCCCTTAGGAAAGTGCTATCATCATGAAACGTTCAGATCACTTGCAACTCAATAGATTCTACCTTCCTGTAACGTTTCAGCCTGATTGGACCTTGTTTTCACACAAATGAACCCAGAATGATGTGAAATTGTGCTTCGTGCAACATAATTCTGGGTGCCATTTAAAAACCATAAGTGCTAATTGGGGTAATGGGGGCTGTTAATTGGAGTACGCTAAAACAAACCTGATCTCTCTAGGACATTCAGAAGCCAAGTTATAAGCCCACAAATGTGTAACTGGACTACTTCTTTAAATTGACACCAGTTCCGGTGACCTTTGGGACATGGTTTGACCCCCTTAGGAAAGTGCTATCATCATGAAACGTTCAAATCACTTACAACTCAGTAGATTCTACCTTCCTGTAACGTTTCAGCCTGATTGGACCTTGTTTTCACACAAATGAACCCAGAATGATGTGAAATTGTGCTTCGTGCAACATAATTCTGGGTGCCATTTACAAACCATAAGTGCTAATGACTCCACTCCTTTTTGTGGTTTTAGGGGCTGTTGATTGGAGTACACTAAAACAAACTAACCTCTCTAGGACATTCAGAAGCCAAGTTATAAGCCCACAAATGTGTAACTGGACTAATACTTTAAATTGACACCAGATCCGGTGACCTTTGGGACATGGTTTGACCCCCTTAGGAATGTGCGATCATCTTGAAACGTTCAGATCACTTACAACTCAATAGATTCTATCTTCCTGTAACGTTTCAGCCTGATTGGACCTTGTTTTCACACAAATGAACCCAGAATGATGTGAAATTGTGCTTCGTGCAACATAATTCTGGGTGCCATTTACAAACCCTAAGTGCTAATGACTCCATTCCTTTTTGTGGTTGTAGGGGCTGTTGATTGGTGAACACTGAAACAAACCTAACCTCTCTAGGACATTCAGAAGCCAAGTTATAAGCCCACAAAGGTGTAACTGGACTACTTCTTTAAAGTGACACCAGGCCCGGTGACCTTTGGGACATGGTTTTACCCCCTATAGGAATGAGCGAACATCTTGAAACGTTCAGATCACTTACAACTCAATAGATTCTACCTTCTTGTAGCGTTTCAGCCTGATTGGACCTTGTTTTCACACAAATGGACCCAGAATGATGTGAAATTGTGCTTCGTGCAACATAATTCTGGGTGTCATTTACAAACCTTAAGTGCTAATGACTCCATTCCTTTTTGTGGTTGTAGGGGCTGTTGATTGGAGTACACTAAAACAAACCTGATCTCTCTAGGACATTCAGAAGCCAAGTTATAAGCCCACAAATGTGTAACTGGACTACTTCTTTAAATTGACACCAGATCCAGTGACCTTTGGGACATGGTTTGACCCCCTTAGGAAAGAGCTATCATCATGAAACGTTCAGATCACTTACAACTCAATAGATTCTACCTTCCTGTAACGTTTCAGTCTGATTGGACCTTGTTTTCACACAAATGGACCCAGAATGATGTGAAATTGTGCTTTGTGCAACATAATTCTAGGTGCCATTTACAAACCATAAATGCTAATGACTCCATTCCTTTTTGTGGTTGTAGGGGCTGTTGATTGGAGTACACTAAAACAAACCTGACCTCTCTAGGACATTCAGAATCCAAGTTATAAGCCCACAAATGTGTAACTGGACTACTTCTTTAAAGTGACACCAGATCCGGTGACATTTGGGAAATGGTTTGACCCCTTTAGGAAAGTGCTATCATCATGAAACGTTCAGATCACTTACAACTCAATAGATTCTACCTTCCTGTAACGTTTCAGCCTGATTGGACCTTGTTTTCACACAAATGAACCCAGAATGATGTGAAATTGTGCTTCGTGCAACATAATTCTGGGTGCCATTTACAAACCATAAGTGCTAATGACTCCATTCCTTTTTGTGGTTTTAGGGGCTGTTGATTGGAGTACACTAAAACAAACTAACCTCTCTAGGACATTCAGAAGCCAAGTTATAAGCCCACAAAGGTGTAACTGGACCACTACTTTAAAGTGACACCAGGCCCGGTGACCTTTGGGACATGGTTTGACCCCCTTAGGAAAGTGCTATCATCATGAAACGTTCAGATCACTTACAACTCAGTAGATTCTACCTTCCTGTAACGTTTCAGCCTGATTGGACCTTGTTTTCACACAAATGAACCCAGAATGATGTGAAATTGTGCTTCGTGCAACAAAATTCCGGGTGCCATTTACAAACCATAAGTGCTAATATCTCCATTCCTTTTTGTGGTTGATAGGGGCTGTTGATTGGAGTACATTAAAACAAACCTGATATCTCTAGGACATTCAGAAGCCATGTTATAAGCCCACAAATGTGTAACTGGACTGCTTCTTTAAATTAACACCAGATCCGGTGACCTTTGGGACATGGTTTGACCCCCTTAGGAAAATGCTATCATCATGAAACGTTCAGATCACTTACAACTCAATAGATTCTACCTTCCTGTAACGTTTCAGCCTGATTGGACCTTGTTTTCACACAAATGAACCCAGAATGATGTGAAATTGTGCTTCGTGCAACATAATTCTGGGTGCCATTTACAAACCATAAGTGCTAATGACTCCATTCCTTTTTGTGTTTGTAGGGTCTCTTGATTGGAGTACATTAAAACAAACCTGATCTCTCTAGGACATTCAGAAGCCAAGTTATAAGCACACAAATGTGTAACTGGACTACTTCTTTAAATTGACACCAGATCCGGTGACCTTTGGGACATGGTTTGACCCCCTTAGGAAAGTGCTATCATCATGAAACGTTCAGATCACTTACAACTAAATAGATTCTACCTTCCTGTAACGTTTCAGCCTGATTGGACCTTGTTTTCACACAAATGATCCCAGAATGATGTGAAATTGTGCTTCGTGCAACATAATTCTGGGTGCCATTTACATACCATAAGTGCTAATGACTCCATTCCTTTTTGTGGTTGTAGAGGCTGTTGATTGGAGTACATTAAAACAAACCTGATATCTCTAGGACATTCAGAAGCCAAGTTATAAGCCCACAAATGTGTAACTGGACTACTTCTTTAAATTGACACCAGATCCGGTGACCTTTGCGACATGGTTTGACCCCCTTAGGAAAGTGCTATCATCATGAAACGTTCAGATCACTTACAACTCAATAGATTCTACCTTCCTGTAACGTTTCAGCCTGATTGGACCTTGTTTTCACACAAATGAACCCAGAATGATGTGAAATTGTGCTTCGTGCAACATAATTCTGGGTGCCATTTAAAAACCATAATTGCTAATGACTCCATTCCTTTTTGTGGTTGTAGGGGCTGTTGATTGGAGTATACTAAAACAAGCCTGATCTCTCTAGGACATTCAGAAGCCAAGTTATAAGCCCACAAATGAGTAACTGGACTACTTCTTTAAATTGACACCAGATCCGGTGGCCTTTGGGACATGGTTAGACCCCCTTAGGAAAGTGCTATCATCATGAAATGTTCAGATCACTTACAACTCAATAGATTCTACCTTCCTGTAAGGTGTCAGCCTGATTGGACCTTGTTTTCACACAAATGAACCCAGAATAATGTGAAATTGTGCTTCGTGCAACATAATTCTGGGTGCCATTTACAAACCATAAGTGCTAATGACTCCATTCCTTTTTGTTGTTGTAGGGGCTGTTGATTGGAGTACACTAAAACAAACCTGACCTCTCTAGGACATTCAGAAGCCAAGTTATAAGCCCACAAAGGTGTAACTGGACTACTTCTTTAAAGTGACACCAGGCCCGGTGACCTTTGGGACATGGTTTGACCCCCTATAGGAATGTGCGATCATCATGAAACGTTCAGATCACTTACAACTCAATAGATTCTACCTTCTTGTAACGTTTCAGCCTGATTGAACCTTGTTTTCACACAAATGGACCCAGAATGATGTGAAATTGTGCTTCGTGCAACATAATTCTGGGTGCCATTTACAAACCATAAGTGCTAATGACTCCATTCCTTTTGTGGTTGTAGGGGCTGTTGATTGGAGTACACTAAAACAAACCTGATCTCTCTAGGACATTCAGAAGCCAAGTTATAAGCCCACCAATGTGTAACTGGACTACTTCTTTAAAGTGACACCAGGCCCGGTGACCTTTGGGAGATGGTTTGACCCCCTATAGGAATGTGATATCATCATGAAACGTTCAGATCACTTACAACTCAATAGATTCTACCTTCTTGTAACGTTTCAGCCTGATTGGACCTTGTTTTCACACAAATGGACCCAGAATGATGTGAAATTGTGCTTCATGCAACATAATTCTGGGTGCCATTTACAAACCATAAGTGCTAATGACTCCATTCCTTTTGTGGTTGTAGGGGCTGTTGATTGGAGTACACTAAAACAAACCTGATCTCTCTGGGACATTCAGAAGCCAAGTTATAAGCCCACAAATGTGTAACTGGACTACTTCTTTAAATTGACACCAGATCCGGTGACCTTTGGGACATGGTTTGATCCCCTTAGGAAAGCGCTATCATCATGAAACATTCAGATCACTTACAACTAAATAGATTCTACCTTCCTGTAACATTTCAGCCTGATTGGACCTTGTTTTCACACAAATGAACCCAGAATGATGTGAAATTGTGCTTCGTGCAACATAATTCTGGGTGCCATTTACAAACCATAAATGCTAATGACTCCATTCCTTTTTGTGGTTGTAGGGGCTGTTGATTGGAGTACATTAAAACAAACCTGATCTCTCTAGGACATTCAGAAGCCAAGTTATAAGCCCACAAATGTGTAACTGGACTACTTCTTTAAATTGACACCAGATCCGGTGACCTTTGGGACATGGTTTGACCCCCTTAGGAAAGTGCTATCATCATGAAACGTTCAGATCACTTACAACTCAATAGATTCTACCTTCCTGTAACGTTTCAGCCTGATTGGACCTTGTTTTCACACAAATGGACCCAGAATGATGTGAAATTGTGCTTCGTGCAACATAATTCTGGGTGCCATTTACAAACCATAAGTGCTAATGACTCCATTCCTTTTTGTGGTTGTAGGGGCTGTTGATTGGAGTACACTAAAACAAACCTGACCTCTATAGGACATTCAGAAGCCAAGTTATAAGCCCACAAATGTGTAACTGGACTACTTCTTTAAAGTGACACCAGGCCCGGTGACCTTTGGGACATGGTTTGACCCCCTATAGGAATTTGAGATCATCATAAAACTTTCAGATCACTTACAACTCAATAGATTCTACCTTCTTGTAACGTTTCAGCCTGATTGGACCTTGTTTTCACACAAATGGACCCAGAATGATGTGAAATTGTGCTTTGTGCAACATAATTCTGGGTGCCATTTACAAACCATAAATGCTAATGACTTCATTCCTTTTTGTGGTTGTAGGGGCTGTTGATTGGAGTACATTAAAACAAACCTGATCTCTCTAGGACATTCAGAAGCCAAGTTATAAGCCCACAAATGTGTAACTGGACTACTTCTTTAAAGTGACACCAGATCCGGTGACCTTTGGGACATGGTTTGACCCCCTTAGGAAAGTGCTATCATCATGAAATGTTCAGATCACTTACAACTCAATAGATTCTACCTTCCTGTAACGTTTCAGCCTGATTGGACCTTGTTTTCACACAAATGGACCCAGAATGATGTGAAATTGTGCTTCGTGCAACATAATTCTGGGTGCCATTTACAAACCATAAGTGCTAATGACTCCATTCCTTTTTGTGGTTGTAGGGGCTGTTGATTGGAGTACACTAAAACAAACCTGACCTCTCTAGGACATTCAGAAGCCAAGTTATAAGCCCACCAATGTGTAACTGGACTACTTCTTTAAAGTGACACCAGGCCCGGTGACCTTTGGGAGATGGTTTGACCCCCTATAGGAATGTGATATCATCATGAAACGTTCAGATCACTTACAACTCAATAGATTCTACCTTCTTGTAACGTTTCAGCCTGATTGGACCTTGTTTTCACACAAATGGACCCAGAATGATGTGAAATTGTGCTTCGTGCAACATAATTCTGGGTGCCATTTACAAACCATAAGTGCTAATGACTCCATTCCTTTTGTGGTTGTAGGGGCTGTTGATTGGAGTACACTAAAACAAACCTGATCTCTCTGGGACATTCAGAAGCCAAGTTATAAGCCCACAAATGTGTAACTGGACTACTTCTTTAAATTGACACCAGATCCGGTGACCTTTGGGACATGGTTTGATCCCCTTAGGAAAGCGCTATCATCATGAAACGTTCAGATCACTTACAACTAAATAGATTCTACCTTCCTGTAACGTTTCAGCCTGATTGGACCTTGTTTTCACACAAATGAACCCAGATTGATGTGAAATTGTGCTTCGTGCAACATAATTCTGGGTGCCATTTACAAACCATAAATGCTAATGACTCCATTCCTTTTTGTGGTTGTAGGGGCTGTTGATTGGAGTACATTAAAACAAACCTGATCTCTCTAGGACATTCAGAAGCCAAGTTATAAGCCCACAAATGTGTAACTGGACTACTTCTTTAAATTGACACCAGATCCGGTGACCTTTGGGACATGGTTTGACCCCCTTAGGAAAGTGCTATCATCATGAAACGTTCAGATCACTTACAACTCAATAGATTCTACCTTCCTGTAACGTTTCAGCCTGACTGGACCTTGTTTTCACACAAATGGACCCAGAATGATGTGAAATTGTGCTTCGTGCAACATAATTCTGGGTGCCATTTACAAACCATAAGTGCTAATGACTCCATTCCTTTTTGTGGTTGTAGGGGCTGTTGATTGGAGTACACTAAAACAAACCTGACCTCTATAGGACATTCAGAAGCCAAGTTATAAGCCCACAAATGTGTAACTGGACTACTTCTTTAAAGTGACACCAGGCCCGGTGACCTTTGGGACATGGTTTGACCCCCTATAGGAATTTGGGATCATCATAAAACTTTCAGATCACTTACAACTCAATAGATTCTACCTTCTTGTAACGTTTCAGCCTGATTGGACCTTGTTTTCACACAAATGGACCCAGAATGATGTGAAATTGTGCTTTGTGCAACATAATTCTGGGTGCCATTTACAAACCATAAGTGGTAATGACTCCATTCCTTTTTGTGGTTGTAGGGGCTGTTGATTGGAGCATACTAAAACAAACCTGATCTCTCTAGGACATTCAGAAGCCAAGTTATAAGCCTACAAATGTGTAACTGGACTACTTCTTTAAATTGACACCAGATCCGGTGACCTTTGGGACATGGTTTGACCCCCTTAGGAAAGCGCTATCATCATGAAACGTTCAGATCACTTACAACTCAATAGATTCTAGCTTCCAGTAACGTTTCAGCCTGATTGGACCTTGTTTTCACACAAATGAACCCAGAATGATGTGAAATTGTGCTTCGTGCAAAATAATTCTGGGTGCCATTTACAAACCATAAGTGCTAATGACTCCATTCCTTTTTGTGGTTGTAGGGGCTGTTGATTGGAGTACACTAAAACAAACCTAACCTCTCTAGGACATTCAGAAGCCAAGTTATAAGCCCACAAAGGTGTAACTGGACTACTTCTTTAAAGTGACACTTGGCCCGGTGACCTTTGGGACATGGTTTGACCCCCTATAGGAATGTGCGATCATCTTGAAACGTTCAGATCACTTACAACTCAATAGATTCTACCTTCTTGTAGCGTTTCAGCCGGATTAGACCTTGTTTTCACACAAATTGACCCAGAATCATGTGAAATTGTGCTTCGTGCAACATAATTCTGGGTGCCACTTACAAACCATAAGTGCTAATGACTCCATTCCTTTTTGTGGTTGTAGGGGCTGTTAATTGGAGTACATTAAAACAAACCTGATCTCTCTAGGACATTCAGAAGCCAAGTTATAAGCCCACAAATGTGTAACTGGACTACTTCTTTAAATTGACACCAGATCCAGTGACCTTTGGCACATGGTTTGACCCCCTTAGGAAAGTGCTATCATCATGAAACGTTCAGATCAGTTACAACTGAATAGATTCTACCTTCCTGTAACGTTTCAGCCTGATTGGACCTTGTTTTCACACAAATGGACCCAGAATGATGTGAAATTGTGCTTCGTGCAAAATAATTCTGGGTGCCATTTACAAACCATAAGTGCTAATGACTCCATTCCTTTTTGTGGTTGTAGGGGCTGTTGATTGGAGTACACTAAAACAAACCTAACCTCTCTTGGACATTCAGAAGCCAAGTTATAAGCCCACAAAGGTGTAACTGGACTACTTCTTTAAAGTGACACTTGGCCCGGTGACCTTTGGGACATGGTTTGACCCCCTAGAGGAATGTGCGATCATCTTGAAACGTTCAAATCACTTACAACTCAATAGATTCTACCTTCTTGTAGCGTTTCAGCCGGATTGGACCTTGTTTTCACACAAATTGACCCAGAATGATGTGAAATTGTGCTTCGTGCAACATAATTCTGGGTGCCACTTACAAACCATAAGTGCTAATGACTCCATTCCTTTTTGTGGTTGTAGGGGCTGTTGATTGGAGTACACTAAAACAAACTAACCTCTCTAGGACATTCAGAAGCCAAGTTATAAGCCCACAAAGGTGTAACTGGACTACTACTTTAAAGTGACACTAGGCCCGGTGACCTTTGGAACATGGTTTTACCCCCTATAGGAATGTGCGATCATCTTGAAACGTTCAGATCACTTACTACTCAATAGATTCTACCTTCTTGTAGCGTTTCAGCCTGATTTGACCTTGTTTTCACACAAATGGACCCAGAATGATGTGAAATTGTGCTTCGTGCAACATAATTCTGGGTGCCATTTACAAACCATAAGTGCTAATGACTCCATTCCTTTTTGTGGTTGTAGGGGCTGTTGATTGGAGTACACTAAAACAAACCTGATCTCTCTAGGACATTCAGAAGCCAAGTTATAAGCCCACAAATGTGTAACTGGACTACTTCTTTAAAGTGACACCAGATCTGGTGACTTTTGGGACATGGTTTGACCCCCTTAGGAAAGTGCTATCATCATGAAACGTTCAGATCACTTGCAACTCAATAGATTCTACCTTCCTGTAACGTTTCAGCCTGATTGGACCTTGTTTTCACACAAATGAACCCAGAATGATGTGAAATTGTGCTTCGTGCAACATAATTCTGGGTGCCATTTAAAAACCATAAGTGCTAATGACTCCATTCCTTTTTGGGGTAATGGGGGCTGTTAATTGGAGTACGCTAAAACAAACCTGATCTCTCTAGGACATTCAGAAGCCAAGTTATAAGCCCACAAATGTCTAACTGGACTACTTCTTTAAATTGACCCCAGTTCCGGTGACCTTTGGGACATGGTTTGACCCTATTAGGAAAGTGCTATCATCATGAAACGTTCAGATCACTTACAACTCAGTAGATTCTACCTTCCTGTAACGTTTCAGCCTGATTGGACCTTGTTTTCACACAAATGAACCCAGAATGATGTGAAATTGTGCTTCGTGCAACATAATTCTGGGTGCCATTTACAAACCATAAGTGCTAATATCTCCATTCCTTTTTGTGGTTGTAGGGGCTGTTGATTGGAGTACATTAAAACAAACCTAACCTCTCTAGGACATTCAGAAGCCAAGTTATAAGCCCACAAAGGTGTAACTGGACTACTTCTTTAAAGTGACACCAGGCCCGGTGACCTTTGGGAAATGGTTTTACCCCCTATAGGAATGTGCGATCATCTTGAAACGTTCAGATCACTTACAAAATAGATTCTACCTTCTTGTAGCGTTTCAGCCTGATTGGACCTTGTTTTCACACAAATGGACCCAGAATGATGTGAAATTGTGCATCGTGCAACATAATTCTGGGTGCCATTTACAAACCATAAGTGCTAATGACTCCATTCCTTTTTGTGTTTGTAGGGGCTCTTGATTGGAGTACATTAAAACAAACCTGATCTCTCTAGGACATTCAGAAGCCAAGTTATAAGCCCACAAATGTGTAACTGGACTACTTCTTTAAGTTGACACCAGATCCGGTGACCTTTGGGACATGGTTTGACCCCCTAAGGAAAGTGCTATCATCATGAAACGTTCAGATCACTTACAACTCAATACATTCTACCTTCCTGTAACGTTTCAGCCTGATTGGACCTTGTTTTCACACAAATGAACCCAGAATGATGTGAAATTGTGCTTCGTGCAACATAATTCTGGGTGCCATTTACATACCATAAGTGCTAATGACTCCATTCCTTTTTGTGGTTGTAGGGGCTGTTGATTGGAGTACATTAAAACAAACCTGATATCTCTAGGACATTCAGAAGCCAAGTTATAAGCCCACAAATGTGTAACTGGACTACTTCTTTAAAGTGACACCAGATCCGGTGACCTTTGCAACATGGTTTGATCCCCTTAGGAAAGTGCTATCATCATGAAACGTTCAGATCACTTACAACTCAATAGATTCTACCTTCCTGTAACGTTTCAGCCTGATTGGACCTTGTTTTCACACAAATGGACCCAGAACGATGTGAAATTGTGCTTCGTGCAACATAATTCTGGGTGCCATTTAAGAACCATAAGTGCTAATGACTCCATTCCTTTTTGTGGTTGTAGGGGCTGTTGATTGGAGTACACTAAAACAAACCTAACCTGTCTAGGACATTCAGAAGCCAAGTTATAAGCCCACAAAGATGTAACTGGACTACTTCTTTAAAGTGACACCAGGCCCGGTGACCTTTGGGACATGGTTTTACCCCCTATAGGAATGTGCGATCATCTTGAAACATTCAGATCACTTACAACTCAATAGATTCTACCTTCTTGTAGCGTCTCAGCCTGATTGGACCTTGTTTTCACACAAATGGACCCAGAATGAAGTGAAATTGTGCTTCGTGCAACATAATTCTGGGTGCCATTTAAGAACCATAAGTGCTAATGACTCCAATCCTTTTTGTGGTTGTAGGGGCTGTTGATTGGAGTACACTAAAACAACCCTGATCTCTCTAGGACATTCAGAAGCCAAGTTATAAGCCCACAAATGTGTAACTGGACTACTACTTTAAATTGACACCAGATCCGGTGACATTTGGGACATGGTTTGACCCCCTTGGGAAAGTGCTATCATCATGAAACGTTCAGATCACTTACAACTCAATAAATTCTACCTTCCTGTAACGTTTCAGCCTGATTGGACCTTGTTTTCACACAAATGAACCCAGAATGATGTGAAATTGTGCTTCGTGCAACATAATTCTGGGTGCCATTTAAAAAGCATAAGTGCTAATGACTCCATTCCTTTTTGTGGTTGTAGGGGCTGTTGATTGGAGTATACTAAAACAAACCTGATCTCTCTAGGACATTCAGAAGCCAAGTTATAAGCCCACAAATGTGTAACTGGACTACTTCTTTAAATTGACACCAGATCCGGTGACCTTTGGGACACGGTTTGACCCCCTTAGGAAAGTGCTATCATCATGAAACGTTCAGATCACTTACAACTGAATAGATTCTACCTTCCTGTAACGTTTCAGCCTGATTGGACCTTGTTTTCACACAAATGAACCCAGAATGATGTGAAATTGTGCTTCGTGCAACATAATTCTGGGTGCCATTTACAAACCATAAGTGCTAATGACTCCATTCCTTTTTGTGGTTGTAGGGGCTGTTGATTGGAGTACACTAAAACAAACCTGACCTCTCTAGGACATTCAGAAGCCAAGTTATAAGCCCACAAAGGTGTAACTGGACTACTTCTTTAAAGTGACACCAGGCCCGGTGACCTTTGGGACATGGTTTAACCCCCTATAGGAATGTGCGATCATCATGAAACGTTCATATCACTTACAACTCAATAGATTCTACCTTCTTGTAACGTTTCAGCCTGATTGGACCTTGTTTTCACACAAATGGACCCAGAATGATGTGAAATTGTGCTTCGTGCAACATAATTCTGGGTGCCATTTACAAACCATAAGTGCTAATGACTCCATTCCTTTTTGTGGTTGTAGGGGCTGTTGATTGGAGTACACTAAAACAAACCTAACCTCTCTAGGACATTCAGAAGCCAAGTTATAAGCCCACAAAGATGTAACTGGACTACTTCTTTAAAGTGACACCAGGCCCGGTGACCTTTGGGACATGGTTTTACCCCCTATAGGAATGTGCGATCATCTTGAAACATTCAGATCACTTACAACTCAATAGATTCTACCTTCTTGTAGCGTCTCAGCCTGATTGGACCTTGTTTTCACACAAATGGACCCAGAATGAAGTGAAATTGTGCTTCGTGCAACATAATTCTGGGTGCCATTTAAGAACCATAAGTGCTAATGACTCCAATCCTTTTTGTGGTTGTAGGGGCTGTTGATTGGAGTACACTAAAACAACCCTGATCTCTCTAGGACATTCAGAAGCCAAGTTATAAGCCCACAAATGTGTAACTGGACTACTACTTTAAATTGACACCAGATCCGGTGACATTTGGGACATGGTTTGACCCCCTTAGGAAAGTGCTATCATCATGAAACGTTCAGATCACTTACAACTGAATAGATTCTACCTTCCTGTAACGTTTCAGCCTGATTGGACCTTGTTTTCACACAAATGAACCCAGAAAGATGTGAAATTGTGCTTCGTGCAACATAATTCTGGGTGCCATTTACAAACCATAAGTGCTAATGACTCCATTCCTTTTTGTGGTTGTAGGGGCTGTTGATTGGAGTACACTAAAACAAACCTGACCTCTCTAGGACATTCAGAAGCCAAGTTATAAGCCCACAAAGGTGTAACTGGACTACTTCTTTAAAGTGACACCAGGCCCGGTGACCTTTGGGACATGGTTTAACCCCCTATAGGAATGTGCGATCATCATGAAACGTTCATATCACTTAAAACTCAATAGATTCTACCTTCTTGTAACGTTTCAGCCTGATTGGACCTTGTTTTCACACAAATGGACCCAGAATGATGTGAAATTGTGCTTCGTGCAACATAATTCTGGGTGCCATTTACAAACCATAAGTGCTAATGACTCCATTCCTTTTTGTGGTTGTAGGGGCTGTTGATTGGAGTACACTAAAACAAACCTAACCTCTCTAGGACATTCAGAAGCCAAGTTATAAGCCCACAAAGATGTAACTGGACTACTTCTTTAAAGTGACACCAGGCCCGGTGACCTTTGGGACATGGTTTTACCCCCTATAGGAATGTGCGATCATCTTGAAACATTCAGATCACTTACAACTCAATAGATTCTACCTTCTTGTAGCGTCTCAGCCTGATTGGACCTTGTTTTCACACAAATGGACCCAGAATGAAGTGAAATTGTGCTTCGTGCAACATAATTCTGGGTGCCATTTAAGAACCATAAGTGCTAATGACTCCAATCCTTTTTGTGGTTGTAGGGGCTGTTGATTGGAGTACACTAAAACAACCCTGATCTCTCTAGGACATTCAGAAGCCAAGTTATAAGCCCACAAATGTGTAACTGGACTACTACTTTAAATTGACACCAGATCCGGTGACATTTGGGACATGGTTTGACCCCCTTGGGAAAGTGCTATCATCATGAAACGTTCAGATCACTTACAACTCAATAAATTCTACCTTCCTGTAACGTTTCAGCCTGATTGGACCTTGTTTTCACACAAATGAACCCAGAATGATGTGAAATTGTGCTTCGTGCAACATAATTCTGGGTGCCATTTAAAAACCATAAGTGCTAATGACTCCATTCCTTTTTGTGGTTGTAGGGGCTGTTGATTGGAGTATACTAAAACAAACCTGATCTCTCTAGGACATTCAGAAGCCAAGTTATAAGCCCACAAATGTGTAACTGGACTACTTCTTTAAATTGACACCAGATCCGGTGACCTTTGGGACACGGTTTGACCCCCTTAGGAAAGTGCTATCATCATGAAATGTTCAGATCACTTACAACTGAATAGATTCTACCTTCCTGTAACGTTTCAGCCTGATTGGACCTTGTTTTCACACAAATGGACCCAGAATGATGTGAAATTGTGCTTCGTGCAACATAATTCTGGGTGCCATTTACAAACCATAAGTGCTAATGACTCCATTCCTTTTTGTGGTTGTAGGGGCTGTTGATTGGAGTACACTAAAACAAACCTGATCTCTCTAGGACATTCAGAAGCCAAGTTATAAGCCCACAAATGTGTAACTGGACTAATTCTTTAAAGTGACACCAGATCCGTTGACCTTTGGGACATGGTTTGACCCCCTTAGGAAAGTGCTATCATCATGAAACGTTCAGATAACTTACAACTCAATAGATTCTACCTTCTTGTAACGTTTCTGCCTGATTGGACCTTGTTTTCACACAAATGAACCCAGAATGATGTGAAATTGTGCTTCGTGCAACATAATTCTGGGTGCCATTTACAAACCATAAGTGCTAATGACTCCATTCCTTTTTGTGGTTGTAGGGGCTGTTGATTGGAGTACATTAAAACAAACCTGATCTCTCTAGGACATTCAGAAGCCAAGTTATAAGCCCACAAAGATGTAACTGGACTACTTCTTTAAAGTGACACCAGGCCCGGTGACCTTTGGGACATGGTTTTACCCCCTATAGGAATGTGCGATCATCTTGAAACGTTCAGATCACTTACAAATCAATAGATTCTACCTTCCTGTAACGTTTCAGCCTGATTGGACCTTGTTTTCACACAAATGGACCCAGAACGATGTGAAATTGTGCTTCGTGCTACATAATTCTGGGTGCCATTTAAGAACCATAAGTGCTAATGACTCCATTCCTTTTTGTGGTTGTAGGGGCTGTTGATTGGAGTACACTAAAACAAACCTAACCTCTCTAGGACATTCAGAAGCCAAGTTATAAGCCCACAAAGATGTAACTGGACTACTTCTTTAAAGTGACACCAGGCCCGGTGACCTTTGGGACATGGTTTTACCCCCTATAGGAATGTGCGATCATCTTGAAACATTCAGATCACTTACAACTCAATAGATTCTACCTTCTTGTAGCGTCTCAGCCTGATTGGACCTTGTTTTCACACAAATGGACCCAGAATGAAGTGAAATTGTGCTTCGTGCAACATAATTCTGGGTGCCATTTAAGAACCATAAGTGCTAATGACTCCAATCCTTTTTGTGGTTGTAGGGGCTGTTGATTGGAGTACACTAAAACAAACCTGATCTCTCTAGGACATTCAGAAGCCAAGTTATAAGCCCACAAATGTGTAACTGGACTACTTCTTTAAATTTACACCAGATCCGGTGACCTTTGGGACATGGTTTGACCCCCTTAGGAAAGTGCTATCATCATGAAACGTTCAGATCACTTACAACTCAATAGATTCTACCTTCCTGTAACGTTTCAGCCTGATTGGACCTTGTTTTCACACAAATGAACCCAGAATGATGTGAAATTGTGCTTCGTGCAACATAATTCTGGGTGCCATTTACAAACCATAAGTGCTAATGACTCCATTCCTTTATGTGGTTGTAGGGGCTGTTGATTGGAGTACACTAAAACAAACCTGACCTCTCTAGGACATTCAGAAACCAAGTTATAAGCCCACAAAGGTGTAACTGGACTACTTCTTTAAAGTGACACCAGGCCCGGTGACCTTTGGGACATGGTTTGACCCCCTATAGGAATGTGTGATCATCATGAAACGTTCATATCACTTACAACTCAATAGATTCTACCTTCTTGTAACGTTTCAGCGTGATTGGACCTTGTTTTCATACAAATGGACCCAGAATGATGTGAAATTGTGCTTCGTGCAACATAATTCTGGGTGCCATTTACAAACCATGAGTGCTAATGACTCCATGCCTTTTTGTTTTTGTAGGGGCTGTTGATTGGAGTACACTAAAACAAACCTGATCTCTCTAGGACATTCAGAAGCCAAGTTATAAGCCCACAAATGTGTAACTGGACTAATTCTTTAAAGTGACACCAGATCCGGTGACCTTTGGGACATGGTTTGACCCCCTTAGGAAAGTGCTATCATCATGAAACGTTCAGATCACTTACAACTCAATAGATTCTACCTTCCTGTAACGTTTCTGCCTGATTGGACCTTGTTTTCACACAAATGAACCCAGAATGATGTGAAATTGTGCTTCGTGCAACATAATTCTGGGTGCCATTTACAAACCATAAGTGCTAATGACTCCATTCCTTTTTGTGGTTGTAGGGGCTGTTGATTGGAGTACATTAAAACAAACCTGATCTCTCTAGGACATTCAGAAGCCAAGTTATAAGCCCACAAAGATGTAACTGGACTACTTCTTTAAATTGACACCAGGCCAGGTGACCTTTGGGACATGGTTTTACCTCCTATAGGAATGTGCGATCATCTTGAAACGTTCAGATCACTTACAACTCAATAGATTCTACCTTCCTGTAACATTTCAGCCTGATTGGACCTTGTTTTCACACAAATGGACCCAGAATGATGTGAAATTGTGCTTCGTGCAACATAATTCTGGGTGCCATTTAAGAACCATAAGTGCTAATGACTCCATTCCTTTTTGTGGTTGTAGGGGCTGTTGATTGGAGTACACTAAAACAAACCTAACCTCTCTAGGACATTCAGAAGCCAAGTTATAAGCCCACAAAGATGTAACTGGACTACTTCTTTAAAGTGACACCAGGCCCGGTGACCTTTGGGACATGGTTTTACCCCCTATAGGAATGTGCGATCATCTTGAAACGTTCAGATCACTTACAACTCAATAGATTCTACCTTCTTGTAGCGTCTTAAGCCTGATTTATGCTTCTCCGTCTGCGTCAGTGCGGAGACACGCAACGCCATTATCCGTCCTTGCGTAGGGCTCCGGCAGGCACGCAAGTACGTACGGAGTCGAGCCCACTTTTTTAAACATCCGTCGAACGAGACGGATTACGCAAGCTTGTGATTGGTCAGGACGCCGCTGTTGTTTACAGCGCCGCCATTGCAAAGAGAGCCGAGGATAACTAGCGGCAGACACGGAGAAGCTTGAAGAATACCTCGCGAAAAAAACTCTAAAAATATGAACGTTTAATTCTCCCGTGACTGGAGGAGTGAAAAGATGCGCAGCAAGCGTTTTATTTGTGGATGGAAATGACAGGAAACGTGGGTTTAGAGGTGGGGAGTGCATGAAGCGGTGGGAGAATGAGAGACAAATACGTCCGTGTTAAAAGTATCTTATGTACACAAAAAACACAATATAAACACACGATCGTGGACCGATACATGACAGGATACCACAGAACAGCGCTACGCCCTCTGCTGTCCTGTCAGGCAATTGCTTTGCAACACTCCCCAGGAGACGGAGAAGTAAAAGCGCAAAACGCTTCCGTCAATCCGTGCGTGTCTGTCCCTTGCGGAGCTGACGGAGAAGCATAAACCAGGCTTCAGCCTGATTGGACCTTGTTTTCACACAAATGGACCCAGAATGAAGTGAAATTGTGCTTCGTGCACCATAATTCTGGGTGCCATTTACAAACCATAAGTGCTAATGACTCCATTCCTTTTTGTGGTTGTAGGGGCTGTTGATTGGAGTACACTAAAACAAACCTGATCTCTCTAGGACATTCAGAAGCCAAGTTATAAGCCCACAAATGTGTAACTGGACTACTTCTTTAAATTGACACCAGATCCGGTGACCTTTGGGACATGTTTTGACCCCCTTAGGAAAGTGCTATCATCATGAAATGTTCAGATCACTTACAACTCAATAGATTCTACCTTCCTGTAACGTTTCAGCCTGATTGGACCTTGTTTTCACACAAATGAACCCAGAATGATGTGAAATTGTGCTTCGTGCAACATAATTCTGGATGCCATTTACAAACCATAAGTGCTAATGACTCCATTCCTTTTTGTGGTTGTAGGGGCTGTTGATTGGAGTACATTAAAACAAACCTGATCTCTCTAGGACATTCAGAAGCCAAGTTATAAGCCCACAAAGATGTAACTGGACTACTTCTTTAAAGTGACACCAGGCCCGGTGACCTTTGGGACATGGTTTGACCCCCTATAGGAATGTGCGATCATCATGAAACGTTCAGATCACTTACAACTCAATAGATTCTACCTTCTTGTAACGTTTCAGCCTGATTGGACCTTGTTTTCACACAAATGGACCCAGAATGATGTGAAATTGTGCTTCGTGCAACATAATTCTGGGTGCCATTTACAAACCATAAGCGCTAATGACTCCATTCCTTTTTGTGGTTGTAGGGGATGTTGATTGGAGTACACTAAAACAAACCTGATCTCTCTAGGACATTCAGAAGCCAAGTTATAAGCCCACAAATGTGTAACTGGACTACTTCTTTAAAGTGACACCAGGCCCGGTGACCTTTGGGACATGGATTGACCCCCTATAGGAATGTGCGATCATCATGAAACGTTCAGATCACTTACAACTCAATAGATTCTACCTTCTTGTAACGTTTCAGCCTGATTGGACCTTGTTTTCACACAAATGAACCCAGAATGATGTGAAATTGTGCTTCGTGCAACATAATTCTGGGTGCCATTTACAAATCATAAGTGCTAATGACTCCATTCCTTTTTGTGGTTGTAGGGGCTGTTGATTGGAGTACACTAAAACAAACCTAACCTCTCTAGGACATTCAGAAGCCAAGTTATAAGCCCACAAAGATGTAACTGGACTACTTCTTTAAAGTGACACCAGGCCCGGTGACCTTTGGGACATGGTTTTACCCCCTATAGGAATGTGCGATCATCTTGAAACGTTCAGATCACTTACAACTCAATAGATTCTACCTTCTTGTAGCGTTTCAGCCTGATTGGACCTTGTTTTCACACAAATGGACCCAGAATGAAGTGAAATTGTGCTTCGTGCAACATAATTCTGGGTGCCATTTACAAACCATAAGTGCTAATGACTCCATTCCTTTTTGTGGTTGTAGGGGCTGTTGATTGGAGTACATTAAAACAAACCTGATCTCTCTAGGATATTCAGAAGCCAAGTTATAAGCCCACAAATGTGTAACTGGACTACTTCTTTAAATTGACACCAGATCCGGTGACCTTTGGGACATGGTTTGACCCCCTTAGGAAAGTGCTATCATCATGAAACGTTCAGATCACTTACAACTCAATAGATTCTACCTTCCTATAACGTTTCAGCCTTATTGGACCTTGATTTCACACAAATGAACCCAGAATGATGTGAAATTGTGGTTCGTGCAACATAATTCTGGGTGCCATTTAAAAACCATAAGTGCTAATGACTCCATTCCTTTTTGTGGTTGTAGGGGCTGTTGATTGGAGTACACTAAAACAAACCTGATCCCTCTAGGACATTCAGAAGCCAAGTTATAAGCCCACAAATGTGTAACTGGACTACTTCTTTAAAGTGACACCAGGCCCGGTGACCTTTGGGACATGGTTTGACCCCCTATAGGAATGTGCGATCATCATGAAACGTTCAGATCACTTACAACTCAATAGATTCTACCTTCTTGTAACGTTTCAGCCTGATTGGACCTTGTTTTCACACAAATGAACCCAGAATGATGTGAAATTGTGCTTCGTGCAACAAAATTCTGGGTGCCATTTACCAACCATAAGTGCTAATGACTCCATTCCTTTTTGTGGTTGTTGGGGCTGTTGATTGGAGTACACTAAAACAAACTGACCTCTCTAGGACATTCAGAAGCCAAGTTATAAGCCCGCAAATGCGTAACTGGACTACTTCTTTAAAGTGACACCAGGCCCGGTGACCTTTGGGACATGGTTTGACCCCCTATAGGAATGTCCGATCATCATGAAACGTTCAGATCACTTACAACTCAATAGATTCTACCTTCTTGTAACGTTTCAGCCTGATTGGACCTTGTTTTCACACAAATGAACCCAGAATGATGTGAAATTGTGCTTCGTGCAACATAATTCTGGGTGCCATTTACCAACCATAAATGCTAATGACTCCATTCCTTTTTGTGGTTGTAGGGGCTGTTGATTGGAGTACACTAAAACAAACTGACCTCTCTAGGACATTCAGAAGCCAAGTTATAAGCCCGCAAATGCGTAACTGGACTACTTCTTTAAAGTGACACCAGGCCCGGTGACCTTTGGGACATGGTTTGACCCCCTATAGGAATGTGCGATCATCATGAAACGTTCAGATCACTTACAACTCAATAGATTCTACCTTCTTGTAACGTTTCAGCCTGATTGGACCTTGTTTTCACACAAATGGACCCAGAATGATGTGAAATTGTGCTTCGTGCAACATAATTCTGGGTGCCATTTACAAACCATAAGTGCTAATGACTCCATTCCTTTTTGTGGTTGTAGGGGCTGTTGATTGGAGTACACTAAAACAAACCTAACCTCTCTAGGACATTCAGAAGCCAAGTTATAAGCCCACAAAGATGTAACTGGACTACTTCTTTAAAGTGACACCAGGCCCGGTGACCTTTGGGACATGGTTTTACCCCCTATAGGAATGTGCGATCATCTTGAAACGTTCAGATCACTTACAACTCAATAGATTCTACCTTCTTGTAGCGTTTCAGCCTGATTGGACCTTGTTTTCACACAAATGGACCCAGAATGATGTGAAATTGTGCTTCGTGCAACATAATTCTGGGTGCCATTTACAAACCATAAGTGCTAATGACTCCATTCCTTTTTGTGGTTGTAGGGGCTGTTGATTGGAGTACACTAAAACAAACCTGATCTCTCTAGGACATTCAGAAGCCAAGTTATAAGCCCACAAATGTGTAACTGGACTACTTCTTTAAATTGACACCAGATCCGGTGACCTTTGGGACATGGTTTGACCCCCTTAGGAAAGTGCTATCATCATGAAACGTTCAGATGACTTACAACTCAATAGATTCTACCTTCCTGTAACATTTCAGCCTGATTGGACCTTGTTTTCACACAAATGGACCCAGAATGATGTGAAATTGTGCTTCGTGCAACATAATTCTGGGTGCCATTTACAAACCATAAGTGCTAATGACTCCATTCCTTTTTGTGGTTGTAGGGGCTGTTGATTGGAGTACACTAAAACAAACCTGATCTCTCTAGGACATTCAGAAGCCAAGTTATAAGCCCACAAATGTGTAACTGGACTACTTCTTTAAATTGACACCAGATCCGGTGACCTTTGGGACATGGTTTGACCCCCTTAGGAAAGTGCTATCATCATGAAACGTTCAGATCACTTACAACTCAATAGATTCTACCTTCCTATAACGTTTCAGCCTGATTGGACCTTGATTTCACACAAATGAACCCAAAATGATGTGAAATTGTGCTTCGTGCAACATAATTCTGGGTGCCATTTAAAAACCATAAGTGCTAATGACTCCATTCCTTTTTGTGGTTGTAGGGGCTGTTGATTGGAGTACACTAAAACAAACCTGATCGCTCTAGGACATTCAGAAGCCAAGTTATAAGCCCACAAATGTGTAACTGGACTACTTCTTTAAAGTGACACCAGGCCCGGTGACCTTTGGGACATGGTTTGACCCCCTATAGGAATGTGCGATCATCATGAAACGTTCAGATCACTTACAACTCAATAGATTCTACCTTCTTGTAACGTTTCAGCCTGATTGGACCTTGTTTTCACACAAATGAACCCAGAATGATGTGAAATTGTGCTTCGTGCAACAAAATTCTGGGTGCCATTTACAAACCATAAGTGCTAATGACTCCATTCCTTTTTGTGGTTGTAGGGGCTGTTGATTGGAGTACACTAAAACAAACCTGACCTCTCTAGGACATTCAGAAGCCAAGTTATAAGCCCACAAAGATGTAACTGGACTAGTTCTTTAAAGTGACACCAGGCCCGGTGACCTTTGGGACATGGTTTTACCCCCTATAGGAATGTGCGATCATCATGAAACGTTCAGATCACTTACAACTCAATAGATTCTACCTTCTTGTAACGTTTCAGCCTGATTGGACCTTGTTTTCACACAAATGGACCCAGAATGATGTGAAATTGTGCTTCGTGCAACATAATTCTGGGTGCCATTTAAAAACCATAAGTGCTAATGACTCCATTCCTTTTTGTGGTTGTAGGGGCTGTTGATTGGAGTACACTAAAACAAACCTGATCGCTCTAGGACATTCAGAAGCCAAGTTATAAGCCCACAAATGTGTAACTGGACTACTTCTTTAAAGTGACACCAGGCCCGGTGACCTTTGGGACATGGTTTGACCCCCTATAGGAATGTGCGATCATCATGAAACGTTCAGATCACTTACAACTCAATAGATTCTACCTTCTTGTAACGTTTCAGCCTGATTGGACCTTGTTTTCACACAAATGAACCCAGAATGATGTGAAATTGTGCTTCGTGCAACAAAATTCTGGGTGCCATTTACAAACCATAAGTGCTAATGACTCCATTCCTTTTTGTGGTTGTAGGGGCTGTTGATTGGAGTACACTAAAACAAACCTGACCTCTCTAGGACATTCAGAAGCCAAGTTATAAGCCCACAAAGATGTAACTGGACTAGTTCTTTAAAGTGACACCAGGCCCGGTGACCTTTGGGACATGGTTTTACCCCCTATAGGAATGTGCGATCATCATGAAACGTTCAGATCACTTACAACTCAATAGATTCTACCTTCTTGTAACGTTTCAGCCTGATTGGACCTTGTTTTCACACAAATGGACCCAGAATGATGTGAAATTGTGCTTCGTGCAACATAATTCTGGGTGCCATTTACAAACCATAAGAGCTAATGACTCCATTCCTTTTTGTGGTTGTAGGGGCTGTTGATTGGAGTACACTAAAACAAACCTGATCTCTCTAGGACATTCAGAAGCCAAGTTATGAGCCCACAAATGTGTAACTGGACTACTTCTTTAAAGTGACACCAGGCCCGGTGACCTTTGGGACATGGTTTGACCCCCTATAGGAATGTGCGATCATCATGAAACGTTCAGATCACTTACAACTCAATAGATTCTACCTTCTTGTAACGTTTCAGCCTGATTGGACCTTGTTTTCACACAAATGAACCCAGAATGATGTGAAATTGTGCTTCGTGCAACAAAATTCTGGGTGCCATTTACAAACCATAAGTGCTAATGACTCCATTCCTTTTTGTGGTTGTAGGGGCTGTTGATTGGAGTACACTAAAACAAACCTGACCTCTCTAGGACATTCAGAAGCCAAGTTATAAGCCCACAAAGATGTAACTGGACTAGTTCTTTAAAGTGACACCAGGCCCGGTGACCTTTGGGACATGGTTTTACCCCCTATAGGAATGTGCGATCATCATGAAACGTTCAGATCACTTACAACTCAATAGATTCTACCTTCTTGTAACGTTTCAGCCTGATTGGACCTTGTTTTCACACAAATGGACCCAGAATGATGTGAAATTGTGCTTCGTGCAACATAATTCTGGGTGCCATTTACAAACCATAAGAGCTAATGACTCCATTCCTTTTTGTGGTTGTAGGGGCTGTTGATTGGAGTACACTAAAACAAACCTGATCTCTCTAGGACATTCAGAAGCCAAGTTATGAGCCCACAAATGTGTAACTGGACTACTTCTTTAAAGTGACACCAGGCCCGGTGACCTTTGGGACATGGTTTGACCCCCTATAGGAATGTGCGATCATCATGAAACGTTCAGATCACTTACAACTCAATAGATTCTACCTTCTTGTAACGTTTCAGCCTGATTGGACCTTGTTTTCACACAAATGGACCCAGAATGATGTGAAATTGTGCTTCGTGCAACATAATTCTGGGTGCCATTTACAAACCAAAAGTGCTAATGACTCCATTCCTTTTTGTGGTTGTAGGGGCTGTTGATTGGAGTACACTAAAACAAACCTGATCTCTCTAGGACATTCAGAAGCCAAGTTATAAGCCCACAAATGTGTAACTGGACTACTTCTTTAAATTGACACCAGATCCGGTGACCTTTGGGACATGGTTTGACCCCCTTAGGAAAGTGCTATCATCATGAAACGTTCAGATCACTTACAACTCAATAGATTCTACCTTCTTGTAACGTTTCAGCCTGATTGGACCTTGTTTTCACACAAATGGACCCAGAATGATGTGAAATTGTGCTTCGTGCAACATAATTCTGGGTGCCATTTACAAACCATAAATGCTAATGACTCCATTCCTTTTTGTGGTTTTAGGGGCTGTTGATTGGAGTACACTAAAACAAACCTAACCTCTCTAGGACATTCAGAAGCCAAGTTATAAGCCCACAAAGATGTAACTGGACTACTTCTTTAAAGTGACACCAGGCCCGGTGACCTTTGGGACATGGTTTTACCCCCTATAGGAATGTGCGATCATCTTGAAACGTTCAGATCACTTACAACTCAATAGATTCTACCTTCCTGTAACGTTTCAGCCTATTGGACCTTGTTTTCACACAAATGGACCCAGAATGATGTGAAATTGTGCTTCGTGCAACATAATTCTGGGTGCCATTTACAAACCATAAGTGCTAATGACTCCATTCCTTTTTGTGGTTGTAGGGGCTGTGGATGGGAGTACACTAAAACAAACCTGACCTCTCTAGGACATTCAGAAGCCAAGTTATAAGCCCGCAAATGTGTAACTGGACTAGTTCTTTAAAGTGACACCAGGCCCGGTGACCTTTGGGACATGGTTTTACCCCCTATAGGAATGTGCGATCATCATGAAACGTTCAGATCACTTACAACTCAATAGATTCTACCTTCTTGTAACGTTTCAGCCTGATTGGACCTTGTTTTCACACAAATGGACCCAGAATGATGTGAAATTGTGCTTCGTGCAACATAATTCTGGGTGCCATTTACAAACCATAAGAGCTAATGACTCCATTCCTTTTTGTGGTTGTAGGGGCTGTTGATTGGAGTACACTAAAACAAACCTGATCTCTCTAGGACATTCAGAAGCCAAGTTATGAGCCCACAAATGTGTAACTGGACTACTTCTTTAAAGTGACACCAGGCCCGGTGACCTTTGGGACATGGTTTGACCCCCTATAGGAATGTGCGATCATCATGAAACGTTCAGATCACTTACAACTCAATAGATTCTACCTTCTTGTAACGTTTCAGCCTGATTGGACCTTGTTTTCACACAAATGGACCCAGAATGATGTGAAATTGTGCTTCGTGCAACATAATTCTGGGTGCCATTTACAAACCAAAAGTGCTAATGACTCCATTCCTTTTTGTGGTTGTAGGGGCTGTTGATTGGAGTACACTAAAACAAACCTGATCTCTCTAGGACATTCAGAAGCCAAGTTATAAGCCCACAAATGTGTAACTGGACTACTTCTTTAAATTGACACCAGATCCGGTGACCTTTGGGACATGGTTTGACCCCCTTAGGAAAGTGCTATCATCATGAAACGTTCAGATCACTTACAACTCAATAGATTCTACCTTCTTGTAACGTTTCAGCCTGATTGGACCTTGTTTTCACACAAATGGACCCAGAATGATGTGAAATTGTGCTTCGTGCAACATAATTCTGGGTGCCATTTACAAACCATAAATGCTAATGACTCCATTCCTTTTTGTGGTTTTAGGGGCTGTTGATTGGAGTACACTAAAACAAACCTAACCTCTCTAGGACATTCAGAAGCCAAGTTATAAGCCCACAAAGATGTAACTGGACTACTTCTTTAAAGTGACACCAGGCCCGGTGACCTTTGGGACATGGTTTTACCCCCTATAGGAATGTGCGATCATCTTGAAACGTTCAGATCACTTACAACTCAATAGATTCTACCTTCCTGTAACGTTTCAGCCTATTGGACCTTGTTTTCACACAAATGGACCCAGAATGATGTGAAATTGTGCTTCGTGCAACATAATTCTGGGTGCCATTTACAAACCATAAGTGCTAATGACTCCATTCCTTTTTGTGGTTGTAGGGGCTGTGGATTGGAGTACACTAAAACAAACCTGACCTCTCTAGGACATTCAGAAGCCAAGTTATAAGCCCGCAAATGTGTAACTGGACTAGTTCTTTAAAGTGACACCAGGCCCGGTGACCTTTGGGACATGGTTTGACCCCCTATAGGAATGTGCGATCATCATGAAACGTTCAGATCACTTACAACTCAATAGATTCTACCTTCTTGTAACGTTTCAGCCTGATTGGACCTTTTTTTCACACAAATGGACCCAGAATGAAGTGAAATTGTGCTTCGTGCAACATAATTCTGGGTGCCATTTACAAACCATAAGTGCTAATGACTCCATTCCTTTTTGTGGTTGTAGGGGCTGTTGATTGGAGTACACTAAAACAAACCTGATCTCTCTAGGACATTCAGAAGCCAAGTTATAAGCCCACAAATGTGAAACTGGACTACTTCTTTAAATTGACACCAGATCCGGTGACCTTTGGGACATGGTTTGACCCCCTTAGGAAAGTGCTATCATCATGAAACGTTCAGATCACTTAAAACTCAATAGATTCTACCTTCCTGTAACGTTTCAGCCTGATTGGACCTTGTTTTCACACAAATCAACCCAGAATGATGTGAAATTGTGCTTTGTGCAACATAATTCTGGGTCCCATTTAAAAACCATGAGTGCTAATGACTCCATTCCTTTTTGTGGTTGTAGGGGCTGTTGATTGGAGTATACTAAAACAAACCTGATCTCTCTAGGACATTCAGAAGCCAAGTTATAAGCCCACAAATGTGTAACTGGACTACTTCTTTAAATTGACACCAGAACCGGTGACCTTTGGGACATGGTTTGACCCCCTTAGGAAAGTGCTATCATCATGAAACTTTCAGATCACTTACAACTCAATAGATTCTACCTTCCTGTAACGTTTCAGCCTGATTGGACCTTGTTTTCACACAAATGGACCCAGAATGATGTGAAATTGTGATTCGTGCAACATAATTCTGGGTGCCATTTACAAACCATAAGTGCTAATGACTCCATTCCTTTTTGTGGTTGTAGGGGCTGTTGATTGGAGTACACTAAAACAAACCTGATCTCTCTAGGACATTCAGAAGCCAAGTTATAAGCCCACAAATGTGTAACTGGACTACTTCTTTAAAGTGACACCAGGCCCGGTGACCTTTGGGACATGGTTTGACCCCCTATAGGAATGTGCGATCATCATGAAACGTTCAGATCACTTACAACTCAATAGATTCTACCTTCTTGTAACGTTTCAGCCTGATTGGATCTTGTTTTCACACAAATGAACCCAGAATGATGTGAAATTGTGCTTCGTGCAACATAATTCTGGGTGCCATTTACAAACCATAAGTGCTAATGACTCCATTCCTTTTTGTGGTTGTAGGGGCTGTTGATTGGAGTACACTAAAACAAACCTAACCTCTCTAGGACATTCAGAAGCCAAGTTATAAGCCCACAAAGATGTAACTGTACTACTTCTTTAAAGTGACACCAGGCCCGGTGACCTTTGGGACATGGTTTTACCCCCTATAGGAATGTGCGATCATCTTGAAACGTTCAGATCACTTACAACTCAATAGATTCTACCTTCTTGTAGCGTTTCAGCCTGATTGGACCTTGTTTTCACACAAATGGACCCAGAATGAAGTGAAATTGTGCTTCGTGCAACATAATTCTGGGTGCCATTTACAAACCATAAGTGCTAATGACTCCATTCCTTTTTGTGGTTGTAGGGGCTGTTGATTGGAGTACACTAAAACAAACCTGATCTCTCTAGGACATTCAGAAGCCAAGTTATAAGCCCACAAATGTGTAACTGGACTACTTCTTTAAATTGACACCAGATCCGGTGACCTTTGGGACATGGTTTGACCCCCTTAGGAAAGTGCTATCATCATGAAACGTTCAGATCACTTACAACTCAATAGATTCTACCTTCCTGTAACGTTTCAGCCTGATTGGACCTTGTTTTCACACAAATGGACACAGTATGATGTGAAATTGTGCTTTGTGCAACATAATTCTGGGTGCCATTTACAAACCATAAGTGCTAATGACTCCATTCCTTTTTGTGGTTGTAGGGGCTGTTGATTGGAGTACACTAAAACAAACCTGATCTCTCTAGGACATTCAGAATCCAAGTTATAAGCCCACAAATGTGTAACTGGACTACTTCTTTAAATTGACACCAGATCCGGTGACCTTTGGGACATGGTTTGACCCCCTTAGGAAAGTGCTATCATCATGAAACGTTCAGATCACTTACAACTCAATAGATTCTACCTTCCTATAACGTTTCAGCCTTATTGGACCTTGATTTCACACAAATGAACCCAGAATGATGTGAAATTGTGGTTCGTGCAACATAATTCTGGGTGCCATTTAAAAACCATAAGTGCTAATGACTCCATTCCTTTTTGTGGTTGTAGGGGCTGTTGATTGGAGTACACTAAAACAAACCTGATCCCTCTAGGACATTCAGAAGCCAAGTTATAAGCCCACAAATGTGTAACTGGACTACTTCTTTAAAGTGACACCAGGCCCGGTGACCTTTGGGACATGGTTTGACCCCCTATAGGAATGTGCGATCATCATGAAACGTTCAGATCACTTACAACTCAATAGATTCTACCTTCTTGTAACGTTTCAGCCTGATTGGACCTTGTTTTCACACAAATGAACCCAGAATGATGTGAAATTGTGCTTCGTGCAACAAAATTCTGGGTGCCATTTACAAACCATAAGTGCTAATGACTCCATTCCTTTTTGTGGTTGTAGGGGCTGTTGATTGGAGTACACTAAAACAAACCTGACCTCTCTAGGACATTCAGAAGCCAAGTTATAAGCCCGCAAATGCGTAACTGGACTACTTCTTTAAAGTGACACCAGGCCCGGTGACCTTTGGGACATGGTTTGACCCCCTATAGGAATGTCCGATCATCATGAAACGTTCAGATCACTTACAACTCAAAAGATTCTACCTTCTTGTAACGTTTCAGCCTGATTGGACCTTGTTTTCACACAAATGGACCCAGAATGATGTGAAATTGTGTTTCGTGCAACATAATTCTGGGTGCCATTTACAAACCATAAGTGCTAATGACTCCATTCCTTTTTGTGGTTGTAGGGGCTGTTGATTGGAGTACACTAAAACAAACCTGATCTCTCTAGGACATTCAGAAGCCAAGTTATAAGCCCACAAATGTGTAACTGGACTACTTCTTTAAATTGACACCAGATCCGGTGACCTTTGGGACATGGTTTGACCCCCTTAGGAAAGTGCTATCATCATGAAACGTTCAGATCACTTACAACTCAATAGATTCTACCTTCCTATAACGTTTCAGCCTGATTGGACCTTGATTTCACACAAATGAACCCAAAATGATGTGAAATTGTGCTTCGTGCAACATAATTCTGGGTGCCATTTAAAAACCATAAGTGCTAATGACTCCATTCCTTTTTGTGGTTGTAGGGGCTGTTGATTGGAGTACACTAAAACAAACCTGATCGCTCTAGGACATTCAGAAGCCAAGTTATAAGCCCACAAATGTGTAACTGGACTACTTCTTTAAAGTGACACCAGGCCCGGTGACCTTTGGGACATGGTTTGACCCCCTATAGGAATGTGCGATCATCATGAAACGTTCAGATCACTTACAACTCAATAGATTCTACCTTCTTGTAACGTTTCAGCCTGATTGGACCTTGTTTTCACACAAATGAACCCAGAATGATGTGAAATTGTGCTTCGTGCAACAAAATTCTGGGTGCCATTTACAAACCATAAGTGCTAATGACTCCATTCCTTTTTGTGGTTGTAGGGGCTGTTGATTGGAGTACACTAAAACAAACCTGACCTCTCTAGGACATTCAGAAGCCAAGTTATAAGCCCACAAAGATGTAACTGGACTAGTTCTTTAAAGTGACACCAGGCCCGGTGACCTTTGGGACATGGTTTTACCCCCTATAGGAATGTGCGATCATCATGAAACGTTCAGATCACTTACAACTCAATAGATTCTACCTTCTTGTAACGTTTCAGCCTGATTGGACCTTGTTTTCACACAAATGGACCCAGAATGATGTGAAATTGTGCTTCGTGCAACATAATTCTGGGTGCCATTTACAAACCATAAGAGCTAATGACTCCATTCCTTTTTGTGGTTGTAGGGGCTGTTGATTGGAGTACACTAAAACAAACCTGATCTCTCTAGGACATTCAGAAGCCAAGTTATGAGCCCACAAATGTGTAACTGGACTACTTCTTTAAAGTGACACCAGGCCCGGTGACCTTTGGGACATGGTTTGACCCCCTTAGGAAAGTGCTATCATCATGAAACGTTCAGATCACTTACAACTCAATAGATTCTACCTTCTTGTAACGTTTCAGCCTGATTGGACCTTGTTTTCACACAAATGGACCCAGAATGATGTGAAATTGTGCTTCGTGCAACATAATTCTGGGTGCCATTTACAAACCATAAATGCTAATGACTCCATTCCTTTTTGTGGTTTTAGGGGCTGTTGATTGGAGTACACTAAAACAAACCTAACCTCTCTAGGACATTCAGAAGCCAAGTTATAAGCCCACAAAGATGTAACTGGACTACTTCTTTAAAGTGACACCAGGCCCGGTGACCTTTGGGACATGGTTTTACCCCCTATAGGAATGTGCGATCATCTTGAAACATTCAGATCACTTACAACTCAATAGATTCTACCTTCCTGTAACGTTTCAGCCTATTGGACCTTGTTTTCACACAAATGGACCCAGAATGATGTGAAATTGTGCTTCGTGCAACATAATTCTGGGTGCCATTTACAAACCATAAGTGCTAATGACTCCATTCCTTTTTGTGGTTGTAGGGGCTGTGGATGGGAGTACACTAAAACAAACCTGACCTCTCTAGGACATTCAGAAGCCAAGTTATAAGCCCGCAAATGTGTAACTGGACTAGTTCTTTAAAGTGACACCAGGCCCGGTGACCTTTGGGACATGGTTTTACCCCCTATAGGAATGTGCGATCATCATGAAACGTTCAGATCACTTACAACTCAATAGATTCTACCTTCTTGTAACGTTTCAGCCTGATTGGACCTTGTTTTCACACAAATGGACCCAGAATGATGTGAAATTGTGCTTCGTGCAACATAATTCTGGGTGCCATTTACAAACCATAAGAGCTAATGACTCCATTCCTTTTTGTGGTTGTAGGGGCTGTTGATTGGAGTACACTAAAACAAACCTGATCTCTCTAGGACATTCAGAAGCCAAGTTATGAGCCCACAAATGTGTAACTGGACTACTTCTTTAAAGTGACACCAGGCCCGGTGACCTTTGGGACATGGTTTGACCCCCTATAGGAATGTGCGATCATCATGAAACGTTCAGATCACTTACAACTCAATAGATTCTACCTTCTTGTAACGTTTCAGCCTGATTGGACCTTGTTTTCACACAAATGGACCCAGAATGATGTGAAATTGTGCTTCGTGCAACATAATTCTGGGTGCCATTTACAAACCAAAAGTGCTAATGACTCCATTCCTTTTTGTGGTTGTAGGGGCTGTTGATTGGAGTACACTAAAACAAACCTGATCTCTCTAGGACATTCAGAAGCCAAGTTATAAGCCCACAAATGTGTAACTGGACTACTTCTTTAAATTGACACCAGATCCGGTGACCTTTGGGACATGGTTTGACCCCCTTAGGAAAGTGCTATCATCATGAAACGTTCAGATCACTTACAACTCAATAGATTCTACCTTCTTGTAACGTTTCAGCCTGATTGGACCTTGTTTTCACACAAATGGACCCAGAATGATGTGAAATTGTGCTTCGTGCAACATAATTCTGGGTGCCATTTACAAACCATAAATGCTAATGACTCCATTCCTTTTTGTGGTTTTAGGGGCTGTTGATTGGAGTACACTAAAACAAACCTAACCTCTCTAGGACATTCAGAAGCCAAGTTATAAGCCCACAAAGATGTAACTGGACTACTTCTTTAAAGTGACACCAGGCCCGGTGACCTTTGGGACATGGTTTTACCCCCTATAGGAATGTGCGATCATCTTGAAACGTTCAGATCACTTACAACTCAATAGATTCTACCTTCCTGTAACGTTTCAGCCTATTGGACCTTGTTTTCACACAAATGGACCCAGAATGATGTGAAATTGTGCTTCGTGCAACATAATTCTGGGTGCCATTTACAAACCATAAGTGCTAATGACTCCATTCCTTTTTGTGGTTGTAGGGGCTGTGGATTGGAGTACACTAAAACAAACCTGACCTCTCTAGGACATTCAGAAGCCAAGTTATAAGCCCGCAAATGTGTAACTGGACTAGTTCTTTAAAGTGACACCAGGCCCGGTGACCTTTGGGACATGGTTTGACCCCCTATAGGAATGTGCGATCATCATGAAACGTTCAGATCACTTACAACTCAATAGATTCTACCTTCTTGTAACGTTTCAGCCTGATTGGACCTTTTTTTCACACAAATGGACCCAGAATGAAGTGAAATTGTGCTTCGTGCAACATAATTCTGGGTGCCATTTACAAACCATAAGTGCTAATGACTCCATTCCTTTTTGTGGTTGTAGGGGCTGTTGATTGGAGTACACTAAAACAAACCTGATCTCTCTAGGACATTCAGAAGCCAAGTTATAAGCCCACAAATGTGAAACTGGACTACTTCTTTAAATTGACACCAGATCCGGTGACCTTTGGGACATGGTTTGACCCCCTTAGGAAAGTGCTATCATCATGAAACGTTCAGATCACTTACAACTCAATAGATTCTACCTTCCTGTAACGTTTCAGCCTGATTGGACCTTGTTTTCACACAAATCAACCCAGAATGATGTGAAATTGTGCTTTGTGCAACATAATTCTGGGTCCCATTTAAAAACCATGAGTGCTAATGACTCCATTCCTTTTTGTGGTTGTAGGGGCTGTTGATTGGAGTATACTAAAACAAACCTGATCTCTCTAGGACATTCAGAAGCCAAGTTATAAGCCCACAAATGTGTAACTGGACTACTTCTTTAAATTGACACCAGAACCGGTGACCTTTGGGACATGGTTTGACCCCCTTAGGAAAGTGCTATCATCATGAAACTTTCAGATCACTTACAACTCAATAGATTCTACCTTCCTGTAACGTTTCAGCCTGATTGGACCTTGTTTTCACACAAATGGACCCAGAATGATGTGAAATTGTGATTCGTGCAACATAATTCTGGGTGCCATTTACAAACCATAAGTGCTAATGACTCCATTCCTTTTTGTGGTTGTAGGGGCTGTTGATTGGAGTACACTAAAACAAACCTGATCTCTCTAGGACATTCAGAAGCCAAGTTATAAGCCCACAAATGTGTAACTGGACTACTTCTTTAAAGTGACACCAGGCCCGGTGACCTTTGGGACATGGTTTGACCCCCTATAGGAATGTGCGATCATCATGAAACGTTCAGATCACTTACAACTCAATAGATTCTACCTTCTTGTAACGTTTCAGCCTGATTGGATCTTGTTTTCACACAAATGAACCCAGAATGATGTGAAATTGTGCTTCGTGCAACATAATTCTGGGTGCCATTTACAAACCATAAGTGCTAATGACTCCATTCCTTTTTGTGGTTGTAGGGGCTGTTGATTGGAGTACACTAAAACAAACCTAACCTCTCTAGGACATTCAGAAGCCAAGTTATAAGCCCACAAAGATGTAACTGTACTACTTCTTTAAAGTGACACCAGGCCCGGTGACCTTTGGGACATGGTTTTACCCCCTATAGGAATGTGCGATCATCTTGAAACGTTCAGATCACTTACAACTCAATAGATTCTACCTTCTTGTAGCGTTTCAGCCTGATTGGACCTTGTTTTCACACAAATGGACCCAGAATGAAGTGAAATTGTGCTTCGTGCAACATAATTCTGGGTGCCATTTACAAACCATAAGTGCTAATGACTCCATTCCTTTTTGTGGTTGTAGGGGCTGTTGATTGGAGTACACTAAAACAAACCTGATCTCTCTAGGACATTCAGAAGCCAAGTTATAAGCCCACAAATGTGTAACTGGACTACTTCTTTAAATTGACACCAGATCCGGTGACCTTTGGGACATGGTTTGACCCCCTTAGGAAAGTGCTATCATCATGAAACGTTCAGATCACTTACAACTCAATAGATTCTACCTTCCTGTAACGTTTCAGCCTGATTGGACCTTGTTTTCACACAAATGGACACAGTATGATGTGAAATTGTGCTTTGTGCAACATAATTCTGGGTGCCATTTACAAACCATAAGTGCTAATGACTCCATTCCTTTTTGTGGTTGTAGGGGCTGTTGATTGGAGTACACTAAAACAAACCTGATCTCTCTAGGACATTCAGAATCCAAGTTATAAGCCCACAAATGTGTAACTGGACTACTTCTTTAAATTGACACCAGATCCGGTGACCTTTGGGACATGGTTTGACCCCCTTAGGAAAGTGCTATCATCATGAAACGTTCAGATCACTTACAACTCAATAGATTCTACCTTCCTATAACGTTTCAGCCTTATTGGACCTTGATTTCACACAAATGAACCCAGAATGATGTGAAATTGTGGTTCGTGCAACATAATTCTGGGTGCCATTTAAAAACCATAAGTGCTAATGACTCCATTCCTTTTTGTGGTTGTAGGGGCTGTTGATTGGAGTACACTAAAACAAACCTGATCCCTCTAGGACATTCAGAAGCCAAGTTATAAGCCCACAAATGTGTAACTGGACTACTTCTTTAAAGTGACACCAGGCCCGGTGACCTTTGGGACATGGTTTGACCCCCTATAGGAATGTGCGATCATCATGAAACGTTCAGATCACTTACAACTCAATAGATTCTACCTTCTTGTAACGTTTCAGCCTGATTGAACCTTGTTTTCACACAAATGAACCCAGAATGATGTGAAATTGTGCTTCGTGCAACAAAATTCTGGGTGCCATTTACAAACCATAAGTGCTAATGACTCCATTCCTTTTTGTGGTTGTAGGGGCTGTTGATTGGAGTACACTAAAACAAACCTGACCTCTCTAGGACATTCAGAAGCCAAGTTATAAGCCCGCAAATGCGTAACTGGACTACTTCTTTAAAGTGACACCAGGCCCGGTGACCTTTGGGACATGGTTTGACCCCCTATAGGAATGTCCGATCATCATGAAACGTTCAGATCACTTACAACTCAAAAGATTCTACCTTCTTGTAACGTTTCAGCCTGATTGGACCTTGTTTTCACACAAATGGACCCAGAATGATGTGAAATTGTGTTTCGTGCAACATAATTCTGGGTGCCATTTACAAACCATAAGTGCTAATGACTCCATTCCTTTTTGTGGTTGTAGGGGCTGTTGATTGGAGTACACTAAAACAAACCTGATCTCTCTAGGACATTCAGAAGCCAAGTTATAAGCCCACAAATGTGTAACTGGACTACTTCTTTAAATTGACACCAGATCCGGTGACCTTTGGGACATGGTTTGACCCCCTTAGGAAAGTGCTATCATCATGAAACGTTCAGATCACTTACAACTCAATAGATTCTACCTTCCTATAACGTTTCAGCCTGATTGGACCTTGATTTCACACAAATGAACCCAAAATGATGTGAAATTGTGCTTCGTGCAACATAATTCTGGGTGCCATTTAAAAACCATAAGTGCTAATGACTCCATTCCTTTTTGTGTTTGTAGGGGCTGTTGATTGGAGTACACTAAAACAAACCTGATCGCTCTAGGACATTCAGAAGCCAAGTTATAAGCCCACAAATGTGTAACTGGACTACTTCTTTAAAGTGACACCAGGCCCGGTGACCTTTGGGACATGGTTTGACCCCCTATAGGAATGTGCGATCATCATGAAACGTTCAGATCACTTACAACTCAATAGATTCTACCTTCTTGTAACGTTTCAGCCTGATTGGACCTTGTTTTCACACAAATGAACCCAGAATGATGTGAAATTGTGCTTCGTGCAACAAAATTCTGGGTGCCATTTACAAACCATAAGTGCTAATGACTCCATTCCTTTTTGTGGTTGTAGGGGCTGTTGATTGGAGTACACTAAAACAAACCTGACCTCTCTAGGACATTCAGAAGCCAAGTTATAAGCCCACAAAGATGTAACTGGACTAGTTCTTTAAAGTGACACCAGGCCCGGTGACCTTTGGGACATGGTTTTACCCCCTATAGGAATGTGCGATCATCATGAAACGTTCAGATCACTTACAACTCAATAGATTCTACCTTCTTGTAACGTTTCAGCCTGATTGGACCTTGTTTTCACACAAATGGACCCAGAATGATGTGAAATTGTGCTTCGTGCAACATAATTCTGGGTGCCATTTACAAACCATAAGAGCTAATGACTCCATTCCTTTTTGTGGTTGTAGGGGCTGTTGATTGGAGTACACTAAAACAAACCTGATCTCTCTAGGACATTCAGAAGCCAAGTTATGAGCCCACAAATGTGTAACTGGACTACTTCTTTAAAGTGACACCAGGCCCGGTGACCTTTGGGACATGGTTTGACCCCCTATAGGAATGTGCGATCATCATGAAACGTTCAGATCACTTACAACTCAATAGATTCTACCTTCTTGTAACGTTTCAGCCTGATTGGACCTTGTTTTCACACAAATGGACCCAGAATGATGTGAAATTGTGCTTCGTGCAACATAATTCTGGGTGCCATTTACAAACCAAAAGTGCTAATGACTCCATTCCTTTTTGTGGTTGTAGGGGCTGTTGATTGGAGTACACTAAAACAAACCTGATCTCTCTAGGACATTCAGAAGCCAAGTTATAAGCCCACAAATGTGTAACTGGACTACTTCTTTAAATTGACACCAGATCCGGTGACCTTTGGGACATGGTTTGACCCCCTTAGGAAAGTGCTATCATCATGAAACGTTCAGATCACTTACAACTCAATAGATTCTACCTTCTTGTAACGTTTCAGCCTGATTGGACCTTGTTTTCACACAAATGGACCCAGAATGATGTGAAATTGTGCTTCGTGCAACATAATTCTGGGTGCCATTTACAAACCATAAATGCTAATGACTCCATTCCTTTTTGTGGTTTTAGGGGCTGTTGATTGGAGTACACTAAAACAAACCTAACCTCTCTAGGACATTCAGAAGCCAAGTTATAAGCCCACAAAGATGTAACTGGACTACTTCTTTAAAGTGACACCAGGCCCGGTGACCTTTGGGACATGGTTTTACCCCCTATAGGAATGTGCGATCATCTTGAAACGTTCAGATCACTTACAACTCAATAGATTCTACCTTCCTGTAACGTTTCAGCCTATTGGACCTTGTTTTCACACAAATGGACCCAGAATGATGTGAAATTGTGCTTCGTGCAACATAATTCTGGGTGCCATTTACAAACCATAAGTGCTAATGACTCCATTCCTTTTTGTGGTTGTAGGGGCTGTGGATGGGAGTACACTAAAACAAACCTGACCTCTCTAGGACATTCAGAAGCCAAGTTATAATCCCGCAAATGTGTAACTGGACTAGTTCTTTAAAGTGACACCAGGCCCGGTGACCTTTGGGACATGGTTTTACCCCCTATAGGAATGTGCGATCATCATGAAACGTTCAGATCACTTACAACTCAATAGATTCTACCTTCTTGTAACGTTTCAGCCTGATTGGACCTTGTTTTCACACAAATGGACCCAGAATGATGTGAAATTGTGCTTCGTGCAACATAATTCTGGGTGCCATTTACAAACCATAAGAGCTAATGACTCCATTCCTTTTTGTGGTTGTAGGGGCTGTTGATTGGAGTACACTAAAACAAACCTGATCTCTCTAGGACATTCAGAAGCCAAGTTATGAGCCCACAAATGTGTAACTGGACTACTTCTTTAAAGTGACACCAGGCCCGGTGACCTTTGGGACATGGTTTGACCCCCTATAGGAATGTGCGATCATCATGAAACGTTCAGATCACTTACAACTCAATAGATTCTACCTTCTTGTAACGTTTCAGCCTGATTGGACCTTGTTTTCACACAAATGGACCCAGAATGATGTGAAATTGTGCTTCGTGCAACATAATTCTGGGTGCCATTTACAAACCAAAAGTGCTAATGACTCCATTCCTTTTTGTGGTTGTAGGGGCTGTTGATTGGAGTACACTAAAACAAACCTGATCTCTCTAGGACATTCAGAAGCCAAGTTATAAGCCCACAAATGTGTAACTGGACTACTTCTTTAAATTGACACCAGATCCGGTGACCTTTGGGACATGGTTTGACCCCCTTAGGAAAGTGCTATCATCATGAAACGTTCAGATCACTTACAACTCAATAGATTCTACCTTCTTGTAACGTTTCAGCCTGATTGGACCTTGTTTTCACACAAATGGACCCAGAATGATGTGAAATTGTGCTTCGTGCAACATAATTCTGGGTGCCATTTACAAACCATAAATGCTAATGACTCCATTCCTTTTTGTGGTTTTAGGGGCTGTTGATTGGAGTACACTAAAACAAACCTAACCTCTCTAGGACATTCAGAAGCCAAGTTATAAGCCCACAAAGATGTAACTGGACTACTTCTTTAAAGTGACACCAGGCCCGGTGACCTTTGGGACATGGTTTTACCCCCTATAGGAATGTGCGATCATCTTGAAACGTTCAGATCACTTACAACTCAATAGATTCTACCTTCCTGTAACGTTTCAGCCTATTGGACCTTGTTTTCACACAAATGGACCCAGAATGATGTGAAATTGTGCTTCGTGCAACATAATTCTGGGTGCCATTTACAAACCATAAGTGCTAATGACTCCACTCCTTTTTGTGGTTGTAGGGGCTGTGGATTGGAGTACACTAAAACAAACCTGACCTCTCTAGGACATTCAGAAGCCAAGTTATAAGCCCGCAAATGTGTAACTGGACTAGTTCTTTAAAGTGACACCAGGCCCGGTGACCTTTGGGACATGGTTTGACCCCCTATAGGAATGTGCGATCATCATGAAACGTTCAGATCACTTACAACTCAATAGATTCTACCTTCTTGTAACGTTTCAGCCTGATTGGACCTTTTTTTCACACAAATGGACCCAGAATGAAGTGAAATTGTGCTTCGTGCAACATAATTCTGGGTGCCATTTACAAACCATAAGTGCTAATGACTCCATTCCTTTTTGTGGTTGTAGGGGCTGTTGATTGGAGTACACTAAAACAAACCTGATCTCTCTAGGACATTCAGAAGCCAAGTTATAAGCCCACAAATGTGAAACTGGACTACTTCTTTAAATTGACACCAGATCCGGTGACCTTTGGGACATGGTTTGACCCCCTTAGGAAAGTGCTATCATCATGAAACGTTCAGATCACTTACAACTCAATAGATTCTACCTTCCTGTAACGTTTCAGCCTGATTGGACCTTGTTTTCACACAAATCAACCCAGAATGATGTGAAATTGTGCTTTGTGCAACATAATTCTGGGTCCCATTTAAAAACCATGAGTGCTAATGACTCCATTCCTTTTTGTGGTTGTAGGGGCTGTTGATTGGAGTATACTAAAACAAACCTGATCTCTCTAGGACATTCAGAAGCCAAGTTATAAGCCCACAAATGTGTAACTGGACTACTTCTTTAAATTGACACCAGAACCGGTGACCTTTGGGACATGGTTTGACCCCCTTAGGAAAGTGCTATCATCATGAAACTTTCAGATCACTTACAACTCAATAGATTCTACCTTCCTGTAACGTTTCAGCCTGATTGGACCTTGTTTTCACACAAATGGACCCAGAATGATGTGAAATTGTGATTCGTGCAACATAATTCTGGGTGCCATTTACAAACCATAAGTGCTAATGACTCCATTCCTTTTTGTGGTTGTAGGGGCTGTTGATTGGAGTACACTAAAACAAACCTGATCTCTCTAGGACATTCAGAAGCCAAGTTATAAGCCCACAAATGTGTAACTGGACTACTTCTTTAAAGTGACACCAGGCCCGGTGACCTTTGGGACATGGTTTGACCCCCTATAGGAATGTGCGATCATCATGAAACGTTCAGATCACTTACAACTCAATAGATTCTACCTTCTTGTAACGTTTCAGCCTGATTGGATCTTGTTTTCACACAAATGAACCCAGAATGATGTGAAATTGTGCTTCGTGCAACATAATTCTGGGTGCCATTTACAAACCATAAGTGCTAATGACTCCATTCCTTTTTGTGGTTGTAGGGGCTGTTGATTGGAGTACACTAAAACAAACCTAACCTCTCTAGGACATTCAGAAGCCAAGTTATAAGCCCACAAAGATGTAACTGTACTACTTCTTTAAAGTGACACCAGGCCCGGTGACCTTTGGGACATGGTTTTACCCCCTATAGGAATGTGCGATCATCTTGAAACGTTCAGATCACTTACAACTCAATAGATTCTACCTTCTTGTAGCGTTTCAGCCTGATTGGACCTTGTTTTCACACAAATGGACCCAGAATGAAGTGAAATTGTGCTTCGTGCAACATAATTCTGGGTGCCATTTACAAACCATAAGTGCTAATGACTCCATTCCTTTTTGTGGTTGTAGGGGCTGTTGATTGGAGTACACTAAAACAAACCTGATCTCTCTAGGACATTCAGAAGCCAAGTTATAAGCCCACAAATGTGTAACTGGACTACTTCTTTAAATTGACACCAGATCCGGTGACCTTTGGGACATGGTTTGACCCCCTTAGGAAAGTGCTATCATCATGAAACGTTCAGATCACTTACAACTCAATAGATTCTACCTTCCTGTAACGTTTCAGCCTGATTGGACCTTGTTTTCACACAAATGGACACAGTATGATGTGAAATTGTGCTTTGTGCAACATAATTCTGGGTGCCATTTACAAACCATAAGTGCTAATGACTCCATTCCTTTTTGTGGTTGTAGGGGCTGTTGATTGGAGTACACTAAAACAAACCTGATCTCTCTAGGACATTCAGAATCCAAGTTATAAGCCCACAAATGTGTAACTGGACTACTTCTTTAAATTGACACCAGATCCGGTGACCTTTGGGACATGGTTTGACCCCCTTAGGAAAGTGCTATCATCATGAAACGTTCAGATCACTTACAACTCAATAGATTCTACCTTCCTATAACGTTTCAGCCTTATTGGACCTTGATTTCACACAAATGAACCCAGAATGATGTGAAATTGTGGTTCGTGCAACATAATTCTGGGTGCCATTTAAAAACCATAAGTGCTAATGACTCCATTCCTTTTTGTGGTTGTAGGGGCTGTTGATTGGAGTACACTAAAACAAACCTGATCCCTCTAGGACATTCAGAAGCCAAGTTATAAGCCCACAAATGTGTAACTGGACTACTTCTTTAAAGTGACACCAGGCCCGGTGACCTTTGGGACATGGTTTGACCCCCTATAGGAATGTGCGATCATCATGAAACGTTCAGATCACTTACAACTCAATAGATTCTACCTTCTTGTAACGTTTCAGCCTGATTGGACCTTGTTTTCACACAAATGAACCCAGAATGATGTGAAATTGTGCTTCGTGCAACAAAATTCTGGGTGCCATTTACAAACCATAAGTGCTAATGACTCCATTCCTTTTTGTGGTTGTAGGGGCTGTTGATTGGAGTACACTAAAACAAACCTGACCTCTCTAGGACATTCAGAAGCCAAGTTATAAGCCCGCAAATGCGTAACTGGACTACTTCTTTAAAGTGACACCAGGCCCGGTGACCTTTGGGACATGGTTTGACCCCCTATAGGAATGTCCGATCATCATGAAACGTTCAGATCACTTACAACTCAAAAGATTCTACCTTCTTGTAACGTTTCAGCCTGATTGGACCTTGTTTTCACACAAATGGACCCAGAATGATGTGAAATTGTGTTTCGTGCAACATAATTCTGGGTGCCATTTACAAACCATAAGTGCTAATGACTCCATTCCTTTTTGTGGTTGTAGGGGCTGTTGATTGGAGTATACTAAAACAAACCTGATCTCTCTAGGACATTCAGAAGCCAAGTTATAAGCCCACAAATGTGTAACTGGACTACTTCTTTAAATTGACACCAGAACCGGTGACCTTTGGGACATGGTTTGACCCCCTTAGGAAAGTGCTATCATCATGAAACGTTCAGATCACTTACAACTCAATAGATTCTACCTTCCTGTAACGTTTCAGCCTGATTGGACCTTGTTTTCACACAAATGGACCCAGAATGATGTGAAATTGTGATTCGTGCAACATAATTCTGGGTGCCATTTACAAACCATAAGTGCTAATGACTCCATTCCTTTTTGTGGTTGTAGGGGCTGTTGATTGGAGTACACTAAAACAAACCTGATCTCTCTAGGACATTCAGAAGCCAAGTTATAAGCCCACAAATGTGTAACTGGACTACTTCTTTAAAGTGACACCAGGCCCGGTGACCTTTGGGACATGGTTTGACCCCCTATAGGAATGTGCGATCATCATGAAACGTTCAGATCACTTACAACTCAATAGATTCTACCTTCTTGTAACGTTTCAGCCTGATTGGATCTTGTTTTCACACAAATGAACCCAGAATGATGTGAAATTGTGCTTCGTGCAACATAATTCTGGGTGCCATTTACAAACCATAAGTGCTAATGACTCCATTCCTTTTTGTGGTTGTAGGGGCTGTTGATTGGAGTACACTAAAACAAACCTAACCTCTCTAGGACATTCAGAAGCCAAGTTATAAGCCCACAAAGATGTAACTGTACTACTTCTTTAAAGTGACACCAGGCCCGGTGACCTTTGGGACATGGTTTTACCCCCTATAGGAATGTGCGATCATCTTGAAACGTTCAGATCACTTACAACTCAATAGATTCTACCTTCTTGTAGCGTTTCAGCCTGATTGGACCTTGTTTTCACACAAATGGACCCAGAATGAAGTGAAATTGTGCTTCGTGCAACATAATTCTGGGTGCCATTTACAAACCATAAGTGCTAATGACTCCATTCCTTTTTGTGGTTGTAGGGGCTGTTGATTGGAGTACACTAAAACAAACCTGATCTCTCTAGGACATTCAGAAGCCAAGTTATAAGCCCACAAATGTGTAACTGGACTACTTCTTTAAATTGACACCAGATCCGGTGACCTTTGGGACATGGTTTGACCCCCTTAGGAAAGTGCTATCATCATGAAACGTTCAGATCACTTACAACTCAATAGATTCTACCTTCCTGTAACGTTTCAGCCTGATTGGACCTTGTTTTCACACAAATGGACCCAGAATGATGTGAAATTGTGATTCGTGCAACATAATTCTGGGTGCCATTTACAAACCATAAGTGCTAATGACTCCATTCCTTTTTGTGGTTGTAGGGGCTGTTGATTGGAGTACACTAAAACAAACCTGATCTCTCTAGGACATTCAGAAGCCAAGTTATAAGCCCACAAATGTGTAACTGGACTACTTCTTTAAAGTGACACCAGGTCCGGTGACCTTTGGGACATGGTTTGACCCCCTATAGGAATGTGCGATCATCATGAAACGTTCAGATCACTTACAACTCAATAGATTCTACCTTCTTGTAACGTTTCAGCCTGATTGGATCTTGTTTTCACACAAATGAACCCAGAATGATGTGAAATTGTGCTTCGTGCAACATAATTCTGGGTGCCATTTACAAACCATAAGTGCTAATGACTCCATTCCTTTTTGTGGTTGTAGGGGCTGTTGATTGGAGTACACTAAAACAAACCTAACCTCTCTAGGACATTCAGAAGCCAAGTTATAAGCCCACAAAGATGTAACTGTACTACTTCTTTAAAGTGACACCAGGCCCGGTGACCTTTGGGACATGGTTTTACCCCCTATAGGAATCTGCGATCATCTTGAAACGTTCAGATCACTTACAACTCAATAGATTCTACCTTCTTGTAGCGTTTCAGCCTGATTGGACCTTGTTTTCACACAAATGGACCCAGAATGAAGTGAAATTGTGCTTCGTGCAACATAATTCTGGGTGCCATTTACAAACCATAAGTGCTAATGACTCCATTCCTTTTTGTGGTTGTAGGGGCTGTTGATTGGAGTACACTAAAACAAACCTGATCTCTCTAGGACATTCAGAAGCCAAGTTATAAGCCCACAAATGTGTAACTGGACTACTTCTTTAAATTGACACCAGATCCGGTGACCTTTGGGACATGGTTTGACCCCCTTAGGAAAGTGCTATCATCATGAAACGTTCAGATCACTTACAACTCAATAGATTCTACCTTCCTGTAACGTTTCAGCCTGATTGGACCTTGTTTTCACACAAATGGACCCAGTATGATGTGAAATTGTGCTTTGTGCAACATAATTATGGGTGCCATTTACAAACCATAAGTGCTAATGACTCCATTCCTTTTTGTGGTTGTAGGGGCTGTTGATTGGAGTACACTAAAACAAACCTGATCTCTCTAGGACATTCAGAATCCAAGTTATAAGCCCACAAATGTGTAACTGGACTACTTCTTTAAATTGACACCAGATCCGGTGACCTTTGGGACATGGTTTGACCCCCTTAGGAAAGTGCTATCATCATGAAACGTTCAGATCACTTACAACTCAATAGATTCTACCTTCCTATAACGTTTCAGCCTTATTGGACCTTGATTTCACACAAATGAACCCAGAATGATGTGAAATTGTGGTTCGTGCAACATAATTCTGGGTGCCATTTAAAAACCATAAGTGCTAATGACTCCATTCCTTTTTGTGGTTGTAGGGGCTGTTGATTGGAGTACACTAAAACAAACCTGATCCCTCTAGGACATTCAGAAGCCAAGTTATAAGCCCACAAATGTGTAACTGGACTACTTCTTTAAAGTGACACCAGGCCCGGTGACCTTTGGGACATGGTTTGACCCCCTATAGGAATGTGCGATCATCATGAAACGTTCAGATCACTTACAACTCAATAGATTCTACCTTCTTGTAACGTTTCAGCCTGATTGGACCTTGTTTTCACACAAATGAACCCAGAATGATGTGAAATTGTGCTTCGTGCAACAAAATTCTGGGTGCCATTTACAAACCATAAGTGCTAATGACTCCATTCCTTTTTGTGGTTGTAGGGGCTGTTGATTGGAGTACACTAAAACAAACCTGACCTCTCTAGGACATTCAGAAGCCAAGTTATAAGCCCGCAAATGCGTAACTGGACTACTTCTTTAAAGTGACACCAGGCCCGGTGACCTTTGGGACATGGTTTGACCCCCTATAGGAATGTCCGATCATCATGAAACGTTCAGATCACTTACAACTCAAAAGATTCTACCTTCTTGTAACGTTTCAGCCTGATTGGACCTTGTTTTCACACAAATGGACCCAGAATGATGTGAAATTGTGTTTCGTGCAACATAATTCTGGGTGCCATTTACAAACCATAAGTGCTAATGACTCCATTCCTTTTTGTGGTTGTAGGGGCTGTTGATTGGAGTACATTAAAACAAACCTGACCTCTCTAGGACATTCAGAAGCCAAGTTATAAGCCCACAAATGTGTAACTGGACTACTACTTTAAATTGACACCAGATCCGGTGACATTTGGGACATGGTTTGACCCCCTAAGGAAAGTGCTATCATCATGAAACGTTCAGATCACTTACAGCTCAATAGATTCTACCTTCCTGTAACGTTTCAGCCTGATTGGACCTTGTTTTCACACAAATGAACCCAGAATGATGTGAAATTGTGCTTCGTGCAACATAATTCTGGGTGCCATTTAAAAACCATAAGTGCTAATGACTCCATTCCTTTTTGTGGTTGTAGGGGCTGTTGATTGGAGTATACTAAAACAAACCTGATCTCTCTAGGACATTCAGAAGCCAAGTTATAAGCCCACAAATGTGTAACTGGACTACTTCTTTAAATTGACACCAGATCCGGTGACCTTTTGGACATGGTTTGACCCCCTTAGGAAAGTGCTATCATCACGAAACGTTCAGATCACTTACAACTCAATAGATTCGACCTTCCTGTAACGTTTCAGCCTAATTGGACCTTGTTTTCACACAAATGAACCCAGAATGATGTGAAATTGTGCTTCGTGCAACATAATTCTGGGTGCCATTTACAAACCATAAATGCTAATGACTCCATTCCTTTTTGTGGTTGTAGGGGCTGTTGATTGGAGTACACTAAAACAAACCTGACCTATCTAGGACATTCAGAAGCCAAGTTATAAGCCCACAAAGGTGTAACTGGACTACTTCTTTAAAGTGAAACCAGGCCCGGTGACCTTTGGGACATGGTTTGACCCCCTATAGGAATGTGCGATCATCATGAAACGTTCAGATCACTTACAACTCAATAGATTCTACCTTCTTGTAACGTTTCAGCCTGATTGGACCTTGTTTTCACACAAATGAACCCAGAATGATGTGAAATTGTGCTTCGTGCAACATAATTCTGGGTGCCATTTACAAACCATAAGTGCTAATGACTCCATTCCTTTTTGTGGTTGTAGGGGCTGTTGATTGGAGTACACTAAAACAAACCTAACCTCTCTAGGACATTCAGAAGCCAAGTTATAAGCCCACAAAGATGTAACTGGACTACTTCTTTAAAGTGACACCAGGCCCGGTGACCTTTGGGACATGGTTTGACCCCCTTAGGAAAGTGCTATCATCATGAAACGTTCAGATGACTTACAACTCAATAGATTCTACCTTCCTGTAACGTTTCAGCCTGATTGGACCTTGTTTTCACACAAATGGACCCAGAATGATGTGAAATTGTGCTTCGTGCAACATAATTCTGGGTGCCATTTACAAACCATAAGTGCTAATGACTCCATTCCTTTTTGTGGTTGTAGGGGCTGTTGATTGGAGTACACTAAAACAAACCTGATCTCTCTAGGACATTCAGAAGCCAAGTTATAAGCCCACAAATGTGTAACTGGACTACTTCTTTAAATTGACACCAGATCCGGTGACCTTTGGGACATGGTTTGACCCCCTAAGGAAAGTGCTATCATCATGAAACGTTCAGATCACTTACAGCTCAATAGATTCTACCTTCCTGTAACGTTTCAGCCTGATTGGACCTTGTTTTCACACAAATGAACCCAGAATGATGTGAAATTGTGCTTTGTGCAACATAATTCTGGGTCCCATTTAAAAACCATGAGTGCTAATGACTCCATTCCTTTTTGTGGTTGTAGGGGCTGTTGATTGGAGTATACTAAAACAAACCTGATCTCTCTAGGACATTCAGAAGCCAAGTTATAAGCCCACAAATGTGTAACTGGACTACTTCTTTAAATTGACACCAGAACCGGTGACTTTTGGGACATGGTTTGACCCCCTTAGGAAAGTGCTATCATATTGAAACGTTCAGATCACTTACAACTCAATAGATTCTACCTTCTTGTAGCGTTTCAGCCTGATTGGACCTTGTTTTCACACAAATGAACCCAGAATGATGTGAAATTGTGCTTCGAGCAACAAAATTCTGGGTGCCATTTACAAACCATAAGTGCTAATGACTCCATTCCTTTTTGTGGTTGTAGGGGCTGTTGATTGGAGTACACTAAAACAAACCTGACCTCTCTAGGACATTCAGAAGCCAAGTTATAAGCCCACAAAGATGTAACTGGACTAGTTCTTTAAAGTGACACCAGGCCCGGTGACCTTTGGGACATGGTTTTACCCCCTATAGGAATGTGCGATCATCATGAAACGTTCAGATCACTTACAACTCAATAGATTCTACCTTCTTGTAACGTTTCAGCCTGATTGGACCTTGTTTTCACACAAATGGACCCAGAATGATGTGAAATTGTGCTTCGTGCAACATAATTCTGGGTGCCATTTACAAACCATAAGAGCTAATGACTCCATTCCTTTTTGTGGTTGTAGGGGCTGTTGATTGGAGTACACTAAAACAAACCTGATCTCTCTAGGACATTCAGAAGCCAAGTTATGAGCCCACAAATGTGTAACTGGACTACTTCTTTAAAGTGACACCAGGCCCGGTGACCTTTGGGACATGGTTTGACCCCCTATAGGAATGTGCGATCATCATGAAACGTTCAGATCACTTACAACTCAATAGATTCTACCTTCTTGTAACGTTTCAGCCTAATTGGACCTTGTTTTCACACAAATGAACCCAGAATGATGTGAAATTGTGCTTCGTGCAACATAATTCTGGGTGCCATTTACAAACCATAAATGCTAATGACTCCATTCCTTTTTGTGGTTTTAGGGGCTGTTGATTGGAGTACACTAAAACAAACCTAACCTCTCTAGGACATTCAGAAGCCAAGTTATAAGCCCACAAAGATGTAACTGGACTACTTCTTTAAAGTGACACCAGGCCCGGTGACCTTTGGGACATGGTTTTACCCCCTATAGGAATGTGTGATCATCTTGAAACGTTCAGATCACTTACAACTCAATAGATTCTACCTTCCTGTAACGTTTCAGCCTATTGGACCTTGTTTTCACACAAATGGACCCAGAATGATGTGAAATTGTGCTTCGTGCAACATAATTCTGGGTGCCATTTACAAACCATAAGTGCTAATGACTCCATTCCTTTTTGTGGTTGTAGGGGCTGTTGATTGGAGTACACTAAAACAAACCTGACCTCTCTAGGACATTCAGAAGCCAAGTTATAAGCCCGCAAATGTGTAACTGGACTAGTTCTTTAAAGTGACACCAGGCCCGGTGACCTTTGGGACATGGTTTGACCCCCTATAGGAATGTGCGATCATCATGAAACGTTCAGATCACTTACAACTCAATAGATTCTACCTTCTTGTAACGTTTCAGCCTGATTGGACCTTGTTTTCACACAAATGGACCCAGAATGAAGTGAAATTGTGCTTCGTGCAACATAATTCTGGGTGCCATTTACAAACCATAAGTGCTAATGACTCCATTCCTTTTTGTGGTTGTAGGGGCTGTTGATTGGAGTACACTAAAACAAACCTGATCTCTCTAGGACATTCAGAAGCCAAGTTATAAGCCCACAAATGTGAAACTGGACTACTTCTTTAAATTGACACCAGATCCGGTGACCTTTGGGACATGGTTTGACCCCCTTAGGAAAGTGCTATCATCATGAAACGTTCAGATCACTTACAACTCAATAGATTCTACCTTCCTGTAACGTTTCAGCCTGATTGGACCTTGTTTTCACACAAATGAACCCAGAATGATGTGAAATTGTGCTTTGTGCAACATAATTCTGGGTCCCATTTAAAAACCATGAGTGCTAATGACTCCATTCCTTTTTGTGGTTGTAGGGGCTGTTGATTGGAGTATACTAAAACAAACCTGATCTCTCTAGGACATTCAGAAGCCAAGTTATAAGCCCACAAATGTGTAACTGGACTACTTCTTTAAATTGACACCAGAACCGGTGACTTTTGGGACATGGTTTGACCCCCTTAGGAAAGTGCTATCATCATGAAACGTTCAGATCACTTACAACTCAATAGATTCTACCTTCCTGTAACGTTTCAGCCTGATTGGACCTTGTTTTCACACAAATGAACCCAGAATGATGTGAAATTGTGCTTCGTGCAACATAATTCTGGGTGCCATTTAAAAACCATAAGTGCTAATGACTCCATTCCTTTTTGTGGTTGTAGGGGCTGTTGATTGGAGTACACTAAAACAAACCTGATCTCTCTAGGACATTCAGAATCCAAGTTATAAGCCCACAAATGTGTAACTGGACTACTTCTTTAAATTGACACCAGATCCGGTGACCTTTGGGACATGGTTTGACCCCCTTAGGAAAGTGCTATCATCATGAAACGTTCAGATCACTTACAACTCAATAGATTCTACCTTCCTATAACGTTTCAGCCTTATTGGACCTTGATTTCACACAAATGAACCCAGAATGATGTGAAATTGTGGTTCGTGCAACATAATTCTGGGTGCCATTTAAAAACCATAAGTGCTAATGACTCCATTCCTTTTTGTGGTTGTAGGGGCTGTTGATTGGAGTACACTAAAACAAACCTGATCCCTCTAGGACATTCAGAAGCCAAGTTATAAGCCCACAAATGTGTAACTGGACTACTTCTTTAAAGTGACACCAGGCCCGGTGACCTTTGGGACATGGTTTGACCCCCTATAGGAATGTGCGATCATCATGAAACGTTCAGATCACTTACAACTCAATAGATTCTACCTTCTTGTAACGTTTCAGCCTGATTGGACCTTGTTTTCACACAAATGAACCCAGAATGATGTGAAATTGTGCTTCGTGCAACAAAATTCTGGGTGCCAATTACAAACCATAAGTGCTAATGACTCCATTCCTTTTTGTGGTTGTAGGGGCTGTTGATTGGAGTACACTAAAACAAACCTGACCTCTCTAGGACATTCAGAAGCCAAGTTATAAGCCCGCAAATGCGTAACTGGACTACTTCTTTAAAGTGACACCAGGCCCGGTGACCTTTGGGACATGGTTTGACCCCCTATAGGAATGTCCGATCATCATGAAACGTTCAGATCACTTACAACTCAAAAGATTCTACCTTCTTGTAACGTTTCAGCCTGATTGGACCTTGTTTTCACACAAATGGACCCAGAATGATGTGAAATTGTGTTTCGTGCAACATAATTCTGGGTGCCATTTACAAACCATAAGTGCTAATGACTCCATTCCTTTTTGGGGTTGTAGGGGCTGTTGATTGGAGTACATTAAAACAAACCTGACCTCTCTAGGACATTCAGAAGCCAAGTTATAAGCCCACAAATGTGTAACTGGACTACTACTTTAAATTGACACCAGATCCGGTGACATTTGGGACATGGTTTGACCCCCTAAGGAAAGTGCTATCATCATGAAACGTTCAGATCACTTACAGCTCAATAGATTCTACCTTCCTGTAACGTTTCAGCCTGATTGGACCTTGTTTTCACACAAATGAACCCAGAATGATGTGAAATTGTGCTTCGTGCAACATAATTCTGGGTGCCATTTAAAAACCATAAGTGCTAATGACTCCATTCCTTTTTGTGGTTGTAGGGGCTGTTGATTGGAGTATACTAAAACAAACCTGATCTCTCTAGGACATTCAGAAGCCAAGTTATAAGCCCACAAATGTGTAACTGGACTACTTCTTTAAATTGACACCAGATCCGGTGACCTTTGGGACATGGTTTGACCCCCTTAGGAAAGTGCTATCATCACGAAACTTTCAGATCACTTACAACTCAATAGATTCGACCTTCCTGTAACGTTTCAGCCTGATTGGACCTTGTTTTCACACAAATGAACCCAGAATGATGTGAAATTGTGCTTCGTGCAACATAATTCTGGGTGCCATTTACAAACCATAAATGCTAATGACTCCATTCCTTTTTGTGGTTGTAGGGGCTGTTGATTGGAGTACACTAAAACAAACCTGACCTCTCTAGGACATTCAGAAGCCAAGTTATAAGCCCACAAAGGTGTAACTGGACTACTTCTTTAAAGTGAAACCAGGCCCGGTGACCTTTGGGACATGGTTTGACCCCCTATAGGAATGTGCGATCATCATGAAACGTTCAGATCACTTACAACTCAATAGATTCTACCTTCTTGTAACGTTTCAGCCTGATTGGACCTTGTTTTCACACAAATGAACCCAGAATGATGTGAAATTGTGCTTCGTGCAACATAATTCTGGGTGCCATTTACAAACCATAAGTGCTAATGACTCCATTCCTTTTTGTGGTTGTAGGGGCTGTTGATTGGAGTACACTAAAACAAACCTAACCTCTCTAGGACATTCAGAAGCCAAGTTATAAGCCCACAAAGATGTAACTGGACTACTTCTTTAAAGTGACACCAGGCCCGGTGACCTTTGGGACATGGTTTTACCCCCTATAGGAATGTGCGATCATCTTGAAACGTTCAGATCACTTACAACTCAATAGATTCTACCTTCTTGTAGCGTTTCAGCCTGATTGGACCTTGTTTTCACACAAATGGACCCAGAATGAAGTGAAATTGTGCTTCGTTCAACATAATTCTGGGTGCCATTTACAAACCATAAGTGCTCATGACTCCATTCCTTTTTGTGGTTGTAGGGGCTGTTGATTGGAGTACACTATAACAAACCTGATCTCTCTAGGACATTCAGAAGCCAAGTTATAAGCCCACAAATGTGTAACTGGACTACTTCTTTAAATTGACACCAGATCCGGTGACCTTTGGGACATGGTTTGACCCCCTTAGGAAAGTGCTATCATCATGAAACGTTCAGATGACTTACAACTCAATAGATTCTACCTTCCTGTAACGTTTCAGCCTGATTGGACCTTGTTTTCACACAAATGGACCCAGAATGATGTGAAATTGTGCTTCGTGCAACATAATTCTGGGTGCCATTTACAAACCATAAGAGCTAATGACTCCATTCCTTTTTGTGGTTGTAGGGGCTGTTGATTGGAGTACACTAAAACAAACCTGATCTCTCTAGGACATTCAGAAGCCAAGTTATAAGCCCACAAATGTGTAACTGGACTACTTCTTTAAATTGACACCAGATCCGGTGACCTTTGGGACATGGTTTGACCCCCTTAGGAAAGTGCTATCATCATGAAACGTTCAGATCACTTACAACTCAATAGATTCTACCTTCCTATAACGTTTCAGCCTGATTGGACCTTGATTTCACACAAATGAACCCAGAATGATGTGAAATTGTGCTTCGTGCAACATAATTCTGGGTGCCATTTAAAAACCATAAGTGCTAATGACTCCATTCCTTTTTGTGGTTGTAGGGGCTGTTGATTGGAGTACACTAAAACAAACCTGATCGCTCTAGGACATTCAGAAGCCAAGTTATAAGCCCACAAATGTGTAACTGGACTAGTTCTTTAAAGTGACACCAGGCCCGGTGACCTTTGGGACATGGTTTTACCCCCTATAGGAATGTGCGATCATCATGAAACGTTCAGATCACTTACAACTCAATAGATTCTACCTTCTTGTAACGTTTCAGCCTGATTGGACCTTGTTTTCACACAAATGGACCCAGAATGATGTGAAATTGTGCTTCGTGCAACATAATTCTGGGTGCCATTTACAAACCATAAGAGCTAATGACTCCATTCCTTTTTGTGGTTGTAGGGTCTGTTGATTGGAGTACACTAAAACAAACCTGATCTCTCTAGGACATTCAGAAGCCAAGTTATGAGCCCACAAATGTGTAACTGGACTACTTCTTTAAAGTGACACCAGGCCCGGTGACCTTTGGGACATGGTTTGACCCCCTATAGGAATGTGTGATCATCATGAAACGTTCAGATCACTTACAACTCAATAGATTCTACCTTCTTGTAACGTTTCAGCCTAATTGGACCTTGTTTTCACACAAATGAACCCAGAATGATGTGAAATTTTGCTTCGTGCAACATAATTCTGGGTGCCATTTACAAACCATAAATGCTAATGACTCCATTCCTTTTTGTGGTTTTAGGGGCTGTTGATTGGAGTACACTAAAACAAACCTAACCTCTCTAGGACATTCAGAAGCCAAGTTATAAGCCCACAAAGATGTAACTGGACTACTTCTTTAAAGTGACACCAGGCCCGGTGACCTTTGGGACATGGTTTTACCCCCTATAGGAATGTGTGATCATCTTGAAACGTTCAGATCACTTACAACTCAATAGATTCTACCTTCCTGTAACGTTTCAGCCTATTGGACCTTGTTTTCACACAAATGGACCCAGAATGATGTGAAATTGTGCTTCGTGCAACATAATTCTGGGTGCCATTTACAAACCATAAGTGCTAATGACTCCATTCCTTTTTGTGGTTGTAGGGGCTGTTGATTGGAGTACACTAAAACAAACCTGATCTCTCTAGGACATTCAGAAGCCAAGTTATAAGCCCACAAATATGTAACTGGACTACTTCTTTAAATTGACACCAGATCCGGTGACCTTTGGGACATGGTTTGACCCCCTTAGGAAAGTGCTATCATCATGAAACGTTCAGATCACTTACAACTCAATAGATTCTACCTTCCTATAACGTTTCAGCCTGATTGGACCTTGATTTCACACAAATGAACCCAGAATGATGTGAAATTGTGCTTCGTGCAACATAATTCTGGGTGCCATTTAAAAACCATAAGTGCTAATGACTCCATTCCTTTTTGTGGTTGTAGGGGCTGTTGATTGGAGTACACTAAAACAAACCTGATCTCTCTAGGACATTCAGAAGCCAAGTTATGAGCCCACAAATGTGTAACTGGACTACTTCTTTAAAGTGACACCAGGCCCGGTGACCTTTGGGACATGGTTTGACCCCCTATAGGAATGTGCGATCATCATGAAACGTTCAGATCACTTACAACTCAATAGATTCTACCTTCTTGTAACGTTTCAGCCTAATTGGACCTTGTTTTCACACAAATGAACCCAGAATGATGTGAAATTGTGCTTCGTGCAACATAATTCTGGGTGCCATTTACAAACCATAAATGCTAATGACTCCATTCCTTTTTGTGGTTTTAGGGGCTGTTGATTGGAGTACACTAAAACAAACCTAACCTCTCTAGGACATTCAGAAGCCAAGTTATAAGCCCACAAAGATGTAACTGGACTACTTCTTTAAAGTGACACCAGGCCCGGTGACCTTTGGGACATGGTTTTACCCCCTATAGGAATGTGTGATCATCTTGAAACGTTCAGATCACTTACAACTCAATAGATTCTACCTTCCTGTAACGTTTCAGCCTATTGGACCTTGTTTTCACACAAATGGACCCAGAATGATGTGAAATTGTGCTTCGTGCAACATAATTCTGGGTGCCATTTACAAACCATAAGTGCTAATGACTCCATTCCTTTTTGTGGTTGTAGGGGCTGTTGATTGGAGTACACTAAAACAAACCTGACCTCTCTAGGACATTCAGAAGCCAAGTTATAAGCCCGCAAATGTGTAACTGGACTAGTTCTTTAAAGTGACACCAGGCCCGGTGACCTTTGGGACATGGTTTGACCCCCTATAGGAATGTGCGATCATCATGAAACGTTCAGATCACTTACAACTCAATAGATTCTACCTTCTTGTAACGTTTCAGCCTGATTGGACCTTGTTTTCACACAAATGGACCCAGAATGAAGTGAAATTGTGCTTCGTGCAACATAATTCTGGGTGCCATTTACAAACCATAAGTGCTAATGACTCCATTCCTTTTTGTGGTTGTAGGGGCTGTTGATTGGAGTACACTAAAACAAACCTGATCTCTCTAGGACATTCAGAAGCCAAGTTATAAGCCCACAAATGTGAAACTGGACTACTTCTTTAAATTGACACCAGATCCGGTGACCTTTGGGACATGGTTTGACCCCCTTAGGAAAGTGCTATCATCATGAAACGTTCAGATCACTTACAACTCAATAGATTCTACCTTCCTGTAACGTTTCAGCCTGATTGGACCTTGTTTTCACACAAATGAACCCAGAATGATGTGAAATTGTGCTTTGTGCAACATAATTCTGGGTCCCATTTAAAAACCATGAGTGCTAATGACTCCATTCCTTTTTGTGGTTGTAGGGGCTGTTGATTGGAGTATACTAAAACAAACCTGATCTCTCTAGGACATTCAGAAGCCAAGTTATAAGCCCACAAATGTGTAACTGGACTACTTCTTTAAATTGACACCAGAACCGGTGACTTTTGGGACATGGTTTGACCCCCTTAGGAAAGTGCTATCATCATGAAACGTTCAGATCACTTACAACTCAATAGATTCTACCTTCCTGTAACGTTTCAGCCTGATTGGACCTTGTTTTCACACAAATGAACCCAGAATGATGTGAAATTGTGCTTCGTGCAACATAATTCTGGGTGCCATTTACAAACCATAAGTGCTTATGACTCCATTCCTTTTTGTGGTTGTAGGGGCTGTTGATTGGAGTACACTAAAACAAACCTGACCTCTCTAGGACATTCAGAAGCCAAGTTGTAAGCCCACAAAGGTGTAAGTGGACTTCTTCTTTAAAGTGACACCAGGCCCGGTGACCTTTGGGACATGGATTGACCCCCTATAGGAATGTGCGATCATCATGAAACGTTCAGATCACTTACAACTCAATAGATTCTACCTTCTTGTAACGTTTCAGCCTGATTGGACCTTGTTTTCACACAAATGAACCCAGAATGATGTGAAATTGTGCTTCGTGCAACAAAATTCTGGGTGCCATTTACAAACCATAAGTGCTAATGACTCCATTCCTTTTTGTGGTTGTAGGGGCTGTTGATTGGAGTACACTAAAACAAACCTAACCTCTCTAGGACATTCAGAAGCCAAGTTATAAGCCCACAAAGATGTAACTGGACTACTTCTTTAAAGTGACACCAGGCCCGGTGACCTTTGGGACATGGTTTTACCCACTATAGGAATGTGCGATCATCATGAAACGTTCAGATCACTTACAACTCAATAGATTCTACCTTCTTGTAACGTTTCAGCCTGATTGGACCTTGTTTTCACACAAATGGACCCAGAATGATGTGAAATTGTGCTTCGTGCAACATAATTCTGGGTGCCATTTACAAACCATAAGTGCTAATGACTCCATTCCTTTTTGTGGTTGTAGGGGCTGTTGATTGGAGTACACTAAAACAAACCTGATCTCTCTAGGACATTCAGAAGCCAAGTTATAAGCCCACAAATGTGTAACTGGACTACTTCTTTAAAGTGACACCAGGCCCGGTGACCTTTGGGACATGGTTTGACCCCCTATAGGAATGTGCGATCATCATGAAACGTTCAGATCACTTACAACTCAATAGATTCTACCTTCTTGTAGCGTTTCAGCCTGATTGGACCTTGTTTTCACACAAATGGACCCAGAATGATGTGAAATTGTGCTTCGTGCAACATAATTCTGGGTGCCATTTACAAACCATAAGTGCTAATGACTCCATTCCTTTTTGTGGTTGTAGGGGCTGTTGATTGGAGTACACTAAAACAACCCTGATCTCTCTAGGACATTCAGAAGCCAAGTTATAAGCCCACAAATGTGTAACTGGACTACTTCTTTAAATTGACACCAGAACCGGTGACCTTTGGGACATGGTTTGACCCCCTTAGGAAAGTGCTATCATCATGAAACGTTCAGATCACTTACAACTCAATAGATTCTACCTTCCTGTAACGTTTCAGCCTGATTGGACCTTGTTTTCACACAAATGAACCCAGAATGATGTGAAATTTTGCTTCGTGCAACATAATTCTGGGTGCCATTTACAAACCATAAGTGCTAATGACTCCATTCCTTTTTGTGGTTGTAGGGGCTGTTGATTGGAGTACACTAAAACAAACCTGACCTCTCTAGGACATTCAGAAGCCAAGTTATAAGGCCACAAAGGTGTAACTGGACTACTTCTTTAAAGTGACACCAGGCCCGGTGACCTTTGGGACATGGTTTGACCCCCTATAGGAATGTGCGATCATCATGAAACGTTCAGATCACTTACAACTCAATAGATTCTACCTTCTTGTAACGTTTCAGCCTGATTGGACCTTGTTTTCACACAAATGGACCCAGAATGATGTGAAATTGTGCTTCGTGCAACATAATTCTGGGTGCCATTTACAAACCATAAGTGCTAATGACTCCATTCCTTTTTGTGGTTGTAGAGGCTGTTGATTGGAATACACTAAAACAAACCTGATCTCTCTAGGACATTCAGAAGCCAAGTTATAAGCCCACAAATGTGTAACTGGACTACTTCTTTAAATTGACACCAGATCCGGTGACCTTTGGGACATGGTTTGACCCCCTTAGGAAAGCGCTATCATCATTAAACGTTCAGATCACTTACAACTCAATAGATTCTACCTTCCTGTAACGTTTCAGCCTGATTGAACCTTGTTTTCACACAAATGAACCCAGAATGATGTGAAATAGTGCTTCATGCAACATAATTCTGGGTGCCATTTAAAAACCATAAGTGCTAATGACTCCATTCCTTTTTGTGGTTGTAGGGGCTGTTGATTGGAGTACACTAAAACAAACCTGATCGCTCTAGGACATTCAGAAGCCAAGTTATTAGCCCACAAATGTGTAACTGGACTACTTCTTTAAATTGACACCAGATCCGGTGACCTTTGGGACATGTTTTGACCCCCTTAGGAAAGCGCTATCATCATGAAACGTTCAGATCACTTACAACTCAATAGATTCTAGCTTCCAGTAACGTTTCAGCCTGATTGGACCTTGTTTTCACACAAATGAACCCAGAATGATGTGAAATTGTGCTTCGTGCAAAATAATTCTGGGTGCCATTTACAAACCATAAGTGCTAATGACTCCATTCCTTTTTGTGGTTGTAGGGGCTGTTGATTGGAGTACACTAAAACAAACCTAACCTCTCTAGGACATTCAGAAGCCAAGTAATAAGCCCTCAAAGGTGTAACTGGACTACTTCTTTAAAGTGACACTTGGCCCGGTGACATTTGGGACATGGTTTGACCCCCTATAGGAATGTGCGATCATCTTGAAACGTTCAGATCACTTACAACTCAATAGATTCTACCTTCTTGTAGCGTTTCAGCCGGATTGGACCTTGTTTTCACACAAATTGACCCAGAATGATGTGAAATTGTGCTTCGTGCAACATAATTCTGGGTGCCACTTACAAACTATAAGTGCTAATGACTCCATTCCTTGTTGTGGTTGTAGGGGCTGTTGATTGGAGAACATTAAAACAAACCTGATCTCTCTAGGACATTCAGAAGCCAAGTTATAAGCCCACAAATGTGTAACTGGACTACTTCTTTAAATTGACACCAGATCCGGTGACCTTTGGGACATGGTTTGACCCCCTTAGGAAAGTGCTATCATCATGAAACGTTCAGATCACTTACAACTCAATAGATTCTACCTTCCTGTAACGTTTCAGCCTGATTGGACCTTGTTTTCACACAAATGGACCCAGAATGATGTGAAATTGTGCTTCGTGCAACATAATTCTGGGTGCCATTTACAAACCATAAGTGCTAATGACTCCATTCCTTTTTGTGGTTGTAGAGGCTGTTGATTGGAGTACACTAAAACAAACCTAACCTCTCTAGGACATTCAGTAGCCAAGCTATAAGCCCACAAAGGTGTAACTGGACTACTTCTTTAAAGTGACACCAGGCCCGGTGACCTTTGGGACATGGTTTTACCCCCTATAGGAGTGTGCGATCATCATGAAACGTTCAGATCACTTACAACTCAATAGATTCTACCTTCTTGTAACGTTTCAGCCTGATTGGACCTTGTTTTCACACAAATGGACCCAGAATGATGTGAAATTGTGCTTCGTGCAACATAATTCTGGGTGCCATTTACAAACCATAAGAGCTAATGACTCCATTCCTTTTTGAGGTTGTAGGGGATGTTGATTGGAGTACACTAAAACAAACCTGATCTCTCTAGGACATTCAGAAGCCAAGTTATAAGCCCACAAATGTGTAACTGGACTACTTCTTTAAATTGACACCAGATCCGGTGACCTTTGGGACATGGTTTGACCCCCTTAGGAAAGTGCTATCATCATGAAACGTTCAGATCACTTACAACTCAATAGATTCTACCTTCCTGTAACGTTTCAGCCTGATTGGACCTTGTTTTCACACAAATGAACCCAGAATGATGTGAAATAGTGCTTCATGCAACATAATTCTGGGTGCCATTTAAAAACCATAAGTGCTAATGACTCCATTCCTTTTTGTGGTTGTAGGGGCTGTTGATTGGAGTACACTAAAACAAACCTGATCGCTCTAGGACATTCAGAAGCCAAGTTATAAGCCCACAAATGTGTAACTGGACTACTTCTTTAAAGTGACACCAGGCCCGGTGACCTTTGGGACATGGTTTGACCCCCTATAGGAATGTCCGATCATCATGAAACGTTCAGATCACTTACAGCTCAATAGATTCTACCTTCTTGTAACGTTTCAGCCTGATTGGACCTTGTTTTCACACAAATGAACCCAGAATGATGTGAGATTGTGCTTCGTGCAACATAATTCTGGGTGCCATTTACAAACCATAAGTGCTAATGACTCCATTCCTTTTTGTGGATGTAGGGGCTGTTGATTGGAGTAGACTAAAACAAACCTAACCTCTCTAGGACATTCAGAAGCCAAGTTATAAGCCCACAAAGATGTAACTGGACTACTTCTTTAAATTGACACCAGATCCGGTGACCTTTGGGGCATGTTTTGACCCCCTTAGGAAAGCGCTATCATCATGAAACGTTCAGATCACTTACAACTCAATAGATTCTAGCTTCCAGTAACGTTTCAGCCTGATTGGACCTTGTTTTTACACAAATGAACCCAGAATGATGTGAAATTGTGCTTCGTGCAAAATAATTCTGGGTGCCATTTACAAACCATAAGAGCTAATGACTCCATTCCTTTTTGAGGTTGTAGGGGATGTTGACTGGAGTACACTAAAACAAACCTGATCTCTCTAGGACATTCAGAAGCCAAGTTATAAGCCCACAAATGTGTAACTGGACTACTTCTTTAAATTGACACCAGATCCGGTGACCTTTGGGACATGGTTTGACCCCCTTAGGAAAGTGCTATCATCATGAAACGTTCAGATCACTTACAACTCAATAGATTCTACCTTCCTGTAACGTTTCAGCCTGATTGGACCTTGTTTTCACACAAATGAACCCAGAATGATGTGAAATAGTGCTTCATGCAACATAATTCTGGGTGCCATTTAAAAACCATAAGTGCTAATGACTCAATTCCTTTTTGTGGTTGTAGGGGCTGTTGATTGGAGTACACTAAAACAAACCTGATCGCTCTAGGACATTCAGAAGCCAAGTTATAAGCCCACAAATGTGTAACTGGACTACTTCTTTAAAGTGACACCAGGCCCGGTGACCTTTGGGACATGGTTTGACCCCCTATAGGAATGTCCGATCATCATGAAACGTTCAGATCACTTACAGCTCAATAGATTCTACCTTCTTGTAACGTTTCAGCCTGATTGGACCTTGTTTTCACACAAATGAACCCAGAATTATGTGAAATTGTGCTTCGTGCAACATAATTCTGGGTGCCATTTACAAATCATAAGTGCTAATGACTCCATTCCTTTTTGTGGATGTAGGGGCTGTTGATTGGAGTACACTAAAACAAACCTAACCTCTCTAGGACATTCAGAAGCCAAGTTATAAGCCCACAAAGATGTAACTGGACTACTTCTTTAAATTGACACCAGATCCGGTGACCTTTGGGACATGTTTTGACCCCCTTAGGAAAGCGCTATCATCATGAAACGTTCAGATCACTTACAACTCAATAGATTCTAGCTTCCAGTAACGTTTCAGCCTGATTGGACCTTGTGTTCACACAAACGAACCCAGAATGATGTGAAAATGTGCTTTGTGCAAAATAATTCTGGGTGCCATTTACAAACCATAAGTGCTAATGACTCCATTCCTTTTTGTGGTTGTAGGGGCTGTTGATTGGAGTACACTAAAACAAACCAAACCTCTCTAGGACATTGAGAAGCCAAGTAATAAGCCCACAAATGTGTAACTGGACTACTTCTTTAAAGTGACACTTGGCCCGGTGACCTTTGGGACATGGTTTGACCCCCTATAGGAATGTGCGATCATCTTGAAACGTTCAGATCACTTACAACTCAATAGATTCTACCTTCTTGTAGCGTTTCAGCCGGATTGGACCTTGTTTTCACACAAATTGACCCAGAATGATGTGAAATTGTGCTTCGTGCAACATAATTCTGGGTGCCACTTACAAACTATAAGTGCTAATGACTCCATTCCTTTTTGTGGTTGTAGGGGCTGTTGATTGGAGAACATTAAAACAAACCTGATCTCTCTAGGACATTCAGAAGCCAAGTTATAAGCCCACAAATGTGTAACTGGACTACTTCTTTAAATTGACACCAGATCCGGTGACCTTTGGGACATGGTTTGACCCCCTTAGGAATTTGCGATCATCTTGAAACGTTCAGATCACTTACAACTCAATAGATTCTACCTTCTTGTAGCGTTTCAGCCTGATTGGACCTTGTTTTCACACAAATGGACCCAGAATGATGTGAAATTGTGCTTCGTGCAAAATAATTCTGGGTGCCATTTACAAACCATAAGTGCTAATGACTCCATTCCTTTTTGTGGTTGTAGGGGCTGTTGATTGGAGTACACTAAAACAAACCTAACCACTCTAGGACATTCAGAAGCCAAGTTATAAGCCCACAAAGGTGTAACTGGACTACTTCTTTAAAGTGACACTTGGCCCGGTGACCTTTGGGACATGGTTTGACCCCCTATAGGAATGTGCGATCATCTTGAAACGTTCAGATCACTTACAACTCAATAGATTCTACCTTCTTGTAGCGTTTCAGCCGGATTGGACCTTGTTTTCACACAAATTGACCCAGAATGATGTGAAATTGTGCTTCGTGCAACATAATTCTGGGTGCCACTTACAAACTATAAGTGCTAATGACTCCATTCCTTTTTGTGGTTGTAGGGGCTGTTGATTGGAGAACATTAAAACAAACCTGATCTCTCTAGGACATTCAGAAGCCAAGTTATAAGCCCACAAATGTGTAACTGGACTACTTCTTTAAATTGACACCAGATCCGGTGACCTTTGGGACATGGTTTGACCCCCTTAGGAAAGTGCTATCATCATGAAACCTTCAGATCACTTACAACTCAATAGATTCTACCTTCCTGTAACGTTTCAGCCTGATTGGACCTTGTTTTCACACAAATGGACCCAGAATGATGTGAAATTGTGCTTCGTGCAACATAATTCTGGGTGCCATTTACAAACCATAAGTGCTAATGACTCCATTCCTTTTTGTGGTTGTAGGGGCTGTTGATTGGAGTACACTAAAACAAACCTAACCTCTCTAGGACATTCAGAAGCCAAGCTATAAGCCCACAAAGGTGTAACTGGACTACTTCTTTAAAGTGACACCAGGCCCGGTGACCTTTGGGACATGGTTTTACCCCCTATAGGAATGTGCGATCATCTTGCAACGTTCAGATCACTTACAACTCAATAGATTCTACCTTCTTCTAGCGTTTCAGCCTCATTGGACCTTGTTTTCACACAAATGGACCCAGAATTATGTGAAACCGGCTTCGTGCAACATAATTCTGGGTGCCATTTACAAACCATAAGTGCTAATGACTCCATTCCTTTTTGTGGTTGTAGGGGCTGTTTATTGGAGTACACTAAAACAAACCTGATCTCTCTAGGACATTCAGAAGCCAAGTTATAAAACCACAAATGTGTAACTGGACTACTTCTTTAAATTGACACCAGATCCGGTGATCTTTGGGACATGGTGGTTTGACCCCCTTAGGAAAGTGCTATCATCATGAAACGTTCAGATCACTTACAACTCAGTAGATTCTACCTTCCTGTAACGTTTCAGCCTGATTGGACCTTGTTTTCACACAAATGAACCCAGAATGATGTGAAATTGTGCTTCGTGCAACATAATTCTGGGTGCCATTTAAAAACCATAAGTGCTAATGACTCCATTCCTTTTGTGGTTGTAGGGGCTGTTGATTGGAGTACACTAAAAATAACCTGACCTCTCTAGGACATTCAGAAGCCAAGTTATAAGCCCACAAATGTGTAACTGGACTACTTCTTTAAAGTGACACCAGATCCGGTGACCTTTGGGACATGGTTTGACCCCCTTAGGAAAGTGCGATCATCATGAAACGTTCAGATCCCTTACAACTCAATAGATTCTACCTTCCTGTATTGTTTCAGCCTGATTGGACCTTGTTTTCACACAAATGAACCCAGAATGATGTGAAATTGTGCTTCGTGCAACATAATTCTGGGTGCCATTTAAAAACCATAAGTGCTAATGTCTCCATTCCTTTTTGTGGTTGTAGAGGCTGTTGATTGGAGTACACTAAAGCAAACCTGATCGCTCTAGGACATTCAGAAGCCAAATTATAAGCCCACAAATGTGTAACTGGACTACTTCTTTAAATTGACACCAGATCCGGTGACCTTTGGGACATGGTTTGACCCCCTTAGGAAAGTGCTATCATCATGAAACGTTCAGATCACTTACAACTCAATAGATTCTACCTTCCTGTAACGTTTCAGCCTAATTGGACCTTGTTTTCACACAAATGAACCCAGAATGATGTGAAATTGTGCTTCGTGCAACATAATTCTGGGTGCCATTTACAAACCATAAATGCTAATGACTCCATTCCTTTTTGTGGTTGTAGGGGCTGTTGATTGGAGTACATTAAAACAAACCTGATCTCTCTAGGACATTCAGAAGCCAAGTTATAAGTCCACAAATGTGTAACTGGACTACTTCTTTAAATTGACACCAGATCCGGTGACCTTTGGGACATGGTTTGACCCCCTTAGGAAAGTGCTATCATCATGAAACGTTCAGATAACTTACAACTCAATAGATTCTACCTTCCTGTAACGTTTCAGCCTGATTGGACCTTGTTTTCACACAAATGAACCCAGAATGATGTGAAATTGTGCTTCGTGCAACATAATTCTGGGTGCCATTTACAAACCATAAGTGCTAATGACTCCATTCCTTTTTGTGGTTGTAGGGGCTGTTGATTGGAGTACACTAAAACAAACCTGACCTCTCTAGGACATTCAGAAGCCAAGTTATAAGCCCACAAATGTGTAACTGGACTACTTCTTTAAAGTGACACCAGGCCCGGTGACCTTTGGGACATGGTTTGACCCCCTATGGGAATGTGAGATCATCATGAAACGTTCCGATCACTTACAACTCAATAGATTCTACCTTCTTGTAACGTTTCAGCCTGATTGGACCTTGTTTTCACACAAATGGACCCAGAATGATGTGAAATTGTGCTTCGTGCAACATAATTCTGGGTGCCATTTACAAACCATAAGTGCTAATGACTCCATTCCTTTTGTGGTTGTAGGGGCTGTTGATTGGAGTACACTAAAACAAACCTGATCTCTCTAGGACATTCAGAAGCCAAGTCATAAGCCCACAAAGGTGTAACTGGACTACTTTAAATTGACACCAGATCCGGTGACCTTTGGGACATGGTTTGATCCCCTTAGGAAAGTCCTATCATCATGAAACGTTCAGATCAGTTACAACTCAATAGATTCTACCTTCCTGTAACGTTTCAGCCTGATTGGACCTTGTTTTCACACAAATGAACCCAGAATGATGTGAAATTGTGCTTCGTGCAACATAATTCTGGGTGCCATTTAAAAACCATAAGTGCTAATGACTCCATTCCTTTTTGTAGTTGTAGGGACTGTTCATTGGAGTACACTAAAACAAACCTGATCTCTCTAGGACATTCAGAAGCCAAGTTATAAGCCCACAAATGTGTAACTGGACTACTTCTTTAAATTGACACCAGATCCGATGACCTTTGGGACATGGTTTGACCCCCTTAGGAAAGTGCTATCATCATGAAATGTTCAGATCACTTACAACTCAATAGATTCTACCTTCCTGTAACGTTTCAGCCTGATTGGACCTTGTTTTCACACAAATGGACCCAGAATGATGTGAAATTGTGCTTCGTGCAACATAATTCTGGGTGCCATTTACAAACCATAGGTGCTAATGACTCCATTCCTTTTTGTGGTTGTAGGGGCTGTTGATTGGAGTACACTAAAACAAACCTAACCTCTCTAGGACATTCAGAAGCCAAGTTATAAGCCCACAAATGTGTAACTGGACTACTTCTTTAAATTGACACCAGATCCGGTGATCTTTGGGACATGGTTTGACCCCCTTGGGAAAGTGCTAACATCATGAAACGTTCAGATCACTTACAACTCAGTAGATTCTACCTTCATGTAACATTTCAGCCTGAGTGGACCTTGTTTTCACACAAATGAACCCAGAATGATGTGAAATTGTGCTTCGTGCAACATAATTCTGGGTGCCATTTAAAAACCATAAGTGCTAATTACTCCATTCCTTTTTGAGGTTGTAGGGGCTGTTGATTGGAGTTCACTAAAACAAACCTGATCTCTCTAGGACATTCAGAAGCCAAGTTATAATCCATCAAAGGTGTAACTGGACTACTTCTTAAAATTGACACCAGATCCGGTGACCTTTGGGACATGGTTTGACCCCCTTAGGAAAGTGCTATCACCATGAAACGTTCAGATCACCCAGAATGGCACCCAGAATTATTTTGCACGAAGCACAATTTCACATCATTCTGGGTTCATTTGTGTGAAAACAAGGTCCAATCAGGCTGAAACGTTACAGGAATGTAGAATCTACTGAGTTGTAAGTGATCTGAACCTTTCATGATGATAGCACTTTCCTAAGGGGGTCAAACCATGTCCCAAAGGTCACCGGGCCTGGTGTCACTTTAAAGAAGTAGTCCAGTTACACCTTTGAGGGCTTATAACTTGGCTTCTGAATGTCCTAGAGAGATCAGGTTTGTTTTAGTGTACTCCAATCAACAGCCCCTACAACCTCAAAAAGGAATGGAGTCATTAGCACTTATGGTTTTTAAATGGCACCCAGAATTATGTTGCACGAAGCACAATTTCACATCATTCTGGGTTCATTTGTGTGAAAACAAGGTCCAATCAGGCTGAAACGTTACAGGAAGGTAGAATCTATTGAGTTGTAAGTGATCTGAACGTTTCATGATGATATCACTTTCCTAAGGGGGTCAAACCATGTCCCAAAGGTCACAGGATCTGGTGTCACTTTAAAGAAGTAGTCCAGTTACACATTTGTGGGCTTATAACTTGGCTTCTGAATGTCCTAGAGAGGTCAGGTTTGTTTTAGTGTACTCCAATAAACTGCCCCTACAACCACAAAAAGGAATGGAGTCATTAGCACTTATGGTTTGTAAATGGCACCCAGAATTATGTTGCACGAAGCACAATTTCACATCATTCTGGGTCCATTTGTGTGAAAACAAGGTCCAATCAGGCTGAAACGTTACAAGAAGGTAGAATCTATTGAGATGTAAGTGATCTGAACGTTTCATGATGATCGCACATTCCTATAGGGGGTCAAACCATGTCCCAAAGGTCACTGGACCTGGTGTCACTTTAAAGAAGTAGTCCAGTTACACCTTTGTGGGCTTATAACTTGGCTTCTGAATGTCCTAGAGAGGTCAGGTTTGTTTTAGTGTACTCCAATCAACAGCCCCTACAACCACAAAAAGGAATGGAGTCATTAGCACTTATGGTTTGTAAATGGCACCCAGAATTATGTTGCACGAAGCTCTATTTCACATCATTCTGGGTCCATTTGTGTGAAAACAAGGTCCAATCAGGCTGAAACGTTACAGGAAGGTAGAATCTATTGAGTTGTAAGTGATCTGAACATTTCATGATGATAGCACTTTCCTAAGGGGGTCAAACCATGTCCCAAAGGTCACCGGATCTGGTGTCAATTTAAAGAAGTAGTCCAGTTACACATCTCTGGGCTTATAACTTGGCTTCTGAATGTCCTAGAGAGATCAGGTTTATTTTAGTGTACTCCAATCAACAATCCCTACAACCACAAAAAGGAATGGAGTCATTAGAACTTATGGTTTTTAAATGGCACCCAGAATTATGTTGCACGAAGCACAAGTTCACTTCATTCTGGGTCCATTTGTGTGAAAACAAGGTCCAATCAGGCTGAAACGTTACAGGAAGGTAGAATTTATTGAGTTGTAAGTGATCTGAACGTTTCATGATGATCGCACATTCCTATAGGGGGTCAAACCATGTCCCAAAGGTCACCGGATCTGGTGTCACTTTAAAGAAGTAGTCCAGTTACACATTTGTGGGCTTATAACTTGGCTTCTGAATATCCGAGAGAGGTCAGGTTTGTTTTAGAGTACTCCAGTTAACAGCCCCCATTACCCCAAAGAGGAATGGAGTCATAAGCACTTATGGTTTTTAAATGGCACCCAGAATTATGTTGCACGAAGCACACTTTCACATCATTCTGGGTTCATTTGTGTGAAAACAAGGTCCAATCAGGCTGAAACGTTACAGGAAGTTAGAATCTATTGAGTTGTAAGTGATCTGAACGTTTCATGATGATAGCACTTTCCTAAGGGGGTCAAACCATGTCCCAAAGGTCACCGGATCTGGTGTCAATTTAAAGAAGTAGTCCAGTTACACATTTGTGGGCTTATAACGTGTCTTCTGAATGTCCTAGAGAGATCAGGTTTGTTTTAGTATACTCCAATCAACAGCCCCTACAAGCACAAAAAGGAATGGAGTCATTAGCACTTATGGTTTTTAAATGGCACCCAGAATTATGTTGCACGAAGCACAATTTCACATGATTCTGGGTCCATTTGTGTGAAAACAAGGTCCAATCAGGCTGAAACGTTACAGGAAGGTAGAATCTATTGAGTTGTAACTGATCTGAACATTTCATGATGATAGCACTTTCCTAAGGGGGTCAAACCATGTCCCAAAGGTCACCGGATCTGGTGTCAATTTAAAGAAGTAGTCCAGTGACACATTTGTGGGCTTATAACTTGGCTTCTGAATGTCCTAGAGAGATCAGGTTTATTTTAGTGTACTCCAATCAACAGCCCCTACAACCACAAAAAGGAATGGAGTCATTAGCACTTATGGTTTGTAAATGGCACCCAGAATTATGTTGCACGAAGCACTATTTCACATCATTCTGGGTCCATTTGTGTGAAAACAAGGTCCAATCAGGCTGAAACGTTACAGGAAGGTAGAATCTATTGAGTTGTAAGTGATCTGAACGTTTCATGATGATAGCACTTTCCTAAGGGGGTCAAACCATGTCCCAAAGGTCACCGGATCTGGTGTCAAATTAAAGAAGTAGTCCAGTTACACATGTAGGGGCTTATAACTTGGCTTCTGAATGTCCTAGAGAGATCAAGTTTATTTTAGTGTACTCCAATCAACAGCCCCTACAACCAAAAAGGAATGGAGTCATTAGCACTTATGGTTTGTAAATGGCACCCAGAATTATGTTGCACGAAGCTCTATTTCACATCATTCTGGGTCCATTTGTGTGAAAACAAGGTCCAATCAAGCTGAAACGTTACAGGAAGGTAGAATCTATTGAGTTGTAAGTGATCTGAACATTTCATGATGATAGCACTTTCCTAAGGGGGTCAAACCATGTCCCAAAGGTCACCGGATCTGGTGTCAATTTAAAGAAGTAGTCCAGTTACACATCTCTGGGCTTATAACTTGGCTTCTGAATGTCCTAGAGAGATCAGGTTTATTTTAGTGTACTCCAATCAACAGCCCCTACAACCACAAAAAGGAATGGAGTCATTAGAACTTATGGTTTTTAAATGGCACCCAGAATTATGTTGCACGAAGCACAATTTCACATCATTTGGGTTCATTTGTGTGAAAACAAGGTCCAATCAGGCTGAAACGTTACAGGAAGGTAGAATCTATTGAGTTGTAATTGATCTGAACGTTTAATGATGATAGCACTTTCCTAAGGGGGTCAAACCATGTCCCAAAGGTCACCGGATCTGGTGTCACTTTAAAGAAGTAGTCCAGTTACACATTTGTGGGCTTATAACTTGGCTTCTGAATGTCCTAGAGAGGTCATGGTTGTTTTAGTGTACTCCAATCAACAGCCCCTACAACCACAAAAAGGAATGGAGTCATTAGCACTTATGGTTTTTAAATGGCACCCAGAATTATGTTGCACGAAGCACAATTTCACATCATTCTGGGTTCATTTGTGTGAAAACAAGGTCCAATCAGGCTGAAACGTTACAGGAAGGTAGAATCTACTGAGTTGTAAGTGATCTGAACGTTTCATGATGATAGCACTTTCCTAAGGGGGTCAAACCATGTCCCAAAGATCACCGGATCTGGTGTCAATTTAAAGAAGTAGTCCAGTTACACATTTGTGGGCTTATAACTTGGCTTCTGAATGTCCTAGAGAGATCAGGTTTGTTTTAGTGTACTCCAATCAACAGCCCCTACAACCACAAAAAGGAATGGAGTCATTAGCACTTATGGTTTGTAAATGGCACCCAGAATTATGTTGCACGAAGCACAATTTCACATCATTCTGGGTCCATTTGTGTGAAAACAAGGTCCAATCAGGCTGAAACGCTACAAGAAGGTAGAATCTATTGAGTTGTAAGTGATCTGAACATTTCAAGATGATCGCACATTCCTATAGGGGGTAAAACCATGTCCCAAAGGTCACCGGGCCTGGTGTCACTTTAAAGAAGTAGTCCAGTTACACCTTTGTGGGCTTATAACTTGGCTTCTGAATGTCCTAGAGAGGTTAGGTTTGTTTTAGTGTACTCCAATCAACAGCCCCTACAACCACAAAAAGGAATGGAGTCATTAGCACTTATGGTTTGTAAATGGCACCCAGAATTATGTTGCACGAAGCACAATTTCACATCATTCTGGGTCCATTTGTGTGAAAACAAGGTCCAATCAGGCTGAAACGTTACAGGAAGGTAGAATCTATTGAGTTGTAAGTGATCTGAACGTTTCATGATGATAGCACTTTCCTAAGGGGGTCAAACCATGTCCCAAAGGTCACCGGATCTGGTGTCAATTTAAAGAAGTAGTCCACTTACACATTTGTGGGCTTATAACTTGGCTTCTGAATGTCCTAGAGAGATCAGGTTTATTTTAATGTACTCCAAACAACAGTCCCTACAACTACAAAAAGGAATGGAGTCATTAGCACTTATGGTTTTTAAATGGCACCCAGAATTATGTTGCACGAAGCACAATTTCACATCATTCTGGGTTCATTTGTGTGAAAACAAGGTCCAATCAGGCTGAAACGTTACAGGAAGGTACAATCTATTGAGTTGTAACTGATCTGAACGTTTCATGATGATAGCACTTTCCTAAGGGGGTCAAACCATGTCCCAAAGGTCACTGGATCTGGTGTCAATTTAAAGAAGTAGTCCAGTTACACATTTGTGGGCTTATAACTTGGCTTCTGAATGTCCTAAATAGATCAGGTTTGTTTTAATGTACTCCAATCAACAGCCCCTACAACCCCAAAAAGGAATGGAGTCATTAGCACTTATGGTTTGTAAGTGGCACCCAGAATTATGTTGCACGAAGCACAATTTCACATCATTCTGGGTCCATTTGTGTGAAAACAAGGTCCAATCCGGCTGAAACGCTACAAGAAGGTAGAATCTATTGAGTTGTAAGTGATCTGAACGTTTCAAGATGATCGCACATTCCTATAGGGGGTCAAACCATGTCCCAAAGGTCACCGGGCCAAGTGTCACTTTAAATAAGTAGTCCAGTTACACCTTTGTGGGCTTATAACTTGGCTTCTGAATGTCCTAGAGAGATCAGGTTTGTTTTAATGTACTCGAATCAACAGCCCCTACAACCACAAAAAGGAATGGAGTCATTAGCATTTATGGTTTGTAAATGGCACCCAGAATTATGTTGCACGAAGCACAATTTCACATCATTCTGGGTTCATTTGTGTGAAAACAAGGTCCAATCCGGCTGAAACGTTACAGGAAGGTAGAATCTATTGAGTTGTAAGTGATCTGAACGTTTCATGATGATAGCACTTTCCTAAGGGGGTCAAACCATGTCCCAAAGGTCACCGGATCTGGTGTCAATTTAAAGAAGTAGTCCAGTTACACATTTGTGGGCTTATAACTTGGCTTCTGAATGTCCTAGAGCGATCAGGTTTGCTTTAGTGTACTCCAATCAACAGCCCCTACAACCACAAAAAGGAATGGAGACATTAGCACTTATGGTTTTTAAATGGCACCCAGAATTATGTTTCACGAAGCACAATTTCACATCATTCTGGGTTCATTTGTGTGAAAACAAGGTCCAATCAGGCTGAAACAATACAGGAAGGTAGAATCTATTGAGTTGTAAGTGATCTGAACGTTTCATGATGATCGCACTTTCCTAAGGGGGTCAAACCATGTCCCAAAGGTCACCGGATCTGGTGTCACTTTAAAGAAGTAGTCCAGTTACACATTTGTGGGCTTATAACTTGGCTTCTGAATGTCCTAGAGAGGTCATGGTTGTTTTAGTGGACTCCAATCAACAGCCCCTACAACCACAAAAAGGAATGGAGTCATTAGCACTTATGGTTTTTAAATGGCACCCAGAATTATGTTGCACGAAGCACAATTTCACATCATTCTGGGTTCATTTGTGTGAAAACAAGGTCCAATCAGGCTGAAACGTTACAGGAAGGTAGAATCTAGTGAGTTGTAAGTGATCTGAACGTTTCATGATGATAGCACTTTCCTAAGGGGGTCAAACCATGTCCCAAAGATCACCGGATCTGGTGTCAATTTAAAGAAGTAGTCCAGTTACACATTTGTGGGCTTATAACTTGGCTTCTGAATGTCCTAGAGAGATCAGGTTTGTTTTAGTGTACTCCAATCAACAGCCCCTACAACCACAAAAAGGAATGGAGTCATTAGCACTTATGGTTTGTAAATGGCACCCAGAATTATGTTGCACGAAGCACAATTTCACATCATTCTGGGTCCATTTGTGTGAAAACAAGGTCCAATCAGGCTGAAACGCTACAAGAAGGTAGAATCTATTGAGTTGTAAGTGATCTGAACATTTCAAGATGATCGCACATTCCTATAGGGGGTAAAACCATGTCCCAAAGGTCACCGGGCCTGGTGTCACTTTAAAGAAGTAGTCCAGTTACACCTTTGTGGGCTTATAACTTGGCTTCTGAATGTCCTAGAGAGATCAGGTTTGTTTTAATGTACTCCAATCAACAGCCCCTACAACCACAAAAAGGAATGGAGTCATTAGCATTTATGGTTTCTAAATGGCACCCAGAATTATGTTGCACGAAGCACAATTTCACATCATTCTGGGTTCATTTGTGTGAAAACAAGGTCCAATCAGGCTGAAACGTTACAGGAAGGTACAATCTATTGAGTTGTAAGTGATCTGAACGTTTCATGATGATAGCACTTTCCTAAGGGGGTCAAACCATGTCCCAAAGGTCACTGGATCTGGTGTCAATTTAAAGAAGTAGTCCAGTTACACATTTGTGGGCTTATAACTTGGCTTCTGAATGTCCTAGAGAGATCAGGTTTGTTTTAATGTACTCCAATCAACAGCCCCTACAACCCCAAAAAGGAATGGAGTCATTAGCACTTATGGTTTGTAAGTGGCACCCAGAATTATGTTGCACGAAGCACAATTTCACATCATTCTGGGTCCATTTGTGTGAAAACAAGGTCCAATCCGGCTGAAAAGCTACAAGAAGGTAGAATCTATTGAGTTGTAAGTGATCTGAACGTTTCAAGATGATCGCACATTCCTATAGGGGGTCAAACCATGTCCCAAAGGTCACCGGGCCAAGTGTCACTTTAAATAAGTAGTCCAGTTACACCTTTGTGGGCTTATAACTTGGCTTCTGAATGTCCTAGAGAGATCAGGTTTGTTTTAATGTACTCGAATCAACAGCCCCTACAACCACAAAAAGGAATGGAGTCATTAGCATTTATGGTTTGTAAATGGCACCCAGAATTATGTTGCACGAAGCACAATTTCACATCATTCTGGGTTCATTTGTGTGAAAACAAGGTCCAATCCGGCTGAAACGTTACAGGAAGGTAGAATCTATTGAGTTGTAAGTGATCTGAACGTTTCATGATGATAGCACTTTCCTAAGGGGGTCAAACCATGTCCCAAAGGTCACCGGATCTGGTGTCAATTTAAAGAAGTAGTCCAGTTACACATTTGTGGGCTTATAACTTGGCTTCTGAATGTCCTAGAGCGATCAGGTTTGCTTTAGTGTACTCCAATCAACAGCCCCTACAACCACAAAAAGGAATGGAGACATTAGCACTTATGGTTTTTAAATGGCACCCAGAATTATGTTGCACGAAGCACAATTTCACATCATTCTGGGTTCATTTGTGTGAAAACAAGGTCCAATCAGGCTGAAACAATACAGGAAGGTAGAATCTATTGAGTTGTAAGTGATCTGAACGTTTCATGATGATCGCACTTTCCTAAGGGGGTCAAACCATGTCCCAAAGGTCACCGGATCTGGTGTCACTTTAAAGAAGTAGTCCAGTTACACATTTGTGGGCTTATAACTTGGCTTCTGAATGTCCTAGAGAGGTCATGGTTGTTTTAGTGTACTCCAATCAACAGCCCCTACAACCACAAAAAGGAATGGAGTCATTAGCACTTATGGTTTTTAAATGGCACCCAGAATTATGTTGCACGAAGCACAATTTCACATCATTCTGGGTTCATTTGTGTGAAAACAAGGTCCAATCAGGCTGAAACGTTACAGGAAGGTAGAATCTACTGAGTTGAAAGTGATCTGAACGTTTCATGATGATAGCACTTTCCTAAGGGGGTCAAACCATGTCCCAAAGATCACCGGATCTGGTGTCAATTTAAAGAAGTAGTCCAGTTACACATTTGTGGGCTTATAACTTGGCTTCTGAATGTCCTAGAGAGATCAGGTTTGTTTTAGTGTACTCCAATCAACAGCCCCTACAACCACAAAAAGGAATGGAGTCATTAGCACTTATGGTTTGTAAATGGCACCCAGAATTATGTTGCACGAAGCACAATTTCACATCATTCTGGGTCCATTTGTGTGAAAACAAGGTCCAATCAGGCTGAAACGCTACAAGAAGGTAGAATCTATTGAGTTGTAAGTGATCTGAACATTTCAAGATGATCGCACATTCCTATAGGGGGTAAAACCATGTCCCAAAGGTCACCGGGCCTGGTGTCACTTTAAAGAAGTAGTCCAGTTACACCTTTGTGGGCTTATAACTTGGCTTCTGAATGTCCTAGAGAGATCAGGTTTGTTTTAATGTACTCCAATCAACAGCCCCTACAACCACAAAAAGGAATGGAGTCATTAGCATTTATGGTTTGTAAATGGCACCCAGAATTATGTTGCACGAAGCACAATTTCACATCATTCTGGGTTCATTTGTGTGAAAACAAGGTCCAATCCGGCTGAAACGTTACAGGAAGGTAGAATCTATTGAGTTGTAAGTGATCTGAACGTTTCATGATGATAGCACTTTCCTAAGGGGGTCAAACCATGTCCCAAAGGTCACCGGATCTGGTGTCAATTTAAAGAAGTAGTCCAGTTACACATTTGTGGGCTTATAACTTGGCTTCTGAATGTCCTAGAGCAATCAGGTTTGCTTTAGTGTACTCCAATCAACAGCCCCTACAACCACAAAAAGGAATGGAGACATTAGCACTTATGGTTTTTAAATGGCACCCAGAATTATGTTGCACGAAGCACAATTTCACATCATTCTGGGTTCATTTGTGTGAAAACAAGGTCCAATCAGGCTGAAACAATACAGGAAGGTAGAATCTATTGAGTTGTAAGTGATCTGAACTTTTCATGATGATTGCACTTTCCTAAGGGGGTCAAACCATGTCCCAAAGGTCACCGGATCTGGTGTCACTTTAAAGAAGTAGTCCAGTTACACATTTGTGGGCTTATAACTTGGCTTCTGAGTCCTAGAGAGGTCATGGTTGTTTTAGTGTACTCCAATCAACAGCCCCTACAACCACAAAAAGGAATGGAGTCATTAGCACTTATGGTTTTTAAATGGCACCCAGAATTATGTTGCACGAAGCACAATTTCAAATCATTCTGGGTTCATTTGTGTGAAAACAAGGTCCAATCAGGCTGAAACGTTACAGGAAGGTAGAATCTACTGAGTTGTAAGTGATCTGAACGTTTCATGATGATAGCACTTTCCTAAGGGGGTCAAACCATGTCCCAAAGATCACCGGATCTGGTGTCAATTTAAAGAAGTAGTCCAGTTACACATTTGTGGGCTTATAACTTGGCTTCTGAATGTCCTAGAGAGATCAGGTTTGTTTTAGTGTACTCCAATCAACAGCCCCTACAACCACAAAAAGGAATGGAGTCATTAGCACTTATGGTTTGTAAATGGCACCCAGAATTATGTTGCACGAAGCACAATTTCACATCATTCTGGGTCCATTTGTGTGAAAACAAGGTCCAATCAGGCTGAAACGCTACAAGAAGGTAGAATCTATTGAGTTGTAAGTGATCTGAACATTTCAAGATGATCGCACATTCCTATAGGGGGTAAAACCATGTCCCAAAGGTCACCGGGCCTGGTGTCACTTTAAAGAAGTAGTCCAGTTACACCTTTGTGGGCTTATAACTTGGCTTCTGAATGTCCTAGAGAGGTTAGGTTTGTTTTAGTGTACTCCAATCAACAGCCCCTACAACAACAAACAGGAATGGAGTCATTAGCACTTATGGTTTGTAAATGGCACCCAGAATTATGTTGCACGAAGCACAATTTCACATCATTCTGGGTCCATTTGTGTGAAAACAAGGTCCAATCCGGCTGAAACGTTACAGGAAGGTAGAATCTATTGAGTTGTAAGTGATCTGAACGTTTCATGATGATAGCACTTTCCTAAGGGGGTCAAACCATGTCCCAAAGGTCACCGGATCTGGTGTCAATTTAAAGAAGTAGTCCAGTTACACATTTGTGGGCTTATAACTTGGCTTCTGAATGTCCTAGAGCAATCAGGTTTGCTTTAGTGTACTCCAATCAACAGCCCCTACAACCACAAAAAGGAATGGAGACATTAGCACTTATGGTTTTTAAATGGCACCCAGAATTATGTTGCACGAAGCACAATTTCACATCATTCTGGGTTCATTTGTGTGAAAACAAGGTCCAATCAGGCTGAAACAATACAGGAAGGTAGAATCTATTGAGTTGTAAGTGATCTGAACTTTTCATGATGATTGCACTTTCCTAAGGGGGTCAAACCATGTCCCAAAGGTCACCGGATCTGGTGTCACTTTAAAGAAGTAGTCCAGTTACACATTTGTGGGCTTATAACTTGGCTTCTGAGTCCTAGAGAGGTCATGGTTGTTTTAGTGTACTCCAATCAACAGCCCCTACAACCACAAAAAGGAATGGAGTCATTAGCACTTATGGTTTTTAAATGGCACCCAGAATTATGTTGCACGAAGCACAATTTCAAATCATTCTGGGTTCATTTGTGTGAAAACAAGGTCCAATCAGGCTGAAACGTTACAGGAAGGTAGAATCTACTGAGTTGTAAGTGATCTGAACGTTTCATGATGATAGCACTTTCCTAAGGGGGTCAAACCATGTCCCAAAGATCACCGGATCTGGTGTCAATTTAAAGAAGTAGTCCAGTTACACATTTGTGGGCTTATAACTTGGCTTCTGAATGTCCTAGAGAGATCAGGTTTGTTTTAGTGTACTCCAATCAACAGCCCCTACAACCACAAAAAGGAATGGAGTCATTAGCACTTATGGTTTGTAAATGGCACCCAGAATTATGTTGCACGAAGCAGAATTTCACATCATTCTGGGTCCATTTGTGTGAAAACAAGGTCCAATCAGGCTGAAACGCTACAAGAAGGTAGAATCTATTGAGTTGTAAGTGATCTGAACATTTCAAGATGATCGCACATTCCTATAGGGGGTAAAACCATGTCCCAAAGGTCACCGGGCCTGGTGTCACTTTAAAGAAGTAGTCCAGTTACACCTTTGTGGGCTTATAACTTGGCTTCTGAATGTCCTAAAGAGGTTAGGTTTGTTTTAGTGTACTCCAATCAACAGCCCCTACAACCACAAACAGGAATGGAGTCATTAGCACTTATGGTTTGTAAATGGCACCCAGAATTATGTTGCACGAAGCACAATTTCACATCATTCTGGGTCCATTTGTGTGAAAACAAGGTCCAATCAGGCTGAAACGTTACAGGAAGGTAGAATCTATTGAGTTGTAAGTGATCTGAACGTTTCATGATGATAGCACTTTCCTAAAGGGGTCAAACCATGTCCCAAAGGTCACCGGATCTGGTGTCAATTTAAAGAAGTAGTCCAGTTACACATTTGTGGGCTTATAACTTGGCTTCTGAATGTCCTAGAGAGATCAGGTTTATTTTAGTGTACTCCAAACAACAGTCCCTACAACTACAAAAAGGAATGGAGTCATTAGCACTTATGGTTTTTAAATGGCACCCAGAATTATGTTGCACGAAGCACAATTTCACATCATTCTGGGTTCATTTGTGTGAAAACAAGGTCCAATCAGGCTGAAACGTTACAGGAAGGTACAATCTATTGAGTTGTAACTGATCTGAACGTTTCATGATGATAGCACTTTCCTAAGGGGGTCAAACCATGTCCCAAAGGTCACTGGATCTGGTGTCAATTTAAAGAAGTAGTCCAGTTACACATTTGTGGGCTTATAACTTGGCTTCTGAATGTCCTAGAGAGATCAGGTTTGTTTTAATGTACTCCAATCAACAGCCCCTACAACCCCAAAAAGGAATGGAGTCATTAGCACTTATGGTTTGTAAGTGGCACCCAGAATTATGTTGCACGAAGCACAATTTCACATCATTCTGGGTCCATTTGTGTGAAAACAAGGTCCAATCCGGCTGAAACGCTACAAGGAGGTAGAATCTATTGAGTTGTAAGTGATCTGAACGTTTCAAGATGATCGCACATTCCTATAGGGGGTCAAACCATGTCCCAAAGGTCACCGGGCCAAGTGTCACTTTAAATAAGTAGTCCAGTTACACCTTTGTGGGCTTATAACTTGGCTTCTGAATGTCCTAGAGAGATCAGGTTTGTTTTAATGTACTCGAATCAACAGCCCCTACAACCACAAAAAGGAATGGAGTCATTAGCATTTATGGTTTGTAAATGGCACCCAGAATTATGTTGCACGAAGCACAATTTCACATCATTCTGGGTTCATTTGTGTGAAAACAAGGTCCAATCCGGCTGAAACGTTACAGGAAGGTAGAATCTATTGAGTTGTAAGTGATCTGAACGTTTCATGATGATAGCACTTTCCTAAGGGGGTCAAACCATGTCCCAAAGGTCACCGGATCTGGTGTCAATTTAAAGAAGTAGTCCAGTTACACATTTGTGGGCTTATAACTTGGCTTCTGAATGTCCTAGAGCGATCAGGTTTGCTTTAGTGTACTCCAATCAACAGCCCCTACAACCACAAAAAGGAATGGAGACATTAGCACTTATGGTTTTTAAATGGCACCCAGAATTATGTTGCACGAAGCACAATTTCACATCATTCTGGGTTCATTTGTGTGAAAACAAGGTCCAATCAGGCTGAAACAATACAGAAAGGTAGAATCTATTGAGTTGTAAGTGATCTGAACGTTTCATGATGATCGCACTTTCCTAAGGGGGTCAAACCATGTCCCAAAGGTCACCGGATCTGGTGTCACTTTAAAGAAGTAGTCCAGTTACACATTTGTGGGCTTATAACTTGGCTTCTGAATGTCCTAGAGAGGTCATGGTTGTTTTAGTGTACTCCAATCAACAGCCCCTACAACCACAAAAAGGAATGGAGTCATTAGCACTTATGGTTTTTAAATGGCACCCAGAATTATGTTGCACGAAGCACAATTTCACATCATTCTCGGTTCATTTGTGTGAAAACAAGGTCCAATCAGGCTGAAACGTTACAGGAAGGTAGAATCTACTGAGTTGTAAGTGATCTGAACGTTTCATGATGATAGCACTTTCCTAAGGGGGTCAAACCATGTCCCAAAGATCACCGGTTCTGGTGTCAATTTAAAGAAGTAGTCCAGTTACACATTTGTGGGCTTATAACTTGGCTTCTGAATGTCCTAGAGAGATCAGGTTTGTTTTAGTGTACTCCAATCAACAGCCCCTACAACGACAAAAAGGAATGGAGTCATTAGCACTTATGGTTTGTAAATGGCACCCAGAATTATGTTGCACGAAGCACAATTTCACATCATTCTGGGTCCATTTGTGTGAAAACAAGGTCCAATCAGGCTGAAACGTTACAGGAAGGTAGAATATATTGAGTTGTAAGTGATCTGAACGTTTCATGATGATAGCACTTTCCTAAGGGGGTCAAACCATGTCCCAAAGGTCACCGGATCTGGTGTCAATTTAAAGTAGTCCAGTTACACATTTGTAGGCTTATAACTTGGCTTCTGAATGTCCTAGAGAGATCAGGTTTGTTTTAGTATACTCCAATCAACAGCCCCTACAACCACAATAAGGAATGGAGTCATTAGCACTTATGGTTTTTAAATGGCACCCAGAATTATGTTGCACAAAGCACAATTTCACTTCATTCTGGGTTCATTTGTGTGAAAACAAGGTACAATCAGGCTGAAACATTACAGGAAGGTAGAATCTATTGAATTGTAAGTGATCTGAACGTTTCATGATGATAGCACTTTCCTAAGGGGGTCAAACCATGTCCCAAAGGTCACCGGGCCTGGTGTCACTTTAAAGAAGTAGTCCAGTTACACCTTTGTGGGCTTATAACTTGGCTTCTGAATATCCTAGAGAGGTCAGGTTTGTTTTAGAGTACTCCAATTAGCAGCCGCCATTACCACTAAAAGGAATGAAGTCATTAGCATTTATGGTTTGTAAATGGCACTCAGAATTATGTTGCACGAAGCACAATTTCACATCATTCTGGGTTCATTTGTGTGAAAACAAGGTCCAATCAGGCTGAAACGTTACAGGAAGGTAGAATCTATTTAGTTGTAAGTGATCTGAACGTTTCATGATGATAGCACTCTCCTAAGGGCGGTCAAACCATGTCCCAAAGGTCACCGGGCCTGGTGTCATTTTAAAGAAGTAGTCCAGTTACACATTTGTGGGCTTATAACTTGGCTTCTGAATGTCCTAGAGAGATCAGGTTTGTTTTAATGTACTCCAATCAACAGCCCCTACAACCACAAAAAGGAATGGAGTCATTAGCATTTATGGTTTGTAAATGGCACCCAGAATTATGTTGCACGAAGCACAATTTCACATCATTCTGGGTTCATTTGTGTGAAAACAAGGTCTAATCAGGCTGAAACGTTACAAGAAGGTAGAATCTATTGAGTTGTAAGTGATCTGAACGTTTCATGATGATCTCACATTCCCATAGGGGGTCAAACCATGTCCCAAAGGTCACCGGGCCTGGTGTCACTTTAAAGAAGTAGTCCAGTTACACCTTTGTGGGCTTATAACTTGGCTTCTGAATGTCCTAGAGAGATCAGGTTTGTTTTAATGTACTCCAATCAACAGCCCCTACAACCACAAAAATGAATGGAGTCATTAGCATTTATGGTTTGTAAATGGCACCCAGAATTATGTTGCACGAAGCACAATTTCACATCATTCTGGGTTCATTTGTGTGAAAACAAGGTCCAATCAGGCTGAAACGTTACAGGAAGGTAGAATCTATTTAGTTGTAAGTGATCTGAACGTTTCATGATGATAGCGCTTTCCTAAGGGGATCAAACCATGTCCCAAAGGTCACCGGATCTGGTGTCAATTTAAAGAAGTAGTCCAGTTACACATTTGTGGGCTTATAACTTGGCTTCTGAATGTCCTAGAGAGATCAGGTTTGTTTTAATGTACTCCAATCAACAGCCCCTACAACCACAAAAATGAATGGAGTCCTTTTGCATTTATGGTTTGTAAATGGCACCCAGAATTATGTTGCACGAAGCACAATTTCACATCATTCTGGGTTCATTTGTGTGAAAACAAGGTCCAATCAGGCTGAAACGCTACAGGAAGGTAGAATCTATTTAGTTGTAAGTGATCTGAACGTTTCATGATGATAGCGCTTTCCTAAGGGGATCAAACCATGTCCCAAAGGTCACCGGATCTGGTGTCAATTTAAAGAAGTAGTCCAGTTACACATTTGTGGGCTTATAACTTGGCTTCTGAATGTCCTAGAGAGATCAGGTTTGTTTTAGTGTACTCCAATCAACAGCCCCTACAACCACAAAAGGAATGGAGTCATTAGCCTTATGGTTTGTAAATGGCACCCAGAATTATGTTGCACGAAGCACAATTTCACTTCATTCTGGGTTCATTTGTGTGAAAACAAGGTACAATCAGGCTGAAACATTACAGGAAGGTAGAATCTATTGAATTGTAAGTGATCTGAACGTTTCATGATGATAGCACTTTCCTAAGGGGGTCAAACCATGTCCCAAAGGTCACCGGGCCTGGTGTCACTTTAAAGAAGTAGTCCAGTTACACCTTTGTGGGCTTATAACTTGGCTTCTGAATATCCTAGAGAGGTCAGGTTTGTTTTAGAGTACTCCAATTAGCAGCCGCCATTACCACTAAAAGGAATGAAGTCATTAGCATTTATGGTTTGTAAATGGCACTCAGAATTATGTTGCACGAAGCACAATTTCACATCATTCTGGGTTCATTTGTGTGAAAACAAGGTCCAATCAGGCTGAAACGTTACAGGAAGGTAGAATCTATTTAGTTGTAAGTGATCTGAACGTTTCATGATGATAGCGCTTTCCTAAGGGGATCAAACCATGTCCCAAAGGTCACCGGATCTGGTGTCAATTTAAAGAAGTAGTCCAGTTACACATTTGTGGGCTTATAACTTGGCTTCTGAATGTCCTAGAGAGATCAGGTTTGTTTTAATGTACTCCAATCAACAGCCCCTACAACCACAAAAATGAATGGAGTCCTTTTGCATTTATGGTTTGTAAATGGCACCCAGAATTATGTTGCACGAAGCACAATTTCACATCATTCTGGGTTCATTTGTGTGAAAACAAGGTCCAATCAGGCTGAAACGCTACAGGAAGGTAGAATCTATTTAGTTGTAAGTGATCTGAACGTTTCATGATGATAGCGCTTTCCTAAGGGGATCAAACCATGTCCCAAAGGTCACCGGATCTGGTGTCAATTTAAAGAAGTAGTCCAGTTACACATTTGTGGGCTTATAACTTGGCTTCTGAATGTCCTAGAGAGATCAGGTTTGTTTTAGTGTACTCCAATCAACAGCCCCTACAACCACAAAAGGAATGGAGTCATTAGCCTTATGGTTTGTAAATGGCACCCAGAATTATGTTGCACGAAGCACAATTTCACTTCATTCTGGGTTCATTTGTGTGAAAACAAGGTACAATCAGGCTGAAACATTACAGGAAGGTAGAATCTATTGAATTGTAAGTGATCTGAACGTTTCATGATGATAGCACTTTCCTAAGGGGGTCAAACCATGTCCCAAAGGTCACCGGGCCTGGTGTCACTTTAAAGAAGTAGTCCAGTTACACCTTTGTGGGCTTATAACTTGGCTTCTGAATATCCTAGAGAGGTCAGGTTTGTTTTAGAGTACTCCAATTAGCAGCCGCCATTACCACTAAAAGGAATGAAGTCATTAGCATTTATGGTTTGTAAATGGCACTCAGAATTATGTTGCACGAAGCACAATTTCACATCATTCTGGGTTCATTTGTGTGAAAACAAGGTCCAATCAGGCTGAAACGTTACAGGAAGGTAGAATCTATTTAGTTGTAAGTGATCTGAACGTTTCATGATGATAGCACTCTCCTAAGGGCGGTCAAACCATGTCCCAAAGGTCACCGGGCCTGGTGTCATTTTAAAGAAGTAGTCCAGTTACACATTTGTGGGCTTATAACTTGGCTTCTGAATGTCCTAGAGAGATCAGGTTTATTTTAGTGTACTCCAAACAACAGTCCCTACAACTACAAAAAGGAATGGAGTCATTAGCACTTATGGTTTTTAAATGGCACCCAGAATTATGTTGCACGAAGCACAATTTCACATCATTCTGGGTTCATTTGTGTGAAAACAAGGTCCAATCAGGCTGAAACGTTACAGGAAGGTACAATCTATTGAGTTGTAACTGATCTGAACGTTTCATGATGATAGCACTTTCCTAAGGGGGTCAAACCATGTCCCAAAGGTCACTGGATCTGGTGTCAATTTAAAGAAGTAGTCCAGTTACACATTTGTGGGCTTATAACTTGGCTTCTGAATGTCCTAGAGAGATCAGGTTTGTTTTAATGTACTCCAATCAACAGCCCCTACAACCCCAAAAAGGAATGGAGTCATTAGCACTTATGGTTTGTAAGTGGCACCCAGAATTATGTTGCACGAAGCACAATTTCACATCATTCTGGGTCCATTTGTGTGAAAACAAGGTCCAATCCGGCTGAAACGCTACAAGGAGGTAGAATCTATTTAGTTGTAAGTGATCTGAACGTTTCAAGATGATCGCACATTCCTATAGGGGGTCAAACCATGTCCCAAAGGTCACCGGGCCAAGTGTCACTTTAAATAAGTAGTCCAGTTACACCTTTGTGGGCTTATAACTTGGCTTCTGAATGTCCTAGAGAGATCAGGTTTGTTTTAATGTACTCGAATCAACAGCCCCTACAACCACAAAAAGGAATGGAGTCATTAGCATTTATGGTTTGTAAATGGCACCCAGAATTATGTTGCACGAAGCACAATTTCACATCATTCTGGGTTCATTTGTGTGAAAACAAGGTCCAATCCGGCTGAAACGTTACAGGAAGGTAGAATCTATTGAGTTGTAAGTGATCTGAACGTTTCATGATGATAGCACTTTCCTAAGGGGGTCAAACCATGTCCCAAAGGTCACCGGATCTGGTGTCAATTTAAAGAAGTAGTCCAGTTACACATTTGTGGGCTTATAACTTGGCTTCTGAATGTCCTAGAGCGATCAGGTTTGCTTTAGTGTACTCCAATCAACAGCCCCTACAACCACAAAAAGGAATGGAGACATTAGCACTTATGGTTTTTAAATGGCACCCAGAATTATGTTGCACGAAGCACAATTTCACATCATTCTGGGTTCATTTGTGTGAAAACAAGGTCCAATCAGGCTGAAACAATACAGAAAGGTAGAATCTATTGAGTTGTAAGTGATCTGAACGTTTCATGATGATCGCACTTTCCTAAGGGGGTCAAACCATGTCCCAAAGGTCACCGGATCTGGTGTCACTTTAAAGAAGTAGTCCAGTTACACATTTGTGGGCTTATAACTTGGCTTCTGAATGTCCTAGAGAGGTCATGGTTGTTTTAGTGTACTCCAATCAACAGCCCCTACAACCACAAAAAGGAATGGAGTCATTAGCACTTATGGTTTTTAAATGGCACCCAGAATTATGTTGCACGAAGCACAATTTCACATCATTCTCGGTTCATTTGTGTGAAAACAAGGTCCAATCAGGCTGAAACGTTACAGGAAGGTAGAATCTACTGAGTTGTAAGTGATCTGAACGTTTCATGATGATAGCACTTTCCTAAGGGGGTCAAACCATGTCCCAAAGATCACCGGTTCTGGTGTCAATTTAAAGAAGTAGTCCAGTTACACATTTGTGGGCTTATAACTTGGCTTCTGAATGTCCTAGAGAGATCAGGTTTGTTTTAGTGTACTCCAATCAACAGCCCCTACAACGACAAAAAGGAATGGAGTCATTAGCACTTATGGTTTGTAAATGGCACCCAGAATTATGTTGCACGAAGCACAATTTCACATCATTCTGGGTCCATTTGTGTGAAAACAAGGTCCAATCAGGCTGAAACGTTACAGGAAGGTAGAATATATTGAGTTGTAAGTGATCTGAACGTTTCATGATGATAGCACTTTCCTAAGGGGGTCAAACCATGTCCCAAAGGTCACCGGATCTGGTGTCAATTTAAAGTAGTCCAGTTACACATTTGTAGGCTTATAACTTGGCTTCTGAATGTCCTAGAGAGATCAGGTTTGTTTTAGTATACTCCAATCAACAGCCCCTACAACCACAATAAGGAATGGAGTCATTAGCACTTATGGTTTTTAAATGGCACCCAGAATTATGTTGCACAAAGCACAATTTCACTTCATTCTGGGTTCATTTGTGTGAAAACAAGGTACAATCAGGCTGAAACATTACAGGAAGGTAGAATCTATTGAATTGTAAGTGATCTGAACGTTTCATGATGATAGCACTTTCCTAAGGGGGTCAAACCATGTCCCAAAGGTCACCGGGCCTGGTGTCACTTTAAAGAAGTAGTCCAGTTACACCTTTGTGGGCTTATAACTTGGCTTCTGAATATCCTAGAGAGGTCAGGTTTGTTTTAGAGTACTCCAATTAGCAGCCGCCATTACCACTAAAAGGAATGAAGTCATTAGCATTTATGGTTTGTAAATGGCACTCAGAATTATGTTGCACGAAGCACAATTTCACATCATTCTGGGTTCATTTGTGTGAAAACAAGGTCCAATCAGGCTGAAACGTTACAGGAAGGTAGAATCTATTTAGTTGTAAGTGATCTGAACGTTTCATGATGATAGCACTCTCCTAAGGGCGGTCAAACCATGTCCCAAAGGTCACCGGGCCTGGTGTCATTTTAAAGAAGTAGTCCAGTTACACATTTGTGGGCTTATAACTTGGCTTCTGAATGTCCTAGAGAGATCAGGTTTGTTTTAATGTACTCCAATCAACAGCCCCTACAACCACAAAAAGGAATGGAGTCATTAGCATTTATGGTTTGTAAATGGCACCCAGAATTATGTTGCACGAAGCACAATTTCACATCATTCTGGGTTCATTTGTGTGAAAACAAGGTCCAATCAGGCTGAAACGTTACAAGAAGGTAGAATCTATTGAGTTGTAAGTGATCTGAACGTTTCATGATGATCTCACATTCCCATAGGGGGTCAAACCATGTCCCAAAGGTCACCGGGCCTGGTGTCACTTTAAAGAAGTAGTCCAGTTACACCTTTGTGGGCTTATAACTTGGCTTCTGAATGTCCTAGAGAGATCAGGTTTGTTTTAATGTACTCCAATCAACAGCCCCTACAACCACAAAAATGAATGGAGTCATTAGCATTTATGGTTTGTAAATGGCACCCAGAATTATGTTGCACGAAGCACAATTTCACATCATTCTGGGTTCATTTGTGTGAAAACAAGGTCCAATCAGGCTGAAACGTTACAGGAAGGTAGAATCTATTTAGTTGTAAGTGATCTGAACGTTTCATGATGATAGCGCTTTCCTAAGGGGATCAAACCATGTCCCAAAGGTCACCGGATCTGGTGTCAATTTAAAGAAGTAGTCCAGTTACACATTTGTGGGCTTATAACTTGGCTTCTGAATGTCCTAGAGAGATCAGGTTTGTTTTAATGTACTCCAATCAACAGCCCCTACAACCACAAAAATGAATGGAGTCCTTTTGCATTTATGGTTTGTAAATGGCACCCAGAATTATGTTGCACGAAGCACAATTTCACATCATTCTGGGTTCATTTGTGTGAAAACAAGGTCCAATCAGGCTGAAACGTTACAGGAAGGTAGAATCTATTTAGTTGTAAGTGATCTGAACGTTTCATGATGATAGCGCTTTCCTAAGGGGATCAAACCATGTCCCAAAGGTCACCGGATCTGGTGTCAATTTAAAGAAGTAGTCCAGTTACACATTTGTGGGCTTATAACTTGGCTTCTGAATGTCCTAGAGAGATCAGGTTTGTTTTAGTGTACTCCAATCAACAGCCCCTACAACCACAAAAGGAATGGAGTCATTAGCCTTATGGTTTGTAAATGGCACCCAGAATTATGTTGCACGAAGCACAATTTCACTTCATTCTGGGTTCATTTGTGTGAAAACAAGGTACAATCAGGCTGAAACATTACAGGAAGGTAGAATCTATTGAATTGTAAGTGATCTGAACGTTTCATGATGATAGCACTTTCCTAAGGGGGTCAAACCATGTCCCAAAGGTCACCGGGCCTGGTGTCACTTTAAAGAAGTAGTCCAGTTACACCTTTGTGGGCTTATAACTTGGCTTCTGAATATCCTAGAGAGGTCAGGTTTGTTTTAGAGTACTCCAATTAGCAGCCGCCATTACCACTAAAAGGAATGAAGTCATTAGCATTTATGGTTTGTAAATGGCACTCAGAATTATGTTGCACGAAGCACAATTTCACATCATTCTGGGTTCATTTGTGTGAAAACAAGGTCCAATCAGGCTGAAACGTTACAGGAAGGTAGAATCTATTTAGTTGTAAGTGATCTGAACGTTTCATGATGATAGCACTCTCCTAAGGGCGGTCAAACCATGTCCCAAAGGTCACCGGGCCTGGTGTCATTTTAAAGAAGTAGTCCAGTTACACATTTGTGGGCTTATAACTTGGCTTCTGAATGTCCTAGAGAGATCAGGTTTGTTTTAATGTACTCCAATCAACAGCACCTACAACCACAAAAAGGAATGGAGTCATTAGCATTTATGGTTTGTAAATGGCACCCAGAATTATGTTGCACGAAGCACAATTTCACATCATTCTGGGTCCATTTGTGTGAAAACAAGGTCCAATCAGGCTGAAACGTTACAAGAAGGTAGAATCTATTGAGTTGTAAGTGATCTGAACGTTTCATGATGATCTCACATTCCCATAGGGGGTCAAACCATGTCCCAAAGGTCACCGGGCCTGGTGTCACTTTAAAGAAGTAGTCCAGTTACACCTTTGTGGGCTTATAACTTGGCTTCTGAATGTCCTAGAGAGATCAGGTTTGTTTTAATGTACTCCAATCAACAGCCCCTACAACCACAAAAATGAATGGAGTCATTAGCATTTATGGTTTGTAAATGGCACCCAGAATTATGTTGCACGAAGCACAATTTCACATCATTCTGGGTTCATTTGTGTGAAAACAAGGTCCAATCAGGCTGAAACGTTACAGGAAGGTAGAATCTATTTAGTTGTAAGTGATCTGAACGTTTCATGATGATAGCGCTTTCCTAAGGGGATCAAACCATGTCCCAAAGGTCACCGGATCTGGTGTCAATTTAAAGAAGTAGTCCAGTTACACATTTGTGGGCTTATAACTTGGCTTCTGAATGTCCTAGAGAGATCAGGTTTGTTTTAATGTACTCCAATCAACAGCCCCTACAACCACAAAAATGAATGGAGTCCTTTTGCATTTATGGTTTGTAAATGGCACCCAGAATTATGTTGCACGAAGCACAATTTCACATCATTCTGGGTTCATTTGTGTGAAAACAAGGTCCAATCAGGCTGAAACGTTACAGGAAGGTAGAATCTATTTAGTTGTAAGTGATCTGAACGTTTCATGATGATAGCGCTTTCCTAAGGGGATCAAACCATGTCCCAAAGGTCACCGGATCTGGTGTCAATTTAAAGAAGTAGTCCAGTTACACATTTGTGGGCTTATAACTTGGCTTCTGAATGTCCTAGAGAGATCAGGTTTGTTTTAGTGTACTCCAATCAACAGCCCCTACAACCACAAAAGGAATGGAGTCATTAGCCTTATGGTTTGTAAATGGCACCCAGAATTATGTTGCACGAAGCACAATTTCACATCATTCTGGGTCCATTTGTGTAAAAACAAGGTCCAATCAGGCTGAAACGTTACAAGAAGGTAGAATCTTTTGAGTTGTAAGTGATCTGAACGTTTCATGATGATCTCACATTCCCATAGGGGGTCAAACCATGTCCCAAAGGTCACCGGGCCTGGTGTCACTTTAAAGAAGTAGTCCAGTTACACCTTTGTGGGCTTATAACTTGGCTTCTGAATGTCCTAGAGAGGTCAGGTTTGTTTTAGTGTACTCCAATCAACAGCCCCTACAACCACAAAAAGGAATGGAGTCATTAGCACTTATGGTTTGTAAATGGCAACCAGAATTATGTTGCACGAAGCACAATTTCACATCATTCTGGATCCATTTGTGTGAAAACAAGGTCCAATCAGGCTGAAACGTTACAGGAAGGTAGAATCTATTGAGTTGTAAGTGATCTGAACGTTTCATGATGATAGCACTTTCCTAAGGGGGTCAAACCATGTCCCAAAGGTCACCGGATCTGGTGTCAATTTAAAGAAGTAGTCCAGTTACACATTTGTGGGCTTATAACTTGGCTTCTGAATGTCCTAGAGCGATCAGGTTTGCTTTAGTGTACTCCAATAAACAGCCCCTACAACCACAAAAAGGAATGGAGACATTAGCACTTATGGTTTTTAAATGGCACCCAGAATTATGTTGCACAAAGCACAATTTCACATCATTCTGGGTTCATTTGTGTGAAAACAAGGTCCAATCAGGCTGAAACGTTACAGGAAGGTAGAATATATTGAGTTGTAAGTGATCTGAACGTTTCATGATTATAGCACTTTCCTAAGGGGGTCAAACCATGTCCCAAAGGTCACCGGATCTGGTGTCAATTTAAAGTAGTCCAGTTACACATTTGTAGGCTTATAACTTGGCTTCTGAATGTCCTAGAGAGATCAGGTTTGTTTTAGTGTACTCCAATCAACAGCCCCTACAACCACAAAAAGGAATGGAGTCATTAGCACTTATGGTTTGTAAATGGCAACCAGAATTATGTTGCACGAAGCACAATTTCACATCATTCTGGATCCATTTGTGGGAAAACAAGGTCCAATCAGGCTGAAACGTTACAGGAAGGTAGAATCTATTGAGTTGTAAGTGATCTGAACGTTTCATGATGTTAGCACTTTCCTAAGGGGGTCACACCATGTCCCAAAGGTCACCGGATCTGGTGTCAATTTAAAGAAGTAGTCCAGTTACACATTTGTGGGCTTATAACTTGGCTTCTGAATGTCCTAGAGAGATCAGGTTTGTTTTAATGTACTCCAATCAACAGCCCCTACAACCACAATAAGGAATGGAGTCATTAGCATTTATGGTTTGTAAATATTGACGTCTGTGTCAATACAGGACTCTCTATAAGCCGGGAGCTGGACGCTAACGACCCGTGCATGCACCACACAAAAGGTATCGTACATGTGTTAACCCACCTGTATGCGACAGACTTTGTGTGTTGCATGACATCGAGATGTATTGACGTCTGTGTCAATACAGGACTCTCTAAGCTGGGAGCTGGACGCTAACGACCCGTGCATGCGCCACACAAAAGGTAACTCGACTAACTACAAAACAAATATTGTGATGTAGAAAGTTGGCTCGACTGTTTGAATCAGCTGCAGCTGCGGTTTACTCACGAAGTGAATCGCACGCTTGTTAGAAGTACATTCGGAGCACTTAAAAAATACATTGCTCTCATCGAGTTCTGTCTCAGCGTTCACCGGCTGATGTGCAAGAGCGTGACATGGGATCGCCAGGAACTTACTTAAGGACTATCATCTCATTTGGCATTTACTCACGGACCCAAGAAACCAGTTCCGAAAAATGGTCGAGAATTATAACTTGTCTAATAGCAACTGGAAGATATGTTGCGTCATAAGCCTCTGATGGTTCACAAGGTGCACGGTCCACTCGAAATCCTAATGCTGTATTTGTAGTACATACACTAAGTCTTCTCTGTTGATGTCAGACTAGAGTTTTATTAGAGTATTACTTTGCAACAATGGGATTCGAGCAATTGATGTGTATATTTTTAATAGCCTATTCCTAGGCTGAATGTATGACATGGCTCTTATGTATCATTATGTATCGTTTCCATTAAGTACTAATTTAAATAAAGTCCCTCTGTCCTCAGTGCTAGGTTGTGGGTTTAATACACATTATTATGATCAACCTGTTGAATAGTATAATAACAATATTCCTGTAAAAGTCATTTAGTAATGAACAACCTCAGTTCTTTGAAAGAACATCATGTCTCTGATGTGTACACTGCAGGCCTGACCAGGGTTTGCACGCAAGGGCCTGTGTGTGTGTGTGTGTGTGTGTGTGTGTGTGTGTGTGTGTGTGTGTGTGTGTGTGTGTGTGTGTGTGTGTGTGTGTGTGTGTGTGTGTGTGTGTGTGAAACAAATAAAGATAAATATAGCTAGTGCGGCCACGAGCGGTCGTGCAGGGTAGAGGCTGCGCGAAAACGCCTCTAAAACAAGCGCGTGCCCACGCCCGATCCGTGGAAGCACGTAGAACTAGCAAACATACTAGCAGAAATCAACGATCGCACACGGGTCATTGAGTGTGTACAGGGTTCATCTGCATGTGTGGCATTGGGCAATCTAGCGGCAACTGAGTGGCCTGAAGGCGGAACCGGCCAACCCGTCGCCCTCACCATCGTTGCGCTTCGAGATGAACTATTGCTAAAGATGATCGTCCTCGTCAACCACGGCGCTACCAGAGTTACCACGATATGCGCCTTAAAAGCGTTCTCGTTTGGGTCAGCGCCACCAGAATTGAATCGGCAAGTCAGCGGATATTACACAACTCGTAACGAAGACCCTCTCCGCGACCTCGCGGCCAGTGTGCGCAGTGTACAGCAAATGACAAACGATGTTGCGAGCGATATATCGGAAAAACTTTGCACTGACTCGACGGTCGCCACTGCAGGTTGTGTGAGTCTCGCGCAAAGTGCCATATCAAACGTGCGCAAGCTAGTGACAGGCAACTTCACCAGATCCGTAGATTCTGCATACGCTTGGATACGAATGAAAGTATCGAGAGATAACACCGACATGAGTTGCGCGACGGCGCTGGCTGCAGTCGCTACAACACTGGATTTATTAATCAACGCAATTGTGATCGTAATGGCGTATCGAGTGTGCACCAGAAACTACAACCAGTACTACAGAAAACTGGCATGAGGGTCGCGGTCTAACGTTATGTTGGTGTCTCGCATCGACCGTCGACAGCCGTTTGCCAGCGGCTGAAAATGGCACAGTTGACGAAATGGAAACGCCGACCGTCGATAGTGCACTCTCGCAAGTTCCAACCGCACCATCTCAGGAGACTTACCACAGAGTCATATTAGCGGAGGGTAGATAGAAAATGCGCAAACCGCCGCAACCGCCCATATACATACTATACGAGTTCAACATAGAGTGGAGTAAGAAGTTACTACCGATTGTATTTCCAACGTGCAAGCAGCTGGTGTGTGACGCTTTACTTGAGTATCACAGAGGTTGCGATGTCCTGTGTTCCACGAGCGCATGGAAACAAGTGAACGAATTTGTACGGACCGTACTGTTGGGGTATGAGCGAGCTGTAAAATCAATACAACCTAGACACGCGGACTTTGCCGCGTTACTGGACACGCATATCGCCACAACAAAACCGGGTCAAGTGTTCGGGGCGTCACCGCGCTCGACTATACAGGTCTTGGCCTACCACGAGTACATGAGCCCACAGATCCTAAGCGAGGTCGAAGCCGTTGTGTCTACCCAACGCAAATTCAGCACAGCCGTGCGCGCTAAGACAAGTCCCTCTAGACTGCTGGAAACTTTGGAAACGTGGAAGGCTGGCGTGTACGCGCTTTCTACACATCTCAACGGTATGATCGCGATACTCTCGGCCACACAACAACTAATGGTCATGTGTTCGGAAGGTCTGATCAGGTCTGACATGACCGGTTGTCAATCGACGTCGAGCGTGCACTCACACACGGATATCCTGGCGTACAGTAAAGCGACAGCGACCTCTACGCTCACGTTGATCGCCGATGTTTCGAAGGGCAATCGAGTGTGTTGGCTGACGAAAGCTATGGTGACCGACGGTCGCGTCGACTACAATGTGCCTCATTGCGACTGGAGAGGCGTATGTGATCCTTTGCAAATCGACAACACCACCGCGGTCGAGTGCGAAGTCACGGTCGGCGGCGTGTTGTCCTTACTGTGCCCCATACAATGTGATGGTCCGTGTCACGGACCGGTGTGTTACGACCCGACTAACGAAACGTACCAGGTGATAACATTGCATCTGCCCATTACAGCGGAGCGAGCTTTTGGTCACACTCCCAAACCAAGGTTAATAGTTGTAGCGCACGCCCTTTCGGACCTCGGTGCACGCGAAACACTGGCGTACACTCACAACATCACGCTCGAGACAGCTCAAGCGTTACGCGAAACAAAGGACGTGTTCAAATCCATAGAGAATATACGGTCTTTAGCGTATGCGTATATAAAGAAGGTCGATGACATTTACAGACCCGGCGGCGTGGGCACCACAGTAGAACAACAAGGTGCTCTCAAGCGCACACAGATACTGGCCACATTATCACTCGCGATGTCTATCCTGACATGCCCGTTTCTGATTTTTATGTATATTAAATTGTGACAAGAGCTACGGTGGTTACGATTACACTCTGACCACGTGCCTTAGTTTCTGCTAGTGACCTATAAATACATTTGACCACTTCCTCTCACTGCCATTAAAGCGGCTGTACCCACACGTACAACACCCAAGAAAAAAAATGATCTCGCTGTCTGAACTGGGTGTACTCTCAGTAGTCGCAGTTGCTCAGGCCATGGTGGTATGCTCACATAACGCCTCTGAGATACGTCCCATCACACCACCTCCTAGACTACTCGCGAAGGAGTATTCAACACCCCCTTTGTACGAAGACAACCATTATAACGAGCACAGCACAACGCTTGCCGCACGCGAAGACAACATGCAGGAGACAACGCTACCACCTGTCGTGAAAACAACGGATTCGAGTGACAACGATCGCGACTATGACGAGCACATTACAACACCCTCTGTGCACGAAGACCAGGTGCAGGAGACAACGCTACCACCTGTCGTGAGAAACAAGAGTTTGGTTAACAATGATCATCGTCGTGTCCCATTGTAAACGGGCGCGCCATTGCACACATCGTACATGTGTGTTAACCCACCTGTATGCGACAGACTTTGTGTGTTGCATGACATCGAGATGTATTGACGTCTGTGTCAATACAGGACTCTCTATAAGCCGGGAGCTGGACGCTAACGACCCGTGCATGCGCCACACAAAAGGTATCGTACATGTGTTAACCCACCTGTATGCGACAGACTTTGTGTGTTGCATGACATCGAGATGTATTGACGTCTGTGTCAATACAGGACTCTCTAAGCTGGGAGCTGGACGCTAACGACCCGTGCATGCGCCACACAAAAGGTAACTCGACTAACTACAAAACGAATATTGTGATGTAGAAAGTTGGCTCGACTGTTTGAATCAGCTGCAGCTGCGGTTTACTCACGAAGTGAATCGCACGCTTGTTAGAAGTACATTCGGAGCACTTAAAAAAGACATCGCTCTCATCGAGTTCCGTCTCAGCGTTCACCGGCTGATGGGCAAGAGCGTGACATGGGATCGCCAGGAACTTACTTAAGGACTATCATCTCATTTGGCATTTACTCACGGACCCAAGAAACCAGTTCCGAAAAATGGTCGAGAATTATAACTTGTCTAATAGCAACTGGAAGATATGTTGCGTCATAAGCCTCTGATGGTTCACAAGGTGCACGGTCCACTCGAAATCCTAATGCTGTATTTGTAGTACATACACTAAGTCTTCTCTGTTGATGTCAGACTAGAGTTTTATTAGAGTTTTACTTTGCAACAATGGGATTCGAGCAATTGATGTGTATATTTTTAATACTGCACAATGCTACTGTTCCTAGGCTGAATGTATGACATGGCTATTATGTATCATTATGTATCGTTTCCATTAAGTACTAATTTAAATAAAGTCCCTCTGTCCTCAGTGCTAGGTTGTGGGTTTAATACACATTATTATGATAAACCTGTTGAATAGTATAATAACAATATTCCTGTAAAAGTCATTTAGTAATGAACAACCTCAGTTCTTTGAAAGAACATCATGTCTCTGATGTGTACACTGCAGGCCTGACCGGGGTTTGCACGCAAGGGCCTGTGTGTGTGTGTGTGTGTGTGTGTGTGTGTGTGTGTGTGTGTGTGTGTGTGTGTGTGTGTGTGTGTGTGTGAAACAAATAAAGATAAATATAGCTAGTGCGGCCACGAGCGGTCGTGCAGGGTAGAGGCTGCGCGAAAACGCCTCTAAAACAAGCGCGTGCCCACGCCCGATCCGTGGAAGCACGTAGAACTAGCAAACGTGCTAGCAGAAATCAACGATCGCACACGGGTCATTGAGTGTGTACAGGGTTCGTCTGCGTGTGTGGCATTGGGCAATCTAGCGGCAACCGAGTGGCCTGAATGCGGAATCGGCCAACCCGTCGCCCTCACCATCGTTGCGCTTCGAGATGAACTATTGCTAAAGATGATCGTCCTCGTCAACCACGGCGCTACCAGAAATACCACGACATGCGCCTTAAAAGCGTTCTCGTTTGGGTCAGCGCCACCAGAATTGAATCGGCAAGTCAGCAGATTACACAACTCGTAACGAAGACCCTCTCCGCGACCTCGCGGCCAGTGTGCGCAGTGTACAGCAAATGACAAACGATGTTGCGAGCGATATATCGGAAAAACTTTGCACTGACTCGACGGTCGCCACTGCAGGTTGTGTGAGTCTCGCGCAAAGTGCCATATCAAACATGCGCAAGCTAGTGACAGGCAACTTCACCAGATCCGTAGATTCTGCATACGCTTGGATACGAATGAAAGTATCGAGAGATAACACCGACACGAGTTGCGCGACGGCGCTGGCTGCAGTCGCTACAACACTGGATTTATTAATCAACGCAATTGTGATCGTAATGGCGTATCGAGTGTGCACCAGAAACTACAACCAGTACTACAGAAAACTGGCATGAGGGTCGCGGTCTAACGCTATGTTGGTGTCTCGCATCGACCGTCGACAGCCGTTTGCCAGCGGCTGAAAATGGCACAGTTGACGAAATGGAAACGCCGACCGTCGATAGTGCACTCTCGCAAGTTCCAACCGCACCATCTCAGGAGACAGACCACAGAGGCATATTAGCGGAGGGTAGATAGAAAATGCGCAAACCGCCGCAACCGCCCATATACATACTATACGAGTTCAACATAGAGTGGAGTAAGAAGTTACTACCGATTGTATTTCCAACGTGCAAGCAGCTGGTGTGTGACGCTTTACTTGAGTATCACAGAGGTTGCGATGTCCTGTGTTCCACGAGCGCATGGAAACAAGTGAACGAACTTCTACGGACCGTACTGTTGGGGTATGAGCGAGCTGTAAAATCAATACACGCTAGACACGCGGACTTTGCCGCGTTACTGGACACGCATATCGCCACAAAAAAACCGGGTCAAGTGTTCGGGGCGTCACCACGCTCGACTATACACGTCTTGGCCTACCACGAGTACATGAGCCCACAGATCCTAAGCGAGGTCGAAGCCGTTGTGTCTACCCAACGCAAATTCAGCACAGCCGTGCGCACTAAGACAAGTCCCTCTAGACTGCTGGAAACTTTGGAAACGTGGAAGGCTGGCGTGTACGCGCTTTCTACACATCTCAACGGTATGATCACGATACTCTCGGCCGCACAACAACTAATGGTCATGTGTTCGGAAGGTCTGATCAGGTCTGACATGACCGGTTGTCAATCGACGTCGAGCGTGCTCTCACACACGGATATCCTGGCGTACAGTAAAGCGACGGCGACCTCTACGCTCACGTTGATCGCCGATGTTTCGAAGGGCAATCGAGTGTGTTGGCTGACGAAAGCTATGGTGACCAACGGTCGCGTCGACTACAATGTGCCTCATTGCGACTGGAGAGGCGTATGTGATCCTTTGCAAATCGATAACACCACCGCGGTCGAGTGCGAAGTCACGGTCGGCGGCGTGTTGTCCTTACTGTGCCCCATACAATGTGACGGTCCATGTGACGGACCGGTGTGTTACGACCCGACTAACGAAACGTACCAGGTGATAACATTGCATCCGCCCATTACAGCGGAGCGAGCGTTTCGCCACAATCCCAAACCAAGGTTAATAGTTGTAGCGCACGCCCTTTCGGACCTCGGTGCACGTGAAACACTGGCGTACACTCACAACATCACGCTCGAGACAGCTCAAGCGTTACGCGAAACAAAGGACGTGTTCAAATCCATAGAGATTATACGGTCTTTAGCGTATGCGTATATAAAGAAGGTCGATGACATTTACAGACCCGGCGGCGTTGGCACCACAGTAGAACAACAAGGTGCTCTCAAGCGCACACAGATACTAGCCGCATTATCACTCGCGATGTCTATCCTGACATGCCCGTTTCTGATTTCTATGTATATTAAATTATGACAAGAGCTACGGTGGTTACGATTACACTCTGACCACGTGCCTTAGTTTCTGCTAGTGACCTATAAATACATTTGCCCACTTGCTCTCACTGCCATTAAAGCGGCTGTACCCACACATACAACATCCAAGAAAAAAAAAGATCTCGCTGTCTGTACTGGGTGTACTCTCAGTAGTTGCAGTTGCTCAGGCCATGGTGGTACGCTCACATAACGCCTCTGAGATACGTCCCATCACACCACCTCCTGGACTACTCGCGAAGGAGTATTCAACACCCCCTTTGTACGAAGACAACCATTATAACGAGCACAGCACAACGCTTGCCGCACGCGAAGACAACATGCAGGAGACAACGCTACCACCTGTCGTGAGAACAACGGATTCGAGTGACAACGATCGCGACTATGACGAGCACATTACAACACCCTCTGTGCACGAAGACAAGGGGCAGGAGACAACGCTACCACCTGTCGTGAGAAACAAGAATTTGGTTAACAATGATCATCGTCGTGTCCCATTGTAAACGGGCGTGCCATCGCACACATCGTACATGTGTGTTAACCCACCTGTATGCGACAGACTTTGTGTGTTGCATGACATCGAGATGTATTGACGTCTGTGTCAATACAGGACTCTCTATAAGCCGGGAGCTGGACGCTAACGACCCGTGCATGCGCCACACAAAAGGTATCGTACATGTGTTAACCCACCTGTATGCGACAGACTTTGTGTGTTGCATGACATCGAGATGTATTGACGTCTGTGTCAATACAGGACTCTCTAAGCTGGGAGCTGGACGCTAACAACCCGTGCATGCGCCACACAAAAGGTAACTCGACTAACTACAAAACGCATATTGTGATGTAGAAAGTTGGCTTGACTGTTTGAATCAGCTGTAGCTGCGGTTTACTCACGAAGTGAATCGCACGCTTGTTAGAAGTGCATTCGGAGCACTAAAAAATACATCGCTCTCATCGAGTTCCGTCTCAGCGTTCACCGGCTGATGGGCAAGAGCGTGACGTGGGATCGCCAGGAACTTACTTAAGGACTATCATCTCATTTGGCATTTACTCAGGGACCCAAGAAACCAGTTCCGAAAAATGGTCGAGAATTATAACTTGTCTAATAGCAACTGGAAGATATGTTGCGTCATAAGCCTCTGATAGTTCACAAGGTGCACGGTCCACTCGAAATCCTAATGCTGTATTTGTAGTACATACACTAAGTCTTCTCTGTTGATGTCAGACTAGAGTTTTATTAGAGTTTTACTTTGCAACAATGGGATTCGAGCAATTCATGTGTATATTTTTAATAGTGCACAATGCTACTATTCCTAGGCTGAATGTATGACATGGCTCTTATGTATCATTATGTATCGTTTCCATTAAGTACTAATTTAAATAAAGTCCCTCTGTCCTCACTGCTAGGTTGTGGGTTTAAAACACATTATTATGATTAACCTGTTGAATAGTATAATAACAATATTCCTGTAAAATTCATTTAGTAATGAACAACCTCAGTTCTGTGAAAGAACATCATGTCTCTGATGTGTACACTGCAGGCCTGACCGGTCTTGCTGGGGCCTCTCTCCTGGAGGCGCTCAATCAGACCCAGTGGTGACACGTGGCAAGACGCTCCTCGGGGCGCGTCTTGCTTGGGCCTCTCTCCTGGAGGCGCTCAGTCAGACCCAGTGGTGACATGTGGCAAGAAGCTCCTCGGGGCGCATCTTGCTTGGGCCTCTCTCCTGGAGGCGCTCAGTCAGACCCAGTGTTGACACGTGGCAAGACGCTCGTCGGGGCGCGTCTTGCTTGGGCCTCTCTCCTGGAGGCGCTCAGTCAGACCCAGTGTTGACATGTGGCAAGACACTCCTCGGGGCGCGTCTTGCTTGGGCCTCTCTCATGGAGGCCCTCTGTCAGACCCAGTGTTGACATGTGTCAAGACGCTCCTCGGGGCACATCTTGCTTTGGCCTCTCTCCTGGAGGCGCTCAGTCAGACCGAGTGGTGACATGTGGCAAGAAGCTCCTCGGGGCGCGTCTTGCTTGGGCTTCTCTCCTGGAGGCCCTCAGTAAGACCCATTGTTGACATGTGGCAAGACGCTCCTCGTGGCGCGTCTTGCTTGGGCCTCTCTCCAGAAGGCCCTCAATCAGACCCAGTGTTGACACGTGGCAAGACGCTCCTCGGGGCGCGTCTTGCTTGGGCCTCTCTCCTGGAGTCGCTCAGTCAGACTGAGTAGTGACATGTGGCCTGAAGCTCCTCGGGGCGCGTCTTGCTTGGGCCTCTCGCCTGGAGGCGCTCAGTCAGACCCAGTGGTGACATGTGGCAAGACACTCCTCGGGGCGCGTCTTGCTTGGGCCTCTCTCCTGGAGGCCCTCTGTCAGACCCAGTGTTGACATGTGTCAAGACGCTCCACGGGGCGCGTCTTGCTTGGGCTTCTCTCCTGGAGGCCCTCAGTCAGACCCATTGTTGACATGTGGCAAGACGCTCCTCGGGGCGCGTCTTGCTTGGGCCTCTCTCCTAGAGGCGCTCAGTCAGACCGAGTGCTGACATGTGGCAAGACGCTCCTCGGGCTGCGTGTTGCTTGGGCTTCTTTCCTGGAGGCCCTCAGTCAGACCCATTGTTGACATGTGGCAAGACGCTCCTCGGGGCGCATCTTGCTTGGGCCTCTCTCCTGGAGGCGCTCAGTCAGAACCAGAGGTGACATGTGGCAAGACGCTCCTCGGGGCGCGTCTTGCTTGGACCTCTCTCCTGGAGGCCCTCTGTCAGACCCAGTGTTGACATGTGGCAAGATGCTCCTCGGGGCGCATCTTGCTTGGGCCTCTCTCCTGGAGGCGCTCAGTCAGACCCAGTGGTGACACGTGGCAAGACGCTCCTCGGGGCGCATCTTGCTTGGGCCTCTCTCCTGGAGGCGCTCAGTCAGACCCAGTGTTGACACGTGGCAAGACGCTCCTCGGGGCGCGTCTTGCTTGGGCCTCTCTCCTGGAGGCGCTCAGTCAGACCCAGTGTTGACATGTGGCAAGAGACTCCTCAGGGCGCGTCTTGCTTGGGCCTCTCTCATGGAGGCCCTCTGTCAGACCGAGTAGTGACATAAGGCAAGACGCTCCTCGGGGCGCGTCTTGCTGGGGCCTCTCTCCTGGAGGCGCTCAATCAGACCCAGTGGTGACAAGTGGCAAGATGCTCCTCGGGGCGCGTCTTGCTTGGGCCTCTCTCCTGGAGGCGCTCAGTCAGACCCAGTGGTGACACGTTGCAAGACGCTCCTCGGGGCGCATCTTGCTTGGGCCTCTCTCCTGGAGGCGCTCAGTCAGACCCAGTGTTGACACGTGGCAAGACGCTCCTCGGGGCACGTCTTACTTTGGCCTCTCTCCTGGAGGCGCTCAGTCAGACTGAGTAGTGACATGTGGCCTGACGCTCCTCGGGGCGCGTGTTGCTTGGGCCTCTCTCCTGGAGGCGCTCAGTCAGACCAAGTGGTGACATGTGGCAAGACACTCCTCGGGGCGCGTCTTGCTTGGGCCTCTCTCCTGGAGGCCCTCTGTCAGACCCAGTGTTGACATGTGTCAAGACGCTCCTCGGGGCGCGTCTTGCTTGGGCTTCTCTCCGGGAGGCCCTCAGTCATACCCATTGTTGACATGTGGCAAGACGCTCCTCGGGGCGCGTCTTGCTTTGGCCCCTCTCCTGGAGGCGCTCAGTCAGACCGAGTGCTGACATGTGGCAAGACGATCCTCGGGCCGCGTGTTGCTTGGGCTTCTCTCCTGGAGGCCCTCAGTCAGACCCATTGTTGACATGTTGCAAGACGCTCCTTTGGGCGCGTCTTGCTTGGGCCTCTCTCCTGGAGGCGCTCAGTCAGACCGAGTGCTGACATGTGGAAAGACGCTCCTCGGGGCGCGTCTTGCTTGGGCTTCTCTCCTGGAGGCGCTCAGAAAGACCCAGTGTTGACATGTGACAAGACGCTCCTCGGGGCGCGTCTTGCTTGGGCCTCTCTCCTGGAGGCGCTCAGTCAGACCCAGTGGTGACATGTGGCAAGACACTCCTCGGGGCGCGTCTTGCTTGGGCCTCTCTCCTGGAGGCCCTTTGTCAGACCCAGTGTTGGCATGTGGCAAGACGCTCCTCAGTGCGCGTCTTGGTTGGGTCTCTCTCCTGGAGGCGCTCAGTCAGACCCAGTGGTGACATGTGGCAAGACGCTCCTCGGGGCGTCTATTGCTTGGGCCTCTCTCCTGGATGCCCTCTGTCAGACCGAGTGTTGACATGTGGCAAGACTCTCCTCGGGGAACGTCTTGCTTGGGCCTCTCTCCTGGAGGCGCTCAAACAGACCGAGTAGTGACATGTGGCAAGACGCTCCTCGGGGCGCGTCTTGCTGGGGCTTCTCTCATGGAGGCACTCAGTCAGACCCAGTGTTGACATGTGGCAAGACGCTCCTCGGGGCGCGTCTTGCTTGGACCTCTCTCCCTGAGGCGCTCAGTCAGACCGAGTAGTGACATGTGGCAAGACGCTCCTCGGGGCGCGTCTTGCTTGGACCTCTCTCCCTGTGGCGCTCAGTCAGACCCAGTGTTGACATTTGGCAAGACACTCCTCGGGGCGCGTCTTGCTTGGGCCTCTCTCATGGAGGCCCTCTGTCAGACCCAGTGTTGACATGTGTCAAGACGCTCCTCGGGGCGCGTCTTGCTTGGGCCTCTCTCCTGGAGGCGCTCAGTCAGACCGAGTGCTGACATGTGGCAAGACGCTCCTCGAGCCGCGTGTTGCTTGGGCTTCTCTCCTGGAGGCCCTCAGTCAGACCCATTGTTGACATGTGGCAAGAGGCTCCTCGGGGCGCGTCTTGCTTGGGCTTCTCTCCTGGAGGCGCTCAGAAAGACCCAGTGTTGACATGTGACAAGACGCTCCTCGGGGCACGTCTCGCTTGGGCCTCTCTCCTGGAGGCGCTCAGTCAGAACCAGAGGTGACATGTGGCAAGACGCTCCTCGGGGCGCGTCTTGCTTGGGCCTCTCTCCTGGAGATCCTCTTTCAGACCCAGTGTTGACATGTGGCAAGACGCTCCTCCGGGCGCATCTTGCTTGGGCCTCTCTCCTGGAGGCCCTCAGTCAGACCCATTGTTGACATGTGGCAAGACGCTCCTCGGGGCGCGTCTTGCTTGGGCCTCTCTCCTGGAGGCGCTCAGTCAAACCGAGTGCTGACATAAGGCAAGACGCTCCTCGGGGCGCGTCTTGCTGGGGCCTCTCTCCTGGAGGCGCTCAGTCAGACCCAGTGCTGACATGTGGCAAGACGCTCCTCGGGGCGCGTCTTGCTTGGGCCTCTCTCCTGGAGGCGCTCAGTCAGACTGAGTAGTGACATGTGGCCTGACGCTCCTCGGGGCGCGTCTTGCTTGGGCCTCTCTCCTGGAGGCGCTCAGTCAGACCCAGTGGTGACATGTGGCAAGACACTCCTCGGGGCGCGTCTTGCTTGGGCCTCTCTCCTGGAGGCCCTCTGTCAGACCCAGTGTTGACATGTGTCAATACGCTCCTCGGGGCGTGTCTTGCTTGGGCCTCTCTCCTGGAGGCGCTCAGTCAGACCCAGTGGTGACACGTGGAAAGACGCTCCTCGGGGTGCGTCTTGCTTGGGCCTCTCTCCTGGAGGCGCTCAGTCAGACCCTGTGTTGACACGTGGCAAGACGCTCCTCGGGGCGCGTCTTGGTTGGGCCGCTTTCCTGGAGGCGCTCATTCAGACCCAGTGGTGACATGTGGCAAGACGCTCCTCGGGGCGCGTATTGCTTGGGCCTCTCTCCTGAATGCCCTCTGTCAGACCGAGTGTTGACATGTGACAAGACGCTCCTCGGGGTGCGTCTTGCTTGGGCCTCTCTCCTGGAGGCGCTCAGTCAGACCCAGTTTTGACATGTGGCAAGACGCTCCTCGGGGCGCGTCTTGCTTGGGCCTCTCTCCTGGAGGCCCTCAGTCAGACCCATTGTTGACATGTGGCAAGACGCTCCTCGGGGCGCGTCTTGCTTGGGCCTCTCTCCTAGAGGCGCTCAGTCAGACCGAGTGCTGACATGTGGCAAGACGCTCCTCGGGCTGCGTGTTGCTTGGGCTTCTTTCCTGGAGGCCCTCAGTCAGACCCATTGTTGACATGTGGCAAGACGCTCCTCGGGGCGCATCTTGCTTGGGCCTCTCTCCTGGAGGCGCTCAGTCAGAACCAGAGGTGACATGTGGCAAGACGCTCCTCGGGGCGCGTCTTGCTTGGACCTCTCTCCTGGAGGCCCTCTGTCAGACCCAGTGTTGACATGTGGCAAGATGCTCCTCGGGGCGCATCTTGCTTGGGCCTCTCTCCTGGAGGCGCTCAGTCAGACCCAGTGGTGACACGTGGCAAGACGCTCCTCGGGGCGCATCTTGCTTGGGCCTCTCTCCTGGAGGCGCTCAGTCAGACCCAGTGTTGACACGTGGCAAGACGCTCCTCGGGGCGCGTCTTGCTTGGGCCTCTCTCCTGGAGGCGCTCAGTCAGACCCAGTGTTGACATGTGGCAAGAGACTCCTCAGGGCGCGTCTTGCTTGGGCCTCTCTCATGGAGGCCCTCTGTCAGACCGAGTAGTGACATAAGGCAAGACGCTCCTCGGGGCGCGTCTTGCTGGGGCCTCTCTCCTGGAGGCGCTCAATCAGACCCAGTGGTGACAAGTGGCAAGATGCTCCTCGGGGCGCGTCTTGCTTGGGCCTCTCTCCTGGAGGCGCTCAGTCAGACCCAGTGGTGACACGTGGCAAGACGCTCCTCGGGGCGCATCTTGCTTGGGCCTCTCTCCTGGAGGCGCTCAGTCAGACCCAGTGTTGACACGTGGCAAGACGCTCCTCGGGGCACGTCTTACTTTGGCCTCTCTCCTGGAGGCGCTCAGTCAGACTGAGTAGTGACATGTGGCCTGACGCTCCTCGGGGCGCGTGTTGCTTGGGCCTCTCTCCTGGAGGCGCTCAGTCAGACCAAGTGGTGACATGTGGCAAGACACTCCTCGGGGCGCGTCTTGCTTGGGCCTCTCTCCTGGAGGCCCTCTGTCAGACCCAGTGTTGACATGTGTCAAGACGCTCCTCGGGGCGCGTCTTGCTTGGGCTTCTCTCCGGGAGGCCCTCAGTCATACCCATTGTTGACATGTGGCAAGACGCTCCTCGGGGCGCGTCTTGCTTTGGCCCCTCTCCTGGAGGCGCTCAGTCAGACCGAGTGCTGACATGTGGCAAGACGATCCTCGGGCCGCGTGTTGCTTGGGCTTCTCTCCTGGAGGCCCTCAGTCAGACCCATTGTTGACATGTTGCAAGACGCTCCTTTGGGCGCGTCTTGCTTGGGCCTCTCTCCTGGAGGCGCTCAGTCAGACCGAGTGCTGACATGTGGAAAGACGCTCCTCGGGGCGCGTCTTGCTTGGGCTTCTCTCCTGGAGGCGCTCAGAAAGACCCAGTGTTGACATGTGACAAGACGCTCCTCGGGGCGCGTCTTGCTTGGGCCTCTCTCCTGGAGGCGCTCAGTCAGACCCAGTGGTGACATGTGGCAAGACACTCCTCGGGGCGCGTCTTGCTTGGGCCTCTCTCCTGGAGGCCCTCTGTCAGACCCAGTGTTGGCATGTGGCAAGACGCTCCTCAGTGCGCGTCTTGGTTGGGTCTCTCTCCTGGAGGCGCTCAGTCAGACCCAGTGGTGACATGTGGCAAGACGCTCCTCGGGGCGTCTATTGCTTGGGCCTCTCTCCTGGATGCCCTCTGTCAGACCGAGTGTTGACATGTGGCAAGACTCTCCTCGGGGAACGTCTTGCTTGGGCCTCTCTCCTGGAGGCGCTCAAACAGACCGAGTAGTGACATGTGGCAAGACGCTCCTCGGGGCGCGTCTTGCTGGGGCTTCTCTCATGGAGGCACTCAGTCAGACCCAGTGTTGACATGTGGCAAGACGCTCCTCGGGGCGCGTCTTGCTTGGACCTCTCTCCCTGAGGCGCTCAGTCAGACCGAGTAGTGACATGTGGCAAGACGCTCCTCGGGGCGCGTCTTGCTTGGACCTCTCTCCCTGTGGCGCTCAAGTCAGACCCAGTGTTGACATTTGGCAAGACACTCCTCGGGGCGCGTCTTGCTTGGGCCTCTCTCATGGAGGCCCTCTGTCAGACCCAGTGTTGACATGTGTCAAGACGCTCCTCGGGGCGCGTCTTGCTTGGGCCTCTCTCCTGGAGGCGCTCAGTCAGACCGAGTGCTGACATGTGGCAAGACGCTCCTCGAGCCGCGTGTTGCTTGGGCTTCTCTCCTGGAGGCCCTCAGTCAGACCCATTGTTGACATGTGGCAAGAGGCTCCTCGGGGCGCGTCTTGCTTGGGCTTCTCTCCTGGAGGCGCTCAGAAAGACCCAGTGTTGACATGTGACAGGACGCTCCTCGGGGCACGTCTCGCTTGGGCCTCTCTCCTGGAGGCGCTCAGTCAGAACCAGAGGTGACATGTGGCAAGACGCTCCTCGGGGCGCGTCTTGCTTGGGCCTCTCTCCTGGAGATCCTCTTTCAGACCCAGTGTTGACATGTGGCAAGACGCTCCTCCGGGCGCATCTTGCTTGGGCCTCTCTCCTGGAGGCCCTCAGTCAGACCCATTGTTGACATGTGGCAAGACGCTCCTCGGGGCGCGTCTTGCTTGGGCCTCTCTCCTGGAGGCGCTCAGTCAAACCGAGTGCTGACATAAGGCAAGACGCTCCTCGGGGCGCGTCTTGCTGGGGCCTCTCTCCTGGAGGCGCTCAGTCAGACCCAGTGCTGACATGTGGCAAGACGCTCCTCGGGGCGCGTCTTGCTTGGGCCTCTCTCCTGGAGGCGCTCAGTCAGACTGAGTAGTGACATGTGGCCTGACGCTCCTCGGGGCGCGTCTTGCTTGGGCCTCTCTCCTGGAGGCCCTCTGTCAGACCCAGTGTTGACATGTGTCAATACGCTCCTCGGGGCGTGTCTTGCTTGGGCCTCTCTCCTGGAGGCGCTCAGTCAGACCCAGTGGTGACACGTGGAAAGACGCTCCTCGGGGTGCGTCTTGCTTGGGCCTCTCTCCTGGAGGTGCTCAGTCAGACCCTGTGTTGACACGTGGCAAGACGCTCCTCGGGGCGCGTCTTGGTTGGGCCGCTTTCCTGGAGGCGCTCATTCAGACCCAGTGGTGACATGTGGCAAGACGCTCCTCGGGGCGCGTATTGCTTGGGCCTCTCTCCTGAATGCCCTCTGTCAGACCGAGTGTTGACATGTGACAAGACGCTCCTCGGGGCGCGTCTTGCTTGGGCCTCTCTCCTGGAGGCGCTCAGTCAGACCCAGTTTTGACATGTGGCAAGACGCTCCTCGGGGCGCGTCTTGCTTGGGCCTCTCTCCTGGAGGCGCTCAGTCAGACCGAGTGCTGACATGTGGCAAGACGCTCCTCGGGGCGCGTCTTGCTTGGGCTTCTCTCCTGGAGGCCCTCAGTCAGACCCAGTGTTCACATGTGGCAAGACTCTCCTCGGGGCGCGTCTTGCTTGGGCCTCTCTCCTGGAGGCTCTCAGTCAGACCCAGTTTTGACATGTGGCAAGACGCTCCTCGGGGTGCGTCTTGCTTGGGCCTCTCTCCTGGAGGCGCTCAGTCAGACCGAGTGCTGACATGTGGCAAGACGCTCCTCGGGGCGCGTCTTGCTTGGGCTTCTCTCCTGGAGGCCCTCAGTCAGACCCGTTGTTGACATGTGGCAAGACGCTCCTCGGGGCACGTCTTGCTTGGGCCTCTCTCCTGGAGGCGCTCAGTCAAACCGAGTAGTGACATGTGGCAAGACGCTCCTCGGGGCGCGTCTTGCTTGGGCCTCTATCCTGGAGGCGCTCAGTCAGACCGAGTGCTGACATAAGGCAAGACGCTCCTCGGGGCGCGTCTTGCTGGGGCCTCTCTCCTGGAGGCGCTCAGTCAGACCCAGTGGTGACACGTGGCAAGACGCTCCTCGGGGCGCATCTTGCTTGGGCCTCTCTCCAGGAGGCGCTCAGTCAGACCCAGTGTTGACACGTGGCAAGACGCTCCTCGGGGCGCGTCTTGCTTGGGCCTCTCTCCTGGAGGCGCTCAGTCAGACCCAGTGCTGACATGTGGCAAGACGCTCCTCCGGGCGCGTCTTGCTTGGGCCTCTCTCCTGGAGGCGCTCAGTCAGACCGAGTGCTGACATGTGGCAAGACGCTCCTCGGGGCGCGTCTTGCTTGGGCTTCTCTCCTGGAGGCCCTCAGTCAGACCCAGTGTTCACATGTGGCAAGACTCTCCTCGGGGCGCGTCTTGCTTGGGCCTCTCTCCTGGAGGCGCTCAGTCAGACCCAGTTTTGACATGTGGCAAGACGCTCCTCGGGGCGCGTCTTGCTTGGGCCTCTCTCCTGGAGGCGCTCAGTCAGACCGAGTGCTGTCATGTGGCAAGACGCTCCTCGGGGCGCATCTTGCTTGGGCTTCTCTCCTGGAAGCCCTCAGTCAGACCCATTGTTGACATGTGGCAAGACGCTCCTCGGGGCGCGTCTTATTTGGACCTCTCTCCTAGAGGCCCTCAGTCAGACCCAGTGTTGACATGTGGCAAGACGCTCCTCGGGGCGCGTCTTGCTTGGGCTTCTCTCCTGGAGGCCCTCAGTCAGACCCATTGTTGACATGTGGCAAGACGCTCCTCGGGGCACGTCTTGCTTGGGCCTCTTTCCTGGAGGCGCTCAGTCAAACCGAGTAGTGACATGTGGCAAGACGCTCCTCGGGGCGCGTCTTGCTGGGGCCTCTCTCCTGGAGGCGCTCAGTCAGACCCAGTGGTGACACGTGGCAAGACGCTCCTCGGGGCGCATCTTGCTTGGGCCTCTCTCCTGGAGGCGCTCAGTCAGACCCAGTGTTGACACGTGGCAAGACGCTCCTCGGGGCGCGTCTTGCTTGGGCCTCTCTCCTGGAGGCGCTCAGTCAGACCCAGTGGTGACACGTGGCAAGACGCTCCTCGGGGCGCTTCTTGCTTGGGCCTCTCTCCTGGAGGCGCTCAGTCAGACCCAGTGTTGACACGTGGCAAGACGCTTCTCGGGGCGCGTCTTGCTTGGGCCTCTCTCCTGGAGGCGCTCAGTCAGACCCAGTGTTGACATGTGGCAAGACACTCCTCGGGGCGCGTCTTGCTTGGGCCTCTCTCATGGAGGCCCTCTGTCAGACCCAGTGTTGACATGTGTCAAGACGCTCCTCAGGGCGCGTCTTGCTTTGGCCTCTCTCCTGGAGGCGCCCAGTCAGACCGAGTGCTGACATGTGACAAGACGCTCCTCGGGGCGCGTCTTGCTTGGGCCTCTCTCCTGGAGGCGCTCAGTCAGAACCAGTGGTGACATGTGGCAAGACACTCCTCGGGGCGCGTCTTGCTTGGGCCTCTCTCCTGGAGGCCCTCTGTCAGACCCAGTGTTGGCATGTGGCAAGACGCTCCTCAGGGCGCGTCTTGGTTGGGTCTCTCTCCTGGAGGCGCTCAGTCAGACCCAGTGGTGACATGTGGCAAGACGCTCCTCGGGGCGTGTATTGCTTGGGCCTCTCTCCTGGATGCCCTCTGTCAGACCGAGTGTTGACATGTGGCAAGACTCTCCGGGGCACATCTTGCTTGGGCCTCTCTCCTGGAGGCGCTCAAACAGACCGAGTAGTGACATGTGGCAAGACGCTCCTCGGGGCGCGTCTTGCTGGGGCTTCTCTCATGGAGGCACTCAGTCAAACCCAGTGTTGACATGTGGCAAGACGCTCCTCGGGGCGCGTCTTGCTTGGACCTCTCTCCCTGAGGCGCTCAGTCAGACCGAGTAGTGACATGTGGCAAGACGCTCCTCGGGGCGCGTCTTGCTTGGACCTCTCTCCCTGTGGCGCTCAGTCAGACCCAGTGTTGACATTTGGCAAGACACTCCTCGGGGCGCGTCTTGCTTGGGCCTCTCTCATGGAGGCCCTCTGTCAGACCCAGTGTTGACATGTGTCAAGACGCTCCTCGGGGCGCGTCTTGCTTGGGCCTCTCTCCTGGAGGCGCTCAGTCAGACCGAGTGCTGACATGTGGCAAGAAGCTACTCGGGGCGCGTCTTGCTTGGGCTTCTCTCCTGGAGGCCCTCAGTCAGACCCATTGTTGACATGTGGCAAGACGCTCCTCGAGGCGCGTCTTGCTTGGGCCTCTCTCCTGGAGGCCCTCTTTCAGACTGAGTAGTGACATGTGGCCTGACGCTCCTCGGGGTGCGTCTTGCTTGGGCCTCTCTCCTGGAGGCGCTCAGTCAGACCCAGTGGTGACATGTGGCAAGACACTCCTCGGGGCGCGTCTTGCTTGGGCTTCTCTCCTGGAGGCCCTCAGTCAGACCCATTGTTGACATGTGGCAAGACGCTCCTCAGGACACGTCTTGCTTGGGCCTCTCTCCTGGATTCGCTCAGTCAGACCGAGTAGTGACATGTGGCAAGACGCTCCTCGGGGCGTGTCTTGCTTGGGCCTCTCTCCTGGAGGCGCTCAGTCAGACCGAGTGCTGACATAAGGCAAGACGCTCCTCGGGGCGCGTCTTGCTGGGGCCTCTCTCCTGGAGGTGCTCTATCAGACCCAGTGGTGACACGTGGCAAGACGCTCCTCGGGGCGCGTCTTGCTTGGGCCTCTCTCCTGGAGGAGCTCAGTCAGACCCAGTGGTGACACGTGGCAAGACGCTCCTCGGGGCGCATCTTGCTTGGGCCTCTCTCCTGGAGGCGCTAAGTCAGACCCAGTGTTGACACGTGGCAAGACGCTCCTCGGGGCGCGTCTTGCTTTGGCCTCTCTCCTGGAGGCGCTCAGTCAGACCGAGTGCTGACATGTGGCAAGAAGCTCCTCGGGGCGCATCTTGCTTGGGCTTCTCTCCTGGAGGCCCTCAGTCAGACCCATTGTTGACATGTGGCAAGACGCTCCTCGGGGCGCGTCTTGCTTGGGTCTCTCTCCAGAAGGCCCTCAATCAGACACAGTGTTGACACGTGGCAAGACGCTCCTCGGGGCGCGTCTTGCTTGGGCTTCTCTCCTGGAGGCCCTCAGTCAGACCCATTGTTGACATGTGGCAAGACGCTCCTCGGGGCGCATCTTATTTGGACCTCTCTCCTAGAGGCCCTCAGTCAGACCCAGTGTTGACATGTGGCAAGACGCTCCTCGGGGCGCGTCTTGCTTGGGCTTCTCCCCTGGAGGCCCTCAGTCAGACCCATTGTTGACATGTGGCAAGACGCTCCTCGGGGCACGTCTTGCTTGGGCCTCTTTCCTGGAGGCGCTCAGTCAAACCGAGTAGTGACATGTGGCAAGACGCTCCTCGGGGCGCGTCTTGCTTGGACCTTTCTCCTGGAGGCGCTCAGTTAGACCGAGTAGTGATATGTGTCAAGACGCTCCTCAGGGCGCGTCTTGCTTGGGCCTCTCTCCTGGAGGCGCTCAGTCAGACCGAGTGCTGACATGTGGCAAGAAGCTCCTCGGGGCGCGTCTTGCTTGGGCTTCTCTCATGGAGGCCCTCAGTCAGACCCATTGTTGACATGTGGCAAGACGCTCCTCGGGGCGCGTCTTGCTTGGGCCTCTCTCCAGAAGGCCCTCAATCAGACCCAGTGTTGACACGTGGCAAGACGCTCCTCGGGGCGCGTCTTGCTTGGGCCTCTCTCCTGGAGGCGCTCAGTCAGACCCAGTGGTGACATGTGGCAAGACGCTCCTCGGGGTGCGTATTGCTTGGGCCTCTCTCCTGGATGCCCTCTGTCAGACACAGTGTTGACATGTGGCAAGACTCTCCTCGGGGCGCGTCTTGCTTGGGCTTCTCTCATGGAGGCCCTCAGTCAGACCCAGTGTTGACATGTGTCAAGAAGCTCCTCGGGGCGTGTCTTGCTTGGGCCTCTCTCCTGGAGGCGCTCAGTCAGACCCAGTGTTGACATGTGGCAAGACGCTCCTCGGGGCACTTCTTGCTTGGGCTTCTCTCCTGGAGGCCCTCAGTCAGACCCATTGTTGACATGTGGCAAGATGCTCCTCGGGGCACGTCTTGCTTGGGCCTCTCTCCTGGAGGCGCTCAGTCAGACCGAGTAGTGACATGTGACAAGACGCTCCTCGGGGCGCGTCTTGCTTGGGCCTCTCTCCTGGAGGCGCTCAGTCAGACCCAGTGTTGACATGTGGCAAGACGCTCCTCGGGGCGCGTCTTGCTTGGGCCTCTCTCCTGGAGGTTCTCAGTCAGATCCAGTGTTGACATGTGGCAAGATGCTCCTCGGGGCGCGTCTTGCTGGGGCTTCTCTAATGGAGGCACTCAGTCAGACCCAGTGTTGACATGTGGCAATACGCTCCTCGGGGCACGTCTTGCTTGGGCCTCTCTCCTGGAGGCGCTCAGTCAGACCCAGAGGAGACATGTGTCAAGATGCTCCTCCGGGCGCGTCTTGCTTGGGCCTCTCTCCTGGAGGCGCTCAGTCAGACCCAGTGTTCACATGTGGCAAGACGCTCCTCGGGGTGCGTCTTGCTTGGGCCTCTCTCCTGGAGGCGCTCCGTCAGACCCAGTGTTGACATGTGGCAAGACGCTCCTCGGGGCACGTCTTGCTTGGGCCACTCTCCTGGAGGCGCTCAGTCTGACCGAGTGCTGACATGTGGCAAGACGCTCCTCGGGGCGCGTCTTGCTTGGGCTTCTCTCCTGGAGGCCCTCAGTCAGACCCATTGTTGACATGTGGCAAGACGCTCCTCGGGGCGCGTCTCATTTGGGCCTCTCTCCTGGAGGCTCTCAGTCAGACCCAGTGTTGACATGTGGCAAGACGCTCCTCGGGGCGCGTCTTGCTTGGGCTTCTCTCCTGTAGGCCCTCAGTCAGACCCATTGTTGACATGTGGCAAGACGTTCCTCGGGGCACGTCTTGCTTGGGCCTCTCTCCTGGAGGCGCTCAGTCAGACCGAGTAGTGACATGTGGCAAGACGCTCCTCGGTGCGTGTCATGCTTGGGCCTCTCTCCTGGAGGTGCTCTATCAGACCCAGTGGTGACACGTGGCAACACGCTCCGGGCGCGTCTTGCTTGGGCCTCTCTCCTGGAGGAGCTCAGTCAGACCCAGTGGTGACACGTGGCAAGACGCTCCTCGGGGCGCATCTTGCTTGGGCCTCTCTCCTGGAGGAGCTCAGTCAGACCCAGTGGTGACACGTGGCAAGACGCTCCTCGGGGCGCGTCTTGCTTGGGCCTCTCTCCTGGAGGAGCTCAGTCAGACCCAGTGGTGACATGTGGCAAGACGCTCCTCGGGGCGCGTCTTGCTTGGGCCTCTCTCCTGGAGGCGCTCAGAAAGACCCAGTGTTGACATGTGACAAGACGCTCCTCGGGGCGCGTCTTGCTTGGGCCTCTCTCCTGGAGGCGCTCAGTCAGACCCAGTTTTGACATGTGGCAAGACGCTCCTCGGGGCGCGTCTTGCTTGGGCCTCTCTCCTGGAGGCGCTCAGTCAGACCGAGTGCTGACATGTGGCAAGACGCTCCTCGGGGCGCGTCTTGCTTGGGCTTCTCTCCTGGAGGCCCTCAGTCAGACCCAGTGTTCACATGTGGCAAGACTCTCCTCGGGGCGCGTCTTGCTTGGGCCTCTCTCCTGGAGGCTCTCAGTCAGACCCAGTTTTGACATGTGGCAAGACGCTCCTCGGGGTGCGTCTTGCTTGGGCCTCTCTCCTGGAGGCGCTCAGTCAGACCGAGTGCTGACATGTGGCAAGACGCTCCTCGGGGCGCGTCTTGCTTGGGCTTCTCTCCTGGAAGCCCTCAGTCAGACCCATTGGTGACATGTGGCAAGACGCTCCTCGGGGCGCGTCTTATTTGGACCTCTCTCCTAGAGGCCCTCAGTCAGACCCAGTGTTGACATGTGGCAAGACGCTCCTCGGGGCGCGTCTTGCTTGGGCTTCTCTCCTGGAGGCCCTCAGTCAGACCCGTTGTTGACATGTGGCAAGACGCTCCTCGGGGCACGTCTTGCTTGGGCCTCTCTCCTGGAGGCGCTCAGTCAAACCGAGTAGTGACATGTGGCAAGACGCTCCTCGGGGCGTGTCTTGCTTGGGCCTCTCTCCTGGAGGCGCTCAGTCAGACCGAGTGCTGACATAAGGCATGACGCTCCTCGGGGCGCGTCTTGCTGGGGCCTCTCTCCTGGAGGCGCTCAGTCAGACCCAGTGGTGACACGTGGCAAGACGCTCCTCGGGGCGCATCTTGCTTGGGCCTCTCTCCTGGAGGCGCTCAGTCAGACCCAGTGTTGACACGTGGCAAGACGCTCCTCGGGGCGCGTCTTGCTTGGGCCTCTCTCCTGGAGGCGCTCAGTCAGACCCAGTGCTGACATGTGGCAAGACGCTCCTCCGGGCGCGTCTTGCTTGGGCCTCTCTCCTGGAGGCGCTCAGTCAGACCGAGTGCTGACATGTGGCAAGACGCTCCTCGGGGCGCGTCTTGCTTGGGCTTCTCTCCTGGAGGCCCTCAGTCAGACCCAGTGTTCACATGTGGCAAGACTCTCCTCGGGGCGCGTCTTGCTTGGGCCTCTCTCCTGGAGGCGCTCAGTCAGACCCAGTTTTGACATGTGGCAAGACGCTCCTCGGGGCGCGTCTTGCTTGGGCCTCTCTCCTGGAGGCGCTCAGTCAGACCGAGTGCTGTCATGTGGCAAGACGCTCCTCGGGGCGCATCTTGCTTGGGCTTCTCTCCTGGAAGCCCTCAGTCAGACCCATTGTTGACATGTGGCAAGACGCTCCTCGGGGCGCGTCTTATTTGGACCTCTCTCCTAGAGGCCCTCAGTCAGACCCAGTGTTGACATGTGGCAAGACGCTCCTCGGGGCGCGTCTTGCTTGGGCTTCTCTCCTGGAGGCCCTCAGTCAGACCCATTGTTGACATGTGGCAAGACGCTCCTCGGGGCACGTCTTGCTTGGGCCTCTTTCCTGGAGGCGCTCAGTCAAACCGAGTAGTGACATGTGGCAAGACGCTCCTCGGGGCGCGTCTTGCTGGGGCCTCTCTCCTGGAGGCGCTCAGTCAGACCCAGTGGTGACACGTGGCAAGACGCTCCTCGGGGCGCATCTTGCTTGGGCCTCTCTCCTGGAGGCGCTCAGTCAGACCCAGTGTTGACACGTGGCAAGACGCTCCTCGGGGCGCGTCTTGCTTGGGCCTCTCTCCTGGAGGCGCTCAGTCAGACCCAGTGGTGACACGTGGCAAGACGCTCCTCGGGGCGCATCTTGCTTGGGCCTCTCTCCTGGAGGCGCTCAGTCAGACCCAGTGTTGACACGTGGCAAGACGCTCCTCGGGGCGCGTCTTGCTTGGGCCTCTCTCCTGGAGGCGCTCAGTCAGACCCAGTGTTGACATGTGGCAAGACACTCCTCAGGGCGCGTCTTGCTTGGGCCTCTCTCATGGAGGCCCTCTGTCAGACCCAGTGTTGACATGTGTCAAGACGCTCCTCAGGGCGCGTCTTGCTTTGGCCTCTCTCCTGGAGGCGCCCAGTCAGACCGAGTGCTGACATGTGGCAAGAAGCTCCTCGGGGCGCGTGTTGCTTGGGCTTCTCTCCTGGAGGCCCTCAGTAAGACCCATTGTTGACATGTGGCAAGACGCTCCTCGGGGCGCGTCTTGCTTGGGCCTCTCTCCAGAAGGCCCTCAATCAGACCCAGTGTTGACACGTGGCAAGACGCTCCTCGGGGCACGTCTTACTTTGGCCTCTCTCCTGGAGGCGCTCAGTCAGACTGAGTAGTGACATGTGGCCTGACGCTCCTCGGGGCGCGTCTTGCTTGGGCTTCTCTCCTGGAGGCGCTCAGAAAGACCCAGTGTTGACATGTGACAAGACGCTCCTCGGGGCGCGTCTTGCTTGGGCCTCTCTCCTGGAGGCGCTCAGTCAGAACCAGTGGTGACATGTGGCAAGACACTCCTCGGGGCGCGTCTTGCTTGGGCCTCTCTCCTGGAGGCCCTCTGTCAGACCCAGTGTTGGCATGTGGCAAGACGCTCCTCAGGGCGCGTCTTGGTTGGGTCTCTCTCCTGGAGGCGCTCAGTCAGACCCAGTGGTGACATGTGGCAAGACGCTCCTCGGGGCGTGTATTGCTTGGGCCTCTCTCCTGGATGCCCTCTGTCAGACCGAGTGTTGACATGTGGCAAGACTCTCCTCGGGGCACATCTTGCTTGGGCCTCTCTCCTGGAGGCGCTCAAACAGACCGAGTAGTGACATGTGGCAAGACGCTCCTCGGGGCGCGTCTTGCTGGGGCTTCTCTCATGGAGGCACTCAGTCAAACCCAGTGTTGACATGTGGCAAGACGCTCCTCGGGGCGCGTCTTGCTTGGACCTCTCTCCCTGAGGCGCTCAGTCAGACCGAGTAGTGACATGTGGCAAGACGCTCCTCGGGGCGCGTCTTGCTTGGACCTCTCTCCCTGTGGCGCTCAGTCAGACCCAGTGTTGACATTTGGCAAGACACTCCTCGGGGCGCGTCTTTCTTGGGCCTCTCTCATGGAGGCCCTCTGTCAGACCCAGTGTTGACATGTGTCAAGACGCTCCTCGGGGCGCGTCTTGCTTGGGCCTCTCTCCTGGAGGCGCTCAGTCAGACCGAGTGCTGACATGTGGCAAGAAGCTACTCGGGGCGCGTCTTGCTTGGGCTTCTCTCCTGGAGGCCCTCAGTCAGACCCATTGTTGACATGTGGCAAGACGCTCCTCGAGGCGCGTCTTGCTTGGGCCTCTCTCCTGGAGGCGCTCAGTCAGAACCAGAGGTGACATGTGGCAAGACGCTCCTCGGGGCGCGTCTTGCTTGGGCCTCTCTCCTGGAGGCCCTCTTTCAGACTGAGTAGTGACATGTGGCCTGACGCTCCTCGGGGTGCGTCTTGCTTGGGCCTCTCTCCTGGAGGCGCTCAGTCAGACCCAGTGGTGACATGTGGCAAGACACTCCTCGGGGCGCGTCTTGCTTGGGCTTCTCTCCTGGAGGCCCTCAGTCAGACCCATTGTTGACATGTGGCAAGACGCTCCTCAGGACACGTCTTGCTTGGGCCTCTCTCCTGGATTCGCTCTGTCAGACCGAGTAGTGACATGTGGCAAGACGCTCCTCGGGGCGTGTCTTGCTTGGGCCTCTCTCCTGGAGGCGCTCAGTCAGACCGAGTGCTGACATAAGGCAAGACGCTCCTCGGGGCGCGTCTTGCTGGGGCCTCTCTCCTGGAGGTGCTCTATCAGACCCAGTGGTGACACGTGGCAAGACGCTCCTCGGGGCGCGTCTTGCTTGGGCCTCTCTCCTGGAGGAGCTCAGTCAGACCCAGTGGTGACACGTGGCAAGACGCTCCTCGGGGCGCATCTTGCTTGGGCCTCTCTCCTGGAGGCGCTAGAGTCAGACCCAGTGTTGAAACGTGGCAAGACGCTCCTCGGGGCGCGTCTTGCTTTGGCCTCTCTCCTGGAGGCGCTCAGTCAGACCGAGTGCTGACATGTGGCAAGAAGCTCCTCGGGGCGCGTCTTGCTTGGGCTTCTCTCCTGGAGGCCCTCAGTCAGACCCATTGTTGACATGTGGCAAGACGCTCCTCGGGGCGCGTCTTGCTTGGGTCTCTCTCCAGAAGGCCCTCAATCAGACACAGTGTTGACACGTGGCAAGACGCTCCTCGGGGCGCGTCTTGCTTGGGCTTCTCTCCTGGAGGCCCTCAGTCAGACCCATTGTTGACATGTGGCAAGACACTCCTCGGGGCGCATCTTATTTGGACCTCTCTCCTAGAGGCCCTCAGTCAGACCCAGTGTTGACATGTGGCAAGACGCTCCTCGGGGCGCGTCTTGCTTGGGCTTCTCTCCGGGAGGCCCTCAGTCATACCCATTGTTGACATGTGGCAAGACGCTCCTCGGGGCGCGTCTTGCTTTGGCCTCTCTCCTGGAGGCGCTCAGTCAGACCCATTGTTGACATGTTGCAAGACGCTCTTTTGGGCGCGTCTTGCTTGGGCCTCTCTCCTGGAGGCGCTCAGTCAGACCGAGTGCTGACATGTGGAAAGACGCTCCTCGGGGCGCGTCTTGCTTGGGCTTCTCTCCTGGAGGCGCTCAGAAAGACCCAGTGTTGACATGTGACAAGACGCTCCTCGGGGCGCGTCTTGCTTGGGCCTCTCTCCTGGAGGCGCTCAGTCAGACCCAGTGGTGACATGTGGCAAGACACTCCTCGGGGCGCGTCTTGCTTGGGCCTCTCTCCTGGAGGCCCTCTGTCAGACCCAGTGTTGGCATGTGGCAAGACGCTCCTCAGGGCGCGTCTTGGTTGGGTCTCTCTCCTGGAGGCGCTCAGTCAGACCCAGTGGTGAAATGTGGCAAGACGCTCCTCGGGGCGTGTATTGCTTGGGCCTCTCTCCTGGATGCCCTCTGTCAGACCGAGTGTTGACATGTGGCAAGACTCTCCTCGGGGCACGTCTTGCTTGGGCTTCTCTCCTGGAGGCGCTCAAACAGACCGAGTAGTGACATGTGGCAAGACGCTCCTCGGGGCGCGTCTTGCTGGGGCTTCTCTCATGGAGGCACTCAGTCAGACCCAGTGTTGACATGTGGCAAGACGCTCCTCGGGGTGCGTCTTGCTTGGACCTCTCTCCCTGAGGCGCTCAGTCAGACCGAGTAGTGACATGTGGCAAGACGCTCCTCGGGGAGCGTCTTGCTTGGACCTCTCTCCCTGTGGCGCTCAGTCAGACCCAGTGTTGACATTTGGCAAGACACTCCTCGGGGCGCGTCTTGCTTGGGCCTCTCTCATGGAGGCCCTCTGTCAGACCCAGGGTTGACATGTGTCAAGACGCTCCTCGGGGCGCGTCTTGCTTGGGCTTCTCTCCTGGAGGCGCTCAGAAAGACCCAGTGTTGACATGTGACAAGACGCTCCTCGGGGCGCGTCTCGCTTGGGCCTCGCTCCTGGAGGCGCTCAGTCAGAACCAGAGGTGACATGTGGCAAGACACTCCTCGGGGCGAGTCTTGCTTGGGCCTCTCTCCTGGAGATCCTCTTTCAGACCCAGTGTTGACATGTGGCAAGACGCTCCTCCGGGCGCATCTTGCTTGGGCCTCTCTCCTGGAGGCCCTCAGTCAGACCCATTGTTGACATGTGGCAAGACGCTCCTCGGGGCGCGTCTTGCTTGGGCCTCTCTCCTGGAGGCGCTCAGTCAAACCGAGTGCTGACATAAGGCAAGACGCTCCTCGGGGCGCGTCTTGCTGGGGCCTCTCTCCTGGAGGCGCTCAGTCAGACCCAGTGCTGACATGTGGCAAGACGCTCCTCGGGGCGCGTCTTGCTTGGGCCTCTCTCCTGGAGGCGCTCAGTCAGACTGAGTAGTGACATGTGGCCTGACGCTCCTCGGGGCGCGTCTTGCTTGGGCCTCTCTCCTGGAGGCGCTCAGTCAGACCCAGTGTTGACATGTGGCAAGACACTCCTCGGGGCGCGTCTTGCTTGGGCCTCTCTCCTGGAGGCCCTCTGTCAGACCCAGTGTTGACATGTGTCAATACGCTCCTCGGGGCGTGTCTTGCTTGGGCCTCTCTCCTGGAGGCGCTCAGTCAGACCCAGTGGTGACACGTGGAAAGACGCTCCTCGGGGTGCGTCTTGCTTGGGCCTCTCTCCTGGAGGCGCTCAGTCAGACCCAGTGTTGACACGTGGCAAGACGCTCCTCGGGGCGCGTCTTGGTTGGGCCGCTTTCCTGGAGGCACTCATTCAGACCCAGTGGTGACATGTGGCAAGACGCTCCTCGGGGCGCGTATTGCTTGGGCCTCTCTCCTGAATGCCCTCTGTCAGACCGAGTGTTGACATGTGGCAAGACTCTCCTCGGGGCGTGTCTTGCTTGGGCTTCTCTCATGGAGGCCCTCAGTCCGACCCAGTGTTGACATGTGTCAATACGCTCCTCGGGGCGTGTCTTGCTTGGGCCTCTCTCCTGGAGGCGCTCAGTCAGACCCAGTGCTGACATGTGGCAAGACGCTCCTCCGGGCGCATCTTGCTTGGCCCTCTCTCCTGGAGGAGCTCAGTCAGACCCAGTGACCATGTCCCAAAGATCACCGGATCTGGTGTCAATTTAAAGAAGTAGTCCAGTTACACATTTGTGGGCTTATAACTTGGCTTCTGAATGTCTTAGAGCGATCAGGTTTGCTTTAGTGTACTCCAATCAACAGCCCCTACAACCACAAAAAGGAATGGAGACATTAGCACTTATGGTTTTTAAATGGCACCCAGAATTATGTTGCACGAAGCACAATTTCACATCATTCTGGGTTCATTTGTGTGAAAACAAGGTCCAATCAGGCTGAAACAATACAGGAAGGTAGAATCTATTGAGTTGTAAGTGATCTGAACGTTTCATGATGATAGCACTTTCCTAAGGGGGTCAAACCATGTCCCAAAGATCACCGGATCTGGTGTCAATTTAAAGAAGTAGTCCAGTTACACATTTGTGGGCTTATAACTTGGCTTCTGAATGTCCTAGAGAGATCAGGTTTGTTTTAGTGTACTCCAATCAACAGCCCCTACAACCACAAAAAGGATTGGAGTCATTAGCACTTATGGTTTGTAAATGGCACCCAGAATTATGTTGCACGAAGCACAATTTCACATCATTCTGGGTCCATTTGTGTGAAAACAAGGTCCAATCAGGCTGAAACGCTACAAGAAGGTAGAATCTATTGAGATGTAAGTGATCTGAACGTTTCAAGATGATCGCACATTCCTATAGGGGGTAAAACCATGTCCCAAAGGTCACCGGGCCTGGTGTCAATTTAAAGAAGTAGTCCAGTTACACCTTTGTGGGCTTATAACTTGGCTTCTGAATGTCCTAGAGAGGTTAGGTTTGTTTTAGTGTACTCCAATCAACAGCCCCTACAACCACAAAAAGGAATGGAGTCATTAGCACTTATGGTTTGTAAATGGCACCCAGAATTATGTTGCACGAAGCACTATTTCACATCATTCTGGGTCCATTTGTGTGAAAACAAGGTCAATTCAGGCTGAAACGTTACAGGAAGTTAGAATCTATTGAGTTGTAAGTGATCTGAACGTTTCGTGATGATAGCACTTTCCTAAGGGGGTCAAACCATGTCCCAAAGGTCACCGGGCCAAGTGTCACTTTAAAGAAGTAGTCCAGTTACACATTTGTGGGCTTATAACTTGGCTTCTGAATGTCTTAGAGCGATCAGGTTTGCTTTAGTGTACTCCAATCAACAGCCCCTACAACCACAAAAAGGAATGGAGACATTAGCACTTATGGTTTTTAAATGGCACCCAGAATTATGTTGCACGAAGCACAATTTCACATCATTCTGGGTCAATTTGTGTGAAAACAAGGTCCAATCCGGCTGAAACAATACAGGAAGGTAGAATCTATTGAGTTGTAAGTGATCTGAACGTTTCATGATGATCACACTTTCCTAAGGGGGTCAAACCATGTCCCAAAGGTCACCGGATCTGGTGTCACTTTAAAGAAGTAGTCCAGTTACACATTTGTGGGCTTATAACTTGGCTTCTGAATGTCTTAGAGCGATCAGGTTTGCTTTAGTGTACTCCAATCAACAGCCCCTACAACCACAAAAAGGAATGGAGACATTAGCACTTATGGTTTTTAAATGGCACCCAGAATTATGTTGCACGAAGCACAATTTCACATCATTCTGGGTTCATTTGTGTGAAAACAAGGTCCAATCAGGCTGAAACAATACAGGAAGGTAGAATCTATTGAGTTGTAAGTGATCTGAACGTTTCATGATGATCACACTTTCCTAAGGGGGTCAAACCATGTCCCAAAGGTCACCGGATCTGGTGTCACTTTAAAGAAGTAGTCCAGTTACACATTTGTGGGCTTATAACTTGGCTTCTGAATGTCCTAGAGAGGTCAGGGTTGTTTTAGTGTACTCCAATCAACAGCCCCTACAACCACAAAAAGGAATGGAGTCATTAGCACTTATGGTTTTTAAATGGCACCCAGAATTATGTTGCACGAAGCACAATTTCACATCATTCTGGGTTCATTTGTATGAAAACAAGGTCCAATCAGGCTGAAACGTTACAGGAAGGTAGAATCTACTGAGTTGTAAGTGATCTGAACGTTTCATGATGATAGCACTTTCCTAAGGGGGTCAAACCATGTCCCAAAGATCACCGTATCTGGTGTCAATTTAAAGAAGTAGTCCAGTTACACATTTGTGGGCTTATAACTTGGCTTCTGAATGTCCTAGAGAGATCAGGTTTGTTTTAGTATATTCCAATCAACAGCCCCTACAACCACAAAAAGGAATGGAGTCATTAGCACTTATGGTTTGTAAATGGCATCCAGAATTATGTTGCACGAAGCACAATTTCACATCATTCTGGGTCCATTTGTGTGAAAACAAGGTCCAATCAGGCTGATACGTTACAAGAAGGTAGAATCTATTGAGTTGTAAGTGATCTGAACGTTTCATGATGATAGCACTTTCCTAAGGGGGTCAAACCATGTCCCAAAGGTCACCGGATCTGGTGTCAATTTAAAGAAGTAGTCCAGTTACACATTTGTGGGCTTATAACATGGCTTCTGAATGTCCTAGAGAGATCAGATTTGTTTTAATGTTCTCCAATCAACAGCCCCTACAACCACAAAAAGGAATGGAGTCATTAGCATTTATGGTTTGTAAATGGCACCCAGAATTATGTTGCACGAAGCACAATTTCACATCATTCTGGGTTCATTTGTGTGAAAACAAGGTCCAATCAGGCTGAAACGTTACAGGAAGGTAGAATCTATTTAGTTGTAAGTGATCTGAATGTTTCATGATGATAGCGCTTTCCTAAGGGGATCAAACCATGTCCCAAAGGTCACCGGATCTGGTGTCAATTTAAAGAAGTAGTCCAGTTACACATTTGTGGGCTTATAACTTGGCTTCTGAATGTCCTAGAGAGATCAGGTTTGTTTTAGTGTACTCCAATCAACAGCCCCTACAACCACAAAAGGATTGGAGTCATTAGCCTTATGGTTTGTAAATGGCACCCAGAATTATGTTGCACGAAGCACAATTTCACATCATTCTGGGTCCATTTGTGTGAAAACAAGGTCCAATCAGGCTGAAACATTACAAGAAGGTAGAATCTATTGAGTTGTAAGTGATCTGAACGTTTCATGATGATCTCACATTCCCATAGGGGGTCAAACCATGTCCCAAAGGTCACCGGGCCTGGTGTCACTTTAAAGAAGTAGTCCAGTTACACCTTTGTGGTCTTATAACTTGGCTTCTGAATGTCCTAGAGAGGTCAGGTTTGTTTTAGTGTACTCCAATCAACAGCCCCTACAACCACAAAAAGTAATGGAGTCATTAGCACTTATGGTTTGTAAATGGCACCCAGAATTATGTTGCACGAAGCACAATTTCACATCATTCTGGGTCCATTTGTGTGAAAACAAGGTCCAATCAGGCTGAAATGTTACAGGAAGGTAGAATCTATTGAGTTGTAAGTGATCTGAACGTTTCATGATGATAGCACTTTCCTAAGGGGGTCAAACCATGTCCCAAAGGTCACCGGATCTGGTGTCAATTTAAAGAAGTAGTCCAGTTACACATTTGTGGGCTTATAACTTGGCTTCTGAATGTCCTAGAGCAATCAGGTTTGCTTTAGTGTACTCCAATCAACAGCCCCTACAACCACAAAAAGGAATGGAGACATTAGCACTTATGGTTTTTAAATGGCACCCAGAATTATGTTGCACGAAGCACAATTTCACATCATTCTGGGTTCATTTGTGTGAAAACAAGGTCCAATCAGGCTGAAACAATACAGGAAGGTAGAATCTATTGAGTTGTAAGTGATCTGAACATTTCATGATGATCGCACTTTCCTAAGGGGGTCAAACCATGTCCCAAAGGTCACCGGATCTGGTGTCAATTTAAAGAAGTAGTCCAGTTACACATTTGTGGGCTTATAACTTGGCTTCTGAATGTCCTAGAGAGGTCAGGGTTGTTTTAGTGTACTCCAATCAACAGCCCCTACAACCACAAAAAGGAATGGAGTCATTAGCACTTATGGTTTTTAAATGGCACCCAGAATTATGTTGCACGAAGCACAATTTCACATCATTCTGGGTCCATTTGTGTGAAAACAAGGTCCAATCAGGCTGATACGTTACAAGAAGGTAGAATCTATTGAGTTGTAAGTGATCTGAACGTTTCATGATGATAGCACTTTCCTAAGGGGGTCAAACCATGTCCCAAAGGTCACCGGATCTGATGTCAATTTAAAGAAGTAGTCCAGTTACACATTTGTGGGCTTATAACATGGCTTCTGAATGTCCTAGAGAGATCAGGTTTGTTTTAATGTTCTCCAATCAACAGCCCCTACAACCACAAAAAGGAATGGAGTCATTAGCATTTATGGTTTGTAAATGGCACCCAGAATTATGTTGCACGAAGCACAATTTCACATCATTCTGGGTTCATTTGTGTGAAAACAAGGTCCAATAAGGCTGAAACGTTACAGGAAGGTAGAATCTATTTAGTTGTAAGTGATCTGAACGTTTCATGATGATAGCGCTTTCCTAAGGGGATCAAACCATGTCCCAAAGGTCACCGGATCTGGTGTCAATTTAAAGAAGTAGTCCAGTTACACATTTGTGGGCTTATAACTTGGCTTCTGAATGTCCTAGAGAGATCAGGTTTGTTTTAGTGTACTCCAATCAACAGCCCCTACAACCACAAAAGGAATGGAGTCATTAGCCTTATGGTTTGTAAATGGCACCCAGAATTATGTTGCACGAAGCACAATTTCACATCATTCTGGGTCCATTTGTGTGAAAACAAGGTCCAATCAGGCTGAAACATTACAAGAAGGTAGAATCTATTGAGTTGTAAGTGATCTGAACGTTTCATGATGATCTCACATTCCCATAGGGGGTCAAACCATGTCCCAAAGGTCACCGGGCCTGGTGTCACTTTAAAGAAGTAGTCCAGTTACACCTTTGTGGTCTTATAACTTGGCTTCTGAATGTCCAAGAGAGGTCAGGTTTGTTTTAGTGTACTCCAATCAACAGCCCCTACAACCACAAAAAGTAATGGAGACATTAGCACTTATGGTTTGTAAATGGCACCCAGAATTATGTTGCACGAAGCACAATTTCACATCATTCTGGGTTCATTTGTGTGAAAACAAGGTCCAATCAGGCTGAAACAATACAGGAAGGTAGAATCTATTGAGTTGTAAGTGATCTGAACGTTTCATGATGATCGCACTTTCCTAAGGGGGTCAAACCATGTCCCAAAGGTCACCGGATCTGGTGTCAATTTAAAGAAGTAGTCCAGTTACACATTTGTGGGCTTATAACTTGGCTTCTGAATGTCCTAGAGAGGTCAGGGTTGTTTTAGTGTACTCCAATCAACAGCCCCTACAACCACAAAAAGGAATGGAGTCATTAGCACTTATGGTTTTTAAATGGCACCCAGAATTATGTTGCACGAAGCACAATTTCACATCATTCTGGGTTCATTTGTGTGAAAACAAGGTCCAATCAGGCTCAAACGCTACAAGAAGGTATAATCTATTGAGTTGTAAGTGATCTGAACGTTTCAAGATGATCGCACATTCCTATAGGGGGTAAAACCATGTCCCAAAGGTCACCGGGCCTGGTGTCACTTTAAAGAAGTAGTCCAGTTACACCTTTGTGGGCTTATAACTTGGCTTCTGAATGTCCTAGAGAGGTTAGGTTTGTTTTAGTGTACTCCAATCAACAGCCCCTACAACCACAAAAAGGAATGGAGTCATTAGCACTTATGGTTTGTAAATGGCACCCAGAATTATGTTGCACGAAGCACAATTTCACATCATTCTGGGTCCATTTGTGTGAAAACAAGGGAAATCAGGCTGAAACGTTACAGGAAGGTAGAATCTATTGAGTTGTAAGTGATCTGAACGTTTCATGATGATAGCACTTTCCTAAGGGGGTCAAACCATGTCCCAAAGGTCACCGGATCTGGTGTCAATTTAAAGAAGTAGTCCAGTTACACATTTGTGGGCTTATAACTTGGCTTCTGAATGTCCTAGAGTGATCAGGTTTGTTTTAATGTACTCCAATCAACAGCCCCTACAACCACAAAAAGGAATGGAGTCATTAGCACTTATGGTTTGTAAATGGCACCCAGAATTATTTTGCACGAAGCACAATTTCACATCATTCTGGGTTCATTTGTGTGAAAACAAGGTCCAATCAGGCTGATACGTTACAAGAAGGTAGAATCTATTGAGTTGTAAGTGATCTGAACGTTTCATGATGATAGCACTTTCCTAAGGGGGTCAAACCATGTCCCAAAGGTCACCGGATCTGGTGTCAATTTAAAGAAGTAGTCCAGTTACACATTTGTGGGCTTATAACATGGCTTCTGAATGTCCTAGAGAAATCAGGTTTGTTTTAATGTTCTCCAATCAACAGCCCCTACCACCACAAAAAGGAATGGAGTTATTAGCATTTATGGTTTGTAAATGGCACCCAGAATTATGTTGCACAAAGCACAATTTCACATCATTCTGGGTTCATTTGTGTGAAAACAAGGTCCAATCAGGCTGAAACGTTACAGGAAGGTAGAATCTATTTAGTTGTAAGTGATCTGAACGTTTCATGATGATAGCGCTTTCCTAAGGGGATCAAACCATGTCCCAAAGGTCACCAGATCTGGTGTCAATTTAAAGAAGTAGTCCAGTTACACATTTGTGGGCTTAGAACTTGGCTTCTGAATGTCCTAGAGAGATCAGGTTTGTTTTAATGTACTCCAATCAACAGCCCCTACAACCACAAAAAGGAATGGAGTCATTAGCACTTATGGTTTGTAAGTGTCACCCAGAATTATATTGCACGAAGCACAATTTCACATCATTCTGGGTCAATTTGTGTGAAAACAAGGTCCAATCCGGCTGAAACGCTACAAGAAGGTAGAATCTATTGAGTTGTAAGTGATCTGAACGTTTCAAGATGATCTCACATTCCCATAGGGGGTCAAAACATGTCCCAAAGGTCACCGGGCCAAGTGTCACTTTAAAGAAGTAGTCCAGTTACACATTTGTGGGCTTATAACTTGGCTTCTGAATGTCTTAGAGCGATCAGGTTTGCTTTAGTGTACTCCAATCAACAGCCCCTACAACCACAAAAAGGAATGGAGACATTAGCACTTATGGTTTTTAAATGGCACCCAGAATTATGTTGCACAAAGCACAATTTCACATCATTCTGGGTTCATTTGTGTGAAAACAAGGTCCAATCAGGCTGAAACAATACAGGAAGGTAGAATCTATTGAGTTGTAAGTGATCTGAACGTTTCATGATGATCACACTTTCCTAAGGGGGTCAAACCATGTCCCAAAGGTCACCGGATCTGGTGTCACTTTAAAGAAGTAGTCCAGTTACACATTTGTGGGCTTATAACTTGGCTTCTGAATGTCCTAGAGAGGTCAGGGTTGTTTTAGTGTACTCCAATCAACAGCCCCTACAACCACAAAAAGGAATGGAGTCATTAGCACTTATGGTTTTTAAATGGCACCCAGAATTATGTTGCACGAAGCACAATTTCACATCATTCTGGGTTCATTTGTGTGAAAACAAGGTCCAATCAGGCTGAAACGTTACAGGAAGGTAGAATCTACTGAGTTGTAAGTGATCTGAACGTTTCATGATGATAGCACTTTCCTAAGGGGGTCAAACCATGTCCCAAAGATCACCGGATCTGGTGTCAAGTTAAAGAAGTAGTCCAGTTACACATTTGTGGGCTTATAACTTGGCGTCTGAATGTCCTAGAGAGATCAGGTTTGTTTTAGTGTACTCCAATCAACAGCCCCTACAACCAGAAAAAGGAATGGAGTCATTAGCACTTATGGTTTGTAAATGGCACCCAGAATTATGTTGCACGAAGCACAATTTCACATCATTCTGGGTCCATTTGTGTGAAAACAAGGTCCAATCAGGCTGAAACGCTACAAGAAGGTAGAATCTATTGAGTTGTAAGTGATCTGAACGTTTCAAGATGATCGCACATTCCTATAGGGGGTAAAACTATGTCCCAAAGGTCACCGGGCCTGGTGTCACTTTAAAGAAGTAGTCCAGTTACACCTTTGTGGGCTTATAACTTGGCTTCTGAATGTCCTAGAGAGGTTAGGTTTGTTTTAGTGTACTCCAATCAACAGCCCCTACAACCACAAAAAGGAATGGAGTCATTAGCACTTATGGTTTGTAAATGGCACCCAGAATTATGTTGCACGAAGCACTATTTCACATCATTCTGGGTCCATTTGTGTGAAAACAAGGTCCAATCAGGCTGAAACGTTACAGGAAGTTAGAATCTATTGAGTTGTAATTGATCTGAACGTTTCGTGATGATAGCACTTTCCTAAGGGGATCAAACCATGTCCCAAAGGTCACCGGATCTGGTGTCAATTTAAAGAAGTAGTCCAGTTACACATTTGTGGGCTTATAACTTGGCTTCTGAATGTCCTAGAGAGATCAGGTTTGTTTTAATGTACTCCAATCAACAGCCCCTACAACCACAAAAAGGAATGGAGTCATTAGCACTTATGGTTTGTAAATGGCACCCAGAATTATTTTGCACGAAGCACAATTTCACATCATTGTGGGTTCATTTGTGTTAAAACAAGGTCCAATCAGGCTGAAACGTTACTGGAAGCTAGAATCTATTGAGTTGTAAGTGATCTGAACGTTTCATGATGATAGCGCTTTCCTAAGGGGGTCAAACTATGTCCCAAAGGTCACCGGATCTGGTGTCAATTTAAAGAAGTAGTCCAGTTACACATTTGTGGGCTTATAACTTGGCTTCTGAATGTCCTAGAGAGATCAGGTTTGTTTTAGTATACTCCAATCAACAGCCCCTACAACCACAAAAAGGAATGGAGTCATTAGCACTTATGGTTTGTAAATGGCATCCAGAATTATGTTGCACGAAGCACAATTTCACATCATTCTGGGTCCATTTGTGTGAAAACAAGGTCCAATCAGGCTCAAACGCTACAAGAAGGTAGAATCTATTGAGTTGTAAGTGATCTGAACGTTTCAAGATGATCGCACATTCCTATAGGGGGTAAAACCATGTCCCAAACGTCACCGGGCCTGGTGTCACTTTAAAGAAGTAGTCCAGTTACACCTTTGTGGGATTATAACTTGGCTTCTGAATGTCCTAGAGAGGTTAGGTTTGTTTTAGTGTACTCCAATCAACAGCCCCTACAACCACAAAAAGGAATGGAGTCATTAGCACTTATGGTTTGTAAATGGCACCCAGAATTATGTTGCACGAAGCACAATTTCACATCATTCTGGGTCCATTTGTGTGAAAACAAGGAAAATCAGGCTGAAACGTTACAGGAAGGTAGAATCTATTGAGTTGTAAGTGATCTGAACGTTTCATGATGATAGCACTTTCCTAAGGGGGTCAAACCATGTCCCAAAGGTCACCGGATCTGGTGTCAATTTAAAGAAGTAGTCCAGTTACACATTTGTGGGCTTATAACTTGGCTTCTGAATGTCCTAGAGAGATCAGGTTTGTTTTAATGTACTCCAATCAACAGCCCCTACAACCACAAAAATGAATGGAGTCATTAGCACTTATGGTTTGTAAATGGCACCCAGAATTATTTTGAACGAAGCACAATTTAACATCATTCTGGGTTCATTTGTGTGAAAACAAGGTCCAATCAGGCTGAAACGTTACTGGAAGCTAGAATCTATTGTGTTGTAAGTGATCTGAACGTTTCATGATGATAGCGCTTTCCTAAGGGGGTCAAACCATGTCCCAAAGGTCACCGGATCTGGTGTCAATTTAAAGAAGTAGTCCAGTTACACATTTGTGGGCTTATAACATGGCTTCTGAATGTCCTAGAGAGATCAGGTTTGTTTTAATGTTCTCCAATCAACAGCCCCTACAACCACAAAAAGGAATGGAGTCATTAGCACTTATGGTTTGTAAATGGCACCCAGAATTATGTTGCACGAAGCACAATTTCACATCATTGTGGGTCCATTTGTGTGAAAACAAGGTCCAATCAGGCTGATACGTTACAAGAAGGTAGAATCTATTGAGTTGTAAGTGATCTGAACGTTTCATGATGATAGCACTTTCCTAAGGGGGTCAAACCATGTCCCAAAGGTCACCGGATCTGGTGTCAATTTAAAGAAGTAGTCCAGTTACACATTTGTGGGCTTATAACATGGCTTCTGAATGTCCTAGAGAGATCAGGTTTGTTTTAATGTTCTCCAATCAACAGCCCCTACAACCACAAAAAGGAATGGAGTTATTAGCATTTATGGTTTGTAAATGGCACCCAGAATTATGTTGCACGAAGCACAATTTCACATCATTCTGGGTTCATTTGTGTGAAAACAAGGTCCAATCAGGCTGAAACGTTACAGGAAGGTAGAATCTATTTAGTTGTAAGTGATCTGAATGTTTCATGATGATAGCGCTTTCCTAAGGGGATCAAACCATGTCCCAAAGGTCACCGGATCTGGTGTCAATTTAAAGAAGTAGTCCAGTTACACATTTGTGGGCTTATAACTTGGCTTCTGAATGTCCTAGAGAGATCAGGTTTGTTTTAATGTACTCCAATCAACAGCCCCTACAAACACAAAAAGGAATGGAGTCATTAGCACTTATGGTTTGTAAGTGTCACCCAGAATTATATTGCACGAAGCACAATTTCACATCATTCTGGGTCAATTTGTGTGAAAACAAGGTCCAATCCGGCTGAAACGCTACAAGAAGGTAGAATCTATTGAGTTGCAAGTGATCTGAACGTTTCAAGATGATCTCACATTCCCATAGGGGGTCAAAACATGTCCCAAAGGTCACCGGGCCAAGTGTCACTTTAAAGAAGTAGTCCAGTTACACATTTGTGGGCTTATAACTTGGCTTCTGAATGTCTTAGAGCGATCAGGTTTGCTTTAGTGTACTCCAATCAACAGCCCCTACAACCACAAAAAGGAATGGAGACATTAGCACTTATGGTTTTTAAATGGCACCCAGAATTATGTTGCACAAAGCACAATTTCACATCATTCTGGGTTCATTTGTGTGAAAACAAGGTCCAATCAGGCTGAAACAATACAGGAAGGTAGAATCTATTGAGTTGTAAGTGATCTGAACGTTTCATGATGATCACACTTTCCTAAGGGGGTCAAACCATGTCCCAAAGGTCACCGGATCTGGTGTCACTTTAAAGAAGTAGTCCAGTTACACATTTGTGGGCTTATAACTTGGCTTCTGAATGTCCTAGAGGGGTCAGGGTTGTTTTAGTGTACTCCAATCAACAGCCCCTACAACCACAAAAAGGAATGGAGTCATTAGCACTTATGGTTTTTAAATGGCACCCAGAATTATGTTGCACGAAGCACAATTTCACATCATTCTGGGTTCATTTGTGTGAAAACAAGGTCCAATCAGGCTGAAACGTTACAGGAAGGTAGAATCTACTGAGTTGTAAGTGATCTGAACGTTTCATGATGATAGCACTTTCCTAAGGGGGTCAAACCATGTCCCAAAGATCACCGGATCTGGTGTCAATTTAAAGAAGTAGCCCAGTTACACATTTGTGGGCCTATAACTTGGCTTCTGAATGTCCTAGAGAGATCAGGTTTGTTTTAGTGTACTCCAATCAACAGCCCCTACAACCACAAAAAGGAATGGAGTCATTAGCACTTATGGTTTGTAAATGGCACCCAGAATTATGTTGCACGAAGCACAATTTCACATCATTCTGGGTCCATTTGTGTGAAAACAAGGTCCAATCAGGCTGAAACGCTAGAAGAAGGTAGAATCTATTGAGTTGTAAGAGATCTGAACGTTTCAAGATGATCGCACATTCCTATAGGGGGTAAAACTATGTCCCAAAGGTCACCGGGCCTGGTGTCACTTTAAAGAAGTAGTCCAGTTACACCTTTGTGGGCTTATAACTTGGCTTCTGAATGTCCTAGAGAGGTTAGGTTTGTTTTAGTGTACTCCAATCAACAGCCCCTACAACCACAAAAAGGAATGGAGTCATTAGCACTTATGGTTTGTAAATGGCACCCAGAATTATGTTGCACGAAGCACTATTTCACAACATTCTGGGTCCATTTGTGTGAAAACAAGGTCCAATCAGGCTGAAACGTTACAGGAAGTTAGAATCTATTGAGTTGTAAGTGATCTGAACGTTTCGTAATGATAGCACTTTCCTAAGGGGGTCAAACCATGTCCCAAAGGTCACCGGATCTGGTGTCAATTTAAAGAAGTAGTCCAGTTACACATTTGTGGGCTTATAACTTGGCTTCTGAATGTCCTAGAGAGATCAGGTTTGTTTTAATGTACTCCAATCAACAGCCCCTACAACCACAAAAAGGAATGGAGTCATTAGCACTTATGATTTGTAAATGGCACCCAGAATTATTTTGCACGAAGCACAATTTCACATCATTGTGGGTTCATTTGTGTGAAAACAAGGTCCAATCAGGCTGAAACGTTACTGGAAGCTAGAATCTATTGAGTTGTAAGTGATCTGAACGTTTCATGATGATAGCGCTTTCCTAAGGGGGTCAAATCATGTCCCAAAGGTCACCGGATCTGGTGTCAATTTAAAGAAGTAGTCCAGTTACACATTTGTGGGCTTATAACTTGGCTTCTGAATGTCCTAGAGAGATCAGGTTTGTTTTAGTATACTCCAATCAACAGCCCCTACAACCACAAAAAGGAATGGAGTCATTAGCACTTATGGTTTGTAAATGGCATCCAGAATTATGTTGCACGAAGCACAATTTCACATCATTCTGGGTCCATTTGTGTGAAAACAAGGTCCAATCAGGCTGATACGTTACAAGAAGGTAGAATCTATTGAGTTGTAAGTGATCTGAACGTTTCATGATGATAGCACTTTCCTAAGGGGGTCAAACCATGTCCCAAAGGTCACCGGATCTGGTGTCAATTTAAAGAAGTAGTCCAGTTACACATTTGTGGGCTTATAACATGGCTTCTGAATGTCCTAGAGAGATCAGGTTTGTTTTAATGTTCTCCAATCAACAGCCCCTACAACCACAAAAAGGAATGGAGTCATTAGCATTTATGGTTTGTAAATGGCACCCAGAATTATGTTGCACGAAGCACAATTTCACATCATTCTGGGTTCATTTGTGTGAAAACAAGGTCCAATCAGGCTGAAATGTTACAGGAAGGTAGAATCTATTCAGTTGTAAGTGATCTGAACGTTTCATGATGATAGCGCTTTCCTAAGGGGATCAAACCATGTCCCAAAGGTCACCGGATCTGGTGTCAATTTAAAGAAGTAGTCCAGTTACACATTTGTGGGCTTATAACTTGGCTTCTGAATGTCCTAGAGAGATCAGAATTGTTTTAGTGTACTCCAATCAACAGCCCCTACAACCACAAAAAGGAATGGAGTCATTAGCACTTATGGTTTGTAAATGGCACCCAGAATTATTTTGCACGAAGCACAATTTCACATCATTGTGGGTTCATTTGTGTGAAAACAAGGTCCAATCAGGCTGAAACGTTACTGGAAGCTAGAATCTATTGAGTTGTGAGTGATCTGAACATTTCATGATGATAGCGCTTTCCTAAGGGGGTCAAACCATGTCCCAAAGGTCACCGGATCTGGTGTCAATTTAAAGAAGTAGTCCAGTTACACATTTGTGGGCTTATAACTTGGCTTCTGAATGTCCTAGAGAGATCAGGTTTGTTTTAGTATACTCCAATCAACAGCCCCTACAACCACAAAAAGGAATGGAGTCATTAGCACTTATGGTTTGTAAATGGCATCCAGAATTATGTTGCACGAAGCACAATTTCACATCATTCTGGGTCCATTTGTGTGAAAACAAGGTCCAATCAGGCTGATACGTTACAAGAAGGTAGAATCTATTGCGTTGTAAGTGATCTGAACGTTTCATGATGATAGCACTTTCCTAAGGGGGTCAAACCATGTCCCAAAGGTCACCGGATCTGGTGTCAATTTAAAGAAGTAGTCCAGTTACACATTTGTGGGCTTATAACATGGCTTCTGAATGTCCTAGAGAGATCAGGTTTGTTTTAATGTTCTCCAATCAACAGCCCCTACAACCACAAAAAGGAATGGAGTAATTAGCATTTATGGTTTGTAAATGGCACCCAGAATTATGTTGCACGAAGCACAATTTCACATCATTCTGGGTTCATTTGTGTGAAAACAAGGTCCAATCAGGCTGAAATGTTACAGGAAGGTAGAATCTATTCAGTTGTAAGTGATCTGAACGTTTCATGATGATAGCGCTTTCCTAAGGGGATCAAACCATGTCCCAAAGGTCACCGGATCTGGTGTCAATTTAAAGAAGTAGTCCAGTTACACATTTGTGGGCTTATAACTTGGCTTCTGAATGTCCTAGAGAGATCAGAATTGTTTTAGTGTACTCCAATCAACAGCCCCTACAACCACAAAAGGAATGGAGTCATTAGCCTTATGGTTTGTAAATGGCACCCACAATTATGTTGCACGAAGCACAATTTGACATCATTCTGGGTCCATTTGTGTGAAAACAAGGTCCAATCAGGCTGAAACATTACAAGAAGGTAGAATCTATTGAGTTGTAAGTGATCTGAACGTTTCATGATGATCTCACATTCACATAGGGGGTCAAACCATGTCCCAAAGGTCACCGGGCCTGGTGTCACTTTAAAGAAGTAGTCCAGTTACACCTTTGTGGTCTTATAACTTGGCTTCTGAATGTCCTAGAGAGGTCAGGTTTGTTTTAGTGTACTCCAATCAACAGCCCCTACAACCACAAAAAGTAATGGAGTCATTAGCACTTATGGTTTGTAAATGGCACCCAGAATTATGTTGCACGAAGCACAATTTCACATCATTCTGGGTTCATTTGTGTGAAAACAAGGTCCAATCAGGCTGAAACAATACAGGAAGGTAGAATCTATTGAGTTGTAAGTGATCTGAACGTTTCATGAAGATCGCACTTTCCTAAGGGGGTCAAACCATGTCCCAAAGGTCACCGGATCTGGTGTCAATTTAAAGAAGTAGTCCAGTTACACATTTGTGGGCTTATAACTTGGCTTCTGAATGTCCTAGAGAGGTCAGGGTTGTTTTAGTGTACTCCAATCAACAGCCCCTACAACCACAAAAAGGAATGGAGTCATTAGCACTTATGGTTTTTAAATGGCACCCAGAATTATGTTGCACGATGCATAATTTCACATCATTCTGGGTTCATTTGTGTGAAAACAAGGTCCAATCAGGCTGAAACGTTACAGGAAGGTAGAATCTACTGAGTTGTAAGTGATCTGAACGTTTCATGATGATAGCACTTTCCTACGGGGGTCAAACCATGTCCCAAATATCACCGGATCTGGTGTCAATTTAAAGAAGTAGTCCAGTTACACATTTGTGGGCTTATAACTTGAATTCTGAAAGTCCTAGAGAGATCAGGTTTGTTTTAGTGTACTCCAATCAACAGCCCCTACAACCACAATAAGGAATGGAGTCATTAGCACTTATGGTTTGTAAATGGCACCCAGAATTATGTTGCACGAAGCACAATTTCACAACATTCTGGGTCCATTTGTGTGAAAACAAGGTCCAATCAGGCTGATACGTTACAAGAAGGTAGAATCTATTGCGTTGTAAGTGATCTGAACGTTTCATGATGATAGCACTTTCCTAAGGGGGTCAAACCATGTCCCAAAGGTCACCGGATCTGGTGTCAATTTAAAGAAGTAGTCCAGTTACACATTTGTGGGCTTATAACATGGCTTCTGAATGTCCTAGAGAGATCAGGTTTGTTTTAATGTTCTCCAATCAACAGCCCCTACAACCACAAAAAGGAATGGAGTAATTAGCATTTATGGTTTGTAAATGGCACCCAGAATTATGTTGCACGAAGCACAATTTCACATCATTCTGGGTTCATTTGTGTGAAAACAAGGTCCAATCAGGCTGAAATGTTACAGGAAGGTAGAATCTATTCAGTTGTAAGTGATCTGAACGTTTCATGATGATAGCGCTTTCCTAAGGGGATCAAACCATGTCCCAAAGGTCACCGGATCTGGTGTCAATTTAAAGAAGTAGTCCAGTTACACATTTGTGGGCTTATAACTTGGCTTCTGAATGTCCTAGAGAGATCAGAATTGTTTTAGTGTACTCCAATCAACAGCCCCTACAACCACAAAAGGAATGGAGTCATTAGCCTTATGGTTTGTAAATGGCACCCAGAATTATGTTGCACGAAGCACAATTTGACATCATTCTGGGTCCATTTGTGTGAAAACAAGGTCCAATCAGGCTGAAACATTACAAGAAGGTAGAATCTATTGAGTTGTAAGTGATCTGAACGTTTCATGATGATCTCACATTCACATAGGGGGTCAAACCATGTCCCAAAGGTCACCGGGCCTGGTGTCACTTTAAAGAAGTAGTCCAGTTACACCTTTGTGGTCTTATAACTTGGCTTCTGAATGTCCTAGAGAGGTCAGGTTTGTTTTAGTGTACTCCAATCAACAGCCCCTACAACCACAAAAAGTAATGGAGTCATTAGCACTTATGGTTTGTAAATGGCACCCAGAATTATGTTGCACGAAGCACAATTTCACATCATTCTGGGTTCATTTGTGTGAAAACAAGGTCCAATCAGGCTGAAACAATACAGGAAGGTAGAATCTATTGAGTTGTAAGTGATCTGAACGTTTCATGAAGATCGCACTTTCCTAAGGGGGTCAAACCATGTCCCAAAGGTCACCGGATCTGGTGTCAATTTAAAGAAGTAGTCCAGTTACACATTTGTGGGCTTATAACTTGGCTTCTGAATGTCCTAGAGAGGTCAGGGTTGTTTTAGTGTACTCCAATCAACAGCCCCTACAACCACAAAAAGGAATGGAGTCATTAGCACTTATGGTTTTTAAATGGCACCCAGAATTATGTTGCACGATGCATAATTTCACATCATTCTGGGTTCATTTGTGTGAAAACAAGGTCCAATCAGGCTGAAACGTTACAGGAAGGTAGAATCTACTGAGTTGTAAGTGATCTGAACGTTTCATGATGATAGCACTTTCCTACGGGGGTCAAACCATGTCCCAAATATCACCGGATCTGGTGTCAATTTAAAGAAGTAGTCCAGTTACACATTTGTGGGCTTAAAACTTGAATTCTGAAAGTCCTAGAGAGATCAGGTTTGTTTTAGTGTACTCCAATCAACATCCCCTACAACCAAAAAAAGGAATGGAGTCATTAGCACATAGGGTTTGTAAATGGCACCCAGAATTATGTTGCACGAAGCACAATTTCACATCATTCTGGGTCCATTTGTGTGAAAACAAGGTCCAATCAGGCTGAAACGCTACAAGAAGGTAGAATCTATTGAGTTGTAAGTGATCTGAACGTTTCAAGATGATCGCACATTCCTATAGGGGGTAAAACCATGTCCCAAAGGTCACCGGGCCTGGTGTCACTTTAAAGAAGTAGTCCAGTTACACCTTTGTGGGCTTATAACTTGGCTTCTGAATGTCCTAGAGAGGTTAGGTTTGTTTTAGTGTACTCCAATCAACAGCCCCTACAACCACAAAAAGGAATGGAGTCATTAGCACTTATGGTTTGTAAATGGCACCCAGAATTATGTTGCACGAAGCACTATTTCACATCATTCTGGGTCCATTTGTGTGAAAACAAGGTCCAATCAGGCTGAAACGTTACAGGAAGGTAGAATCTATTGAGTTGTAAGTGATCTGAACGTTTCATGATGATAGCACTTTCCTAAGGGGGTCAAACCATGTCCCAAAGGTCACCGGATCTGGTGTCAATTTAAAGAAGTAGTCCAGTTACACATTTGTGGGCTTATAACTTGGCTTCTGAATGTCCTAGAGAGATCAGGTTTAGTTTAATGTACTCCAATCAACAGCCCCTACAACCACAAAAAGGAATGGAGTCATTAGCACTTATGGTTTGTAAATGGCACCCAGAATTATTTTGCACGAAGCACAATTTCACATCATTCTGGGTTCATTTGTGTGAAAACAAGGTCCAATCAGGCTGAAACGTTACTGGAAGCTAGAATCTATTGTGTTGTAAGTGATCTGAACGTTTCATGATGATAGCGCTTTCCTAAGGGGGTCAAACCATGTCCCAAAGGTCACCGGATCTGGTGTCAATTTAAAGAAGTAGTCCAGTTACACATTTGTGGGCTTATAACTTGGCTTCTGAATGTCCTAGAGAGATCAGGTTTGTTTTAGTGTACTCCAATCAACAGCCCCTACAACCACAAAAGGAATGGAGTCATTAGCCTTATGGTTTGTAAATGGCACCCAGAATTATGTTGCACGAAGCACAATTTCACATCATTCTGGGTCCATTTGTGTGAAAACAAGGTCCAATCAGGCTGAAACATTACAAGAAAGTAGAATCTATTGAGTTGTAAGTGATCTGAACGTTTCATGATGATCTCACATTCCCATAGGGGGTCAAACCATGTCCCAAAGGTCACCGGGCCTGGTGTCACTTTAAAGAAGTAGTCCAGTTACACCTTTGTGGGATTATAACTTGGCTTCTGAATGTCCTAGAGAGGTCAGGTTTGTTTTAGTGTACTCCAATCAACAGCCCCTACAACCACAAAAAGGAATGGAGTCATTAGCACTTATGGTTTGTAAATGGCACCCAGAATTATGTTGCACGAAGCACAACACTTGGTCTGACTGAGCGCCTCCAGGAGAGAGGCCCAAGCAACACGCGCCCCGAGGAGCGTCAGGCCACATGTCACTACTCAGTCTGACTGAGCGCCTCCAGGAGAGAGGCCCAAGCAAGACGCGCCCCGAGGAGCGTCTTGCCACATGTCAACAATGGGTCTTACTGAGGGCCTCCAGGAGAGAAGCCCAAGCAAGACGCGCCCCGAGGAGCTTCTTGCCACAGTACTCAGCACTCGGTCTGACTGAGCGCCTACAGGAGAGAGGCCAAAACAAGACGCGCCCCGAGGAGCGTCTTGACACATGTCAACACTAGGTCTGACAGAGGGCCTCCATGAGAGAGGCCCAAGCAAGACTCGCCCCGAGGAGTGTCTTGCCACATGTCAACACTGGGTCTGACTGAGCGCCTCCAGGAGAGAGGCCCAAGCAAGACGCGCCCCGAGGAGCGTCTTGTCACATGTCACTACTCGGTCTGACTGAGCGCCTCCAGGAGAGAGGCCCAAGCAAGACGTGCCCCGAGGAGCGTCTTGCCACATGTCAACACTGGGTCTGACTGAGGGCCTCCATGAGAGAAGCCCAAGCAAGACGCGCCCCGAGGAGAGTCTTGCCACATGTCAACACTGGGTCTGACAGAGGGCATCCAGGAGAGAGGCCCAAGCAATACGCGCCCCGAGGAGCGTCTTGCCACATGTCACCACTGGGTCTGACTGAGCGCCTCCAGGAGAGAGGCCCAAGCATGAAGCGCCCCGAGGAGCGTCTTGCCACGTGTCAACACTGGGTCCGATTGAGGGCCTTCTGGAGAGAGGCCCAAGCAAGACGCGCCCCGAGGAGCGTCTTGCCACATGTCAACAATGGGTCTGACTGAGGGCCTCCAGGAGAGAAGCCCCAGCAAGACGCGCCCCGAGGATCGTCTTGCCACATGTCAGCACTCGGTCTGACTGAGTGCCTCCAGGAGAGAGGCCCAAGCAAGACGTGCCCCGAGGAGCGTCTTGCCACATGTCAACACTGGGTCTGACTGAGCGCCTCCAGGAGAGAGGCCCAAGCAAGACGCGCCCCGAGGAGCATCTTGACACATGTCTCCTCTGGGTCTCACTGAGCGCCTCCAGGAGAGAGGCCCAAGCAAGACGTGCCCCGAGGAGCGTCTTGCCACATGTCAACACTGGGTCTGACTGAGTGTCTCCATGAGAGAAGCCCCAGCAAGACGCGCCCCGAGGAGCATCTTGCCACATGTCAACACTGGGTCTGACTGAGAACCTCCAGGAGAGAGGCCCAAGCAAGACGCGCCCCGAGGAGCGTCTTGCCACATGTCAACACTGGGTCTGACTGAGCGCCTCCAGGAGAGAGGCCCAAGCAGGACGCGCCCCGCGGAGCGTCTTGTCACATGTCACTACTCGGTCTGACTGAGCACCTCCAGGAGAGAGGCCCAAGCAAGACGTGCCCCGAGGAGCGTCTTGCCACATGTCAACACTGGGTCTGACTGAGGGCCTCCATGAGAGAAGCCCAAGCAAGACGCGCCCCGAGGAGAGTCTTGCCACATGTCAACAATGGGTCTGACTGAGGGCCTCCAGGAGAGAAGCCCAAGCAAGACGCGCCCCGAGGAGCGTCTTGCCACATGTCAGCACTCGGTCTGACTGAGCGCCTCCAGGAGAGAGGCCCAAGCAAGACGTTGCCCGAGGAGCGTCTTGCCACATGTCAACACTGGGTCTGACTGAGCGCCTCCAGGAGAGAGGCCCAAGCAAGACGCGCCCCGAGGAGCGTCTTGCCACATGTGAACACTGGGTCTGACTGAGCGCCTCCAGGAGAGAGGCCCAAGCAAGACGCGCCCGGAGGAGCGTCTTGCCACATGTCAGCACTCGGTCTGACTGAGCGCCTCCAGGAGAGAGTCCGAAGCAAGACGCGCCCCGAGGAGCATCTTGACACATGTCTCCTCTGGGTCTGACTGAGCGCCTCCAGTAGAGAGGCCCAAGCAAGACGTGCCCCGAGGAGCGTCTTGCAACATGTCAACACTGGGTCTGACTGAGGGCCTCCATGAGTGAAGCCCCAGCAAGACGTGCCCCGAGGAGCATCTTGCCACTTGTCAACACTGGGTCTGACTGAGAACCTCCAGGAGAGAGGCCCAAGCAAGACGCGCCCCGAGGAGCGTCTTGCCACATGTCAACACTGGGTCTGACTGAGCGCCTCCAGGAGAGAGGCCCAAGCAAGACGCGCCCCGAGGAGCGTCTTGCCACATGTCAGCACTCGGTCTGACTGAGCGCCTCCAGGAGAGAGGCCCAAGCAAGACACGCCCCGAGGAGCATCTTGACACATGTCTCCTCTGGGTCTGACTGAGCGCCTCCAGGAGAGAGGCCCAAGCAAGACGTGCCCCGAGGAGCGTCTTGCCACATGTCAACACTGGGTCTGACTGAGGGCCTCCATGAGAGAAGCCCCAGCAAGACGTGCCCCGAGGAGCATCTTGCCACTTGTCAACACTGGGTCTGACTGAGAACCTCCAGGAGAGAGGCCCAAGCAAGACGCGCCCCGAGGAGCTTCTTGCCACATGTCAACACTGGGTCTGACTGAGCGCCTCCAGGAGAGAGGCCCAAGCAAGACACGCCCCGAGGAGCGTCTTGACACATGTCAACACTGCGTCTGACTGAGGGCCTCCATGAGAGAAGCCCAAGCAAGACGCGCCCCGAGGAGAGTCTTGCCACATGTCAACACTGGGTCTGACAGAGGGCATCCAGGAGAGAGGCCCAAGCAATATGCGCCCCGAGGAGCGTCTTGCCACATGTCAACACTGGGTCTGACTGAGCGCCTCCAGGAGAGAGGCCCAAGCAGGACGCGCCCCGAGGAGCGTCTTGTCACATGTCACTACTCGGTCTGACTGAGCACCTCCAGGAGAGAGGCCCAAGCAAGACGTGCCCCGAGGAGCGTCTTGCCACATGTCAACACTGGGTCTGACTGAGGGCCTCCATGAGAGAAGCCCAAGCAAGACGCGCCCCGAGGAGAGTCTTGCCACATGTCAACAATGGGTCTGACTGAGGGCCTCCATGAGAGAAGCCCAAGCAAGACGCGCCCCGAGGAGCGTCTTGCCACATGTCAGCACTCGGTCTGACTGAGCGCCTCCAGGAGAGAGGCCCAAGCAAGACGTGCCCCGAGGAGCGTCTTGCCACATGTCAACACTTGGTCTGACTGAGCGCCTCCAGGAGAGAGGCCCAAGCAAGACGCGCCCCGAGGAGCGTCTTGCCACATGTGAACACTCGGTCTGACTGAGCGCCTCCAGGAGAGAGGCCCAAGCAAGACGCGCCCCGAGGAGCATCTTGACACATGTCTCCTCTGGGTCTGACTGAGCGCCTCCAGTAGAAAGGCCCAAGCAAGACGTGCCCCGAGGAGCGTCTTTCCACATGTCAACACTGGGTCTGACTGAGGGCCTCCATGAGAGAAGCCCCAGCAAGACGTGCCCCGAGGAGCATCTTGCCACTTGTCAACACTGGGTCTGACTGAGAACCTCCAGGAGAGAGGCCCAAGCAAGACGCGCCCCGAGGAGCGTCTTGCCACATGTCAACACTGGGTCTGACTGAGCGCCTCCAGGAGAGAGGCCCAAGCAAGACGCGCCCCGAGGAGCGTCTTGCCACATGTCAGCACTCGGTCTGACTGAGCGCCTCCAGGAGAGAGGCCCAAGCAAGACACACCCCGAGGAGCATCTTGACACATGTCTCCTCTGGGTCTGACTGAGCGCCTCCAGGAGAGAGGCCCAAGCAAGACGTGCCCCGAGGAGCGTCTTGCCACATGTCAACACTGGGTCTGACTGAGGGCCTCCATGAGAGAAGCCCCAGCAAGACGTGCCCCGAGGAGCATCTTGCCACTTGTCAACACTGGGTCTGACTGAGAACCTCCAGGAGAGAGGCCCAAGCAAGACGCGCCCCGAGGAGCTTCTTGCCACATGTCAACACTGGGTCTGACTGAGCGCCTCCAGGAGAGAGGCCCAAGCAAGACACGCCCCGAGGAGCGTCTTGACACATGTCAACACTGCGTCTGACTGAGGGCCTCCATGAGAGAAGCCCAAGCAAGACGCGCCCCGAGGAGAGTCTTGCCACATGTCAACACTGGGTCTGACAGAGGGCATCCAGGAGAGAGGCCCAAGAAATATGCGCCCCGAGGAGCGTCTTGCCACATGTCAGCACTCGGTCTGACTGAGCGCCTCCAGGAGAGAGGCCCAAGCAAGAAGCGCCCCGAGGAGCGTCTTGCCACGTGTCAACACTGGGTCTGATTGAGGGCCTTCTGGAGAGAGGCCCAAGCAAGACGCGCCCCGAGGAGCGTCTTGCCACATGTCAACAATGGGTCTGACTGAGGGCCTCCAGGAGAGAAGCCCAAGCAAGACGCGCCCCGAGGAGCTTCTTGCCACATGTCAGCACTCGGTCTGATTGAGCGCCTCCAGGAGAGAGGCCCAAGCAAGACGCGCCCCGAGGAGCGTCTTGACACATGTCAACACTGGGTCTGACAGAGGGCCTCCAGGAGAGAGGCCCAAATAAGACGTGCCCCGAGGAGCGTCTTGCCACATGTCAACAATGGGTCTGACTGAGGGCCTCCAGGAGAGAAGCCCAAGCAAGACGCGCCCCGAGGAGCGTCTTGCCACATGTCAGCACTCGGTCTGACTGAGGGCCTCCATGAGAGAAGCCCAAGCAAGACGCGCCCCGAGGAGAGTCTTGCCACATGTCAACAATGGGTCTGACTGAGGGCCTCCAGGAGAGAGGCCCAAGCAAGACGCGCCCGGAGGTGCGTCTTGCCACTTGTCAGCACTCGGTGTGACTGTGCGCCTCCAGGGAAGAGGCCCAAGCAAGACGCGCCCCGAGGAGCGTCTTGACACATTTCTCCTCTGGGTCTGACTGAGCGCCTCCAGGAGAGAGGCCCAAGCAAGACGTGCCCCGAGGAGCGTCTTGCCACATGTCAACACTGGGTCTGACTGAGTGCCTCCATGAGAGAAGCCCCAGCAAGACGCGCCCCGAGGAGCGTCTTGCCACATGTCAACACTGGGTCTGACTGAGGGCCTCCATGAGAGAAGCCCAAGCAAGACGCGCCCCGAGGAGAGTCTTGCCACATGTCAACAATGGGTCTGACTGAGGGCCTCCAGGAGAGAAGCCCAAGCAAGACGCGCCCCGAGGAGCGTCTTGCCACATGTCAGCACTCGGTCTGACTGAGCGCCTCCAGGAGAGAGGCCCAAGCAAGATGTGCCCCGAGGAGCGTCTTGCCACATGTCAACACTGGGTCTGACTGAGCGCCTCCAGGAGAGAGGCCCAAGCAAGATGCGCCCCGAGGAGCGTCTTGCCACATGTGAACACTGGGTCTGACTGAGCGCCTCCAGGAGAGAGGCCCAAGCAAGACGCGCCCGGAGGAGCGTCTTGCTACATGTCAGCACTCGGTCTGACTGAGCGCCTCCAGGAGAGAGGCCCAAGCAAGACGCGCCCCGAGGAGCATCTTGACACATGTCAACACTGGGTCTGACTGAGGGCCTCCATGAGAGAAGCCCCAGCAAGACGTGCCCCGAGGAGCATCTTGCCACTTGTCAACACTGGGTCTGACTGAGAACCTCCAGGTGAGAGGCCCAAGCAAGACGCGCCCCGAGGAGCGTCTTGCCACATGTCAACACTGGGTCTGACTGAGCGCCTCCAGGAGAGAGGCCCAAGCAAGACGCGCCCCGAGGAGCGTCTTGTCACATGTCAACAATGGGTCTGACTGAGGGCCTCCAGGAGAGAAGCCCAAGCAAGAAGCGCCCCGAGGAGCGTCTTGCCACATGTCAGCACTCGGTCTGACTGAGCGCCTCCAGGAGAGAGGCCCAAGCAAGAAGCGCCCCGAGGAGCGTCTTGCCACGTGTCAACACTGGGTCTGATTGAGGGCCTTCTGGAGAGAGGCCCAAGCAAGACGCGCCCCGAGGAGCGTCTTGCCACATGTCAACAATGGGTCTGACTGAGGGCCTCCAGGAGAGAAGCCCAAGCAAGACGCGCCCCGAGGAGCTTCTAGCCACATGTCAGCACTCGGTCTGACTGAGCGCCTCCAGGAGAGAGGCCCAAGCAAGACGCGCCCGGAGGAGCGTCTTGCCACGTGTCAGCACTCGGTCTGACTGAGCGCCTCCAGGAGAGAGGCCCAAGCAAGACGCGCCCCGAGGAGCATCTTGACACATGTCTCCTCTGGGTCTGACTGAGCGCCTCCAGGAGAGAGGCCCAAGCAAGACGTGCCCCGAGGAGCGTCTTGCCACATGTCAACACTGGGTCTGACTGAGGGCCTCCATGAGAGAAGCCCCAGCAAGACGTGCCCCGAGGAGCATCTTGCCACTTGTCAACACTGGGTCTGACTGAGAACCTCCAGGAGAGAGGCCCAAGCAAGACGCGCCCCGAGGAGCGTCTTGCCACATGTCAGCACTGGGTCTGACTGAGCGCCTCCAGGAGAGAGGCCCCAGCAAGACGCGCCCCGAGGAGCGTCTTGCCTTATGTCAGCACTCGGTCTGACTGAGCGCCTCCAGGAGAGAGGCCCAAGCAAGATGCGCCCCGAGGAGCGTCAGGCCACATGTCAACAATGGGTCTGACTGAGGGCCTCCAGGAGAGAGGCCCAAGCAAGACGCGCCCTGAGGGGCGTCTTGCCACGTGTCAACAATGGTTCTTACTGAGGGCCTCCGGGAGAGAAGCCCAAGCAAGACGCGCCCCGAGGAGCTTCTTTCCACATGTCAGCACTCGGTCTGACTGAGCGCCTCCAGGAGAGAGGCCAAAGCAAGACGCCCCCTGAGGAGCGTCTTGACACATGTCAACACTGGGTTTGACAGAGGGCCTCCATGAGAGAGGCCCAAGCAAGACGCGCCCCGAGGAGTGTCTTGCCAAATGTCAACACTGGGTCTGACTGAGCGCCTCAGGGAGAGAGGTCCAAGCAAGACGTGCCCCAAGGAGCGTCTTGCCACATGTCACTACTCGGTCTGACTCAGTGCCTCAGGGAGAGAGTTCCAAGCAAGACGCGCCCCGAGGAGCGTCTTGCCACATGTCACTACTTGGTCTGTTTGAGCGCCTCCAGGAGAGAGGCCCAAGCAAGACGTGCCCCGAGGAGCGTCTTGCCACATGTCAACAATGGGTCTGACTGAGGGCCTTCAGGAGAGAAGCCCAAGCAAGACGCGCCCCGAGGAGCGTCTTGCCACATGTCAACACTGGGTCTGACTGAGCGCCTCCAGGAGAGAGGCCCAAGCAAGACACGCCCCGAGGAGCGTCTTGACACATGTCAACACTGGGTCTGACTGAGGGCCTCCATGAGAGAAGCCCAAGCAAGACGCGCCCCGAGGAGAGTCTTGCCACATGTCAAAACTCTGTCTGACAGAGGGCATCCAGGAGAGAGGCCCAAGCAATACGCGCCCCGAGGAGCGTCTTGCCACATGTCACCACTGGGTCTGACTGAGCGCCTCCAGGAGAGAGACCCAACCAAGAAGCGCCCTGAGGAGCGTCTTGCCACATGCCAACACTGGGTCTGACAGAGGGCCTCCAGGAGAGAGGCCCAAGCAAGATGCGCCCCGAGGAGTGTCTTGCCACATGTCACCACTGGGTCTGACTGAGCGCCTCCAGGAGAGAGGCCCAAGCAAGACGCGCCCCAAGGAGCGTCTTGCCAGATGTCAGCACTCGGTCTGCATGAGCGCCTCCAGGAGAGAAGCCCAAGCAAGACGCGCCCCGAGGAGCGTCTTGCCACATGTCTACACTGGGTCTGACTGAGCGCCTCCAGGAGAGAGGACCAAGCAAGACGCGCCCCGAGGAGCGTCTTGCCACATGTGAACACTGGGTCTGACTGAGCGCCTCCAGGAGAGAGGCCCAAGCAAGACGCGCCCGGAGGAGCGTCTTGCCACATGTCAGCACTCGGTCTGACTGAGCGCCTCCAGGAGAGAGGCCCAAGCAAGACGCACCCCGAGGAGCGTCTTGACACATGTCTCCTCTATGTCTGACTGAGCACCTCCAGGAGAGAGGCCCAAGCAAGACGTGCCCCGAGGAGCATCTTGCCACATGTCAACACTGGGTCTGACTGAGTGCCTCCATGAGAGAAGCCCCAGCAAGACGCACCCCGAGGAGCGTATTGCCACATGTCAACACTGGGTCTGACTGAGCGCCTCCAGGGAAGAGGCCCAAGCAAGACACGCCCCGAGGAGCGTCTTGACACATTTCTCCTCTGGGTCTGACTGAGCGCCTCCAGGAGAGAGGCCCAAGCAAGACGTGCCCCGAGGAGCGTCTTGCCACATGTCAACACTGGGTCTGACTGAGTGCCTCCATGAGAGAAGCCCCAGCAAGACGCGCCCCGAGGAGCGTCTTGCCACATGTCAACACTGGGTCTGACTGAGCACCTCCAGGAGAGAGGCCCAAGCAAGACGCGCCCCGAGGAGCGTCTTGCCACATGTCAACACTGGGTCTGACTGAGCGCCTCCAGGAGAGAGGCCCGAGTAGCGTCTTGCCACATTTGACCTCTGGGTCTGACTGAGCGCCTCCAGGAGAGAGGCCCAAGCAAGACGCGCCCCGAGGAGCGTCTTGTCACATGTCAACACTGGGTCTGACTGAGCGCCTCCAGGAGCGAGGCCCAAGCAAGAAACGCCCGAGGAGCGTCTTGACACATGTCAACACTGGGTCTGACTGAGCGCCTCCTGGAGAGAGGTCCAAGCAACACGCGCCCCGAGGAGCGTCTTGCCACATGTCAACACTGGGTCTGACTGAGTGCCTCCATGAGAGAAGCCCCAGCAAGACGCGCCCCGAGGAGCGTCTTGTCACATGTCACTACTCGGTCTGACTGAGCGCCTCCAGGAGAGAGGCCCAAGCAAGAAGTGCCCCGAGGAGCGTCTTGCCACATGTCAACAATGGGTCTGATTGAGGGCCTCCAGGAGAGAAGCCCAAGCAAGAAGCGCCCCGAGGAGCGTCTTGCCAAATGTCAACACTGGGTCTGACTGAGCGCCTCCAGGAGAGAGGCCCAAGAAAGACACGCCCCGAGGAGCGTCTTGACACATGTTAACACTGGGTCTGACTGAGGGCCTCCATGTGAGAAGCCCAAGCAAGACGCGCCCCGAGGAGAGTCTCGCCACATGTCAACACTGGGTCTGACAGAGGGCATCCAGGAGAGAGGCCCAAGCAATACGCGCCCCGAGGAGCGTCTTGCCACATGTCAACAATGGATCTGACTGAGGGCCTACAGGAGAGAAGCCCAAAGAAGACGCGCCCCGAGGAGCTTCTTGCCACATGTCAGCACTCGGTCTGACTGAGCGCCTCCAGGAGAGAGGCCAAAGCAAGATGCGCCCCGAGGAGCGTCTTGACACATGTCAACAATGGGTCTGACAGAGGGCCTCCATAAGAGAGGCCCAAGCAAGACGCGCCCCGAGGAGTGTCTTGCCACATGTCAACACTGGGTCTGACTGAGCGCCTCCAGGAGAGAGGCCCAAGCAAGACGCGCCCCGAGGAGCGTCTTGCCACATGTCACTACTCAGTCTGACTGAGGGCCTCCAGGAGAGAGGCCCAAATAAGACGCGCCCCGAGGAGCGTCTTGCCACATGTCAACACTGGGTCTGACTGAGGGCCTCCAGGAGAGAGGCCCAAATAAGACGCGCCCCGAGGAGCGTCTTGCCACATGTCAACACTGGGTCTGACTGAGGGCCTCCAGGAGAGAAGCCCAAGCAAGATGCGCCCCGAGGAGTGTCTTGCCACATGTCAGCACTCGGTCTGACTGAGCCTCCAGGAGAGAGGCCCAAGCAAGAAGCGCCCCGAGGAGCGTCTTGCCACATGTGAACACTGGGTCTGACTGAGCGCCTCCAGAAGAGAGGCCCAAGCAAGACGCGCCCGGAGGAGCGTCTTGCCACATGTCAGCACTCGGTCTGACTGAGCGCCTCCAGGAGAGAGGCCCAAGCAAGACGCGCCCCGAGGAGCATCTTGACACATGTCTCCTCTGGGTTTGACTGTGCGCCTCCAGGAGAGAGGCCCAAGCAAGACGTGCCCCGAGGAGCATCTTGCCACATGTCAACACTGGGTCTGACTGAGTCCCTCCATGAGAGAAGCCCCAGCAAGACGCGCCCCGAGGAGCGTCTTGCCACATGTCAACACTGGGTCTGACTGAGCACATCCAGGAGAGAGGCCCAAGCAAGACGCGCCCCGAGGAGCGTCTTGAAACATGTTAACACTGGGTCTGACTGAGCGCCTCCAGGAGAGAGGCCCGAGGAGCGTCTTGCCACATGTCACCTCTGGGTCTGACTGAGCGCCTCCAGGAGAGAGGCGCAAGCAAGAAATGCCCGAGGAGCGTCTTGACACATGTCAACACTGGGTCGGACTGAGGGCCTCCAGGAGAGAGGCCCCAGCAAGACGCGCCCCGAGGAGCGTCTTGCCTTATGTCAGCACTCGGTCTGACTGAGCGCCTCCAGGAGAGAGGCCCAAGCAAGACGCGCCCCGAGGAGCGTCTTGCCACATGTCACCACTGGGTCTGACTGAGCGCCTCCAGGAGAGAGGCCCAAGCAAGACGCGCCCCGAGGAGCGTCTTGACACATGTCAACACTGGGTCTGACAGAGGGCCTCCAGGAGAGAGGCCCAAGCAAGACGCGCCCCGAGGAGTGTCTTGCCACATGTCACCACTGGGTCTGACTGAGCGCCTCCAGGAGAGAGGCCCAAGCAAGACGCGCCCCGAGGAGCGTCAGGCCACATGTCACTACTCAGTCTGACTGAGCGCCTCCAGGAGAGAGGCCCAAGCAGGACGCGCCCCGAGGAGCGTCTTGCCTTATGTCAGCACTCGGTCTGACTGAGCGCCTCCAGTAGAGAGGCCCAAGCAAGACGCGCCCCGAGGAGCGTCTTTTCACATGTCAACACTGGGTCTTTCTGAGCGCCTCCAGGAGAGAAGCCCAAGCAAGACGCGCCCCGAGGAGCATCTTGCCACATGTCAGCACTCGGTCTGACTGAGCACCTCCAGGAGAGAGGCCCAAGCAAGATGCGCCCCGAGGAGCGTCTTTCCACATGTCAACAATGGGTCTGACTGAGGGCCTCCAGGAGAGAAGCCCAAGCAACACGCGGCCCGAGGAGCGTCTTGCCACATGTCAGCACTCGGTCTGACTGAGCGCCTCCAGGAGAGAGGCCCAAGCAAGATGCGCCCCGAGGAGCGTCTTGCCACATGTCAACAATGGGTCTGACTGAGGGCCTCCAGGAGAGAAGCCCAAGCAACACGCGGCCCGAGGAGCGTCTTGCCACATGTCAGCACTCGGTCTGACTGAGCGCCTCCAGGAGAGAGGCCCAAGCAAGATGCGCCCCGAGGAGCGTCTTTCGACATGTCAACAATGGGTCTGACTGAGGGCCTCCAGGAGAGAAGCCCAAGCAAGACGCGCCCCGAGGAGCGTCTTGACACATGTCAACACTGGGTCTGACAGAGGGCCTCCAGGAGAGAGGCCCAAGCAAGACGCGCCCCGAGGAGTGTCTTGCCACATGTCACCACTTGGTCTGACTGAGCGCCTCCAGGAGAGAGGCCCAAGCAAGACGCGCCCCGAGGAGCGGCTTGCCACATGTCAACAATGGGTCTGACTGAGGGCCTCCAGGAGAGAGGCCCAAGCAAGATGCGCCGGGAGGAGCGTCTTGCCACATGTCAACACTGGGTCTGACAGAGGGCCTCCAGGAGAGAGGCCCAAGCAAGACGCGCCCCGAGGAGCGTCTTGCCACATGTCACCTCTGGTTCTGACTGAGCACCTCCAGGAGAGAGGCCCAAGCAAGACGCGCCCCGAGGAGCGTCTTGTCACATGTCAACACTGGGTCTGTCTGAGCGCCTCCAGGAGAGAAGCCCAAGCAAGACGCGCCCCGAGGAGCGTCTTGCCTCATGTCAACAATGGGTCTGACTGAGGGCCTCCAGGAAAGAGGCCCAAGCAAGACGCGCCCCGAGGAGCGTCAGGCCACATGTCACTACTCAGTCTGACTGAGCGCCTCCAGGAGAGAGGCCCAAGCAGGACGCGCCCCGAGGAGCGTCTTGCCACATGTCAGCACTGGGTCTGACTGAGCGCCTCCAGGAGAGAGGCCCCAGCAAGACGCGCCCCGAGGAGCGTCTTGCCTTATGTCAGCACTCGGTCTGACTGAGCGCCTCCAGGAGAGAGGCCCAATCAAGACGCGCCCCGAGGAGCGTCTTGCGACATGTCAACAATGGGTCTGACTGAGGGCCTCCAGGAGAGAAGCTCAAGCAAGACGCGCCCCGAGGAGCGTCTTGACACATGTCAACACTGGGTCTGACAGAGGGCCTCCAGGAGAGAGGCCCAAGCAAGACGCGCCCCGAGGAGTGTCTTGCCACATGTCACCACTTGGTCTGACTGAGCGCCTCAAGGAGAGAGGCCCAAGCAACACGCGCCCCGAGGAGCGTCAGGCCACATGTCACTACTCAGTCTGACTGAGCGCCTCCAGGAGAGAGGCCCAAGCAAATCGCGCCCCGAGGAGCGTCTTGCCACATTTCAACAATGGGTCTTACTGAGGGCCTCCAGGAGAGAAGCCCAAGCAAGACGCGCCCCGAGGAGCTTCTTGCCACATGTCAGCACTCGGTCTGACTGAGCGCCTCCAGGAGAGAGGCCAAAGCAAGACGCGCCCCGAGGAGCTTCTTGACACATGTCAACACTGGGTCTGACAGAGGGCCTCCATGAGAGAGGCCCAAGCAAGACGCGCCCCGAGGAGTGTCTTGCCACATGTCAACACTGGGTCTGACAGAGGGCCTCCAGGAGAGAGGCCCAAGCAAGACGCGCCCCGAGGAGTGTCTTGCCACATGTCACCACTTGGTCTGACTGAGCGCCTCCAGGAGAGAGGCCCAAGCAACACGCGCCCCGAGGAGCGTCAGGCCACATGTCACTACTCAGTCTGACTGAGCGCCTCCAGGAGAGAGGCCCAAGCAAGACACGCCCCGAGGAGCGTCTTGCCACGTGTCAACAATGGTTCTTACTGAGGGCCTCCGGGAGAGAAGCCCAAGCAAGACGCGCCCCGAGGAGCTTCTTGCCACATGTCAGCACTCGGTCTGACTGAGCGCCTCCAGGAGAGAGGCCAAAGCAAGACGCGCCCCGAGGAGCGTCTTGACACATGTCAACACTGGGTCTGACAGAGGGCCTCCATGAGAGAGGTCCAAGCAAGACTCGCCCCGAGGAGCGTCTTGCCACATGTCAACAATGGGTCTGAACGAGGGCCTCCAGGAGAGAAGCCCAAGCAAGACGCGCCCCGAGGAGCGTCTTGCCACATGTCAACACTGGGTCTGACTGAGCGCCTCCAGGAGAGAGGCCCAAGCAAGACACGCCCCGAGGAGCGTCTTGACACATGTCAACACTGGGTCTGACTGAGGGCCTCCATGAGAGAAGCCCAAGCAAGACGCGCCCCGAGGAGAGTCTTGCCACATGTCAACACTCTGTCTGACAGAGGGCATCCAGGAGAGAGGCCCAAGCAATACGCGCCCCGAGGAGCGTCTTGCCACATGTCACCACTGGGTCTGACTGAGCGCCTCCAGGAGAGAGACCCAACCAAGACGCGCCCTGAGGAGCGTCTTGCCACATGCCAACACTGGGTCTGACAGAGGGCCTCCAGGAGAGAGGCCCAAGCAAGATGCGCCCCGAGGAGTGTCTTGCCACATGTCACCACTGGGTCTGACTGAGCGCCTCCAGGAGAGAGGCCCAGCAAGACGCGCCCCGAGGAGCGTCTTGCCACATGTCAGCACTCGGTCTGACTGAGCGCCTCCAGGAGAGAGGCCCAAGCAAGACGCGCCCCGAGGAGCGTCTTGCCACATGTCTACACTGGGTCTGACTGAGCGCCTCCAGGAGAGAGGCCCAAGCAAGACGCGCCCCGAGGAGCGTCTTGCCACATGTGAACACTGGGTCTGACTGAGCGCCTCCAGGAGAGAGGCCCAAGCAAGACGCGCCCGGAGGAGCATCTTGCCACATGTCAGCACTCGGTCTGACTGAGCGCATCCAGGAGAGAGGCCCAAGCAAGACGCGCCCCGAGGAGCGTCTTGCCACATGTCACCTCTGGTTCTGACTGAGCGCCTCCAGGAGAGAGGCCCAAGCAAGACGCGCCCCGAGGAGCGTCTTGTCACATGTCAACACTAGGTCTGTCTGAGCGCCTCCAGGAGAGAAGCCCAAGCAAGATGCGCCCCGAGGAGCGTCAGGCCACATGTCAACAATGGGTCTGACTGAGGGCCTCCAGGAGAGAGGCCCAAGCAAGACGCGCCCTGAGGGGCGTCTTGCCACGTGTCAACAATGGTTCTTACTGAGGGCCTCCGGGAGAGAAGCCCAAGCAAGACGCGCCCCGAGGAGCTTCTTGCCACATGTCAGCACTCGGTCTGACTGAGCGCCTCCAGGAGAGAGGCCAAAGCAAGACGCCCCCTGAGGAGCGTCTTGACACATGTCAACACTGGGTTTGACAGAGGGCCTCCATGAGAGAGGCCCAAGCAAGACGCGCCCCGAGGAGTGTCTTGCCAAATGTCAACACTGGGTCTGACTGAGCGCCTCAGGGAGAGAGGCCCAAGCAAGACGTGCCCCGAGGAGCATCTTGCCACATGTCAACACTGGGTCTGACTGAGTGCCTCCATGAGAGAAGCCCCAGCAAGACGCGCCCCGAGGAGCGTATTGCCACATGTCAACACTGGGTCTGACTGAGCACCTCCAGGAGAGAGGCCCAAGCAAGACGCGCCCCGAGAAGCGTCTTGCCACATGTCAACACTGGGTCTGACTGAGTGCCTCCAGGAGAGAGGCCCGAGGAGCGTCTTGCCACATGTCACCTCTGGGTCTGACTGAGCGCCTCCAGGAGAGAGGCGCAAGCAAGAAACGCCCGAGGAGCGTCTTGAAACATGTCAACACAGGGTCTGACTGAGCGCCTCCAGGAGAGAGGCCCATGCAAGAAGCGCCCCGAGGAGCGTCTTGCCACATGTCAGTATGGGTCTGACTGAGGGCCTCCAGGAGAGAAGCCCAAGCAAGACGCGCCCCGAGGAGCGTCTTGCCACATGTCAACACTGGGTCTAATTGAGCGCCTCCAGGAGAGAGGCCCAAGCAAGACGCGCCCCGAGGAGCGTCTTGCCACATGTCACTACTCGGTCTGACTGAGCGCCTCCAGGAGAGAGGTCCAAGCAACACGCGCCCCGAGGAGCGTCTTGCCACATGTCAGCACTCGGTCTGACTGAGCGCCTCCAGTGACATGTGGCCTGACGCTCCTCGGGGCGCGTCTTGCTTGGGCCTCTCTCCTGGAGGCCCTCAGTCAGACCCATTGTTGACATGAGGCAAGACGCTCCTCGGGGCGCGTCTTGCTTGGGCTTCTCTCCTGGAGGCGCTCAGACAGACCCAGTGTTGACATGTGACAAGACGCTCCTCGGGGCGCGTCTTGCTTGGGCCTCTCTCCCGGAGGCGCTCAGTCAGAACCAGAGGTGACATGTGGCAAGACGCTCATCGGGGCGCGTCTTGCTTGGGCCTCTCTCCTGGAGGCGCTCAGTCAGACCGAGTGCTGACATGTGGCAAGACGCTCCTCCGGGCGCGTCTTGCTTGGGCCTCTCTCCTGGAGGCGCTCAGTCAGACCCAGTGTTCACATGTGGCAAGACGCTCCTCGGGGCGCGTCTTGCTGGGGCTTCTCTCATGGAGGCACTCAGTCAGACCCAGTGTTGACATGTGGCAAAACGCTCCTCGGGGCGCGTGTTGCTTGGACCTCTCTCCTGGAGGCGCTCAGTCAGACCGAGTAGTGACATGTGGCAAGACGCTCCTCGGGGCGCGTCTTGCTTGGGCCTCTCTCCTGGAGGCGCTCAATTAGACCCAGTGTTGACATGTGGCAAGACGCTCCTCGGGGTGCGTCTTGCTTGGGCTTCTCTCCTGGAGGCCCTCAGTCAGACCCATTGTTGACATGTGGCAAGACGCTCCTTGGGGCGCTTCTTGCTTGGGCCTCTCTCCTGGAGGCGCTCAGTCAGACCCTGTGTTGACATGTTTCAAGACGCTCCTCGGGCGTTTCTTGCTTGCGCCTCTCTCCTGGAGGCGCTCAGTCAGACCCAGAGGTGACATGTTGCAAGACGCTCCTCGGGCCTCTCTCCTGGAGGCGCTCAGTCAGACCCAGTGTTCACATGTGGCAAGACTCTCCTCGGGGCGCGTCTTGCTTGGGCCTCTCTCCTGGAGGCGCTCAGTCAGACCGAGTGCTGACATGTGGCAAGACGCTCCTCGGGGCGCGTCTTGCTTGGGCTTCTCTCCTGGAGTCCCTCAGTCAGACCCATTGTTGACATGTGGCAAGACGCTCCTCGGGGCACGTCTTATTTGGGCCTCTCTCCTGGAGGCCCTCTGTCAGACCCAGTGTTGACATGTGTCAAGACGCTCCTCGGGGCGCGTCTTGCTTGGGCCTCTCTCCTGGAGCCGCTCAGTCAGACCGAGTGCTGACATGTGGCAAGAAGCTCCTCGGGGCGCGTCTTGCTTGGGCTTCTCTCCTGGAGGCCCTCAGTCAGACCCATTGTTGACATGTGGCAAGACGCTCCTCGGGGCGCGTCTTGCTTGGGCCTCTCTCCAGAAGGCCCTCAATCAGACCCAGTGTTGACACGTGGCAAGACGCTCCTCGGGGCGCTTCTTGCTTGGGCCTCTCTCCTGGAGGCGCTCAGTCAGACCGAGTGCTGACATGTGGCAAGACGCTCCTCGGGGCGCGTATTGCTTGGGCCTCTCTCCTGGATGCCCTCTGTCAGACCCAGTGTTGACATGTGGCAAGACTCTCCTCAGGGCGCGTCTTGCTTGGGCTTCTCTCATGGAGGCCCTCAGTCAGACCCAGTGTTGACATGTGTCAAGACGCTCCTCGGGGCGTGTCTTGCTTGGGCCTCTCTCCTGGAGGCGCTCAGTCAGACCCAGTGTTGACATGTGGCAAGAAGCTCCTCGGGGCGCTTCTTGCTTGGGCTTCTCTCCTGGAGGCCCTCAGTCAGACCCATTGTTGACATGTGACAAGACGCTCCTCGGGGCGCGTCTTGCTTGGGCCTCTCTCCTGGAGGCGCTCAGTCAGACCCAGTGTTGACATGTGGCAAGACGCTCCTCGGGGCGCGTCTTGCTTGGGCCTCTCTCCTGGAGGTTCTCAGTCAGACCCAGTGTTGACAAGTGGCAAGATGCTCCTCGGGGCACGTCTTGCTGGGGCTTCTCTCATGGAGGCCCTCAGTCAGACCCAGTGTTGACATGTGGCAAGACGCTCCTCGGGGCACGTCTTGCTTGGGCCTCTCTCCTGGAGGCGCTCAGTCAGACCCAGAGGAGACATGTGTCAAGATGCTCCTCGGGGCGCGTCTTGCTTGGGCCTCTCTCCTGGAGGCGCTCAGTCAGACCGAGTGCTGACATGTGGCAAGACGCTCCTCCGGGCGCGTCTTGTTTGGGCCTCTCTCCTGGAGGCGCTCAGTCAGACCGAGTGCTGACATGTGGCAAGAAGCTCCTCGGGGCGCGTCTTGCTTGGGCTTCTCTCCTGGAGGCCCTCAGTCAGACCCATTGTTGACATGTGGCAAGACGCTCCTCGGGGCGCGTCTTGCTTGGGCCTCTCTCCAGAAGGCCCTCAATCAGACCCAGTGTTGACACGTGGCAAGACGCTCCTCGGGGCGCTTCTTGCTTGGGCCTCTCTCCTGGAGGCGCTCAGTCAGACCGAGTGCTGACATGTGGCAAGACGCTCCTCGGGGCGCTTCTTGCTTGGGCTTCTCTCCTGGAGGCCCTCAGTCAGACCCATTGTTGACATGTGACAAGACGCTCCTCGGGGCGCGTCTTGCTTGGGCCTCTCTCCTGGAGGCGCTCAGTCAGACCCAGTGTTGACATGTGGCAAGACGCTCCTCGGGGCGCGTCTTGCTTGGGCCTCTCTCCTGGAGGTTCTCAGTCAGACCCAGTGTTGACAAGTGGCAAGATGCTCCTCGGGGCACGTCTTGCTGGGGCTTCTCTCATGGAGGCCCTCAGTCAGACCCAGTGTTGACATGTGGCAAGACGCTCCTCGGGGCACGTCTTGCTTGGGCCTCTCTCCTGGAGGCGCTCAGTCAGACCCAGAGGAGACATGTGTCAAGATGCTCCTCAGGGCGCGTCTTGCTTGGGCCTCTCTCCTGGAGGCGCTCAGTCAGACCGAGTGCTGACATGTGGCAAGACGCTCCTCCGGGCGTGTCTTGCTTGGGCCTCTCTCCTGGAGGCGCTCAGTCAGACCCAGTGTTGACATGTGGCAAGAAGCTCCTCGGGGCGCGTCTTGCTTTGGCCTCTCTCCTGGAGGCGCTCAGTCAGACCCAGTGTTAACATGTGGCAAGACGCTCCTCGGGGCGCGTGTTGCTTGGGCCTCTCTCCTGGAGGCGCTCAGTCAGAACCAGAGGTGACATGTGGCAAGACGCTCCTCGGGGCACGTCTTGCTTGGGCCTCTCTCCTGGAGGCGCTCAGTCAGACCCAGAGGAGAAATGTGTCAAGACGCTCCTCGGGGCGCGTCTTGCTTAGGCCTCTTCCCTGGAGGCGCTCAGTCACACCGAGTGCTGACAAGTGGCAAGACGCACCTCCGGGCGCGTCTTGCTTGGGCCTCTCTCCTGGAGGCGCTCAGTCAGACCCAGTGTTCACATGTGGCAAGACTCTCCTCGGGGCGCGTCTTGCTTGGGCCTCTCTCCTGGAGGCCCTCAGTCAGACCGAGTGCTGACATGTGGCAAGACGCTCCTCGGGGCGCGTCTTGCTTGGGCTTCTCTCCTGGAGGCCCTCAGTCAGCCCCATTGTTGACATGTGGCAAGACGCTCCTCGGGGCGCGTCTTGCTTGGGCTTCTCTCCTGGAGGCCCTCAGTCAGACCCATTGTTGACATGTGGCAAGACGCTCCTCGGGGCGCGTCTTGCTTGGGCCTCTCTCCAGAAGGCCCTCAATCAGACCCAGTGTTGACACGTGGCAAGACGCTCCTCGGGGCGCTTCTTGCTTGGGCCTCTCTCCTGGAGGCGCTCAGTCAGACCGAGTGCTGACATGTGGCAAGACGCTCCTCGGGGCGCGTATTGCTTGGGCCTCTCTCCTGGATGCCCTCTGTCAGACCCAGTGTTGACATGTGGCAAGACTCACCTCGGGGCGCGTCTTGCTTGGGCTTCTCTCATGGAGGCCCTCAGTCAGACCCAGTGTTGACATGTGTCAAGACGCTCTTCGGGGCGTGTCTTGCTTGGGCCTCTCTCCTGGAGGCGCTCAGTCAGACCGAGTGCTGACATGTGGCAAGAAGCTCCTCGGGGCGCGTCTTGCTTGGGCTTCTCTCCTGGAGGCCCTCAGTCAGACCCATTGTTGACATGTGGCAAGACGCTCCTCGGGGCGCGTCTTGCTTGGGCCTCTCTCCAGAAGGCCCTCAATCAGACCCAGTGTTGACACGTGGCAAGACGCTCCTCGGGGCGCTTCTTGCTTGGGCCTCTCTCCTGGAGGCGCTCAGTCAGACCGAGTGCTGACATGTGGCAAGACGCTCCTCGGGGCGCGTATTGCTTGGGCCTCTCTCCTGGATGCCCTCTGTCAGACCCAGTGTTGACATGTGGCAAGACTCACCTCGGGGCGCGTCTTGCTTGGGCTTCTCTCATGGAGGCCCTCAGTCAGACCCAGTGTTGACATGTGTCAAGACGCTCTTCGGGGCGTGTCTTGCTTGGGCCTCTCTCCTGGAGGCGCTCAGTCAGACCCAGTGTTGACATGTGGCAAGAAGCTCCTCTGGGCGCGTCTTGCTTGGGCCTCTCTCCTGGAGGTTCTCAGTCAGACCCAGTGTTGACAAGTGGCAAGATGCTCCTCGGGGCACGTCTTGCTGGGGCTTCTCTCATGGAGGCCCTCAGTCAGACCCAGTGTTGACATGTGGCAAGACGCTCCTCGGGGCACGTCTTGCTTGGGCCTCTCTCCTGGAGGCGCTCAGTCAGACCCAGAGGAGACATGTGTCAAGATGCTCCTCGGGGCGTGTCTTGCTTGGGCCTCTCTCCTGGAGGCGCTCAGTCAGACCGAGTGCTGACATGTGGCAAGACGCTCCTCTGGGCGCGTCTTGCTTGGGCCTCTCTCCTGGAGGCGCTCAGTCAGACCGAGTGCTGACATGTGGCAAGAAGCTCCTCGGGGCGCGTCTTGCTTGGGCTTCTCTCCTGGAGGCCCTCAGTCAGACCCATTGTTGACATGTGGCAAGACGCTCCTCGGGGCGCGTCTTGCTTGGGCCTCTCTCCAGAAGGCCCTCAATCAGACCCAGTGTTGACACGTGGCAAGACGCTCCTCGGGGCGCTTCTTGCTTGGGCCTCTCTCCTGGAGGCGCTCAGTCAGAGCGAGTGCTGACATGTGGCAAGAATCTCCTCGGGGCGCATATTGCTTGGGCCTCTCTCCTGGATGCCCTCTGTCAGACCCAGTGTTGACATGTGGCAAGACTCTCCTCGGGGCGCGTCTTGCTTGGGCTTCTCTCATGGAGGCCCTCAGTCAGACCCAGTGTTGACATGTGTCAAGACGCTCCTCGGGGCGTGTCTTGCTTGGGCCTCTCTCCTGGAGGCGCTCAGTCAGACCCAGTGTTGACATGTGGCAAGAAGCTCCTCGGGGCGCTTCTTGCTTGGGCTTCTCTCCTGGAGGCCCTCAGTCAGACCCATTGTTGACATGTGACAAGACGCTCCTCGGGGCGCGTCTTGCTTGGGCCTCTCTCCTGGAGGCGCTCAGTCAGACCCAGTGTTGACATGTGGCAAGACGCTCCTCGGGGCGCATCTTGCTTGGGCCTCTCTCCTGGAGGTTCTCAGTCAGACCCAGTGTTGACAAGTGGCAAGATGCTCCTCGGGGCACGTCTTGCTGGGGCTTCTCTCATGGAGGCCCTCAGTCAGACCCAGTGTTGACATGTGGCAAGACGCTCCTCGGGGCACGTCTTGCTTGGGCCTCTCTCCTGGAGGCGCTCAGTCAGACCCAGAGGAGACATGTGTCAAGATGCTCCTCGGGGCGCGTCTTGCTTGGGCCTCTCTCCTGGAGGCGCTCAGTCAGACCGAGTGCTGACATGTTGCAAGACGCTCCTCGGGCCTCTCTCCTGGAGGCGCTCAGTCAGACCCAGTGTTCACATGTGGCAAGACTCTCCTCGGGGCGCGTCTTGCTTGGGCCTCTCTCCTGGAGGCGCTCAGTCAGACCGAGTGCTGACATGTGGCAAGACGCTCCTCGGGGCGCGTCTTGCTTGGGCCTCTCTCCAGAAGGCCCTCAATCAGACCCAGTGTTGACACGTGGCAAGACGCTCCTCGGGGCGCTTCTTGCTTGGGCCTCTCTCCTGGAGGCGCTCAGTCAGACCAAGTGCTGACATGTGGCAAGACGCTCCTCGGGGCGCGTATTGCTTGGGCCTCTCTCCTGGATGCCCTCTGTCAGACCCAGTGTTGACATGTGGCAAGACTCTCCTCGGGGCGCGTCTTGCTTGGGCTTCTCTCATGGAGGCCCTCAGTCAGACCCAGTGTTGACATGTGTCAAGACGCTCCTCGGGGCGTGTCTTGCTTGGGCCTCTCTCCTGGAGGCGCTCAGTCAGACCCAGTGTTGACATGTGGCAAGAAGCTCCTCGGGGCGCGTCTTGCTTTGGCCTCTCTCCTGGAGGTTCTCAGTCAGACCCAGTGTTGACAAGTGGCAAGATGCTCCTCGGGGCACGTCTTGCTGGGGCTTCTCTCATGGAGGCCCTCAGTCAGACCCAGTGTTGACATGTGGCAAGACGCTCCTCGGGGCACGTCTTGCTTGGGCCTCTCTCCTGGAGGCGCTCAGTCAGACCCAGAGGAGACATGTGTCAAGATGCTCCTCGGGGCGTGTCTTGCTTGGGCCTCTCTCCTGGAGGCGCTCAGTCAGACCGAGTGCTGACATGTGGCAAGACGCTCCTCTGGGCGCGTCTTGCTTGGGCCTCTCTCCTGGAGGCGCTCAGTCAGACCGAGTGCTGACATGTGGCAAGACGCTCCTCGGGGCGCGTCTTGCTTGGGCTTCTCTCCTGGAGGCCCTCAGTCAGACCCATTGTTGACATGTGGCAAGACTCTCCTCGGGGCGCGTCTTGCTTGGGCTTCTCTCATGGAGGCCCTCAGTCAGACCCAGTGTTGACATGTGGCAAGACGCTCCTCGGGGCATGTCTTGCTTGGGCCTCTCTCCTGGAGGCGCTCAGTCAGACCGAGTAGTGACATGTGACAAGACGCTCCTCGGGGCGCGTCCTGCTTGGGCCTCTCTCCTGGAGGCGCTCAGTCAGACCCAGTGTTGACATGTGGCAAGACGCTCCTCGGGGCGCGTCTTGCTTGGGCCTCTCTCCTGGAGGTTCTCAGTCAGACCCAGTGTTGACATGTGGCAAGATGCTCCTCGGGGCGCGTCTTGCTGGGGCTTCTCTCATGGAGGCACTCAGTCAGACCCAGTGTTGACATGTGGCAAGACGCTCCTCGGGGCACGTCTTGCTTGGGCCTCTCTCCTGGAGGCGCTCAGTGAGACCCAGAGGAGACATGTGTCAAGATGCTCCTCGGTGCGCGTCTTGCTTGGGCCTCTCTCCTGGAGGCGCTCAGTCAGACGCAATGTTGACATGTGGCAAGACGCTCCTCGGGGCACGTCTTGCTTGGGCCTCTCTCCTGGAGGCACTCAGTCAGACCGAGTGCTGACATGTGACAAGACGATCCTCGGGGCGCGTCTTGCTGGGGCTTCTCTCCTGGAGGCCCTCAGTCAGACCCATTGTTGACATGTGGCAAGACGCTCCTCGGGGCGCGTCTTGCTTGGGCCTCTCTCCAGAAGGCCCTCAATCGGACCCAGTGTTGACACTTGGCAAGACGCTCCTCGGGGCGCTTCTTGCTTGGGCCTCTCTCCTGGAGGCGCTCAGTCAGACCCAGTGGTGACATGTGGCAAGATGCTCCTCGGGGCGCGTATTGCTTGGGCATCTCTCCTGGATGCCCTCTGTCAGACCCAGTGTTGACATGTGGCAAGACTCTCCTCGGGGCGCGTCTTGCTTGGGCTTCTCTCATGGAGGCCCTCAGTCAGACCCAGTGTTGACATGTGGCAAGACGCTCCTCGGGGCACGTCTTGCTTGGGCCTCTCTCCTGGAGGCGCTCAGTCAGACCGAGTAGTGACATGTGACAAGACGCTCCTCGGGGCGCGTCTTGCTTGGGCCTCTCTCCTGGAGGCGCTCAGTCAGACCCAGTGTTGACATGTGGCCAGACACTCCTCGGGGCGAGTCTTGCTTGGGCCTCTCTCATGGAGGCCCTCTGTCAGACCTAGTGTTGACATGTGTCAAGACGCTCCTCGGGGCGCGTCTTGTTTTGGCCTCTCTCCTGTAGGCGCTCAGTCAGACCGAGTGCTGAGTACTGTGGCAAGAAGCTCCTCGGGGCACGTCTTGCTTGGGCTTCTCTCCTGGAGGCCCTCAGTAAGACCCATTGTTGACATGTGGCAAGACGCTCCTCGGGGCGCGTCTTGCTTGGGCCTCTCTCCTGGAGGCGCTCAGTCAGACTGAGTAGTGACATGTGGCCTGACGCTCCTCAGGGCGCGTGTTGCTTGGGCCTCTCTCCTGGAGGCGCTCAGTCAGACCAAGTGTTGTGCTTCGTGCAACATAATTCTGGGTGCCATTTACAAACCATAAGTGCTAATGACTCCATTCCTTTTTGTGGTTGTAGGGGCTGTTGATTGGAGTACACTAAAACAAACCTGACCTCTCTAGGACATTCAGAAGCCAAGTTATAATCCCACAAAGGTGTAACTGGACTACTTCTTTAAAGTGACACCAGGCCCGGTGACCTTTGGGACATGGTTTGACCCCCTATGGGAATGTGAGATCATCATGAAACGTTCAGATCACTTACAACTCAATAGATTCTACTTTCTTGTAATGTTTCAGCCTGATTGGACCTTGTTTTCACACAAATGGACCCAGAATGATGTGAAATTGTGCTTCGTGCAACATAATTCTGGGTGCCATTTACAAACCATAAGGCTAATGACTCCATTCCTTTTGTGGTTGTAGGGGCTGTTGATTGGAGTACACTAAAACAAACCTGATCTCTCTAGGACATTCAGAAGCCAAGTTATAAGCCCACAAATGTGTAACTGGACTACTTCTTTAAATTGACACCAGATCCGGTGACCTTTGGGACATGGTTTGATCCCCTTAGGAAAGCGCTATCATCATGAAACGTTCAGATCACTTACAACTAAATAGATTCTACCTTCCTGTGACGTTTCAGCCTGACTGGACCTTGTTTTCACACAAATGAACCCAGAATGATGTGAAATTGTGCTTCGTGCAACATAATTCTGGGTGCCATTTACAAACCATAAATGCTAATAACTCCATTCCTTTTTGTGGTTGTAGGGGCTGTTGATTGGAGAACATTAAAACAAACCTGATCTCTCTAGGACATTCAGAAGCCATGTTATAAGCCCACAAATGTGTAACTGGACTACTTCTTTAAAGTGACACCAGGCCCGGTGACCTTTGGGACATGGTTTGACCCCCTATGGGAATGTGAGATCATCATGAAACGTTCAGATCACTTACAACTCAATAGATTCTACCTTCTTGTAATGTTTCAGCCTGATTGGACCTTGTTTTCACACAAATGGACCCAGAATGATGTGAAATTGTGCTTCGTGCAACATAATTCTGGGTGCCATTTACAAACCATAAATGCTAATGACTCCATTGCTTTTTGTGGTTGTAGGGACTGTTGATTGGAGAACATTAAAACAAACCTGATCTCTCTAGGACATTCATAAGCCATGTTATAAGCCCACAAATGTGTAACTGGACTACTTCTTTAAATTGACACCAGATCCGGTGACCTTTGGGACATGGTTTGACCCCCTTAGGAAAGTGCTATCATCATGAAACGTTCAGATCACTTACAACTCAATAGATTCTACCTTCTTGTAACGTATCAGCCTGATTGGACCTTGTTTTCACACAAATGGACCCAGAATGATGTGAAATTGTGCTTCGTGCAACATAATTCTGGGTGCCATTTACAAACCATAAGTGCTAATGACTCCATTCCTTTTTGTGGTTGTAGGGGCTGTTGATTGGAGTACACTATAACAAACCTGACCTCTCTAGGACATTCAGAAGCCAAGTTATAAGCCCACAAAGGTGTAACTGGACTACTTCTTTAAAGTGACACCAGGCCCGGTGACCTTTGGGACATGGTTTGACCCCCTATGGGAATGTGAGATCATCATGAAACGTTCAGATCACTTACAACTCAATAGATTCTACTTTCTTGTAATGTTTCAGCCTGATTGGACCTTGTTTTCACACAAATGGACCCAGAATGATGTGAAATTGTGCTTCGTGCAACGTAATTCTGGGTGCCATTTACAAACCATAAGGCTAATGACTCCATTCCTTTTGTGGTTGTAGGGGCTGTTGATTGGAGTACACTAAAACAAACCTGATCTCTCTAGGACATTCAGAAGCCAAGTTATAAGCCCACAAATGTGTAACTGGACTACTTCTTTAAATTGACACCAGATCCGGTGACCTTTGGGACATGGTTTGATCCCCTTAGGAAAGCGCTATCATCATGAAACGTTCAGATCACTTACAACTAAATAGATTCTACCTTCCTGTGACGTTTCAGCCTGACTGGACCTTGTTTTCACACAAATGAACCCAGAATGATGTGAAATTGTGCTTCGTGCAACATAATTCTGGGTGCCATTTACAAACCATAAATGCTAATAACTCCATTCCTTTTTGTGGTTGTAGGGGCTGTTGATTGGAGAACATTAAAACAAACCTGATCTCTCTAGGACATTCAGAAGCCATGTTATAAGCCCACAAATGTGTAACTGGACTACTTCTTTAAATTGACACCAGATCCGGTGACCTTTGGGACATGGTTTGACCCCCTTAGGAAAGTGCTATCATCATGAAACGTTCAGATCACTTACAACTCAATAGATTCTACCTTCTTGTAACGTATCAGCCTGATTGGACCTTGTTTTCACACAAATGGACCCACAATGATGTGAAATTGTGCTTCGTGCAACATAATTCTGGGTGCCATTTACAAACCATAAGTGCTAATGACTCCATTCCTTTTTGTGGTTGTAGGGGCTGTTGATTGGAGTACATTAAACTAAACCTGATCTCTCTAGGACATTCAGAAGCCAAGTTATAAGCCCACAAATGTGTAACTGGACTACTTCTTTAAATTGACACCAGATCCGGTGACCTTTGGGACATGGTTTGACCCCCTTAGGAAAGTGCTATCATCATGAAACGTTCAGATCACTTACAACTCAATAGATTCTACCTTCCTGTAACGTTTCAGCCTGATTGGACCTTGTTTTCACACAAATGGACCCAGAATGATGTGAAATTGTGCTTCGTGCAACATAATTCTGGGTGCCATTTACAAACCATAAGTGCTAATGACTCCATTCCTTTTTGTGGTTGTAGGGGCTGTTGATTGGAGTACACTAAAACAAACCTAACCTCTCTAGGACATTCAGAAGCCAAGTTATAAGCCCACAAAGGTGTAACTGGACTACTTCTTTAAAGTGACACCAGGCCCGGTGACCTTTGGGACATGGTTTTACCCCCTATAGGAATGTGCGATCATCCTGAAACGTTCAGATCACTTACAACTCAATAGATTCTACCTTCTTGTAGCGTTTCAGCCTGATTGGACCTTGTTTTCACACAAATGGACCCAGAATGATGTGAAATTGTGCTTCGTGCAACATAATTCTGGGTGCCATTTACAAACCCTATGTGCTAATGACTCCATTCCTTTTTTTGGTTGTAGGGGCTGTTGATTGGAGTACACTAAAACAAACCTGATCTCTCTAGGACTTTCAGAATTCAAGTTATAAGCCCACAAATGTGTAACTGGACTACTTCTTTAAATTGACACCAGATCCGGTGATCTTTGGGACATGGTTTGACCCCCGTAGGAAAGTGCTATCATCATGAAACGTTCAGATCACTTACAACTCAGTAGATTCTACCTTCCTGTAACGTTTCAGCCTGATTGGACCTTGTTTTCACACAAATGAACCCAGAATGATGTGAAATTGTGCTTCGTGCAACATAATTCTGGGTGCCATTTAAAAACCATAAGTGCTAATGACTCCATTCCTTTTTGTGGTTGTAGGGGCTGTTGATTGGAGTACACTAAAACAACCCTGACCTCTCTAGGACATTCAGAAGCCAAGTTATAAGCCCACAAATGTGTAACTGGACTACTTCTTTAAATTGACACCAGATCCGGTGACCTTTGGGACATGGTTTGACCCCCTTAGGAAAGTGTGATCTTCATGAAACGTTCAGATCACTTACAACTCAATAGATTCTACCTTCCTGTATTGTTTCAGCCTGATTGGACCTTGTTTTCACACAAATGAACCCAGAATGATGTGAAATTGTGCTTCGTGCAACATAATTCTGGGTGCCATTTAAAAACCATAAGTGCTAATGTCTCCATTCCTTTTTGTGGTTGTAGGGGCTGTTGATTGGAGTACACTAAAGCAAACCTGATCGCCCTAGGACATTCAGAAGCCAAGTTATAAGCCCACAAATGTGTAACTGGACTACTTCTTTAAATTGACACCAGATCCGGTGACCTTTGGGACATGGTTTGACCCCCTTAGGAAAGTGCTATCATCATGAAACGTTCAGATCACTTACAACTCAATAGATTCTACCTTCCTGTAACATTTCAGCCTGATTGGACCTTGTTTTCACACAAATGGACCCAGAATGATGTGAAATTGTGCTTCGTGCAACATAATTCTGGGTGCCATTTACAAACCATAAGTGCTAATGACTCCATTACTTTTTGTGGTTGTAGGGGCTGTTGATTGGAGTACACTAAAACAAACCTGACCTCTCTAGGACATACAGAAGCCAAGTTATAAGACCACAAAGGTGTAACTGGACTACTTCTTTAAAGTGACACCAGGCCCGGTGACCTTTGGGACATGGTTTGACCCCCTATGGGAATGTGAGATCATCATGAAACGTTCAGATAACTTACAACTAAATAGATTCTACCTTCTTGTAATGTTTCAGCCTGATTGGACCTTGTTTTCACACAAATGGACCCAGAATGATGTGAAATTGTGCTTCGTGCAACATAATTCTGGGTGCCATTTACAAACCATAAATGCTAATAACTCCATTCCTTTTGTGGTTGTAGGGGCTGTTGATTGGAGTACACTAAAACAAACCTGATCTCTCTAGGACATTCAGAAGCCAAGTTATAAGCCCACAAATGTGTAACTGGACTACTTCTTTAAATTGACACCAGATCCGGTGACCTTTGGGACATGGTTTGATCCCCTTAGGAAAGCGCTATCATCATGAAACGTTCAGATCACTTACAACTAAATAGATTCTACCTTCCTGTGACGTTTCAGCCTGACTGGACCTTGTTTTCACACAAATGAACCCAGAATGATGTGAAATTGTGCTTCGTGCAACATAATTCTGGGTGCCATTTACAAACCATAAATGCTAATAACTCCATTCCTTTTTGTGGTTGTAGGGGCTGTTGATTGGAGAACATTAAAACAAACCTGATCTCTCTAGGACATTCAGAAGCCATGTTATAAGCCCACAAATGTGTAACTGGACTACTTCTTTAAATTGACACCAGATCCGGTGACCTTTGGGACATGGTTTGACCCCCTTAGGAAAGTGCTATCATCATGAAACGTTCAGATCACTTACAACTCAATAGATTCTACCTTCTTGTAACGTATCAGCCTGATTGGACCTTGTTTTCACACAAATGGACCCACAATGATGTGAAATTGTGCTTCGTGCAACATAATTCTGGGTGCCATTTACAAACCATAAGTGCTAATGACTCCATTCCTTTTTGTGGTTGTAGGGGCTGTTGATTGGAGTACATTAAACTAAACCTGATCTCTCTAGGACATTCAGAAGCCAAGTTATAAGCCCACAAATGTGTAACTGGACTACTTCTTTAAATTGACACCAGATCCGGTGACCTTTGGGACATGGTTTGACCCCCTTAGGAAAGTGCTATCATCATGAAACGTTCAGATCACTTACAACTCAATAGATTCTACCTTCCTGTAACGTTTCAGCCTGATTGGACCTTGTTTTCACACAAATGGACCCAGAATGATGTGAAATTGTGCTTCGTGCAACATAATTCTGGGTGCCATTTACAAACCATAAGTGCTAATGACTCCATTCCTTTTTGTGGTTGTAGGGGCTGTTGATTGGAGTACACTAAAACAAACCTAACCTCTCTAGGACATTCAGAAGCCAAGTTATAAGCCCACAAAGGTGTAACTGGACTACTTCTTTAAAGTGACACCAGGCCCGGTGACCTTTGGGACATGGTTTTACCCCCTATAGGAATGTGCGATCATCCTGAAACGTTCAGATCACTTACAACTCAATAGATTCTACCTTCTTGTAGCGTTTCAGCCTGATTGGACCTTGTTTTCACACAAATGGACCCAGAATGATGTGAAATTGTGCTTCGTGCAACATAATTCTGGGTGCCATTTACAAACCCTATGTGCTAATGACTCCATTCCTTTTTTTGGTTGTAGGGGCTGTTGATTGGAGTACACTAAAACAAACCTGATCTCTCTAGGACTTTCAGAATTCAAGTTATAAGCCCACAAATGTGTAACTGGACTACTTCTTTAAATTGACACCAGATCTGGTGATCTTTGGGACATGGTTTGACCCCCGTAGGAAAGTGCTATCATCATGAAACGTTCAGATCACTTACAACTCAGTAGATTCTACCTTCCTGTAACGTTTCAGCCTGATTGGACCTTGTTTTCACACAAATGAACCCAGAATGATGTGAAATTGTGCTTCGTGCAACATAATTCTGGGTGCCATTTAAAAACCATAAGTGCTAATGACTCCATTCCTTTTTGTGGTTGTAGGGGCTGTTGATTGGAGTACACTAAAACAACCCTGACCTCTCTAGGACATTCAGAAGCCAAGTTATAAGCCCACAAATGTGTAACTGGACTACTTCTTTAAATTGACACCAGATCCGGTGACCTTTGGGACATGGTTTGACCCCCTTAGGAAAGTGCGATCTTCATGAAACGTTCAGATCACTTACAACTCAATAGATTCTACCTTCCTGTATTGTTTCAGCCTGATTGGACCTTGTTTTCACACAAATGAACCCAGAATGATGTGAAATTGTGCTTCGTGCAACATAATTCTGGGTGCCATTTAAAAACCATAAGTGCTAATGTCTCCATTCCTTTTTGTGGTTGTAGGGGCTGTTGATTGGAGTACACTAAAGCAAACCTGATCGCCCTAGGACATTCAGAAGCCAAGTTATAAGCCCACAAATGTGTAACTGGACTACTTTAAATTGACACCAGATCCGGTGACCTTTGGGACATGGTTTGACCCCCTTAGGAAAGTGCTATCATCATGAAACGTTCAGATCACTTACAACTCAATAGATTCTACCTTCCTGTAACATTTCAGCCTGATTGGACCTTGTTTTCACACAAATGGACCCAGAATGATGTGAAATTGTGCTTCGTGCAACATAATTCTGGGTGCCATTTACAAACCATAAGTGCTAATGACTCCATTACTTTTTGTGGTTGTAGGGGCTGTTGATTGGAGTACACTAAAACAAACCTGACCTCTCTAGGACATTCAGAAGCCAAGTTATAAGACCACAAAGGTGTAACTGGACTACTTCTTTAAAGTGACACCAGGCCCGGTGACCTTTGGGACATGGTTTGACCCCCTATGGGAATGTGAGATCATCATGAAACGTTCAGATCACTTACAACTCAATAGATTCTACCTTCTTGTAATGTTTCAGCCTGATTGGACCTTGTTTTCACACAAATGGACCCAGAATGATGTGAAATTGTGCTTCGTGCAACATAATTCTGGGTGCCATTTACAAACCATAAGGCTAATGACTCCATTCCTTTTGTGGTTGTAGGGGCTGTTGATTGGAGTACACTAAAACAATTCTGATCTCTCTAGGACATTCAGAAGCCAAGTTATAAGCCCACAAATGTGTAACTGGACTACTTCTTTAAATTGACACCAGATCCGGTGACCTTTGGGACATGGTTTGATCCCCTTAGGAAAGCGCTATCATCATGAAACGTTCAGATCACTTACAACTGAATAGATTCTACCTTCCTGTAACATTTCAGCCTGATTGGACCTTGTTTTCACACAAATGAACCCAGAATGATGTGAAATTGTGCTTCGTGCAACATAATTCTGGGTGCCATTTACAAACCATAAATGCTAATGACTCCATTCCTTTTTGTGGTTGTAGGGGCTGTTGATTGGAGAACATTAAAACAAACCTGATCTCTCTAGGACATTCAGAAGCCATGTTATAAGCCCACAAATGTGTAACTGGACTACTTCTTTAAATTGACACCAGATCCGGTGACCTTTGGGACATGGTTTGACCCCCTTAGGAAAGTGCTATCATCATGAAACGTTCAGATCACTTACAACTCAATAGATTCTACCTTCTTGTAACGTATCAGCCTGATTGGACCTTGTTTTCACACAAATGGACCCAGAATGATGTGAAATTGTGCTTCGTGCAACATAATTCTGGATGCCATTTACAAACCATAAGTGCTAATGACTCCATTCCTTTTTGTGGTTGTAGGGGCTGTTGATTGGAGTATACTAAAACAAACCTGATCTCTCTAGGACATTCAGAAGCCAAGTTATAAGCCCACAAATGTGTAACTGGACTACTTCTTTAAATTGACACCAGATCCGGTGACCTTTGGGACATGGTTTGACCCCCTTAGGAAAGCGCTATCATCATGAAACGTTCAGATCACTTACAACTCAATAGATTCTAGCTTCCAGTAACGTTTCAGCCTGATTGGACCTTGTTTTCACACAAATGAACCCACAATGATGTGAAATTGTGCTTCGTGCAAAATAATTCTGGGTGCCATTTACAAACCATAAGTGCTAATGACTCCATTCCTTTTTGTGGTTGTAGGGGCTGTTGATTGGAGTACATTAAAACAAACCTGATCTCTCTAGGACATTCAGAAGCCAAGTTATAAGCCCACAAATGTGTAACTGGACTACTTCTTTAAATTGACACCAGATCCGGTGACCTTTGGGACATGGTTTGACCCCCTTAGGAAAGTGCTATCATCACGAAACGTTCAGATCACTTACAACTCAATAGATTCTAACTTCCTGTAACGTTTCAGCCTGATTGGACCTTGTTTTCACACAAATGGACCCAGAATGATGTGAAATAGTGCTTCGTGCAACATAATTCTGGGTGCCATTTACAAACCATAAGTGCTAATGACTCCATTCCTTTTTGTGGTTGTAGGGGCTGTTGATTGGAGTACACTAAAACAAACCTAACCTCTCTAGGACATTCAGAAGCCAAGTTATAAGCCCACAAAGGTGTAACTGGACTACTTCTTTAAAGTGACACCAGGCCCGGTGACCTTTGGGACATAGTTTTACCCCCTATGGGAATGTGCGATCATCTTGAAACGTTCAGATCACTTACAACTCAATAGATTCTACCTTCTTCTAGCGTTTCAGCCTGATTGGACCTTGTTTTCACACAAATGGACCCAGAATGATGTGAAATTGTGCTTCGTGCAACATAATTCTGGGTGCCATTTACAAACCATAAGTGCTAATGACTCCATTCCTTTTTGTGGTTGTAGGGGCTGTTGATTGGAGTACACTAAAACAAACCTGATCTCTCTAGGACATTCAGAAGCCAAGTTATAAGCCCACAAATGTGTAACTGGACTACTTCTTTAAATTGACACCAGATCCGGTGATCTTTGGGACATGGTTTGACCCCCTTAGGAAAGTGCTATCATCATGAAACGTTCAGATCACTTACAACTCAGTAGATTCTACCTTCCTGTAACGTTTCAGCCTGATTGGACCTTGTTTTCACACAAATGAACCCAGAATGATGTGAAATTGTGCTTCGTGCAACATAATTCTGGGTGCCATTTAAAAACCATGAGTGCTAATGACTCCATTCCTTTTTGTGGTTGTAGGGGCTGTTGATTGGAGTACACTAAAACAACCCTGACCCCTCTAGGACATTCAGAAGCCAAGTTATAAGCCCACAAATGTGTAACTGGACTACTTCTTTAAAGTGACATCAGATCCGGTGACCTTTGGGACATGGTTTGACCCCCTTAGGAAAGTGTGATCATCATGAAACGTTCAGATCACTTACAACTCAATAGATTCTACCTTCCTGTATTGTTTCAGCCTGATTGGACCTTGTTTTCACACAAATGAACCCAGAATGATGTGAAATTGTGCTTTGTGCAACATAATTCTGGGTGCCATTTAAAAACCATAAGTGCTAATGTCTCCATTCCTTTTTGTGGTTGTAGGGGCTGTTGATTGGAGTACACTAAAGCAAACCTGATCGCTCTAAGACATTCAGAAGCCAAGGTATAAGCCCACAAATGTGTAACTGGACTACTTCTTTAAAGTGACACTTGGCCCGGTGACCTTTGGGACATGTTTTGACCCCCTATGGGAATGTGAGATCATCTTGAAACGTTCAGATCACTTGCAACTCAATAGATTCTACCTTCTTGTAGCGTTTCAGCCGGATTGGACCTTGTTTTCACACAAATTGACCCAGAATGATGTGAAATTGTGCTTCGTGCAATATAATTCTGGGTGACACTTACAAACCATAAGTGCTAATGACTCCATTCCTTTTTGTGGTTGTAGGGGCTGTTGATTGGAGTACATTAAAACAAACCTGATCTCTCTAGGACATTCAGAAGCCAAGTTATAAGCCCACAAATGTGTAACTGGACTACTTCTTTAAATTGACACCAGATCCGGTGACCTTTGGGACATGGTTTGATCCCCTTAGGAAAGCGCTATCATCATGAAACGTTCAGATCACTTACAACTAAATAGATTCTACCTTCCTGTAACGTTTCAGCCTGATTGGACCTTGTTTTCACACAAATGAACCCAGAATGATGTGAAATTGTGCTTCGTGCAACATAATTCTGGGTGCCATTTACAAACCATAAATGCTAATAACTCCATTCCTTTTTGTGGTTGTAGGGGCTGTTGATTGGAGAACATTAAAACAAACCTGATCTCTCTAGGACATTCAGAAGCCATGTTATAAGCCCACAAATGTGTAACTGGACTACTTCTTTAAATTGACACCAGATCCGGTGACCTTTGGGACATGGTTTGACCCCCTTAGGAAAGTGCTATCATCATGAAACGTTCAGATCACTTACAACTCAATAGATTCTACCTTCTTGTAACGTATCAGCCTGATTGGACCTTGTTTTCACACAAATGGACCCACAATGATGTGAAATTGTGCTTCGTGCAACATAATTCTGGGTGCCATTTACAAACCATAAGTGCTAATGACTCCATTCCTTTTTGTGGTTGTAGGGGCTGTTGATTGGAGTATATTAAAACAAACCTGATCTCTCTAGGACATTCAGAAGCCAAGTTATAAGCCCACAAATGTGTAACTGGACTACTTCTTTAAATTGACACCAGATCCGGTGACCTTTGGGACATGGTTTGACCCCCTTAGGAAAGCGCTATCATCATGAAACGTTCAGATCACTTACAACACAATAGATTCTAGCTTCCAGTAACGTTTCAGCCTGATTGGACCTTGTTTTCACACAAATGAACCCAGAATGATGTGAAATTGTGCTTCGTGCAAAATAATTCTGGGTGCCATTTACAAACCATAAGTGCTAATGACTCCATTCATTTTTGTGGTTGTAGGGGCTGTTGATTGGAGTACATTAAAACAAACCTGATCTCTCTAGGACATTCAGAAGCCAAGTTATAAGCCCACAAATGTGTAACTGGACTACTTCTTTAAATTGACACCAGATCCGGTGACCTTTGGGACATGGTTTGACCCCCTTAGGAAAGTGCTATCATCATGAAACGTTCAGATCACTTACAACTCAATAGATTCTACCTTCCTGTAACGTTTCAGCCTGATTTTCCTTGTTTTCACACAAATGGACCCAGAATGATGTGAAATTGTGCTTCGTGCAACATAATTCTGGGTGCCATTTACAAACCATAAGTGCTAATGACTCCATTCCTTTTTGTGGTTGTAGGGGCTGTTGATTGGAGTACACTAAAACAAACCTAACCTCTCTAGGACATTCAGAAGCCAAGTTATAATCCCACAAAGGTGTAACTGGACTACTTCTTTAAAGTGACACCAGGCCCGGTGACCTTTGGGACATGGTTTTACCCCCTATAGGAATGTGCGATCATCTTGAAACGTTCAGATCACTTACAACTCAATAGATTCTACCTTCTTGTAGCGTTTGAGCCTGATTGGACCTTGTTTTCACACAAATGGACCCAGAATGATGTGAAATTGTGCTTCGTGCAACATAATTCTGGATGCCATTTACAAACCATAAGTGCTAATGACTCCATTCCTTTTTGTGGTTGTAGGGGCTGTTGATTGGAGTATACTAAAACAAACCTGATCTCTCTAGGACATTCAGAAGCCAAGTTATAAGCCCACAAAGGTGTAACTGGACTACTTCTTTAAAGTGACACCAGGCCCGGTGACCTTTGGGACATAGTTTTACCCCCTATAGGAATGTGCGATCATCTTGAAACGTTCAGATCACTTACAACTCAATAGATTCTACCTTCTTCTAGCGTTTCAGCCTGATTGGACCTTGTTTTCACACAAATGGACCCAGAATGATGTGAAATTGTGCTTCGTGCAACATAATTCTGGGTGCCATTTACAAACCATAAGTGCTAATGACTCCATTCCTTTTTGTGGTTGTAGGGGCTGTTGATTGGAGTACACTAAAACAAACCTGATCTCTCTAGGACATTCAGAAGCCAAGTTATAAGCCCACAAATGTGTAACTGGACTACTTCTTTAAATTGACACCAGATCCGGTGATCTTTGGGACATGGTTTGACCCCCTTAGGAAAGTGCTATCATCATGAAACGTTCAGATCACTTACAACTCAGTAGATTCTACCTTCCTGTAACGTTTCAGCCTGATTGGACCTTGTTTTCACACAAATGAACCCAGAATGATGTGAAATTGTGCTTCGTGCAACATAATTCTGGGTGCCATTTAAAAACCATGAGTGCTAATGACTCCATTCCTTTTTGTGGTTGTAGGGGCTGTTGATTGGAGTACACTAAAACAACCCTGACCCCTCTAGGACATTCAGAAGCCAAGTTATAAGCCCACAAATGTGTAACTGGACTACTTCTTTAAAGTGACACCAGATCCGGTGACCTTTGGGACATGGTTTGACCCCCTTAGGAAAGTGTGATCATCATGAAACGTTCAGATCACTTACAACTCAATAGATTCTACCTTCCTGTATTGTTTCAGCCTGATTGGACCTTGTTTTCACACAAATGAACCCAGAATGATGTGAAATTGTGCTTTGTGCAACATAATTCTGGGTGCCATTTAAAAACCATAAGTGCTAATGTCTCCATTCCTTTTTGTGGTTGTAGGGGCTGTTGATTGGAGTACACTAAAGCAAACCTGATCGCTCTAAGACATTCAGAAGCCAAGGTATAAGCCCACAAATGTGTAACTGGACTACTTCTTTAAAGTGACACTTGGCCCGGTGACCTTTGGGACATGTTTTGACCCCCTATGGGAATGTGAGATCATCTTGAAACGTTCAGATCACTTGCAACTCAATAGATTCTACCTTCTTGTAGCGTTTCAGCCTGATTGGACCTTGTTTTCACACAAATGGACCCAGAATGATGTGAAATTGTGCTTCGTGCAACATAATTCTGGGTGCCATTTACAAACCATAAGTGCTAATGACTCCATTCCTTTTTCTGGTTGTAGGGGCTGTTGATTGGAGTACACTAAAACAAACCTGATCTCTCTAGGACATTCAGAAGCCAAGTTATAAGCCCACAAATGTGTAACTGGACTACTTCTTTAAATTGACACCAGATCCGGTGATCTTTGGGACATGGTTTGACCCCCTTAGGAAAGTGCTATCATCATGAAACGTTCAGATCACTTACAACTCAGTAGATTCTACCTTCCTGTAACGTTTCAGCCTGATTGGACCTTGTTTTCACACAAATGAACCCAGAATGATGTGAAATTGTGCTTCGTGCAACATAATTCTGGGTGCCATTTAAAAACCATAAGTGCTAATGACTCCATTCCTTTTTGTGGTTGTAGGGGCTGTTGATTGGAGTACACTAAAACAACCCTGACCTCTCTAGGACATTCAGAAGCCAAGTTATAAGCCCACAAATGTGTAACTGGACTACTTCTTTAAAGTGACACCAGATCCGGTGACCTTTGGGACATGGTTTGACCCCCTTAGGAAAGTGTGATCATCATGAAACGTTCAGATCACTTACAACTCAATAGATTCTACCTTCCTGTATTGTTTCAGCCTGATTGGACCTTGTTTTCACACAAATGAACCCAGAATGATGTGAAATTGTGCTTTGTGCAACATAATTCTGGGTGCCATTTAAAAACCATAAGTGCTAATGTCTCCATTCCTTTTTGTGGTTGTAGGGGCTGTTGATTGGAGTACAATAAAGCAAACCTGATCTCTCTAGGACATTCAGAAGCCAAGTTCTAAGCCCACAAATGTGTAACTGGACTACTTCTTTAAATTGACACCAGATCCGGTGACCTTTGGGACATGGTTTGATCCCCTTAGGAAAGCGCTATCATCATGAAACGTTCAGATCACTTACAACTAAATAGATTCTACCTTCCTGTAACGTTTCAGCCTGATTGCACCTTGTTTTCACACAAATGAACCAGAATGATGTGAAATTGTGCTTCGTGCAACATAATTCTGGGTGCCATTTACAAACCATAAATGCTAATAACTCCATTCCTTTTTGTGGTTGTAGGGGCTGTTGATTGGAGAACATTAAAACAAACCTGATCTCTCTAGGACATTCAGAAGCCATGTTATAAGCCCACAAATGTGTAACTGGACTACTTCTTTAAATTGACACCAGATCCGGTGACCTTTGGGACATGGTTTGACCCCCTTAGGAAAGTGCTATCATCATGAAACGTTCAGATCACTTACAACTCAATAGATTCTACCTTCTTGTAACGTATCAGCCTGATTGGACCTTGGTTTCACACAAATGGACCCACAATGATGTGAAATTGTGCTTCGTGCAACATAATTCTGGGTGCCATTTACAAACCATAAGTGCTAATGACTCCATTCCTTTTTGTGGTTGTAGGGGCTGTTGATTGGAGTATATTAAAACAAACCTGATCTCTCTAGGACATTCAGAAGCCAAGTTATAAGCCCACAAATGTGTAACTGGACTACTTCTTTAAATTGACACCAGATCCGGTGACCTTTGGGACATGGTTTGACCCCCTTAGGAAAGCGCTATCATCATGAAACGTTCAGATCACTTACAACACAATAGATTCTAGCTTCCAGTAACGTTTCAGCCTGATTGGACCTTGTTTTCACACAAATGAACCCAGAATGATGTGAAATTGTGCTTCGTGCAAAATAATTCTGGGTGCCATTTACAAACCATAAGTGCTAATGACTCCATTCCTTTTTGTGGTTGTAGGGGCTGTTGATTGGAGTACATTAAAACAAACCTGATCTCTCTAGGACATTCAGAAGCCAAGTTATAAGCCCACAAATGTGTAACTGGACTACTTCTTTAAATTGACACCAGATCCGGTGACCTTTGGGACATGGTTTGACCCCCTTAGGAAAGTGCTATCATCATGAAACATTCAGATCACTTACAACTCAATAGATTCTACCTTCCTGTAACGTTTCAGCCTGATTTTCCTTGTTTTCACACAAATGGACCCAGAATGATGTGAAATTGTGCTTCGTGCAACATAATTCTGGGTGCCATTTACAAACCATAAGTGCTAATGACTCCATTCCTTTTTGTGGTTGTAGGGGCTGTTGATTGGAGTACACTAAAACAAACCTAACCTCTCTAGGACATTCAGAAGCCAAGTTATAATCCCACAAAGGTGTAACTGGACTACTTCTTTAAAGTTACACCAGGCCCGGTGACCTTTGGGACATGGTTTTACCCCCTATAGGAATGTGCGATCATCTTGAAACGTTCAGATCACTTACAACTCAATAGATTCTACCTTCTTGTAGCGTTTGAGCCTGATTGGACCTTGTTTTCACACAAATGAACCCAGAATGATGTGAAATTGTGCTTCGTGCAACATAATTCTGGGTGCCATTTAAAAACCATAAGTGCTAATGACTCCATTCCTTTTTGTGGTTGGAGGGGCTGTTGATTGGAGTACACTAAAACAACCCTGACCTCTCTAGGACATTCAGAAGCCAAGTTATAAGCCCACAAATGTGTAACTGGACTACTTCTTTAAATTGACACCAGATCCGGTGACCTTTGGGACATGGTTTGACCCCCTTAGGAAAGTGCGATCATCATGAAACGTTCAGATCACTTACAACTCAATAGATTCTACCTTCCTGTATTGTTTCAGCCTGATTGGACCTTGTTTTCACACAAATGAACCCAGAATGATGTGAAATTGTGCTTCGTGCAACATAATTCTGGGTGCCATTTAAAAACCATAAGTGCTAATGTCTCCATTCCTTTTTGTGGTTGTAGGGGCTGTTGATTGGAGTACACTAAAGCAAACCTGATCGCTCTAGGACATTCAGAAGCCAAGTTATAAGCCCACAAATGTGTAACTGGACTACTTCTTTAAATTGACACCAGATCCGGTGACCTTTGGGACATGGTTTGACCCCCTTAGGAAAGTGCTATCATCATGAAACGTTCAGATCACTTACAACTCAATAGATTCTACCTTCCTGTATTGTTTCAGCCTGATTTTCCTTGTTTTCACACAAATGGACCCAGAATGATGTGAAATTGTGCTTCGTGCAACATAATTCTGGGTGCCATTTACAAACCATAAGTGCTAATGACTCCATTCCTTTTTGTGGTTGTAGGGGCTGTTGATTGGAGTACACTAAAACAAACCTAACCTCTCTAGGACATTCAGAAGCCAAGTTATAATCCCACAAAGGTGTAACTGGACTACTTCTTTAAAGTGACACCAGGCCCGGTGACCTTTGGGACATGGTTTTACCCCCTATAGGAATGTGCGATCATCTTGAAACGTTCAGATCACTTACAACTCAATAGATTCTACCTTATTGTAGCGTTTGAGCCTGATTGGACCTTGTTTTCACACAAATGAACCCAGAATGATGTGAAATTGTGCTTCGTGCAACATAATTCTGGGTGCCATTTAAAAACCATAAGTGCTAATGACTCCATTCCTTTTTGTGGTTGTAGGGGCTGTTGATTGGAGTACACTAAAACAACCCTGACCTCTCTAGGACATTCAGAAGCCAAGTTATAAGCCCACAAATGTGTAACTGGACTACTTCTTTAAATTGACACCAGATCCGGTGACCTTTGGGACATGGTTTGACCCCCTTAGGAAAGTGCGATCATCATGAAACGTTCAGATCACTTACAACTCAATAGATTCTACCTTCCTGTATTGTTTCAGCCTGATTGGACCTTGTTTTCACACAAATGAACCCAGAATGATGTGAAATTGTGCTTCGTGCAACATAATTCTGGGTGCCATTTAAAAACCATAAGTGCTAATGTCTCCATTCCTTTTTGTGGTTGTAGGGGCTGTTGATTGGAGTACACTAAAGCAAACCTGATCGCTCTAGGACATTCAGAAACCAAGTTATAAGCCCACAAATGTGTAACTGGACTACTTCTTTAAATTGACACCAGATCCGGTGACCTTTGGGACATGGTTTGACCCCCTTAGGAAAGTGCTATCATCATGAAACGTTCAGATCACTTACAACTCAATAGATTCTACCTTCCTGTAACATTTCAGCCTGATTGGACCTTGTTTTCACACAAATGGACCCAGAATGATGTGAAATTGTGCTTCGTGCAACATAATTCTGGGTGCCATTTACAAACCATAAGTGCTAATGACTCCATTACTTTTTGTGGTTGTAGGGGCTGTTGATTGGAGTACACTAAAACAAACCTGACCTCTCTAGGACATTCAGAAGCCAAGTTATAAGACCACAAAGGTGTAACTGGACTACTTCTTTAAAGTGACACCAGGCCCGGTGACCTTTGGGACATGGTTTGACCCCCTATGGGAATGTGAGATCATCATGAAACGTTCAGATCACTTACAACTCAATAGATTCTACCTTCTTGTAATGTTTCAGCCTGATTGGACCTTGTTTTCACACAAATGGACCCAGAATTATGTGAAATTGTGCTTCGTGCAACATAATTCTGGGTGCCATTTACAAACCATGAGGCTAATGACTCCATTCCTTTTGTGGTTGTAGGGGCTGTTGATTGGAGTACACTAAAACAAACCTGTTCTCTATAGGACATTCAGAAGCCAAGTTATAAGCCCACAAATGTGTAACTGGACTACTTCTTTAAATTGACACCAGATCCGGTGACCTTTGGGACATGGTTTGATCCCCTTAGGAAAGCGCTATCATCATGAAACGTTCAGATCACTTACAACTAAATAGATTCTACCTTCCTGTAACGTTTCAGCCTGATTGGACCTTGTTTTCACACAAATGAACCCAGAATGATGTGAAATTGTGCTTCGTGCAACATAATTCTGGGTGCCATTTACAAACCATAAGTGCTAATGACTCCATTCCTTTTTGTGGTTGTAGGGGCTGTTGATTGGAGTACACTAAAACAAACCTAACCTCTCTAGGACATTCAGAAGCCAAGTTATAATCCCACAAAGGTGTAACTGGACTACTTCTTTAAAGTGACACCAGGCCCGGTGACCTTTGGGACATGGTTTTACCCCCTATAGGAATGTGCGATCATCTTGAAACGTTCAGATCACTTACAACTCAATAGATTCTACCTTCTTGTAGCGTTTGAGCCTGATTGGACCTTGTTTTCACACAAATGAACCCAGAATGATGTGAAATTGTGCTTCGTGCAACATAATTCTGGGTGCCATTTAAAAACCATAAGTGCTAATGACTCCATTCCTTTTTGTGGTTGTAGGGGCTGTTGATTGGAGTACACTAAAACAACCCTGACCTCTCTAGGACATTCAGAAGCCAAGTTATAAGCCCACAAATGTGTAACTGGACTACTTCTTTAAATTGACACCAGATCCGGTGACCTTTGGGACATGGTTTGACCCCCTTAGGAAAGTGCGATCATCATGAAACGTTCAGATCACTTACAACTCAATAGATTCTACCTTCCTGTATTGTTTCAGCCTGATTGGAACTTGTTTTCACACAAATGAACCCAGAATGATGTGAAATTGTGCTTCGTGCAACATAATTCTGGGTGCCATTTAAAAACCATAAGTGCTAATGTCTCCATTCCTTTTTGTGGTTGTAGGGGCTGTTGATTGGAGTACACTAAAGCAAACCTGATCGCTCTAGGACATTCAGAAGCCAAGTTATAAGCCCACAAATGTGTAACTGGACTACTTCTTTAAATTGACACCAGATCCGGTGACCTTTGGGACATGGTTTGACCCCCTTAGGAAAGTGCTATCATCATGAAACGTTCAGATCACTTACAACTCAATAGATTCTACCTTCCTGTAACATTTCAGCCTGATTGGACCTTGTTTTCACACAAATGGACCCAGAATGATGTGAAATTGTGCTTCGTGCAACATAATTCTGGGTGCCATTTACAAACCATAAGTGGTAATGACTCCATTACTTTTTGTGGTTGTAGGGGCTGTTGATTGGAGTACACTAAAACAAACCTGACCTCTCTAGGACATTCAGAAGCCAAGTTATAAGACCACAAAGGTGTAACTGGACTACTTCTTTAAAGTGACACCAGGCCCGGTGACCTTTGGGACATGGTTTGACCCCCTATGGGAATGTGAGATCATCATGAAACGTTCAGATCACTTACAACTCAATAGATTCTACCTGCTTGTAATGTTTCAGCCTGATTGGACCTTGTTTTCACACAAATGGACCCAGAATGATGTGAAATTGTGCTTCGTGCAACATAATTCTGGGTGCCATTTACAAACCATAAGGCTAATGACTCCATTCCTTTTGTGGTTGTAGGGGCTGTTGATTGGAGTACACTAAAACAAACCTGATCTCTCTAGGACATTCAGAAGCCAAGTTATAAGCCCACAAATGTGTAACTGGACTACTTCTTTAAATTGACACCAGATCCGGTGACCTTTGGGACATGGTTTGATCCCCTTAGGAAAGCGCTATCATCATGAAACGTTCAGATCACTTACAACTAAATAGATTCTACCTTCCTGTAACGTTTCAGCCTGATTGGACCTTGTTTTCACACAAATGAACCCAGAATGATGTGAAATTGTGCTTCGTGCAACATAATTCTGGGTGCCATTTACAAACCATAAATGCTAATGACTCCATTCCTTTTTGTGGTTGTAGGGGCTGTTGATTGGAGAACATTAAAACAAACCTGATCTCTCTAGGACATTCAGAAGCCATGTTATAGGCCCACAAATGTGTAACTGGACTACTTCTTTAAATTGACACCAGATCCGGTGACCTTTGGGACATGGTTTGACCCCCTTAGGAAAGTGCTATCATCATGAAACGTTCAGATCACTTACAACTCAATAGATTCTACCTTCTTGTAACGTATCAGCCTGATTGGACCTTGTTTTCACACAAATGGACCCAGAATGATGTGAAATTGTGCTTCGTGCAACATAATTCTGGATGCCATTTACAAACCATAAGTGCTAATGACTCCATTCCTTTTTGTGGTTGTAGGGGCTGTTGATTGGAGTATACTAAAACAAACCTGATCTCTCTAGGACATTCAGAAGCCAAGTTATAAGCCCACAAATGTGTAACTGGACTACTTCTTTAAATTGACACCAGATCCGGTGACCTTTGGGACATGGTTTGACCCCCTTAGGAAAGCGCTATCATCATGAAACGTACAGATCACTTACAACTCAATAGATTCTAGCTTCCAGTAACGTTTCAGCCTGATTGGACCTTGTTTTCACACAAATGAACCCACAATGATGTGAAATTGTGCTTCGTGCAAAATAATTCTGGGTGCCATTTACAAACCATAAGTGCTAATGACTCCATTCCTTTTTGTGGTTGTAGGGGCTGTTGATTGGAGTACATTAAAACAAACCTGATCTCTCTAGGACATTCAGAAGCCAAGTTATAAGCCCACAAATGTGTAACTGGACTACTTCTTTAAATTGACACCAGATCCGGTGACCTTTGGGACATGGTTTGACCCCTTTAGGAAAGTGCTATCATCACGAAACGTTCAGATCACTTACAACTCAATAGATTCTAACTTCCTGTAACGTTTCAGCCTGATTGGACCTTGTTTTCACACAAATGGACCCAGAATGATGTGAAATAGTGCTTCGTGCAACATAATTCTGGGTGCCATTTACAAACCATAAGTGCTAATGACTCCATTCCTTTTTGTGGTTGTAGGGGCTGTTGATTGGAGTACACTAAAACAAACCTAACCTCTCTAGGACATTCAGAAGCCAAGTTATAAGCCCACAAAGGTGTAACTGGACTACTTCTTTAAAGTGACACCAGGCCCGGTGACCTTTGGGACATAGTTTTACCCCCTATAGGAATGTGCGATCATCTTGAAACGTTCAGATCACTTACAACTCAATAGATTCTACCTTCTTGTAGCGTTTCAGCCTGATTGGACCTTGTTTTCACACAAATGGACCCAGAATGATGTGAAATTGTGCTTCGTGCAACATATTTCTGGGTGCCATTTACAAACCATAAGTGCTAATGACTCCATTCCTTTTTGTGGTTGTAGGGGCTGTTGATTGGAGTACACTAAAACAAACCTGATCTCTCTAGGACATTCAGAAGCCAAATTATAAGCCCACAAATGTGTAACTGGACTACTTCTTTAAATTGACACCAGATCCGGTGACCTTTGGGACATGGTTTGACCCCCTTAGGAAAGCGCTATCATCATGAAACGTACAGATCACTTACAACTCAATAGATTCTAGCTTCCAGTAACGTTTCAGCCTGATTGGACCTTGTTTTCACACAAATGAACCCACAATGATGTGAAATTGTGCTTCGTGCAAAATAATTCTGGGTGCCATTTATAAACCATAAGTGCTAATGACTCCATTCCTTTTTGTGGTTGTAGGGGCTGTTGATTGGAGTACATTAAAACAAACCTGATCTCTCTAGGACATTCAGAAGCCAAGTTATAAGCCCACAAATGTGTAACTGGACTACTTCTTTAAATTGACACCAGATCCGGTGACCTTTGGGACATGGTTTGACCCCTTTAGGAAAGTGCTATCATCACGAAACGTTCAGATCACTTACAACTCAATAGATTCTAACTTCCTGTAACGTTTCAGCCTGATTGGACCTTGTTTTCACACAAATGGACCCAGAATGATGTGAAATAGTGCTTCGTGCAACATAATTCTGGGTGCCATTTACAAACCATAAGTGCTAATGACTCCATTCCTTTTTGTGGTTGTAGGGGCTGTTGATTGGAGTACACTAAAACAAACCTAACCTCTCTAGGACATTCAGAAGCCAAGTTATAAGCCCACAAAGGTGTAACTGGACTACTTCTTTAAAGTGACACCAGGCCCGGTGACCTTTGGGACATAGTTTTACCCCCTATAGGAATGTGCGATCATCTTGAAACGTTCAGATCACTTACAACTCAATAGATTCTACCTTCTTGTAGCGTTTCAGCCTGATTGGACCTTGTTTTCACACAAATGGACCCAGAATGATGTGAAATTGTGCTTCGTGCAACATATTTCTGGGTGCCATTTACAAACCATAAGTGCTAATGACTCCATTCCTTTTTGTGGTTGTAGGGGCTGTTGATTGGAGTACACTAAAACAAACCTGATCTCTCTAGGACATTCAGAAGCCAAGTTATAAGCCCACAAATGTGTAACTGGACTACTTCTTTAAATTGACACCAGATCCGGTGATCTTTGGGACATGGTTTGACCCCCTTAGGAAAGTGCTATCATCATGAAACGTTCAGATCACTTACAACTCAGTAGATTCTACCTTCCTGTAACGTTTCAGCCTGATTGGACCTTGTTTTCACACAAATGAACCCAGAATGATGTGAAATTGTGCTTCGTGCAACATAATTCTGGGTGCCATTTAAAAACCATAAGTGCTAATGACTCCATTCCTTTTTGTGGTTGTAGGGGCTGTTGATTGGAGTACACTAAAACAACCCTGACCTCTCTAGGACATTCAGAAGCCAAGTTATAAGCCCACAAATGTGTAACTGGACTACTTCTTTAAAGTGACACCAGATCCGGTGACCTTTGGGACATGGTTTGACCCCCTTAGGAAAGTGTGATCATCATGAAACGTTCAGATCACTTACAACTCAATAGATTCTACCTTCCTGTATTGTTTCAGCCTGATTGGACCTTGTTTTCACACAAATGGACCCAGAATGATGTGAAATTGTGCTTCGTGCAACATAATTCTGGATGCCATTTACAAACCATAAGTGCTAATGACTCCATTCCTTTTTGTGGTTGTAGGGGCTGTTGATTGGAGTATACTAAAACAAACCTGATCTCTCTAGGACATTCAGAAGCCAAGTTATAAGCCCACAAATGTGTAACTGGACTACTTCTTTAAATTGACACCAGATCCGGTGACCTTTGGGACATGGTTTGACCCCCTTAGGAAAGCGCTATCATCATGAAACGTTCAGATCACTTACAACTCAATATATTCTAGCTTCCAGTAACGTTTCAGCCTGATTGGACCTTGTTTTCACACAAATGAACCCACAATGATGTGAAATTGTGCTTCGTGCAAAATAATTCTGGGTGCCATTTACAAACCATAAGTGCTAATGACTCCATTCCTTTTTGTGGTTGTAGGGGCTGTTGATTGGAGTACATTAAAACAAACCTGATCTCTCTAGGACATTCAGAAGCCAAGTTATAAGCCCACAAATGTGTAACTGGACTACTTCTTTAAATTGACACCAGATCCGGTGACCTTTGGGACATGGTTTGACCCCTTTAGGAAAGTGCTATCATCACGAAACGTTCAGATCACTTACAACTCAATAGATTCTAACTTCCTGTAACGTTTCAGCCTGATTGGACCTTGTTTTCACACAAATGGACCCAGAATGATGTGAAATAGTGCTTCGTGCAACATAATTCTGGGTGCCATTTACAAACCATAAGTGCTAATGACTCCATTCCTTTTTGTGGTTGTAGGGGCTGTTGATTGGAGTACACTAAAACAAACCTAACCTCTCTAGGACATTAAGAAGCCAAGTTATAAGCCCACAAAGGTGTAACTGGACTACTTCTTTAAAGTGACACCAGGCCCGGTGACCTTTGGGACATAGTTTTACCCCCTATAGGAATGTGCGATCATCTTGAAACGTTCAGATCACTTACAACTCAATAGATTCTACCTTCTTGTAGCGTTTCAGCCTGATTGGACCTTGTTTTCACACAAATGGACCCAGAATGATGTGAAATTGTGCTTCGTGCAACATAATTCTGGGTGCCATTTACAAACCATAAGTGCTAATGACTCCATTCCTTTTTGTGGTTGTAGGGGCTGTTGATTGGAGTACACTAAAACAAACCTGATCTCTCTAGGACATTCAGAAGCCAAGTTATAAGCCCACAAATGTGTAACTGGACTACTTCTTTAAATTGACACCAGATCCGGTGATCTTTGGGACATGGTTTGACCCCCTTAGGAAAGTGCTATCATCATGAAATGTTCAGATCACTTACAACTCAGTAGATTCTACCTTCCTGTAACGTTTCAGCCTGATTGGACCTTGTTTTCACACAAATGAACCCAGAATGATGTGAAATTGTGCTTCGTGCAACATAATTCTGGGTGCCATTTAAAAACCATAAGTGCTAATGACTCCATTCCTTTTTGTGGTTGTAGGGGCTGTTGATTGGAGTACACTAAAACAACCCTGACCTCTCTAGGACATTCAGAAGCCAAGTTATAAGCCCACAAATGTGTAACTGGACTACTTCTTTAAAGTGACACCAGATCCGGTGACCTTTGGGACATGGTTTGACCCCCTTAGGAAAGTGTGATCATCATGAAACGTTCAGATCACTTACAACTCAATAGATTCTACCTTCCTGTATTGTTTCAGCCTGATTGGACCTTGTTTTCACACAAATGAACCCAGAATGATGTGAAATTGTGCTTCGTGCCACATAATTCTGGTTGCCATTTAAAAACCATAAGTGCTAATGTCTCCATTCCTTTTTGTGGTTGTAGGGGCTGTTGATTGGAGTACACTAAAACAAACCTGACCTCTCTAGGACATTCAGAAGCCAAGTTATAAGACCACAAAGGTGTAACTGGACTACTTCTTTAAAGTGACACCAGGCCCGGTGACCTTTGGGACATGGTTTGACCCCCTATGGGAATGTGAGATCATCATGAAACGTTCAGATCACTTACAACTCAATAGATTCTACCTGCTTGTAATGTTTCAGCCTGATTGGACCTTGTTTTCACACAAATGGACCCAGAATGATGTGAAATTGTGCTTCGTGCAACATAATTCTGGGTGCCATTTACAAACCATAAGGCTAATGACTCCATTCCTTTTGTGGTTGTAGGGGCTGTTGATTGGAGTACACTAAAACAAACCTGATCTCTCTAGGACATTCAGAAGCCAAGTTATAAGCCCACAAATGTGTAACTGGACTACTTCTTTAAATTGACACCAGATCCGGTGACCTTTGGGACATGGTTTGATCCCCTTAGGAAAGCGCTATCATCATGAAACGTTCAGATCACTTACAACTAAATAGATTCTACCTTCCTGTAACGTTTCAGCCTGATTGGACCTTGTTTTCACACAAATGAACCCAGAATGATGTGAAATTGTGCTTCGTGCAACATAATTCTGGGTGCCATTTACAAACCATAAATGCTAATGACTCCATTCCTTTTTGTGGTTGTAGGGGCTGTTGATTGGAGAACATTAAAACAAACCTGATCTCTCTAGGACATTCAGAAGCCATGTTATAGGCCCACAAATGTGTAACTGGACTACTTCTTTAAATTGACACCAGATCCGGTGACCTTTGGGACATGGTTTGACCCCCTTAGGAAAGTGCTATCATCATGAAACGTTCAGATCACTTACAACTCAATAGATTCTACCTTCTTGTAACGTATCAGCCTGATTGGACCTTGTTTTCACACAAATGGACCCAGAATGATGTGAAATTGTGCTTCGTGCAACATAATTCTGGATGCCATTTACAAACCATAAGTGCTAATGACTCCATTCCTTTTTGTGGTTGTAGGGGCTGTTGATTGGAGTATACTAAAACAAACCTGATCTCTCTAGGACATTCAGAAGCCAAGTTATAAGCCCACAAATGTGTAACTGGACTACTTCTTTAAATCTACACCAGATCCGGTGACCTTTGGGACATGGTTTTACCCCCTTAGGAAAGCGCTATCATCATGAAACGTTCAGATCAATTACAACTCAATAGATTCTAGCTTCCAGTAACGTTTCAGCCTGATTGGACCTTGTTTTCACACAAATGAACCCACAATGATGTGAAATTGTGCTTCGTGCAAAATAATTCTGGGTGCCATTTACAAACCATAAGTGCTAATGACTCCATTCCTTTTTGTGGTTGTAGGGGCTGTTGATTGGAGTACATTAAAACAAACCTGATCTCTCTAGGACATTCAGAAGCCAAGTTATAAGCCCACAAATGTGTAACTGGACTACTTCTTTAAATTGACACCAGATCCGGTGACCTTTGGGACATGGTTTGACCCCTTTAGGAAAGTGCTATCATCACGAAACGTTCAGATCACTTACAACTCAATAGATTCTAACTTCCTGTAACGTTTCAGCCTGATTGGACCTTGTTTTCACACAAATGGACCCAGAATGATGTGAAATAGTGCTTCGTGCAACATAATTCTGGGTGCCATTTACAAACCATAAGTGCTAATGACTCCATTCCTTTTTGTGGTTGTAGGGGCTGTTGATTGGAGTACACTAAAACAAACCTAACCTCTCTAGGACATTCAGAAGCCAAGTTATAAGCCCACAAAGGTGTAACTGGACTACTTCTTTAAAGTGACACCAGGCCCGGTGACCTTTGGGACATAGTTTTACCCCCTATAGGAATGTGCGATCATCTTGAAACGTTCAGATCACTTACAACTCAATAGATTCTACCTTCTTGTAGCGTTTCAGCCTGATTGGACCTTGTTTTCACACAAATGGACCCAGAATGATGTGAAATTGTGCTTCGTGCAACATAATTCTGGGTGCCATTTACAAACCATAAGTGCTAATGACTCCATTCCTTTTTGTGGTTGTAGGGGCTGTTGATTGGAGTACACTAAAACAAACCTGATCTCTCTAGGACATTCAGAAGCCAAGTTATAAGCCCACAAATGTGTAACTGGACTACTTCTTTAAATTGACACCAGATCCGGTGATCTTTGGGACATGGTTTGACCCCCTTAGGAAAGTGCTATCATCATGAAACGTTCAGATCACTTACAACTCAGTAGATTCTACCTTCCTGTAACGTTTCAGCCTGATTGGACCTTGTTTTCACACAAATGAACCCAGAATGATGTGAAATTGTGCTTCGTGCAACATAATTCTGGGTGCCATTTAAAAACCATAAGTGCTAATGACTCCATTCCTTTTTGTGGTTGTAGGGGCTGTTGATTGGAGTACACTAAAACAACCCTGACCTCTCTAGGACATTCAGAAGCCAAGTTATAAGCCCACAAATGTGTAACTGGACTACTTCTTTAAAGTGACACCAGATCCGGTGACCTTTGGGACATGGTTTGACCCCCTTAGGAAAGTGTGATCATCATGAAACGTTCAGATCACTTACAACTCAATAGATTCTACCTTCCTGTATTGTTTCAGCCTGATTGGACCTTGTTTTCACACAAATGGACCCAGAATGATGTGAAATTGTGCTTCGTGCAACATAATTCTGGATGCCATTTACAAACCATAAGTGCTAATGACTCCATTCCTTTTTGTGGTTGTAGGGGCTGTTGATTGGAGTATACTAAAACAAACCTGATCTCTCTAGGACATTCAGAAGCCAAGTTATAAGCCCACAAATGTGTAACTGGACTACTTCTTTAAATTGACACCAGATCCGGTGACCTTTGGGACATGGTTTGACCCCCTTAGGAAAGCGCTATCATCATGAAACGTTCAGATCACTTACAACTCAATAGATTCTAGCTTCCAGTAACGTTTCAGCCTGATTGGACCTTGTTTTCACACAAATGAACCCACAATGATGTGAAATTGTGCTTCGTGCAAAATAATTCTGGGTGCCATTTACAAACCATAAGTGCTAATGACTCCATTCCTTTTTGTGGTTGTAGGGGCTGTTGATTGGAGTACATTAAAACAAACCTGATCTCTCTAGGACATTCAGAAGCCAAGTTATAAGCCCACAAATGTGTAACTGGACTACTTCTTTAAATTGACACCAGATCCGGTGACCTTTGGGACATGGTTTGACCCCTTTAGGAAAGTGCTATCATCACGAAACGTTCAGATCACTTACAACTCAATAGATTCTAACTTCCTGTAACGTTTCAGCCTGATTGGACCTTGTTTTCACACAAATGGACCCAGAATGATGTGAAATAGTGCTTCGTGCAACATAATTCTGGGTGCCATTTACAAACCATAAGTGCTAATGACTCCATTCCTTTTTGTGGTTGTAGGGGCTGTTGATTGGAGTACACTAAAACAAACCTAACCTCTCTAGGACATTCAGAAGCCAAGTTATAAGCCCACAAAGGTGTAACTGGACTACTTCTTTAAAGTGACACCAGGCCCGGTGACCTTTGGGACATAGTTTTACCCCCTATAGGAATGTGCGATCATCTTGAAACGTTCAGATCACTTACAACTCAATAGATTCTACCTTCTTGTAGCGTTTCAGCCTGATTGGACCTTGTTTTCACACAAATGGACCCAGAATGATGTGAAATTGTCCTTCGTGCAACATAATTCTGGGTGCCATTTACAAACCATAAGTGCTAATGACTCCATTCCTTTTTGTGGTTGTAGGGGCTGTTGATTGGAGTACACTAAAACAAACCTGATCTCTCTAGGACATTCAGAAGCCAAGTTATAAGCCCACAAATGTGTAACTGGACTACTTCTTTAAATTGACACCAGATCCGGTGATCTTTGGGACATGGTTTGACCCCCTTAGGAAAGTGCTATCATCATGAAACGTTCAGATCACTTACAACTCAGTAGATTCTACCTTCCTGTAACGTTTCAGCCTGATTGGACCTTGTTTTCACACAAATGAACCCAGAATGATGTGAAATTGTGCTTCGTGCAACATAATTCTGGGTGCCATTTAAAAACCATAAGTGCTAATGACTCCATTCCTTTTTGTGGTTGTAGGGGCTGTTGATTGGAGTACACTAAAACAACCCTGACCTCTCTAGGACATTCAGAAGCCAAGTTATAAGCCCACAAATGTGTAACTGGACTACTTCTTTAAAGTGACACCAGATCCGGTGACCTTTGGGACATGGTTTGACCCCCTTAGGAAAGTGTGATCATCATGAAACGTTCAGATCACTTACAACTCAATAGATTCTACCTTCCTGTATTGTTTCAGCCTGATTGGACCTTGTTTTCACACAAATGAACCCAGAATGATGTGAAATTGTGCTTCGTGCCACATAATTCTGGTTGCCATTTAAAAACCATAAGTGCTAATGTCTCCATTCCTTTTTGTGGTTGTAGGGGCTGTTGATTGGAGTACACTAAAGCAAACCTGATCGCTCTAAGACATTCAGAAGCCAAGTTATAAGCCCACAAATGTGTAACTGGACTACTTCTTTAAAGTGACACCAGATCCGGTGACCATTGGGACATGGTTTGACCCCCTTAGGAAAGTGCGATCATCATGAAACGTTCAGATCACTTACAACTCAATAGATTCTACCTTCCTGTATTGTTTCAGCCGGATTGGACCTTGTTTTCACACAAATTGACCCAGAATGATGTGAAATTGTGCTTCGTGCAACATAATTCTGGGTGCCATTTAAAAACCATAAGTGCTAATGTCTCCATTCCTTTTTGTGGTTGTAGGGGCTGTTGATTGGAGTACACTAAAGCAAACCTGATCGCTCTAAGACATTAAGAAGCCAAGTTATAAGCCCACAAATGTGTAACTGGACTACTTCTTTAAAGTGACACTTGGCCCGGTGACCTTTGGGACATGGTTTGACCCCCTATGGGAATGTGAGATCATCTTGAAACGTTCAGATCACTTACAACTCAATAGATTCTACCTTCTTGTAGCGTTTCAGCCGGATTGGACCTTGTTTTCACACAAATGAACCCAGAATGATGTGAAATTGTGCTTCGTGCAACATAATTCTGGGTGCCATTTAAAAACCATAAGTGCTAATTACTCCATTCCTTTTTGTAGTTGTAGGGACTGTTGATTGGAGTACACTAAAATAAACCTGATCTCTCTAGGACATTCAGAAGCCAAGTTATAAGCCCACAAATGTGTAACTGGACTACTTCTTTAAATTGACACCAGATCCGGTGACCTTTGGGACATGGTTTGACCCCCTTAGGAAAGTGCTATCATCATGAAACGTTCAGATCACTTACAACTCAATAGATTCTACCTTCCTGTAACGTTTCAGCCTGATTGGACCTTGTTTTCACACAAATGGACCCAGAATGATGTGAAATTGTGCTTCGTGCAACATAATTCTGGGTGCCATTTACAAACCATAAGTGCTAATGACTCCATTCCTTTTTGTGGTTGTAGGGGCTGTTGATTGGAGTACACTAAAACAAACCTAACCTCTCTAGGACATTCAGAAGCCAAGTTATAAGCCCACAAAGGTGTAACTGGACTACTTCTTTAAATTGACACCAGATCCGGTGACCTTTGGGACATGGTTTGACCCCCTTAGGAAAGTGCTATCATCACGAAACGTTCAGATCACTTACAACTCAATAGATTCTAACTTCCTGTAACGTTTCAGCCTGATTGGACCTTGTTTTCACACAAATGGACCCAGAATGATGTGAAATAGTGCTTCGTGCAACATAATTCTGGGTGCCATTTACAAACCATAAGTGCTAATGACTCCATTCCTTTTTGTGGTTGTAGGGGCTGTTGATTGGAGTACACTAAAACAAACCTGATCTCTCTAGGACATTCAGAAGCCAAGTTATAAGCCCACAAATGTGTAACTGGACTACTTCTTTAAATTGACACCAGATCCGGTGATCTTTGGGACATGGTTTGACCCCCTTAGGAAAGTGCTATCATCATGAAACGTTCAGATCACTTACAACTCAGTAGATTCTACCTTCCTGTAACGTTTCAGCCTGATTGGACCTTGTTTTCACACAAATGAACCCAGAATGATGTGAAATTGTGCTTCGTGCAACATAATTCTGGGTGCCATTTAAAAACCATAAGTGCTAATGACTCCATTCCTTTTTGTGGTTGTAGGGGCTGTTGATTGGAGTACACTAAAACAACCCTGACCTCTCTAGGACATTCAGAAGCCAAGTTATAAGCCCACAAATGTGTAACTGGACTACTTCTTTAAAGTGACACCAGATCCGGTGACCTTTGGGACATGGTTTGACCCCCTTAGGAAAGTGTGATCATCATGAAACGTTCAGATCACTTACAACTCAATAGATTCTACCTTCCTGTATTGTTTCAGCCTGATTGGACCTTGTTTTCACACAAATGAACCCAGAATGATGTGAAATTGTGCTTCGTGCCACATAATTCTGGTTGCCATTTAAAAACCATAAGTGCTAATGTCTCCATTCCTTTTTGTGGTTGTAGGGGCTGTTGATTGGAGTACACTAAAGCAAACCTGATCGCTCTAAGACATTCAGAAGCCAAGTTATAAGCCCACAAATGTGTAACTGGACTACTTCTTTAAAGTGACACCAGATCCGGTGACCATTGGGACATGGTTTGACCCCCTTAGGAAAGTGCGATCATCATGAAACGTTCAGATCACTTACAACTCAATAGATTCTACCTTCCTGTATTGTTTCAGCCGGATTGGACCTTGTTTTCACACAAATTGACCCAGAATGATGTGAAATTGTGCTTCGTGCAACATAATTCTGGGTGCCATTTAAAAACCATAAGTGCTAATGTCTCCATTCCTTTTTGTGGTTGTAGGGGCTGTTGATTGGAGTACACTAAAGCAAACCTGATCGCTCTAAGACATTCAGAAGCCAAGTTATAAGCCCACAAATGTGTAACTGGACTACTTCTTTAAATTGACACTTGGCCCGGTGACCTTTGAGACATGGTTTGACCCCCTTAGGAAAGTGCTATCATCACGAAACGTTCAGATCACTTACAACTCAATAGATTCTACCTTCTTGTAGCGTTTCAGCCTGATTGGACCTTGTTTTCACACAAATGGACCCAGAATGATGTGAAATTGTGCTTCGTGCAACATAATTCTGGGTGCCATTTACAAACCATAAGTGCTAATGACTCCATTCCTTTTTGTGGTTGTAGGGGCTGTTGATTGGAGTACACTAAAACAAACCTGATCTCTCTAGGACATTCAGAAGCCAAGTTATAAGCCCACAAATGTGTAACTGGACTACTTCTTTAAATTGACACCAGATCCGGTGATCTTTGGGACATGGTTTGACCCCCTTAGGAAAGTGCTATCATCATGAAACGTTCAGATCACTTACAACTCAGTAGATTCTACCTTCCTGTAACGTTTCAGCCTGATTGGACCTTGTTTTCACACAAATGAACCCAGAATGATGTGAAATTGTGCTTCGTGCAACATAATTCTGGGTGCCATTTAAAAACCATAAGTGCTAATGACTCCATTCCTTTTTGTGGTTGTAGGGGCTGTTGATTGGAGTACACTAAAACAACCCTGACCTCTCTAGGACATTCAGAAGCCAAGTTATAAGCCCACAAATGTGTAACTGGACTACTTCTTTAAAGTGACACCAGATCCGGTGACCTTTGGGACATGGTTTGACCCCCTTAGGAAAGTGTGATCATCATGAAACGTTCAGATCACTTACAACTCAATAGATTCTACCTTCCTGTATTGTTTCAGCCTGATTGGACCTTGTTTTCACACAAATGAACCCAGAATGATGTGAAATTGTGCTTCGTGCCACATAATTCTGGTTGCCATTTAAAAACCATAAGTGCTAATGTCTCCATTCCTTTTTGTGGTTGTAGGGGCTGTTGATTGGAGTACACTAAAGCAAACCTGATCGCTCTAAGACATTCAGAAGCCAAGTTATAAGCCCACAAATGTGTAACTGGACTACTTCTTTAAAGTGACACCAGATCCGGTGACCATTGGGACATGGTTTGACCCCCTTAGGAAAGTGCGATCATCATGAAACGTTCAGATCACTTACAACTCAATAGATTCTACCTTCCTGTATTGTTTCAGCCGGATTGGACCTTGTTTTCACACAAATTGACCCAGAATGATGTGAAATTGTGCTTCGTGCAACATAATTCTGGGTGCCATTTAAAAACCATAAGTGCTAATGTCTCCATTCCTTTTTGTGGTTGTAGGGGCTGTTGATTGGAGTACACTAAAGCAAACCTGATCGCTCTAAGACATTCAGAAGCCAAGTTATAAGCCCACAAATGTGTAACTGGACTACTTCTTTAAAGTGACACTTGGCCCGGTGACCTTTGGGACATGGTTTGACCCCCTATGGGAATGTGAGATCATCTTGAAACGTTCAGATCACTTACAACTCAATAGATTCTACCTTCTTGTAGCGTTTCAGCCGGATTGGACCTTGTTTTCACACAAATGAACCCAGAATGATGTGAAATTGTGCTTCGTGCAACATAATTCTGGGTGCCATTTAAAAACCATAAGTGCTAATTACTCCATTCCTTTTTGTAGTTGTAGGGACTGTTGATTGGAGTACACTAAAATAAACCTGATCTCTCTAGGACATTCAGAAGCCAAGTTATAAGCCCACAAATGTGTAACTGGACTACTTCTTTAAATTGACACCAGATCCGGTGACCTTTGGGACATGGTTTGACCCCCTTAGGAAAGTGCTATCATCATGAAACGTTCAGATCACTTACAACTCAATAGATTCTACCTTCCTGTAACGTTTCAGCCTGATTGGACCTTGTTTTCACACAAATGGACCCAGAATGATGTGAAATTGTGCTTCGTGCAACATAATTCTGGGTGCCATTTACAAACCATAAGTGCTAATGACTCCATTCCTTTTTGTGGTTGTAGGGGCTGTTGATTGGAGTACACTAAAACAAACCTAACCTCTCTAGGACATTCAGAAGCCAAGTTATAAGCCCACAAAGGTGTAACTGGACTACTTCTTTAAATTGACACCAGATCCGGTGACCTTTGGGACATGGTTTGACCCCCTTAGGAAAGTGCTATCATCACGAAACGTTCAGATCACTTACAACTCAATAGATTCTAACTTCCTGTAACGTTTCAGCCTGATTGGACCTTGTTTTCACACAAATGGACCCAGAATGATGTGAAATAGTGCTTCGTGCAACATAATTCTGGGTGCCATTTACAAACCATAAGTGCTAATGACTCCATTCCTTTTTGTGGTTGTAGGGGCTGTTGATTGGAGTACACTAAAACAAACCTAACCTCTCTAGGACATTCAGAAGCCAAGTTATAAGCCCACAAAGGTGTAACTGGACTACTTCTTTAAATTGACACCAGGCCCGGTGACCTTTGGGACATGGTTTTACCCCCTATAGGAATGTGCGATCATCTTGAAACGTTCAGATCACTTACAACTCAATAGATTCTACCTTCTTGTAGCGTTTCAGCCTGATTGGACCTTGTTTTCACACAAATGGACCCAGAATGATGTGAAATTGTGCTTCGTGCAACATAATTCTGGGTGCCATTTACAAACCATAAGTGCTAATGACTCCAGTCCTTTTTGTGGTTGTAGGGGCTGTTGATTGGAGTACACTAAAACAAACCTGATCTCTCTAGGACATTCAGAAGCCAAGTTATAAGCCCACAAATGTGTAACTGGACTACTTCTTTAAATTGACACCAGATCCGGTGATCTTTGGGACATGGTTTGACCCCCTTAGGAAAGTGCTATCATCATGAAACGTTCAGATCACTTACAACTCAGTAGATTCTACCTTCCTGTAATGTTTCAGCCTGATTGGACCTTGTTTTCACACAAATGAACCCAGAATGATGTGAAATTTTGCTTCGTGCAACATAATTCTGGGTGCCATTTAAAAACCATAAGTGCTAATGACTCCATTCCTTTTTGTGGTTGTAGGGGCTGTTGATTGGAGTACACTAAAACAAACCTAACCTCTCTAGGACATTCAGAAGCCAAGTTATAAGCCCACAAAGGTGTAACTGGACTACTTCTTTAAATTGACACCAGGCCCGGTGACCTTTGGGACATGGTTTTACCCCTATAGGAATGTGCGATCATCTTGAAACGTTCAGATCACTTACAACTCAATAGATTCTACCTTCTTGTAGCGTTTCAGCCTGATTGGACCTTGTTTTCACACAAATGGACCCAGAATGATGTGAAATTGTGCTTCGTGCAACATAATTCTGGGTGCCATTTACAAACCATAAGTGCTAATGACTCCAGTCCTTTTTGTGGTTGTAGGGGCTGTTGATTGGAGTACACTAAAACAAACCTGATCTCTCTAGGACATTCAGAAGCCAAGTTATAAGCCCACAAATGTGTAACTGGACTACTTCTTTAAATTGACACCAGATCCGGTGATCTTTGGGACATGGTTTGACCCCCTTAGGAAAGTGCTATCATCATGAAACGTTCAGATCACTTACAACTCAGTAGATTCTACCTTCCTGTAATGTTTCAGCCTGATTGGACCTTGTTTTCACACAAATGAACCCAGAATGATGTGAAATTGTGCTTCGTGCAACATAATTCTGGGTGCCATTTAAAAACCATAAGTGCTAATGACTCCATTCCTTTTTGTGGTTGTAGGGGCTGTTGATTGGAGTACACTAAAACAACCCTGACCTCTCTAGGACATTCAGAAGCCAAGTTATAAGCCCACAAATGTGTAACTGGACTACTTCTTTAAAGTGACACCAGATCCGGTGACCTTTGGGACATGGTTTGACCCCCTTAGGAAAGTGCGATCATCATGAAACGTTCAGATCACTTACAACTCAATAGATTCTACCTTCCTGTATTGTTTCAGCCTGATTGGACCTTGTTTTCACACAAATGAACCCAGAATGATGTGAAATTGTGCTTCGTGCATCATAATTCTGGGTGCCATTTAAAAACCATAAGTGCTCATGACTCCATTCCTTTTTGTGGTTGTAGGGGCTGTTGATTGGAGTACACTAAAACAAACCTGACCTCTCTAAGACATTCAGAAGCCAAGTTATAAGCCCACAAATGTGTAACTGGACTACTTCTTTAAATTGACACCAGATCCGGTGATCTTTGGGACATGGTCACTGGGTCTGACTGAGCTCCTCCAGGAGAGAGGCCCAAGCAAGATGCGCCCGGAGGAGCGTCTTGCCACATGTCAGCACTGGGTCTGACTGAGCGCCTCTAGGAGAGAGGCCCAAGCAAGACACGCCCCGAGGAGCGTATTGACACATGTCAACACTGGGTCGGACTGAGGGCCTCCATGAGAGAAGCCCAAGCAAGACGCGCCCCGAGGAGAGTCTTGCCACATGTCAACACTCGGTCTGACAGAGGGCATTCAGGAGAGACGCCCAAGCAATACGCGCCCCGAGGAGCGTCTTACCACATGTCACCACTGGGTCTGAATGAGCGCCTCCAGGAAAGCGGCCCAACCAAGACGCGCCCCGAGGAGCGTCTTGCCACGTGTCAACACTGGGTCTGACTGAGCGCCTCCAGGAGAGAGGCCCAAGCAAGACGCACCCCGAGGAGCGTCTTTCCACGTGTCACCACTGGGTCTGACTGAGCGCCTCCAGGAGAGAGGCCCAAGCAAGACACACCCCGAGGAGCGTATTGACACATGTCAACACTGGGTCTGACAGAGGGCCTCCAGGAGAGAGGCCCAAGCAAGACGCACCCCGAGGAGTGTCTTGCCACATGTCACCACTGGGTCTGACTGAGCGCCTCCAGGAGAGAGGCCCAAGCAAGACGCGCCCCGAGGAGCGTCAGGCCACATGTCACTACTCAGTCTGACTGAGCGCCTCCAGGAGAGAGGCCCAAGCAAGACGCGCCCCGAGGAGCGTCTTGCCACATGTCAGCACTGGGTCTGACTGAGCGCCTCCAGGAGAGAGGCCCCAGCAAGACGTGCCCCGAGGAGCGTCTTGCCTTATGTCAGCACTCGGTTTGACTGAGCGCCTCCAGGAGAGAGGCCCAAGCAAGACGTGCCCCGAGGAGCGTCTTGCCACATGTCAACAATGGGTCTGACTGAGGGCCTCCAGGAGAGAGGCCCAAGCAAGATGCGCCCGGAGGAGCGTCTTGCCACATGTCAACACTGGGTCTGAAAGAGGATCTCCAGGAGAGAGGCCCAAGCAAGACGCGCCCTCAGGAGTGTCTTGCCACATGTCACCTCTGGTTCTGACTGAGCGCCTCCAGGAGAGAGGCCCAAGCGAGACGCGCCCCGAGGAGCGTCTTGTCACATGTCAACACTGGGTCTTTCTGAGCGCCTCCAGGAGAGAAGCCCAAGCAAGACGCGCCCCGAGGAGCGTCTTGACACATGTCAACCCTGGGTCTGACAGAGGGCCTCCATGAGAGAGGCCCAAGCAAGACGCGCCCCGAGGAGTGTCTTGCCAAATGTCAACACTGGGTCTGACTGAGCGCCACAGGGAGAGAGGTCCAAGCAAGACGCGCCCCGAGGAGCGTCTTGCCACATGTCACTACTCGGTCTGACTGAGCGCCTCAGGGAGAGAGGTCCAAGCAAGACGCGCCCCGAGGAGCGTCTTGCCACATGTCAACACTGGGTCTGACTGAGTGCCTCCATGAGAGAAGCCCCAGCAAGACGCGCCCCGAGGAGCGTCTTGCCACATGTCACTACTCGGTCTGTTTGAGCGCCTCCAGGAGAGAGGCCCAAGCAAGACGTGCCCCGAGGAGAGTCTTGCCACATGTCAACACTCGGTCTGACAGAGGGCATCCAGGAGAGAGGCCCAAGCAATACACGCCCCGAGGAGCGTCTTGCCACATGTCACCACTGGGTCTGACTGAGCGCCTCCAGGAGAGAGACCCAACCAAGACGCGCCCTGAGGAGCGTCTTGCCACATGCCAACACTGGGTCTGACAGAGGGCCTCCAGGAAAGAGGCCCAAGTAAGACGCGCCCCGAGGAGTGTCTTGCCACATGTGACCACTGGGTCTGACTGAGCGCCTCCAGGAGAGAGGCCCAAGCAAGACGCGCCCCGAGGAGCGTCTTGTCACATGTAAACACTGGGTCTTTCTGAGCGCCTCCAGGAGAGAAGCCCAAGCAAGACGCGCCCCGAGGAGCGTCTTTCCACATGTCAGCACTCGGTCTGACTGAGCGCCTCCAGGAGAGAGGCCCAAGCAAGACGCGCCCAAAGGAGCGTCTTGCAACATGTCAACAATGGGTCTGACTGAGCGCCTCCAGGAGAGAGGCCAAAGCAAGACGCGCCCCGAGGAGCATCTTGCCACATGTCAACAATGGGTATGACTGAGGGCCTCCCAGAGAGAAGCCCAAGCAAGACGCGCCCCGAGCAGCGTCTTGACACATGTCAACACTGGGTCTGACAGAGGGCCTCCAGGAGAGAGGCCCAAGCAAGACGCGCCCCGAGGAGTGTCAGGCCACATGTCACTACTCAGTCTGACTGAGCGCCTCCAGGAGAGAGGCCAAAGTAAGACGTGCCCCGAGGAGCGTCTTGCCACGTGTCAACACTGGGTCTGATTGAGGGCCTTCTGGAGAGAGGCCCAAGCAAGACGCGCCCCGAGGAGCGTCTTGCCACATGTCACCACTGGGTCTGACTGAGCTCCTCCAGGAGAGAGGCCCAAGCAAGACGCGCCCCGAGGAGCGTCTTGCCACGTGTCACCACTGGGTCTGACTGAGCTCCTCCAGGAGAGAGGCCCAAGCAAGATGCGCCCCGAGGAGCGTCTTGCCACGTGTCACCACTGGGTCTGACTGAGCTCCTCCAGGAGAGAGGCCCAAGCAAGATGCGCCCTGAGGAGCGTCTTGCCACGTGTCACCACTGGGTCTGACTGAGCTCCTCCAGGAGAGAGGCCCAAGCAAGACGCGCCCCGAGGAGCGTCTTGCCACGTGTCACCACTGGGTCTGATAGAGAACCTCCAGGAGAGAGGCCCCAGCAAGACGCGCCCCGAGGAGCGTCTTGCCTTATGTCAGCACTCGGTCTGACTGAGCGCCTCCAGGAGAGAGGCCCAAGCATGACACGCACCAAGGAGCGTATTGCCACATGTCTCTACTCGGTCTGACTGAGCGCCTCCAGGAGAGAGGCCCAAGCAAGACGTGCCCCGAGGAGCGTCTTGCCACATGTCAACAATGGGTCTGACTGAGGGCCTACAGGAGAGAAGCCCAAGCAAGACGCGCCCCGAGGAGCGTCTTGCCACATGTCAACACTGGGTCTGACTGAGAGCCTCCAGGAGAGAGGCCCAAATGAGACGCACCCCGAGGAGCGTCTTGCCACATGTCAACAATGGGTCTGACTGAGGGCCTCCAGGAGAGAAGCCCAAGCAAGACGCGCCCCGAGGAGCGTCTTGCCACATGTCAGCACTCGGTCTGACTGAGCGCCTCCAGGAGAGTGGCCCAAGCAAGACGTGCCCCGAGGAGCGTCTTGCCACATGTCAACACTGGGTCTGACGGAGCGCCTCCAGGAGAGAGGCCCAAGCAAGACGCACCCCGAGGAGCGTCTTGCCACATGTGAACACTGGGTCTGACTAAGCGCCTCCAGGAGAGAGGCCCAAGCAAGACGCGCCCGGAGGAGCGTCTTGCCACATGTCAGCACTCGGTCTGACTGAGCGCCTCCAGGAGAGAGGCCCAAGCAAGACGCGCCCCGAGGAGCGTCTTGACACATGTCTCCTCTGGGTCTGACTGAGCGCCTCCAGGAGAGAGGCCCAAGCAAGACGTGCCCCGAGGAGCGTCTTGCCACATGTCAACACTGGGTCTGACTGAGTGCCTCCATGAGAGAAGCCCCAGCAAGACGCGCCCCGAGGAGCATCTTGCCACATGTCAACACTGGATCTGACTGAGAACCTCCAGGAGAGAGGCCCAAGCAAGACGCGCCCCGAGGAGCGTCTTGCCACATGTCAACACTGGGTCTGACTGAGCGCCTCCAGGAGAGAGGCCCAAGCAAGACGCGCCCCGAGGAGCGTCTTGTCACATGTCACTACTCGGTCTGACTGAGCGCCTCCAGGAGAGAGGCCCAAGCAAGACGTGCCCCGAGGAGCGTCTTGCCACATGTCAACAATGGGTCTGACTGAGGGCCTCCAGGAGAGAAGCCCAAGCAAGAAGTGCCCCGAGGAGCGTCTTGCCACATGTCAACACTGGGTCTGACTGAGCGCCTCCAGGAGAGAGGCCCAAGCAAGACACGTCCCGAGGAGCTTCTTGACACATGTCAACACTGGGTCTGACTGAGGGCCTCCATGAGAGAAGCCCAAGCAAGACGCGCCCCGAGGAGAGTCTTGCCACATGTCAACACTGGGTCTGACAGAGGGCATCCAGGAGAGAGGCCCAAGCAATACGCACCCCGAGGAGCGTCTTGCCACATGTCACCACTGGGTCTGACTGAGCGCCTCCAGGAGAGAGGCCCAAGCAAGACGCGCCCCGAGGAGCGTCTTGCCACGTGTCAACACTGGGTCTGATTGAGGGCCTTCTGGAGAGAGGCCCAAGCAAGACGCGCCCCGAGGAGCGTCTTGCCACATGTCAACAATGGGTCTGACTGAGGGCCTCCAGGAGAGAAGCCCAAGCAAGACGCGCCCCGAGGAGCTTCTTGCCACATGTCAGCACTCGGTCTGACTGAGCGCCTCCAGGAGAGAGGCCCAAGCAAGACGCGCCCCGAGGAGCGTCTTGACACATGTCACTACTCGGTCTAACTGAGCGCCTCCAGGAGAAAGGTCCAAGCAAGACGCGCCCCGAGGAGCGTCTTGCCACATGTCACTACTCGGTTTGACTGAGCGCCTCCAGGAGAGAGGCCCAAGCAAGACGTGCCCCGAGGAGCGTCTTGCCACATGTCAACAATGGGTCTGACTGAGGGCCTCCAGGAGAGAAGCCCAAGCAAGACGCGCCCCGAGGAGCGTCTTGCCACATGTCAACACTGGGTCTGACTGAGGGCCTCTAGGAGAGAGGTCCAAATAAGATGCGCCCCGAGGAGCGTCTTGCCACATGTCAACAATGGGTCTGACTGAGGGCCTCCAGGAGAGAAGCCCAAGCAAGACGCGCCCTGAGGAGCTTCTTGCCACATGTCAGCACTCGGTCTGACTGAGCGCCTCCAGGAGAGAGGCCAAAGCAAGACGCGCCCCGAGGAGCGTCTTGCCACGTGTCAACACTGGGTCTGACTTAGCGCCTCCAGGAGAGAGGCCCAAGCAAGACGTGCCCCGAGGAGCGTCTTGCCACATGTCAACAATGGGTCTGACTGAGGGCCTACAGGAGAGAAGCCCAAGCAAGACGCGCCCCGAGGAGCGTCTTGCCACATGTCAACACTGGGTCTGACTGAGAGCCTCCAGGAGAGAGGCCCAAATGAGACGCACCCCGAGGAGCGTCTTGCCACATGTCAACAATGGGTCTGACTGAGGGCCTCCAGGAGAGAAGCCCAAGCAAGACGCGCCCCGAGGAGCGTCTTGCCACATGTCAGCACTCGGTCTGACTGAGCGCCTCCAGGAGAGTGGCCCAAGCAAGACGTGCCCCGAGGAGCGTCTTGCCACATGTCAACACTGGGTCTGACGGAGCGCCTCCAGGAGAGAGGCCCAAGCAAGACGCACCCCGAGGAGCGTCTTGCCACATGTGAACACTGGGTCTGACTGAGCGCCTCCAGGAGAGAGGCCCAAGCAAGACGCGCCCGGAGGAGCGTCTTGCCACATGTCAGCACTCGGTCTGACTGAGCGCCTCCAGGAGAGAGGCCCAAGCAAGACGCGCCCCGAGGAGCATCTTGACACATGTCTCCTCTGGGTCTGACTGAGCGCCTCCAGGAGAGAGGCCCAAGCAAGACGTGCCCCGAGGAGCGTCTTGCCACATGTCAACACTGGGTCTGACTGAGTGCCTCCATGAGAGAAGCCCCAGCAAGACGCGCCCCGAGGAGCATCTTGCCACATGTCAACACTGGATCTGACTGAGAACCTCCAGGAGAGAGGCCCAAGCAAGACGCGCCCCGAGGAGCGTCTTGCCACATGTCAACACTGGGTCTGACTGAGCGCCTCCAGGAGAGAGGCCCAAGCAAGACGCGCCCCGAGGAGCGTCTTGTCACATGTCACTACTCGGTCTGACTGAGCGCCTCCAGGAGAGAGGCCCAAGCAAGACGTGCCCCGAGGAGCGTCTTGCCACATGTCAACAATGGGTCTGACTGAGGGCCTCCAGGAGAGAAGCCCAAGCAAGAAGTGCCCCGAGGAGCGTCTTGCCACATGTCAACACTGGGTCTGACTGAGCGCCTCCAGGAGAGAGGCCCAAGCAAGACACGTCCCGAGGAGCTTCTTGACACATGTCAACACTGGGTCTGACTGAGGGCCTCCATGAGAGAAGCCCAAGCAAGACGCGCCCCGAGGAGAGTCTTGCCACATGTCAACACTGGGTCTGACAGAGGGCATCCAGGAGAGAGGCCCAAGCAATACGCACCCCGAGGAGCGTCTTGCCACATGTCACCACTGGGTCTGACTGAGCGCCTCCAGGAGAGAGGCCCAAGCAAGACGCGCCCCGAGGAGCGTCTTGCCACGTGTCAACACTGGGTCTGATTGAGGGCCTTCTGGAGAGAGGCCCAAGCAAGACGCGCCCCGAGGAGCGTCTTGCCACATGTCAACAATGGGTCTGACTGAGGGCCTCCAGGAGAGAAGCCCAAGCAAGACGCGCCCCGAGGAGCTTCTTGCCACATGTCAGCACTCGGTCTGACTGAGCGCCTCCAGGAGAGAGGCCCAAGCAAGACGCGCCCCGAGGAGCGTCTTGACACATGTCACTACTCGGTCTAACTGAGCGCCTCCAGGAGAAAGGTCCAAGCAAGACGCGCCCCGAGGAGCGTCTTGCCACATGTCACTACTCGGTTTGACTGAGCGCCTCCAGGAGAGAGGCCCAAGCAAGACGTGCCCCGAGGAGCGTCTTGCCACATGTCAACAATGGGTCTGACTGAGGGCCTCCAGGAGAGAAGCCCAAGCAAGACGCGCCCCGAGGAGCGTCTTGCCACATGTCAACACTGGGTCTGACTGAGGGCCTCTAGGAGAGAGGTCCAAATAAGATGCGCCCCGAGGAGCGTCTTGCCACATGTCAACAATGGGTCTGACTGAGGGCCTCCAGGAGAGAAGCCCAAGCAAGACGCGCCCTGAGGAGCTTCTTGCCACATGTCAGCACTCGGTCTGACTGAGCGCCTCCAGGAGAGAGGCCAAAGCAAGACGCGCCCCGAGGAGCGTCTTGCCACGTGTCAACACTGGGTCTGACTTAGCGCCTCCAGGAGAGAGGCCCAAGCAAGATGCGCCCCGAGGAGCGTCTTGCCACGTGTCACCACTGGGTCTGACTGAGCTCTCTAGGAGAGAGGCCCAAGCAAGACGCGCCCCGAGGAGCGTCTTGCCACGTGTCACCACTGGGTCTGATAGAGCACCTCCAGGAGAGAGGCCCCAGCAAGACGCGCCCCGAGGAGCGTCTTGCCTTATGTCAGCACTCGGTCTGACTGAGCGCCTCCAGGAGAGAGGCCCAAGCAAGACACGCCCCGAGGAGCGTCTTGCCACATGTCACTACTCGGTCTGACTGAGCGAATCCAGGAGAGAGGCCCAAGCAAGACGTGTCCTGAGGAGCGTCTTGCCACATGTCAACAATGGGTCTGACTGAGGGCCTCCAGGAGAGAAGCCCAAGCAAGACGCGCCCCGAGGAGTGTCTTGCCACATGTCACCACTGGGTCTGACTGAGCGCCTCCAGGAGAGAGGCCCAAGCAAGACGCGCCCCGAGGAGCGTCAGGCCACATGTCACTACTCAGTCTGAAAGAGGGCCTCCAGGAGAGAGGCCCAAGCAAGACGCGCCCCGAGGAGCGTCTTGTCACATGTCAACACTGGGTGTTTCTGAGCGCCTCCAGGAGAGAAGCCCAAGCAAGACGCGCCCCGAGGAGCGTCTTGCCACATGTCAACAATGGGTCTGACTGAGGGCCTCCAGGAGAGAAGCCCAAGCAAGACGCGCCCCGAGGAGCTTCTTGCCACATGTCAGCACTCGGTCTGACTGAGCGCCTCCAGGAGAGAGGCCCAAGCAAGACGCGCCCCGAGGAGCGTCTTGACACATGTCAACACTGGGTCTGACAGAGGGCCTCCATGAGAGAGGCCCAAGCAAGACGCGCCCCGAGGAGTGTCTTGCCAAATGTCAACACTGGGTCTGACTGAGCGCCTCCAGGAGAGAGGCCCAAGCAAGACGCGCCCCGAGGAGCGTCTTGCCACATGTCACTACTCGGTCTGTTTGAGCGCCTCCAGGAGAGAGGCCCAAGCAAGATGTGCCCCGAGGAGAGTCTTGCCACATGTCAACACTCGGTCTGACAGAGGGCATCCAGGAGAGAGGCCCAAGCAATACACGCCCCGAGGAGCGTCTTGCCACATGTCACCACTGGGTCTGACTGAGCGCCTCCAGGAGAGAGACCCAACCAAGACGCGCCCTGAGGAGCGTCTTGCCACATGCCAACACTGGGTCTGACAGAGGGCCACCAGGAGAGAGGCCAAAGCAAGACGCGCCCCGAGGAGTGTCTTGCCACATGTCACCACTGGTTCTGACTGAGCGCCTCCAGGAGAGAGGCCCAAGCAAGACGCGCCCCGAGGAGCGTCTTGTCACATGTCAACACTGGGTCTTTCTGAGCGCCTCCAGGAGAGAAGCCCAAGCAAGACGCGCCCCGAGGAGAGTCTTTCCACATGTCAGCACTCGGTCTGACTGAGCGCCTCCAGGAGAGAGGCCCAAGCAAGACGCGCCCAAAGGAGCGTCTTGCAACATGTCAACAATGGGTCTGACTGAGGGCCTCCAGGAGAGAAGCCCAAGCATCACGCGGCCCGAGGAGCGTCTTGCCACATGTCAGCACTCGGTCTGACTGAGCGCCTCCAGGAGAGAGGCCAAAGCAAGACGCGCCCCGAGGAGCGTCTTGCCACATGTCAACAATGGGTATGACTGAGGGCCTCCCGGAGAGAAGCCCAAGCAAGACGCGCCCCGAGGAGCGTCTTGACACATGTCAACACTGGGTCTGACAGAGGGCCTCCAGGAGAGAGGCCCAAGCAAGACGCGCCCCGAGGAGTGTCTTGCCACATGTCACCACTTGGTCTGACTGAGCGCCTCCAGGAGAGAGGCCCAAGCAACACGCGCCCCGAGGAGCGTCAGGCCACATGTCACTACTCAGTCTGACTGAGCGCCTCCAGGAGAGAGGCCAAAGTAAGACGTGCCCCGAGGAGCGTCTTGCCACGTGTCAACACTGGGTCTGATTGAGGGCCTTCTGGAGAGAGGCCCAAGCAAGACGCGCCCCGAGGAGCGTCTTGCCACATGTCAACAATGGGTCTTACTGAGGGCCTCCAGGAGAGAAGCCCAAGCAACACGCGCCCCGAGGAGCTTCTTGCCACATGTCAGCACTCGGTCTGACTGGGCGCCTCCAGGAGAGAGGCCAAAGCAAGACGCGCCCTGAGGAGCGTCTTGACACATGTCAACACTGGGTCTGACAGAGGGCCTCCATGAGAGAGGCCCAAGCAAGACGCGCCCCGAGGAGTGTCTTGCCACATGTCAACACTGGGTCTGACTGAGCGCCTCCAGGAGAGAGGCCCAAGCAAGACGCGCCCCGAAGAGCGTCTTGCCACGTGTCAACACTGGGTCTGACTGAGCGCCTCCAGGAGAGAGGCCCAAGCAAGATGCGCCCCGAGGAGCGTCTTGCCACGTGTCACCACTGGGTCTGACTGAGCGCCTCCAGGAGAGAGGCCCCAGCAAGACGCGCCCCGAGGAGCGTCTTGCCTTATGTCAGCACTCGGTCTGACTGAGCGCCTCAAGGAGAGAGGCCCAAGCAAGACGCGCCCCGAGGAGCGTCTTGCCACATGTCACTACTCGGTTTGACTGAGCGCCTCCAGGAGAGAGGCCCAAGCAAGACGTGCCCCGAGGAGCGTCTTGCCACATGTCAACAATGGGTCTGACTGAGGGCCTCCAGGAGAGAAGCCCAAGCAAGACGCGCCCCGAGGAGCGTCTTGCCACATGTCAACACTGGGTCTGACTGAGGGCCTCTAGGAGAGAGGTCCAAATAAGACGCGCCCCGAGGAGCGTCTTGCCACATGTCAACAATGGGTCTGACTGAGGGCTTCCAGGAGAGAAGCCCAAGCAAGACGCGCCCCGAGGAGCGTCTTGCCACATGTCAGCACTCGGTCTGACTTAGCGCCTCCAGGAGAGAGGCCCAAGCAAGACGCGCCCCGAGGAGCGTCTTGCCACATGTCAAAACTGGGTCTGACTGAGCGCCTCCAGGAGAGAGGCCCAAGCAAGACGCGCCCCGAGGAGAGTCTTGCCACATGTGAACACTGGGTCTTACTGAGGGCCTCCAGGAGAGAAGCCCAAGCAAGACGCGCCCCGAGGAGCGTCTTGCCACATGTCAGCACTCGGTCTGACTGAGCGCCTCCAGGAGAGAGGCCCAAGCAGGACGCGCCCCGAGGAGCGTCTTGCCACATGTCAAAACTGGGTCTGACTGAGCGCCTCCAGGACAGAGGCCCAAGCAAGACGCGCCCCGAGGAGCGTCTTGCCACATGTCAGCACTCGGTCTGACTGAGCGCCTCCAGGAGAGAGGCCCAAGCAAGACGCGCCCGGAGGAGCGTCTTGCCACATGTCAGCACTGGGTCTGACTGAGCGCCTCCAGGAGAGAGGCCCAAGCAAGACGCGCCCCGAGGAGCGTCTTGCCACGTGTCAACACTGGGTCTGACTGAGCGCCTCCAGGCGAGAGGCCCAAGCAAGATGCGCCCCGAGGAGCGTCTTGCCACGTGTCACCACTGGGTCTGACTGAGCGCCTCCAGGAGAGAGGCCCCAGCAAGACGCGCCCCGAGGAGCGTCTTGCCACATGTCACTACTCGGTTTGACTGAGCGCCTCCAGGAGAGAGGCCCAAGCAAGACGTGCCCCGAGGAGCGTCTTGCCACATGTCAACAATGGGTCTGACTGAGGGCCTCCAGGAGAGAAGCCCAAGCAAGACGCGCCCCGAGGAGCGTCTTGCCACATGTCAACACTGGGTCTGACTGAGGGCCTCTAGGAGAGAGGTCCAAATAAGACGCGCCCCGAGGAGCGTCTTGCCACATGTCAACAATGGGTCTGACTGAGGGCTTCCAGGAGAGAGGCCCAAGCAAGACGCGCCCCGAGGAGCGTCTTGCCACATGTCAAAACTGGGTCTGACTGAGCGCCTCCAGGAGAGAGGCCCAAGCAAGACGCGCCCCGAGGAGAGTCTTGCCACATGTGAACACTGGGTCTGACTGAGGGCCTCCAGGAGAGAAGCCCAAGCAAGACGCGCCCCGAGGAGCGTCTTGCCACATGTCAGCACTCGGTCTGACTGAGCGCCTCCAGGAGAGAGGCCCAAGCAAGACGCGCCCCGAGGAGCGTCTTGCCACATGTCAAAACTGGGTCTGACTGAGCGCCTCCAGGAGAGAGGCCCAAGCAAGACGCGCCCCGAGGAGCGTCTTGCCACATGTCAGCACTCGGTCTGACTGAGCGCCTCCAGGAGAGAGGCCCAAGAAAGACGCGCCCGGAGGAGCGTCTTGCCACATGTCAGCACTGGGTCTGACTGAGCGCCTCCAGGAGAGAGGCCCAAGCAAGACACGCCCCGAGGAGCGTATTGACACATGTCAACACTGGGTCGGACTGAGGGCCTCCATGAGAGAAGCCCAAGCAAGACGCGCCCCGAGGAGAGTCTTGCCACATGTCAACACTCGGTCTGACAGAGGGCATTCAGGAGAGAGGCCCAAGCAATACGCGCCCCGAGGAGCGTCTTGCCACATGTCACCACTGGGTCTGAATGAGCGCCTCCAGGAAAGCGGCCCAACCAAGACGCGCCCCGAGGAGCGTCTTGCCACGTGTCAACACTGGGTCTGACTGAGCGCCTCCAGGAGAGAGGCCCAAGCAAGACGCACCCCGAGGAGCGTCTTTCCACGTGTCACCACTGGGTCTGACTGAGCGCCTCCAGGAGAGAGGCCCAAGCAAGACACGCCCCGATGAGCGTATTGACACATGTCAACACTGGGTCTGACAGAGGGCCTCCAGGAGAGAGGCCAAAGCAAGACGCGCCCCGAGGAGTGTCTTGCCACATGTCACCACTGGGTCTGACTGAGCTCCTCCAGGAGAGAGGCCCAAGCAAGACGCGCCCCGAGGAGCGTCAGGCCACATGTCACTACTCAGTCTGACTGAGCGCCTCCAGGAGAGAGGCCCAAGCAAGACGCGCCCCGAGGAGCGTCTTGCCACATGTCAGCACTGGGTCTGACTGAGCGCCTCCAGGAGAGAGGCCCCAGCAAGACGCGCCCCGAGGAGCGTCTTGCCTTATGTCAGCACTCGGTTTGACTGAGCGCCTCCAGGAGAGAGGCCCAAGCAAGACGCGCCCCGAGGAGCGTCTTGCCAAATGTCAACAATGGGTCTGACTGAGGGCCTCCAGGAGAGAGGCCCAAGCAAGATGCGCCCGGAGGAGCGTCTTGCCACATGTCAACACTGGGTCTGAAAGAGGATCTCCAGGAGAGAGGCCCAAGCAAGACGCGCCCCGAGGAGCGTCTTGCCACATGTCACCTCTGGTTCTGACTGAGCGCCTCCAGGAGAGAGGCCCAAGCGAGACGCGCCCCGAGGAGCGTCTTGTCACATGTCAACACTGGGTCTTTCTGAGCGCCTCCAGGAGAGAAGCCCAAGCAAGACGCGCCCCGAGGAGCCTCTTGCCACATGTCAACAATGGGTCTGACTGAGGGCCTCCAGGAGAGAAGCCCAAGCAACACGCGGCTCGAGGAGCGTCTTGCCACATGTCAGCACTCGGTCTGACTGAGCGCCTCCAGGAGAGAGGCCCAAGCAAGACGCGCCCCGAGGAGCGTCTTGACACATGTCAACACTGGGTCTGACAGAGGGCCTCCATGAGAGAGGCCCAAGCAAGACGCGCCCCGAGGAGTGTCTTGCCAAATGTCAACACTGGGTCTGACTGAGCGCCACAGGGAGAGAGGTCCAAGCAAGACGCGCCCCGAGGAGCGTCTTGCCACATGTCACTACTCGGTCTGACTGAGCGCCTCAGGGAGAGAGGTCCAAGCAAGACGCGCCCCGAGGAGCGACTTGCCACATGTCAACACTGGGTCTGACTGAGTGCCTCCATGAGAGAAGCCCCAGCAAGACGCGCCCCGAGGAGCGTCTTGCCACATGTCACTACTCGGTCTGTTTGAGCGCCTCCAGGAGAGAGGCCCAAGCAAGACGTGCCCCGAGGAGAGTCTTGCCACATGTCAACACTCGGTCTGACAGAGGGCATCCAGGAGAGAGGCCCAAGCAATAGACGCCCCGAGGAGCATCTTGCCACATGTCACTACTCAATCTGACTGAGCGCCTCCAGGAGAGAGGACCAAGCAAGACGCGCCCCGAGGAGCGTCTTGCCACATGTCAGCACTGGGTCTGACTGAGCGCCTCCAGGAGAGAGGCCCCAGCAAGACGCGCCCCGAGGAGCGTCTTGCCTTATGTCAGCACTCGGTTTGACTGAGCGCCTCCAGGAGAGAGGCCCAAGCAAGACGCGCCCCGAGGAGCGTCTTGCCACATGTCAACAATGGGTCTGACTGAGGGCCTCCAGGAGAGAGGCCCAAGCAAGATGCGCCCGGAGGAGCGTCTTGCCACATGTCAACACTGGGTCTGAAAGAGGATCTCCAGGAGAGAGGCCCAAGCAAGACGCGCCCCGAGGAGCGTCTTGCCACATGTCACCTCTGGTTCTGACTGAGCGCCTCCAGGAGAGAGGCCCAAGCGAGACGCGCCCCGAGGAGCGTCTTGTCACATGTCAACACTGGGTCTTTCTGAGCGCCTCCAGGAGAGAAGCCCAAGCAAGACGCGCCCCGAGGAGCCTCTTGCCACATGTCAACAATGGGTCTGACTGAGGGCCTCCAGGAGAGAAGCCCAAGCAACACGCGGCTCGAGGAGCGTCTTGCCACATGTCAGCACTCGGTCTGACTGAGCGCCTCCAGGAGAGAGGCCCAAGCAAGACGCGCCCCGAGGAGCGTCTTGACACATGTCAACACTGGGTCTGACAGAGGGCCTCCATGAGAGAGGCCCAAGCAAGACGCGCCCCGAGGAGTGTCTTGCCAAATGTCAACACTGGGTCTTACTGAGCGCCACAGGGAGAGAGGTCCAAGCAAGACGCGCCCCGAGGAGCGTCTTGCCACATGTCACTACTCGGTCTGACTGAGCGCCTCAGGGAGAGAGGTCCAAGCAAGACGCGCCCCGAGGAGCGACTTGCCACATGTCAACACTGGGTCTGACTGAGTGCCTCCATGAGAGAAGCCCCAGCAAGACGCGCCCCGAGGAGCGTCTTGCCACATGTCACTACTCGGTCTGTTTGAGCGCCTCCAGGAGAGAGGCCCAAGCAAGACGTGCCCCAAGGAGAGTCTTGCCACATGTCAACACTCGGTCTGACAGAGGGCATCCAGGAGAGAGGCCCAAGCAATAGACGCCCCGAGGAGCGTCTTGCCACATGTCACCACTGGGTCTGACTGAGCGCCTCCAGGAGAGAGACCCAACCAAGACGCGCCCTGAGGAGCGTCTTGCCACATGCCAACACTGGGTCTGACAGAGGGCCTCCAGGAGAGAGGCCCAAGCAAGACGCGCCCCGAGGAGTGTCTTGCCACATGTCACCACTGGGTCTGACTGAGCGCCTCCAGGAGAGAGGCCCAAGCAAGACGCGCCCCGAGGAGCGTCTTGTCACATGTCAACACTGGGTCTTTCTGAGCGCCTCCAGGAGAGAAGCCCAAGCAAGACGCGCCCCGAGGAGCGTCTTTCCACATGTCAGCACTCGGTCTGACTGAGCGCCTCCAGGAGAGAGGCCCAAGCAAGACGCGCCTAAAGGAGCGTCTTGCAACATGTCAACAATGGGTCTGACTGAGGGCCTCCAGGAGAGAAGCCCAAGCAACACGCGGCCCGAGGATCGTCTTGCCACATGTCAGCACTCGGTCTGACTGAGCGCCTCCAGGAGAGAGGCCAAAGCAAGACGCGCCCCGAGGAGCGTCTTGCCACATGTCAACAATGGGTATGACTGAGGGCCTCCCGGAGAGAAGCCCAAGCAAGACGCGCCCCGAGGAGCGTCTTGACACATGTCAACACTGGGTCTGACAGAGGGCCTCCAGGAGAGAGGCCCAAGCAAGACGCGCCCCGAGGAGTGTCTTGCCACATGTCACCACTTGGTCTGACTGAGCGCCTCCAGGAGAGAGGCCCAAGCAACACGCGCCCCGAGGAGCGTCAGGCCACATGTCACTACTCAGTCTGACTGAGCGCCTCCAGGAGAGAGGCCAAAGTAAGACGTGCCCCGAGGAGCGTCTTGCCACGTGTCAACACTGGGTCTGACTGAGCGCCTCCAGGAGAGAGGCCCAAGCAAGACGCGCCCCGAGGAGAATCTTGCCACGTGTCAACACTGGGTCTGACTGAGCGCCTCCAGGAGAGAGGCCCAAGCAAGATGCGCCCCGAGGAGCGTCTTGCCACGTGTCACCACTGGGTCTGACTGAGCGCCTCCAGGAGAGAGGCCCAAGCAAGATGCGCCCCGAGGAGCATCTTGCCACGTGTCACCACTGGGTCTGATTGAGCGCCTCCAGGAGAGAGGCCCCAGCAAGACGCGCCCCGAGGAGCGTCTTGCCTTATGTCACTACTCGGTCTGACAGAGGGCCTCCATGAGAGAGGCCCAAGCAAGACGCGCCCTGAGGAGTCTCTTGCCACATGTCAACACTGGGTCTGACTGAGCGCCTCCAGGAGAGAGGCCCAAGCAAGACGCGCCCCGAGGAGCGTCTTGCCACGTGTCAACACTGGGTCTGACTGAGCGCCTCCAGGAGAGAGGCCCAAGCAAGATGCGCCCCGAGGAGCGTCTTGCCACGTGTCACCACTGGGTCTGACTGAGCGCCTCCAGGAGAGAGGCCCAAGCAAGATGCGCCCCGAGGAGCATCTTGCCACATGTCAACACTGGGTCTGACAGAGGGCCTCCAGGAGAGAGGCCCAAGCAAGACGCGCCCCGAGGAGCGTCTTGCCACATGTCACCTCTGGTTCTGACTGAGCGCCTCCAGGAGAGAGGCCCAAGCAAGATGCGCCCCGAGGAGCATCTTGCCACATGTCAACACTGGGTCTGACTGAGGGCCTCCATGAGAGAAGCCCAAGCAAGACGCGCCCCGAGGAGAGTCTTGCCACATGTCAACACTGGGTCTGAAAGAGGGCATCCAGGAGAGAGGCCCAAGCAATACGCACCCCGAGGAGCGTCTTGCCACATGTCACCACTGGGTCTGACTGAGCGCCTCCAGGAGAGAGGCCCAAGCAAGACGCGCCCCGAGGAGCGTCTTGCCACGTGTCAACACTGGGTCTGATTGAGGGCCTTCTGGAGAGAGGACCAAGCAAGACGCGCCCCGAGGAGCGTCTTGCCACATGTCAACAATGGGTCTGACTGAGGGCCTCCAGGAGAGATGCCCAAGCAAGACGCGCCCCGAGGAGCTTCTTGCCACATGTCAGCACTCGGTCTGACTGAGCGCCTCCAGGAGAGAGGCCCAAGCAAGACGCGCCCCGAGGAGCGTCTTGACACATGTCACTACTCGGTCTAACTGAGCGCCTCCAGGAGAAAGGTCCAAGCAAGACGCGCCCCGAGGAGCGTCTTGCCACATGTCACTACTCGGTTTGACTGAGCGCCTCCAGGAGAGAGGCCCAAGCAAGACGTGCCCCGAGGAGCGTCTTGCCACATGTCAACAATGGGTCTGACTGAGGGCCTCCAGGAGAGAAGCCCAAGCAAGACGCGCCCCGAGGAGTGTCTTGCCACATGTCAACACTGGGTCTGACTGAGGGCCTCTAGGAGAGAGGTCCAAATAAGATGCGCCCCGAGGAGCGTCTTGCCACATGTCAACAATGGGTCTGACTGAGGGCCTCCAGGAGAGAAGCCAGAGCAAGACGCGCCCCGAGGAGCGTCTTGCCACGTGTCAACACCGTGTCTGATTGAGGGCCTTCTGGAGAGAGACCCAAGCAAGACGCGCCCCGAGGAGCGTCTTGCCACATGTCAACAATGGGTCTGACTGAGGGCCTCCAGGAGAGAAGCCCAAGCAAGACGCGCCCCGAGGAGCTTCTTGCCACATGTCAGCACTCGGTCTGACTGAGCGCCTCCAGGAGAGAGGCCAAAGCAAGACGCGCCCCGAGGAGCGTCTTGCCACGTGTCAACACTGGGTCTGACTTAGCGCCTCCAGGAGAGAGGCCCAAGCAAGATGCGCCCCGAGGAGCGTCTTGCCACGTGTCACCACTGGGTCTGATAGAGCACCTCCAGGAGAGAGGCCCCAGCAAGACGCGCCCCGAGGAGCGTCTTGCCTTATGTCAGCACTCGGTCTGACTGAGCGCCTCCAGGAGAGAGGCCCAAGCAAGACACGCCCCGAGGAGCGTCAGGCCACATGTCACTACTCAGTCTGAAAGAGGGCCTCCAGGAGAGAGGCCCAAGCAAGACGCGCCCCGAGGAGCGTCTTGCCACATGTCACCTCTGGTTCTGACTGAGCGCCTCCAGGAGAGAGGCCCAAGCAAGACGCGCCCCGAGGAGCGTCTTGTCACATGTCAACACTGGGTCTTTCTGAGCGCTTCCAGGAGAGAAGCCCAAGCAAGACGCGCCCCGAGGAGCGTCTTGCCACATGTCAACAATGGGTCTGACTGAGGGCCTCCAGGAGAGAAGCCCAAGCAAGACGCGCCCCGAGGAGCTTCTTGCCACATGTCAGCACTCGGTCTGACTGAGCGCCTCCAGGAGAGAGGCCCAAGCAAGACGCGCCCCGAGGAGCGTCTTGACACATGTCAACACTGGGTCTGACAGAGGGCCTCCATGAGAGAGGCCCAAGCAAGACGCGCCCCGAGGAGTGTCTTGCCAAATGTCAACACTGGGTCTGACTGAGCGCCTCCAGGAGAGAGGCCCAAGCAAGACGCGCCCCGAGGAGCGTCTTGCCACATGTCACTACTCGGTCTGTTTGAGCGCCTCCAGGAGAGAGGCCCAAGCAAGATGTGCCCCGAGGAGAGTCTTGCCACATGTCAACACTCGGTCTGACAGAGGGCATCCAGGAGAGAGGCCCAAGCAATACACGCCCCGAGGAGCGTCTTGCCACATGTCACCACTGGGTCTGACTGAGCGCCTCCAGGAGAGAGACCCAACCAAGACGCGCCCTGAGGAGCGTCTTGCCACATGCCAACACTGGGTCTGACAGAGGGCCACCAGGAGAGAGGCCAAAGCAAGACGCGCCCCGAGGAGTGTCTTGCCACATGTCACCACTGGTTCTGACTGAGCGCCTCCAGGAGAGAGGCCCAAGCAAGACGCGCCCCGAGGAGCGTCTTGTCACATGTCAACACTGGGTCTTTCTGAGCGCCTCCAGGAGAGAAGCCCAAGCAAGACGCGCCCCGAGGAGAGTCTTTTCACATGTCAGCACTCGGTCTGACTGAGCGCCTCCAGGAGAGAGGCCCAAGCAAGACACGCCCAAAGGAGCGTCTTGCAACATGTCAACAATGGGTCTGACTGAGGGCCTCCAGGAGAGAAGCCCAAGCATCACGCGGCCCGAGGAGCGTCTTGCCACATGTCAGCACTCGGTCTGACTGAGCGCCTCCAGGAGAGAGGCCAAAGCAAGACGCGCCCCGAGGAGCGTCTTGCCACATGTCAACAATGGGTATGACTGAGGGCCTCCCGGAGAGAAGCCCAAGCAAGACGCGCCCCGAGGAGCGTCTTGACACATGTCAACACTGGGTCTGACAGAGGGCCTCCAGGAGAGAGGCCCAAGCAAGACGCGCCCCGAGGAGTGTCTTGCCACATGTCACCACTTGGTCTGACTGAGCGCCTCCAGGAGAGAGGCCCAAGCAACACGCGCCCCGAGGAGCGTCAGGCCAATTGTCACTACTCAGTCTGACTGAGCGCCTCCAGGAGAGAGGCCAAAGTAAGACGTGCCCCGAGGAGCGTCTTGCCACGTGTCAACACTGGGTCTGATTGAGGGCCTTCTGGAGAGAGGCCCAAGCAAGACGCGCCCCGAGGAGCGTCTTGCCACATGTCAACAATGGGTCTTACTGAGGGCCTCCAGGAGAGAAGCCCAAGCAACACGCACCCCGAGGAGCTTCTTGCCACATGTCAGCACTCGGTCTGACTGGGCGCCTCCAGGAGAGAGGCCAAAGCAAGACGCGCACTGAGGAGCGTCTTGACACATGTCAACACAGGGTCTGACAGAGGGCCTCCATGAGAGAGGCCCAAGCAAGACGCGCCCCGAGGAGTGTCTTGCCACATGTCAACACTGGGTCTGACTGAGCGCCTCCAGGAGAGAGGCCCAAGCAAGACGCGCCCCGAGGAGCGTCTTGCCACGTGTCAACACTGGGTCTGACTGAGCGCCTCCAGGAGAGAGGCCCAAGCAAGATGCGCCCCGAGGAGCGTCTTGCCACGTGTCACCACTGGGTCTGACTGAGCGCCTCCAGGAGAGAGGCCCCAGCAAGACGCGCCCCGAGGAGCGTCTTGCATTATGTCAGCACTCGGTCTGACTGAGCGCCTCCAGGAGAGAGGCCCAAGCAAGACGCGCCCCGAGGAGCGTCTTGCCACATGTCACTACTCGGTTTGACTGAGCGCCTCCAGGAGAGAGGCCCAAGCAAGACGTGCCCCGAGGAGCGTCTTGCCACATGTCAACAATGGGTCTGACTGAGGGCCTCCAGGAGAGAAGCCCAAGCAAGACGCGCCCCGAGGAGCGTCTTGCCACATGTCAACACTGGGTCTGACTGAGGGCCTCTAGGAGAGAGGTCCAAATAAGACGCGCCCCGAGGAGCGTCTTGCCACATGTCAACAATGGGTCTGACAGAGGGCCTCCAGGAGAGAGGCCCAAGCAAGACGCGCCCCGAGGAGTGTCTTGCCACATGTCACCACTTGGTCTGACTGAGCGCCTCCAGGAGAGAGGCCCAAGCAACACGCGCCCCGAGGAGCGTCAGGCCAATTGTCACTACTCAGTCTGACTGAGCGCCTCCAGGAGAGAGGCCAAAGTAAGACGTGCCCCGAGGAGCGTCTTGCCACGTGTCAACACTGGGTCTGATTGAGGGCCTTCTGGAGAGAGGCCCAAGCAAGACGCGCCCCGAGGAGCGTCTTGCCACATGTCAACAATGGGTCTTACTGAGGGCCTCCAGGAGAGAAGCCCACGCAACACGCGCCCCGAGGAGCTTCTTGCCACATGTCAGCACTCGGTCTGACTGGGCGCCTCCAGGAGAGAGGCCAAAGCAAGACGCGCACTGAGGAGCGTCTTGACACATGTCAACACTGGGTCTGACAGAGGGCCTCCATGAGAGAGGCCCAAGCAAGACGCGCCCCGAGGAGTGTCTTGCCACATGTCAACACTGGGTCTGACTGAGCGCCTCCAGGAGAGAGGCCCAAGCAAGACGCGCCCCGAGGAGCGTCTTGCCACGTGTCAACACTGGGTCTGACTGAGCGCCTCCAGGAGAGAGGCCCAAGCAAGATGCGCACTGAGGAGCGTCTTGACACATGTCAACACTGGGTCTGACAGAGGGCCTCCATGAGAGAGGCCCAAGCAAGACGCGCCCCGAGGAGTGTCTTGCCACATGTCAACACTGGGTCTGACTGAGCGCCTCCAGGAGAGAGGCCCAAGCAAGACGCGCCCCGAGGAGCGTCTTGCATTATGTCAGCACTCGGTCTGACTGAGCGCCTCCAGGAGAGAGGCCCAAGCAAGACGCGCCCCGAGGAGCGTCTTGCCACATGTCACTACTCGGTTTGACTGAGCGCCTCCAGGAGAGAGGCCCAAGCAAGACGTGCCCCGAGGAGCGTCTTGCCACATGTCAACAATGGGTCTGACTGAGGGCCTCCAGGAGAGAAGCCCAAGCAAGACGCGCCCCGAGGAGCGTCTTGCCACATGTCAACACTGGGTCTGACTGAGGGCCTCTAGGAGAGAGGTCCAAATAAGACGCGCCCCGAGGAGCGTCTTGCCACATGTCAACAATGGGTCTGACTGAGGGCTTCCAGGAGAGAAGCCCAAGCAAGACGCGCCCCGAGGAGCGTCTTGCCACATGTCAGCACTCGGTCTGACTGAGCGCCTCCAGGAGAGAGGCCCAAGCAAGACGCGCCCCAAGGAGCGTCTTGCCACATGTCAAAACTGGGTCTGACTGAGCGCCTCCAGGAGAGAGGCCCAAGCAAGACGCGCCCCGAGGAGAGTCTTGCCACATGTGAACACTGGGTCTTACTGAGGGCCTCCAGGAGAGAAGCCCAAGCAAGACGCGCCCCGAGGAGCGTCTTGCCACATGTCAGCACTCGGTCTGACTGAGCGCCTCCAGGAGAGAGGCCCAAGCAAGACGCGCCCCGAGGAGCGTCTTGCCACATGTCAAAACTGGGTCTGACTGAGCGCCTCCAGGAGAGAGGCCCAAGCAAGACGTGCCCCGAGGAGCGTCTTGCCACATGTCAGCACTCGGTCTGACTGAGCGCCTCCAGGAGAGAGGCCCAAGCAAGACGCGCCCGGAGGAGCGTCTTGCCACATGTCAGCACTGGGTCTGACTGAGCGCCTCCAGGAGAGAGGCCCAAGCAAGACGCGCCCCGAGGAGCGTCTTGCCACGTGTCAACACTGGGTCTGACTGAGCGCCTCCAGGAGAGAGGCCCGAGCAAGATGCGCCCCGAGGATCGTCTTGCCACGTGTCACCACTGGGTCTGACTGAGCGCCTCCAGGAGAGAGGCCCCAGCAAGACGCGCCCCGAGGAGCGTCTTGCCACATGTCACTACTCGGTTTGACTGAGCGCCTCCAGGAGAGAGGCCCAAGCAAGACGTGCCCCGAGGAGCGTCTTGCCACATGTCAACAATGGGTCTGACTGAGGGCCTCCAGGAGAGAAGCCCAAGCAAGACGCGCCCCGAGGAGCGTCTTGCCACATGTCAACACTGGGTCTGACTGAGGGCCTCTAGGAGAGAGGTCCAAATAAGACGCGCCCCGAGGAGCGTCTTGCCACATGTCAACAATGGGTCTGACTGAGGGCTTCCAGGAGAGAGGCCCAAGCAAGACGCGCCCCGAGGAGCGTCTTGCCACATGTCAAAACTGGGTCTGACTGAGCGCCTCCAGGAGAGAGGCCCAAGCAAGACGCGCCCCGAGGAGAGTCTTGCCACATGTGAACACTGGGTCTGACTGAGGGCCTCCAGGAGAGAAGCCCAAGCAAGACGCGCCCCGAGGAGCGTCTTGCCACATGTCAGCACTCGGTCTGACTGAGCGCCTCCAGGAGAGAGGCCCAAGCAAGACGCGCCCCGAGGAGCGTCTTGCCACATGTCAAAACTGGGTCTGACTGAGCGCCTCCAGGAGAGAGGCCCAAGCAAGACGCGCCCCGAGGAGCGTCTTGCCACATGTCAGCACTCGGTCTGACTGAGCGCCTCCAGGAGAGAGGCCCAAGCAAGACGCGCCCGGAGGAGCGTCTTGCCACATGTCAGCACTGGGTCTGACTGAGCGCCTCCAGGGGAGAGGCCCAAGCAAGACACGCCCCGAGGAGCGTATTGACACATGTCAACACTGGGTCGGACTGAGGGCCTCCATGAGAGAAGCCCAAGCAAGACGCGCCCCGAGGAGCGTCTTGTCACATGTCAACACTGGGTCTTTCTGAGCGCCTCCAGGAGAGAAGCCCAAGCAAGACGCGCCCCGAGGAGAGTCTTTTCACATGTCAGCACTCGGTCTGACTGAGCGCCTCCAGGAGAGAGGCCCAAGCAAGACGCGCCCAAAGGAGCGTCTTGCAACATGTCAACAATGGGTCTGACTGAGGGCCTCCAGGAGAGAAGCCCAAGCATCACGCGGCCCGAGGAGCGTCTTGCCACATGTCAGCACTCGGTCTGACTGAGCGCCTCCAGGAGAGAGGCCAAAGCAAGACGCGCCCCGAGGAGCGTCTTGCCACATGTCAACAATGGGTATGACTGAGGGCCTCCCGGAGAGAAGCCCAAGCAAGACGCGCCCCGAGGAGCGTCTTGACACATGTCAACACTGGGTCTGACAGAGGGCCTCCAGGAGAGAGGCCCAAGCAAGACGCGCCCCGAGGAGTGTCTTGCCACATGTCACCACTTGGTCTGACTGAGCGCCTCCAGGAGAGAGGCCCAAGCAACACGCGCCCCGAGGAGCGTCAGGCCAATTGTCACTACTCAGTCTGACTGAGCGCCTCCAGGAGAGAGGCCAAAGTAAGACGTGCCCCGAGGAGCGTCTTGCCACGTGTCAACACTGGGTCTGATTGAGGGCCTTCTGGAGAGAGGCCCAAGCAAGACGCGCCCCGAGGAGCGTCTTGCCACATGTCAACAATGGGTCTTACTGAGGGCCTCCAGGAGAGAAGCCCAAGCAACACGCGCCCCGAGGAGCTTCTTGCCACATGTCAGCACTCGGTCTGACTGGGCGCCTCCAGGAGAGAGGCCAAAGCAAGACGCGCACTGAGGAGCGTCTTGACACATGTCAACACTGGGTCTGACAGAGGGCCTCCATGAGAGAGGCCCAAGCAAGACGCGCCCCGAGGAGTGTCTTGCCACATGTCAACACTGGGTCTGACTGAGCGCCTCCAGGAGAGAGGCCCAAGCAAGACGCGCCCCGAGGAGCGTCTTGCCACGTGTCAACACTGGGTCTGACTGAGCGCCTCCAGGAGAGAGGCCCAAGCAAGATGCGCACTGAGGAGCGTCTTGACACATGTCAACACTGGGTCTGACAGAGGGCCTCCATGAGAGAGGCCCAAGCAAGACGCGCCCCGAGGAGTGTCTTGCCACATGTCAACACTGGGTCTGACTGAGCGCCTCCAGGAGAGAGGCCCAAGCAAGACGCGCCCCGAGGAGCGTCTTGCATTATGTCAGCACTCGGTCTGACTGAGCGCCTCCAGGAGAGAGGCCCAAGCAAGACGTGCCCCGAGGAGCGTCTTGCCACATGTCACTACTCGGTTTGACTGAGCGCCTCCAGGAGAGAGGCCCAAGCAAGACGTGCCCCGAGGAGCGTCTTGCCACATGTCAACAATGGGTCTGACTGAGGGCCTCCAGGAGAGAAGCCCAAGCAAGACGCGCCCCGAGGAGCGTCTTGCCACATGTCAACACTGGGTCTGACTGAGGGCCTCTAGGAGAGAGGTCCAAATAAGACGCGCCCCGAGGAGCGTCTTGCCACATGTCAACAATGGGTCTGACTGAGGGCTTCCAGGAGAGAAGCCCAAGCAAGACGCGCCCCGAGGAGCGTCTTGCCACATGTCAGCACTCGGTCTGACTGAGCGCCTCCAGGAGAGAGGCCCAAGCAAGACGCGCCCCAAGGAGCGTCTTGCCACATGTCAAAACTGGGTCTGACTGAGCGCCTCCAGGAGAGAGGCCCAAGCAAGACGCGCCCCGAGGAGAGTCTTGCCACATGTGAACACTGGGTCTTACTGAGGGCCTCCAGGAGAGAAGCCCAAGCAAGACGCGCCCCGAGGAGCGTCTTGCCACATGTCAAAACTGGGTCTGACTGAGCGCCTCCAGGAGAGAGGCCCAAGCAAGACGTGCCCCGAGGAGCGTCTTGCCACATGTCAGCACTCGGTCTGACTGAGCGCCTCCAGGAGAGAGGCCCAAGCAAGACGCGCCCGGACGAGCGTCTTGCCACATGTCAGCACTGGGTCTGACTGAGCGCCTCCAAAAGAGAGGCCCAAGCAAGACGCGCCCCGAGGAGCGTCTTGCCACGTGTCAACACTGGGTCTGACTGAGCGCCTCCAGGAGAGAGGCCCAAGCAAGATGCGCCCCGAGGAGCGTCTTGCCATGTGTCACCACTGGGTCTGACTGAGCGCCTCCAGGAGAGAGGCCCCAGCAAGACGCGCCCCGAGGAGCGTCTTGCCACATGTCACTACTCGGTTTGACTGAGCGCCTCCAGGAGAGAGGCCCAAGCAAGACGTGCCCCGAGGAGCGTCTTGCCACATGTCAACAATGGGTCTGACTGAGGGCCTCCAGGAGAGAAGCCCAAGCAAGACGCGCCCCGAGGAGCGTCTTGCCACATGTCAACACTGGGTCTGACTGAGGGCCTCTAGGAGAGAGGTCCAAATAAGACGCGCCCCGAGGAGCGTCTTGCCACATGTCAACAATGGGTCTGACTGAGGGCTTCCAGGAGAGAGGCCCAAGCAAGACGCGCCCCGAGGAGCGTCTTGCCACATGTCAAAACTGGGTCTGACTGAGCGCCTCCAGGAGAGAGGCCCAAGCAAGACGCGCCCCGAGGAGAGTCTTGCCACATGTGAACACTGGGTCTGACTGAGGGCCTCCAGGAGAGAAGCCCAAGCAAGACGCGCCCCGAGGAGCGTCTTGCCACATGTCAGCACTCGGTCTGACTGAGCGCCTCCAGGAGAGAGGCCCAAGCAAGACGCGCCCCGAGGAGCGTCTTGCCACATGTCAAAACTGGGTCTGACTGAGCGCCTCCAGGAGAGAGGCCCAAGCAAGACGCGCCCCGAGGAGCGTCTTGCCACATGTCAGCACTCGGTCTGACTGAGCGCCTCCAGGAGAGAGGCCCAAGCAAGACGCGCCCGGAGGAGCGTCTTGCCACATGTCAGCACTGGGTCTGACTGAGCGCCTCCAGGGGAGAGGCCCAAGCAAGACACGCCCCGAGGAGCGTATTGACACATGTCAACACTGGGTCGGACTGAGGGCCTCCATGAGAGAAGCCCAAGCAAGACGCGCCCCGAGGAGAGTCTTGCCACATGTCAACACTCGGTCTGACAGAGGGCATTCAGGAGAGAGGCCCAAGCAATACGCGCCCCGAGGAGCGTCTTGCCACATGTCACCACTGGGTCTGAATGAGCGCCTCCAGGAAAGCGGCCCAACCAAGACGCGCCCCGAGGAGCGTCTTGCCACGTGTCAACACTGGGTCTGACTGAGCGCCTCCAGGAGAGAGGCCCAAGCAAGACGCACCCCGAGGAGCGTCTTTCCACGTGTCACCACTGGGTCTGACTGAGCGCCTCCAGGAGAGAGGCCCAAGCAAGACACGCCCCGAGGAGCGTATTGACACATGTCAACACTGGGTCTGACAGAGGGCCTCCAGGAGAGAGGCCCAAGCAAGACGCGCCCCGAGGAGTGTCTTGCCACATGTCACCACTGGGTCTGACTGAGCGCCTCCAGGAGAGAGGCCCAAGCAAGACGCGCCCCGAGGAGCGTCAGGCCACATGTCACTACTCAGTCTGACTGAGCGCCTCCAGGAGAGAGGCCCAAGCAAGACGCGCCCCGAGGAGCGTCTTGCCACATGTCAGCACTGGGTCTGACTGAGCGCCTCCAGGAGAGAGGCCCCAGCAAGACGCGCCCCGAGGAGCGTCTTGCCTTATGTCAGCACTCGGTTTGACTGAGCGCCTCCAGGAGAGAGGCCCAAGCAAGACGCGCCCCGAGGAGCGTCTTGCCACATGTCAACAATGGGTCTTACTGAGGGCCTCCAGGAGAGAGGCCCAAGCAAGATGCGCCCGGAGGAGCATCTTGCCACATGTCAACACTGGGTCTGAAAGAGGATCTCCAGGAGAGAGGCCCAAGCAAGACGCGCCCCGAGGAGCGTCTTGCCACATGTCACCTCTGGTTCTGACTGAGCGCCTCCAGGAGAGAGGCCCAAGCGAGACGCGCCCCGAGGAGCATCTTGTCACATGTCAACACTGGGTCTTTCTGAGCGCCTCCAGGAGAGAAGCCCAAGCAAGACGCGCCCCGAGGAGCCTCTTGCCACATGTCAACAATGGGTCTGACTGAGGGCCTCCAGGAGAGAAGCCCAAGCAACACGCGGCTCGAGGAGCGTCTTGCCACATGTCAGCACTCGGTCTGACTGAGCTCCTCCAGGAGAGAGGCCCAAGCAAGACGCGCCCCGAGGAGCGTCTTGACACATGTCAACACTGGGTCTGACAGAGGGCCTCCATGAGAGAGGCCCAAGCAAGACGCGCCCCGAGGAGTGTCTTGCCAAATGTCAACACTGGGTCTGACTGAGCGCCACAGGGAGAGAGGTCAGAGCAAGACGCGCCCCGAGGAGCGTCTTGCCACATGTCACTACTCGGTCTGACTGAGCGCCTCAGGGAGAGAGGTCCAAGCAAGACGCCCCGAGGAGCGTCTTGCCACATGTCACCACTGGGTCTGACTGAGCGCCTCCAGGAGAGAGACTCAACCAAGACGCGCCCTGAGGAGCGTCTTGCCACATGCCAACACTGGGTCTGACAGAGTGCCTCCAGGAGAGAGGCCCAAGCAAGACGCGCCCCGAGGAGTGTCTTGCCACATGTCACCACTGGGTCTGACTGAGCGCCTCCAGGAGAGAGGCCCAAGCAAGACGCGCCCCGAGGAGCGTCTTGTCACATGTCAACACTGGGTCTTTCTGAGCGCCTCCAGGAGAGAAGCCCAAGCAAGACGCGCCCCGAGGAGCGTCTTTCCACATGTCAGCACTCGGTCTGACTGAGCGCCTCCAGGAGAGAGGCCCAAGCAAGACGCGCCCAAAGGAGCGTCTTGCAACATGTCAACAATGGGTCTGACTGAGGGCCTCCAGGAGAGAAGCCCAAGCAACACGCGGCCCGAGGATCGTCTTGCCACATGTCAGCACTCGGTCTGACTGAGCGCCTCCAGGAGAGAGGCCAAAGCAAGACGCGCCCCGAGGAGCGTCTTGCCAGATGTCAACAATGGGTATGACTGAGGGCCTCCCGGAGAGAAGCCCAAGCAAGACGCGCCCCGAGGAGCGTCTTGACACATGTCAACACTGGGTCTGACAGAGGGCCTCCAGGAGAGAGGCCCAAGCAAGACGCGCCCCGAGGAGTGTCTTGCCACATGTCACCACTTGGTCTGACTGAGCGCCTCCAGGAGAGAGGCCCAAGCAACACGCGCCCCGAGGAGCGTCAGGCCACATGTCACTACTCATTCTGACTGAGCGCCTCCAGGAGAGAGGCCAAAGTAAGACGTGCCCCGAGGAGCGTCTTGCCACGTGTCAACACTGGGTCTGATTGAGGGCCTTCTGGAGAGAGGCCCAAGCAAGACGCGCCCCGAGGAGAATCTTGCCACGTGTCAACACTGGGTCTGACTGAGCGCCTCCAGGAGAGAGGCCCAAGCAAGATGCGCCCCGAGGAGCGTCTTGCCACGTGTCACCACTGTGTCTGACTGAGCGCCTCCAGGAGAGAGGCCCAAGCAAGACGCGCCCCGAGGAGCATCTTGCCACGTGTCACCACTGGGTCTGATTGAGCGCCTCCAGGAGAGAGGCCCCAGCAAGACGCGCCCCGAGGAGCGTCTTGCCTTATGTCACTACTCGGTCTGACAGAGGGCCTCCATGAGAGAGGCCCAAGCAAGACGCGCCCTGAGGAGTCTCTTGCCACATATCAACACTGGGTCTGACTGAGCGCCTCCAGGAGAGAGGCCCAAGCAAGACGCGCCCCGAGGAGCGTCTTGCCACGTGTCAACACTGGGTCTGACTGTGCGCCTCCAGGAGAGAGGCCCAAGCAAGATGCGCCCCGAGGAGCGTCTTGCCACGTGTCACCACTGGGTCTGACTGAGCGCCTCCAGGAGAGAGGCCCAAGCAAGATGCGCCCCGAGGAGCATCTTGCCACATGTCAACACTGGGTCTGACAGAGGGCCTCCAGGAGAGAGGCCCAAGCAAGACGCGCCCCGAGGAGCGTCTTGCCACATGTCACCTCTGGTTCTGACTGAGCGCCTCCAGGAGAGAGGCCCAAGCAAGACGCGCCCCGAGGAGCGTCTTGCCACATGTCAACAATGGGTCTGACTGAGGGCCTCCAGGAAAGAAGCCCAAGCAACACGCGGCCCGAGGAGCGTCTTGCCACATGTCAGCACTCGGTTTGACTGAGCGCCTCCAGGAGAGAGGCCCAAGCAAGACGCGCCCCGAGGAGCGTCTTGCCACATGTCAACAATGGGTCTGACTGAGGGCCTCCAGGAGAGAAGCCCAAGCAAGACGCGCCCCGTGGAGCGTCTTGACACATGTCAACACTGGGTCTGACAGAGGGCCTCCAGGAGAGAGGCCCAAGCAAGACGCGCCCCGAGGAGTGTCTTGCCACATGTCACCACTGGGTCTGACTGAGCGCCTCCAGGCGAGAGGCCCAAGCAAGACGTTTCCCGAGGAGCTTCAGGCCACATGTCACTACTCAGTCTGACTGAGCGACTCCAGGAGAGAGGCCCAAGCAAGACGCGCCCCGAGGAGCGTCTTGCCACGTGTCAACACTGGGTCTGATTGAGGGCCTTCTGGAGAGAGGCCCAAGCAAGACGCGCCACGAGGAGCGTCTTGCCACATGTCAACAATGGGTCTTACTGAGGGCCTCCAGGAGAGAAGCCCAAGCAAGACGCGCCCCGAGGAGCTTCTTGCCACATGTCACCACTCGGTCTGACTGAGCGCCTCCAGGAGAGAGGCCAAAGCAAGATGCGCCCCGAGGAGCGTCTTGACACATGTCAACACTGGGTCTGACAGAGGGCCTCCATGAGAGAGGCCCAAGCAAGACGCGCCCCGAGGAGTGTCTTGCCACATGTCAACACTGGGTCTGACTGAGCGCCTCCAGGAGAGAGGCCCAAGCAAGACGCGCCCCGACGAGCGTCTTGCCATGTGTCAACACTGGGTCTGACTGAGCGCCTCCAGGAGAGAGGCCCAAGCAAGATGCGCCCCGAGGAGCTTCTTGCCACATGTCACCACTGGGTCTGACTGAGCGCCTCCAGGAGAGAGGCCCAAGCAAGACGCGCCCCGAGGAGCGTCTTGCCACGTGTCACCACTGGGTCTGATTGAGCGCCTCCAGGAGAGAGGCCCCAGCAAGACCGGTCAGGCCTGCAGTGTACACATCAGAGACATGATGTTCTTTCACAGAACTGAGGTTGTTCATTACTAAATGAATTTTACAGGAATATTGTTATTATACTATTCAACAGGTTAATCATAATAATGTGTATTAAACCCACAACCTAGCAGTGAGGACAGAGGGACTTTATTTAAATTAGTACTTAATGGAAACGATACATAATGATACATAAGAGCCATGTCATACATTCAGCCTAGGAATAGTAGCATTGTGCACTATTAAAAATATACACATGAATTGCTCGAATCCCATTGTTGCAAAGTAAAACTCTAATAAAACTCTAGTCTGACATCAACAGAGAAGACTTAGTGTATGTACTACAAATACAGCATTAGGATTTCGAGTGGACCGTGCACCTTGTGAACCATCAGAGGCTTATGACGCAACATATCTTCCAGTTGCTATTAGACAAGTTATAATTCTCGACCATTTTTCGGAACTGGTTTCTTGGGTCCGTGAGTAAATGCCAAATGAGATGATAGTCCTTAAGTAAGTTCCTGGCGATCCCACGTCACGCTCTTGCCCATCAGCCGGTGAACGCTGAGACGGAACTCGATGAGAGCGATGTATTTTTTAGTGCTCCGAATGCACTTCTAACAAGCGTGCGATTCACTTCGTGAGTAAACCGCAGCTACAGCTGATTCAAACAGTCAAGCCAACTTTCTACATCACAATATGCGTTTTGTAGTTAGTCGAGTTACCTTTTGTGTGGCGCATGCACGGGTTGTTAGCGTCCAGCTCCCAGCTTAGAGAGTCCTGTATTGACACAGACGTCAATACATCTCGATGTCATGCAACACACAAAGTCTGTCGCATACAGGTGGGTTAACACATGTACGATACCTTTTGTGTGGCGCATGCACGGGTCGTTAGCGTCCAGCTCCCGGCTTATAGAGAGTCCTGTATTGACACAGACGTCAATACATCTCGATGTCATGCAACACACAAAGTCTGTCGCATACAGGTGGGTTAACACACATGTACGATGTGTGCGATGGCACGCCCGTTTACAATGGGACACGACGATGATCATTGTTAACCAAATTCTTGTTTCTCACGACAGGTGGTAGCGTTGTCTCCTGCCCCTTGTCTTCGTGCACAGAGGGTGTTGTAATGTGCTCGTCATAGTCGCGATCGTTGTCACTCGAATCCGTTGTTCTCACGACAGGTGGTAGCGTTGTCTCCTGCATGTTGTGTTCGCGTGCGGCAAGCGTTGTGCTGTGCTCGTTATAATGGTTGTCTTCGTACAAAGGGGGTGTTGAATACTCCTTCGCGAGTAGTCTAGGAGGTGGTGTGATGGGACGTATCTCAGAGGCGTTATGTGAGCGTACCACCATGGCCTGAGCAACTGCAACTACTGAGAGTACACCCAGTACAGACAGCGAGATCTTTTTTTTCTTGGATGTTGTATGTGTGGGTACAGCTGCTTTAATGGCAGTGAGAGCAAGTGGGCAAATGTATTTATAGGTCACTAGCAGAAACTAAGGCACGTGGTCAGAGTGTAATCGTAACCACCGTAGCTCTTGTCATAATTTAATATACATAGAAATCAGAAACGGGCATGTCAGGATAGACATCGCGAGTGATAATGCGGCTAGTATCTGTGTGCGCTTGAGAGCACCTTGTTGTTCTACTGTGGTGCCAACGCCGCCGGGTCTGTAAATGTCATCGACCTTCTTTATATACGCATACGCTAAAGACCGTATATTCTCTATGGATTTGAACGCGTCCTTTGTTTCGCGTAACGCTTGAGCTGTCTCGAGCGTGATGTTGTGAGTGTACGCCAGTGTTTCACGTGCACCGAGGTCCGAAAGGGCGTGCGCTACAACTATTAACCTTGGTTTGGGAGTGTGGCGAAACGCTCGCTCCGCTGTAATGGGCGGATGCAATGTTATCACCTGGTACGTTTCGTTAGTCGGGTCGTAACACACCGGTCCGTCACATGGACCGTCACATTGTATGGGGCACAGTAAGGACAACACGCCGCCGACCGTGACTTCGCACTCGACCGCGGTGGTGTTATCGATTTGCAAAGGATCACATACGCCTCTCCAGTCGCAATGAGGCACATTGTAGTCGACGCGACCGTCGGTCACCATAGCTTTCGTCAGCCAACACACTCGATTGCCCTTCGAAACATCGGTGATCAACGTGAGCGTAGAGGTCGCCGTCGCTTTACTGTACGCCAGGATATCCGTGTGTGAGTGCACGCTCGACGTCGATTGACAACCGGTCATGTCAGACCTGATCAGACCTTCCGAACACATGACCATTAGTTGTTGTGCGGCCGAGAGTATCGTGATCATACCGTTGAGATGTGTAGAAAGCGCGTACACGCCAGCCTTCCACGTTTCCAAAGTTTCCAGCAGTCTAGAGGGACTTGTCTTAGTGCGCACGGCTGTGCTGAATTTGCGTTGGGTAGACACAACGGCTTCGACCTCGCTTAGGATCTGTGGGCTCATGTACTCGTGGTAGGCCAAGACGTGTATAGTCGAGCGTGGTGACGCCCCGAACACTTGACCCGGTTTTGTTGTGGCGATATGCATGTCCAGTAACGCGGCAAAGTCCGCGTGTCTAGCGTGTATTGATTTTACAGCTCGCTCATACCCCAACAGTACGGTCCGTAGAAGTTCGTTCACTTGTTTCCATGCGCTCGTGGAACACAGGACATCGCAACCTCTGTGATACTCAAGTAAAGCGTCACACACCAGCTGCTTGCACGTTGGAAATACAATCGGTAGTAACTTCTTACTCCACTCTATGTTGAACTCGTATAGTATGTATATGGGCGGTTGCGGCGGTTTGCGCATTTTCTATCTACCCTCCGCTAATATGCCTCTGTGGTCTGTCTCCTGAGATGGTGCGGTTGGAACTTGCGAGAGTGCACTATCGACGGTCGGCGTTTCCATTTCGTCAACTGTGCCATTTTCAGCCGCTGGCAAACGGCTGTCGACGGTCGATGCGAGACACCAACATAACGTTAGACCGCGACCCTCATGCCAGTTTTCTGTAGTACTGGTTGTAGTTTCTGGTGCACACTCGATACGCCATTACGATCACAATTGCGTTGATTAATAAATCCAGTGTTGTAGCGACTGCAGCCAGCGCCGTCGCGCAACTCGTGTCGGTGTTATCTCTCGATACTTTCATTCGTATCCAAGCGTATGCAGAATCTACGGATCTGGTGAAGTTGCCTGTCACTAGCTTGCACACGTTTGATATGGCACTTTGCGCGAGACTCACACAACCTGCAGTGGCGACCGTCGAGTCAGTGCAAAGTTTTTCCGATATATCGCTCGCAACATCGTTTGTCATTTGCTGTACACTGCGCACACTGGCCGCGAGGTCGCGGAGAGGGTCTTCGTTACGAGTTGTGTAATCTGCTGACTTGCCGATTCAATTCTGGTGGCGCTGACCCAAACGAGAACGCTTTTAAGGCGCATGTCGTGGTAACTCTGGTAGCGCCGTGGTTGACGAGGACGATCATCTTTAGCAATAGTTCATCTCGAAGCGCAACGATGGTGAGGGCGACGGGTTGGCCGATTCCGCATTCAGGCCACTCGGTTGCCGCTAGATTGCCCAATGCCACACACGCAGACGAACCCTGTACACACTCAATGACCCGTGTGCGATCGTTGATTTCTGCTAGCACGTTTGCTAGTTCTACGTGCTTCCACGGATCGGGCGTGGGCACGCGCTTGTTTTAGAGGCGTTTTCGCGCAGCCTCTACCCTGCACGACCGCTCGTGGCCGCACTAGCTATATTTATCTTTATTTGTTTCACACACACACACACACACACACACACACACACACACACACACACACACACACACACACACACACACAGGCCCTTGCGTGCAAACCCCGGTCAGGCCTGCAGTGTACACATCAGAGACATGATGTTCTTTCAAAGAACTGAGGTTGTTCATTACTAAATGACTTTTACAGGAATATTGTTATTATACTATTCAACAGGTTTATCATAATAATGTGTATTAAACCCACAACCTAGCACTGAGGACAGAGGGACTTTATTTAAATTAGTACTTAATGGAAACGATACATAATGATACATAAGAGCCATGTCATACATTCAGCCTAGGAACAGTAGCATTGTGCACTATTAAAAATATACACATCAATTGCTCGAATCCCATTGTTGCAAAGTAAAACTCTAATAAAACTCTAGTCTGACATCAACAGAGAAGACTTAGTGTATGTACTACAAATACAGCATTAGGATTTCGAGTGGACCGTGCACCTTGTGAACCATCAGAGGCTTATGACGCAACATATCTTCCAGTTGCTATTAGACAAGTTATAATTCTCGACCATTTTTCGGAACTGGTTTCTTGGGTCCGTGAGTAAATGCCAAATGAGATGATAGTCCTTAAGTAAGTTCCTGGCGATCCCATGTCACGCTCTTGCCCATCAGCCGGTGAACGCTGAGACGGAACTCGATGAGAGCGATGTCTTTTTTAAGTGCTCCGAATGCACTTCTAACAAGCGTGCGATTCACTTCGTGAGTAAACCGCAGCTGCAGCTGATTCAAACAGTCGAGCCAACTTTCTACATCACAATATTCGTTTTGTAGTTAGTCGAGTTACCTTTTGTGTGGCGCATGCACGGGTCGTTAGCGTCCAGCTCCCAGCTTAGAGAGTCCTGTATTGACACAGACGTCAATACATCTCGATGTCATGCAACACACAAAGTCTGTCGCATACAGGTGGGTTAACACATGTACGATACCTTTTGTGTGGCGCATGCACGGGTCGTTAGCGTCCAGCTCCCGGCTTATAGAGAGTCCTGTATTGACACAGACGTCAATACATCTCGATGTCATGCAACACACAAAGTCTGTCGCATACAGGTGGGTTAACACACATGTACGATGTGTGCAATGGCGCGCCCGTTTACAATGGGACACGACGATGATCATTGTTAACCAAACTCTTGTTTCTCACGACAGGTGGTAGCGTTGTCTCCTGCACCTGGTCTTCGTGCACAGAGGGTGTTGTAATGTGCTCGTCATAGTCGCGATCGTTGTCACTCGAATCCGTTGTTTTCACGACAGGTGGTAGCGTTGTCTCCTGCATGTTGTCTTCGCGTGCGGCAAGCGTTGTGCTGTGCTCGTTATAATGGTTGTCTTCGTACAAAGGGGGTGTTGAATACTCCTTCGCGAGTAGTCTAGGAGGTGGTGTGATTGGACGTATCTCAGAGGCGTTATGTGAGCATACCACCATGGCCTGAGCAACTGCGACTACTGAGAGTACACCCAGTTCAGACAGCGAGATCATTTTTTTTCTTGGGTGTTGTACGTGTGGGTACAGCCGCTTTAATGGCAGTGAGAGGAAGTGGTCAAATGTATTTATAGGTCACTAGCAGAAACTAAGGCACGTGGTCAGAGTGTAATCGTAACCACCGTAGCTCTTGTCACAATTTAATATACATAAAAATCAGAAACGGGCATGTCAGGATAGACATCGCGAGTGATAATGTGGCCAGTATCTGTGTGCGCTTGAGAGCACCTTGTTGTTCTACTGTGGTGCCCACGCCGCCGGGTCTGTAAATGTCATCGACCTTCTTTATATACGCATACGCTAAAGACCGTATATTCTCTATGGATTTGAAGACGTCCTTTGTTTCGCGTAACGCTTGAGCTGTCTCGAGCGTGATGTTGTGAGTGTACGCCAGTGTTTCGCGTGCACCGAGGTCCGAAAGGGCGTGCGCTACAACTATTAACCTTGGTTTGGGAGTGTGACCAAAAGCTCGCTCCGCTGTAATGGGCAGATGCAATGTTATCACCTGGTACGTTTCGTTAGTCGGGTCGTAACACACCGGTCCGTGACACGGACCGTCACATTGTATGGGGCACAGTAAGGACAACACGCCGCCGACCGTGACTTCGCACTCGACCGCGGTGGTGTTGTCGATTTGCAAAGGATCACATACGCCTCTCCAGTCGCAATGAGGCACATTGTAGTCGACGCGACCGTCGGTCACCATAGCTTTCGTCAGCCAACACACTCGATTGCCCTTCGAAACATTGGCGATCAACGTGAGCGTAGAGGTCGCTGTCGCTTTACTGTACGCCAGGATATCCGTGTGTGAGTGCACGCTCGACGGCGATTGACAACCGGTCATGTCAGACCTGATCAGACCTTCCGAACACATGACCATTAGTTGTTGTGCGGCCGAGAGTATCGCGATCATACCGTTGAGATGTGTAGAAAGCGCGTACACGCCAGCCTTCCACGTTTCCAAAGTTTCCAGCAGTCTAGAGTGACTTGTCTTAGCGCGCACGGCTGTGCTGAATTTGCGTTGGGTAGACACAACGGCTTCGACCTCGCTTAGGATTTGTGGGCTCATGTACTCGTGGTAGGCCAAGACCTGTATAGTCGAGCGCGGTGACGCCCCGAACACTTGACCCGGTTTTGTTGTGGCGATATGCGTGTCCAGTAAGGCGGCAAAGTCCGCGTGTCTAGGTTGTATTGATTTTACAGCTCGCTCATACCCCAACAGTACGGTCCGTAGAAGTTCGTTCACTTGTTTCCATGCGCTCGTGGAACACAGGACATCGCAACCTCTGTGATACTCAAGTAAAGCGTCACACACCAGCTGCTTGCACGTTGGAAATACAATCGGTAGTAACTTCTTACTCCACTCTATGTTGAACTCGTATAGTATGTATATGGGCGGTTGCGGCGGTTTGCGCATTTTCTATCTACCCTCCGCTAATATGACTCTGTGGTAAGTCTCCTGAGATGGTGCGGTTGGAACTTGCGAGAGTGCACTATCGACGGTCGGCGTTTCCATTTCGTCAACTGTGCCATTTTCAGCCGCTGGCAAACGGCTGTCGACGGTCGATGTGAGACACCAACATAACGTTAGACCGCGACCCTCATGCCAGTTTTCTGTAGTACTGGTTGTAGTTTCTGGTGCACACTCGATACGCCATTACGATCACAATTGCGTTGATTAATAAATCCAGTGTTGTAGCGACTGCAGCCAGCGCCGTCGCGCAACTCGTGTCGGTGTTATCTCTCGATACTTTCATTCGTATCCAAGCGTATGCAGAATCTACGGATCTGGTGAAGTTGCCTGTCACTAGCTTGCGCACGTTTGATATGGCACTTTGCGCGAGACTCACACAACCTGCAGTGGCGACCGTCGAGTCAGTGCAAAGTTTTTCCGATATATCGCTCGCAACATCGTTTGTCATTTGCTGTACACTGCGCACACTGGCCGCGAGGTCGCGGAGAGGGTCTTCGTTACGAGTTGTGTAATATCCGCTGACTTGCCGATTCAATTCTGGTGGCGCTGACCCAAACGAGAACGCTTTTAAGGCGCATATCGTGGTAACTCTGGTAGCGCCGTGGTTGACGAGGACGATCATCTTTAGCAATAGTTCATCTCGAAGCGCAACGATGGTGAGGGCGACGGGTTGGCCGGTTCCGCCTTCAGGCCACTCGGTTGCCGCTAGATTGCCCAATGCCACACATGCAGACGAACCCTGTACACACTCAATGACCCGTGTGCGATCGTTGATTTCTGCTAGTATGTTTGCTAGTTCTACGTGCTTCCACGGATCGGGCGTGGGCACGCGCTTGTTTTAGAGGCGTTTTCGCGCAGCCTCTACCCTGCACGACCGCTCGTGGCCGCACTAGCTATATTTATCTTTATTTGTTTCACACACACACACACACACACACACACACACAGGCCCTTGCGTGCAAACCCTGGTCAGGCCTGCAGTGTACACATCCGAGACATGATGTTCTTTCAAAGAACTGAGGTTGTTCATTACTAAATGACTTTTACAGGAATATTGTTATTATACTATTCAACAGGTTGATCATAATAATGTGTATTAAACCCACAACCTAGCACTGAGGACAGAGGGACTTTATTTAAATTAGTACTTAATGGAAACGATACATAATGATACATAAGAGCCATGTCATACATTCAGCCTAGGAATAGGCTATTAAAAATATACACATCAATTGCTCGAATCCCATTGTTGCAAAGTAAAACTCTAATAAAACTCTAGTCTGACATCAACAGAGAAGACTTAGTGTATGTACTACAAATACAGCATTAGGATTTGGAGTGGGCCGTGCACCTTGTGCACCATCAGAGGCTTATGACGCAACATATCTTCCAGTTGCTATTAGACAAGTTATAATTCTCGACCATTTTTCGGAACTGGTTTCTTGGGTCCGTGAGTAAATGCCAAATGAGATGATAGTCCTTAAGTAAGTTCCTGGCGATCCCATGTCACGCTCTTGCACATCAGCCGGTGAACGCTGAGACAGAACTCGATGAGAGCAATGTATTTTTTAAGTGCTCCGAATGTACTTCTAACAAGCGTGCGATTCACTTCGTGAGTAAACCGCAGCTGCAGCTGATTCAAACAGTCGAGCCAACTTTCTACATCACAATATTTGTTTTGTAGTTAGTCGAGTTACCTTTTGTGTGGCGCATGCACGGGTCGTTAGCGTCCAGCTCCCAGCTTAGAGAGTCCTGTATTGACACAGACGTCAATACATCTCGATGTCATGCAACACACAAAGTCTGTCGCATACAGGTGGGTTAACACATGTACGATACCTTTTGTGTGGCGCATGCACGGGTCGTTAGCGTCCAGCTCCCGGCTTATAGAGAGTCCTGTATTGACACAGACGTCAATATTTACAAACCATAAATGCTAATGACTCCATTCCTTTTTGTGGTTGTAGGGGCTGTTGATTGGAGTACATTAAAACAAACCTGATCTCTCTAGGACATTCAGAAGCCAAGTTATAAGCCCACAAATGTGTAACTGGACTACTTCTTTAAATTGACACCAGATCCGGTGACCTTTGGGACATGGTGTGACCCCCTTAGGAAAGTGCTAACATCATGAAACGTTCAGATCACTTACAACTCAATAGATTCTACCTTCCTGTAACGTTTCAGCCTGATTGGACCTTGTTTTCACACAAATGGATCCAGAATGATGTGAAATTGTGCTTCGTGCAACATAATTCTGGTTGCCATTTACAAACCATAAGTGCTAATGACTCCATTCCTTTTTGTGGTTGTAGGGGCTGTTGATTGGAGTACACTAAAACAAACCTGACCTCTCTAGGACATTCAGAAGCCAAGTTATAAGCCCACAAAGGTGTAACTGGACTACTTCTTTAAAGTGACACCAGGCCCGGTGACCTTTGGGACATGGTTTGACCCCCTATGGGAATGTGAGATCATCATGAAACGTTCAGATCACTTACAACTCAAAAGATTCTACCTTCTTGTAACGTTTCAGCCTGATTGGACCTTGTTTTCACACAAATGGACCCAGAATGATGTGAAATTGTGCTTCGTGCAACATAATTCTGGGTGCCATTTACAAACCATAAGGCTAATGACTCCATTCCTTTTGTGGTTGTAGGGGCTGTTGATTGGAGTACACTAAAACAAACCTGATCTCTCTAGGACATTCAGAAGCCAAGTTATAAGCCCTCAAATGTGTAACTGGACTACTTCTTTAAATTGACACCAGATCCGGTGACCTTTGGGACATGGTTTGATCCCCTTAGGAAAGCGCTATCATCATGAAACGTTCAGATCACTTACAACTAAATAGATTCTACCTTCCTGTAACGTTTCAGCCTGATTGGACCTTGTTTTCACACAAATGAACCCAGAATGATGTGAAATTGTGCTTCGTGCAACATAATTCTGGGTGCCATTTACAAACCATAAATGCTAATGACTCCATTCATTTTTGTGGTTGTAGGGGCTGTTGATTGGAGTACATTAAAACAAACCTGATCTCTCTAGGACATTCAGAAGCCAAGTTATAAGCCCACAAATGTGTAACTGGACTACTTCTTTAAATTGACACCAGATCCGGTGACCTTTGGGACATGGTTTGATCCCCTTAGGAAAGCGCTATCATCATGAAACGTTCAGATCACTTACAACTAAATAGATTCTACCTTCCTGTAACGTTTCAGCCTGATTGGACCTTGTTTTCACACAAATGAACCCAGAATGATGTGAAATTGTGCTTCGTGCAACATAATTCTGGGTGCCATTTACAAACCATAAATGCTAATGACTCCATTCATTTTTGTGGTTGTAGGGGCTGTTGATTGGAGTACATTAAAACAAACCAGATTTCTCTAGGACATTCAGAAGCCAAGTTATAAGCCCACAAAGGTGTAACTGGACTACTTCTTTAAAGTGACACCAGGCCCGGTGACCTTTGGGACATGGTTTGACCCCCTATGGGAATGTGAGATCATCATGAAACGTTCAGATCACTTACAACTCAATAGATTCTACCTTCTTGTAACGTTTCAGCCTGATTGGACTTTGTTTTCACACAAATGGACCCAGAATGATGTGAAATTGTGCTTCGTGCAACATAATTCTGGGTGCCATTTACAAACCATAAGGCTAATGACTCCATTCCTTTTGTGGTTGTAGGGGCTGTTGATTGGAGTACATTAAAACAAACCTGATCTCTCTAGGACATTCAGAAGCCAAGTTATAAGCCCACAAATGTGTAACTGGACTACTTCTTTAAAATGACACCAGGCCCGGTGACCTTTGGGACATGGTTTGACCGCCCTTAGGAGAGTGCTATCATCATGAAACGTTCAGATCACTTACAACTAAATAGATTCTACCTTCCTGTAACGTTTCAGCCTGATTGGACCTTGTTTTCACACAAATGAACCCAGAATGATGTGAAATTGTGCTTCGTGCAACATAATTCTGAGTGCGATTTACAAACCATAAATGCTAATGACTTCATTCCTTTTAGTGGTAAAGGGGGCTGCTAATTGGAGTACTCTAAAACAAACCTGACCTCTCTAGGATATTCAGAAGCCAAGTTATAAGCCCACAAAGGTGTAACTGGACTACTTCTTTAAAGTGACACCAGGCCCGGTGACCTTTGGGACATGGTTTGACCCCCTTAGGAAAGTGCTATCATCATGAAACGTTCAGATCACTTACAATTCAATAGATTCTACCTTCCTGTAACGTTTCAGCCTGATTGTACCTTGTTTTCACACAAATGAACCCAGAATGAAGTGAAATTGTGCTTCGTGCAACATAATTCTGGGTGCCATTTAAAAACCATACGTGCTAATGACTCCATTCCTTTTTGTAGTTGTAGGGACTGTTGTTTGGAGTACACTAAAATAAACCTGATCTCTCTAGGACATTCAGAAGCCAAGTTATAAGCCCACAAATGTGTAACTGGACTACTTCTTTAAAGTGACACCAGGCCCGGTGACCTTTGGGACATGGTTTGACCCCCTTAGGAAAGTGCTATCATCATGAAACGTTCAGATCACTTACAATTCAATAGATTCTACCTTCCTGTAACGTTTCAGCCTGATTGTACCTTGTTTTCACACAAATGAACCCAGAATGAAGTGAAATTGTGCTTCGTGCAACATAATTCTGGGTGCCATTTAAAAACCATAAGTGCTAATGACTCCATTACTTATTGTGGTTGTAGGGGCTGTTGATTGGAGTATACTAAAACAAACCTGATCTCTCTAGGACATTCAGAAGCCAAGTTATAAGCCTACAAATGTGTAACTGGACTACTTTAAATTGACACCAGATCCGGTGACCTTTGGGACATGGTTTGACCCCCTTAGGAAAGTGCTATCATCATGAAACGTTCAGATCACTTACAACTCAATATATTCTACCTTCCTGTAACGTTTCAGCCTGATTGGACCTTGTTTTCACACAAATGGACCCAGAATGATGTGAAATTGTGCTTCGTGCAACATAATTCTGGGTGCCATTTACAAACCATAAGTGCTAATGACTCCATTCCTTTTTGTGGTTGTAGGGGCTGTTGATTGGAGTACACTAAAACAAACCTGATCTCTCTAGGACATTCAGAAGCCAAGTTATAAGCCCACAAATGTGTAACTGGACTACTTCTTTAAATTGACACCAGAACGGGTGATCTTTGGGACATGGTTTGACCCCCTTAGGAAAGTGCTATCATCATGAAACGTTCAGATCACTTACAACTCAGTAGATTCTACCTTCCTGTAACGTTTCAGCCTGATTGGACCTTGTTTTCACACAAACGAACCGAGAATGATGTGAAATTGTGCTTCGTGCAACATAATTCTGGGTGCCATTTAAAAACCATAAGTGCTAATGACTCCATTCCTTTTTGTGGTTGTAGGGGCTGTTGATTGGAGTACACTAAAACAACATGACCTCTCTAGGACATTCAGAAGCCAAGTTATAAGCCAACAAATGTGTAACTGGACTACTTCTTTAAAGTGACACCAGATCCGGTGACCTTTGGGACATGGTTTGACCCCCTTAGGAAAGTGGGATCATCATGAAACGTTCAGATCACTTACAACTCAATAGATTCTACCTTCCTGTATTGTTTCAGCCTGATTGGACCTTGTTTTCACACAAATGAACCCAGAATGATGTGAAATTGTGCTTCGTGCAACATAATTCTGGGTGCCATTTAAAAACCATAAGTGCTAATGTCTCCATTCCTTTTTGTGGTTGTAGGGGCTGTTGATTGGAGTACACTAAAGCAAACCTGATCGCTCTAGGACATTCAGAAGCCAAGTTATAAGCCCACAAATGTGTAACTGGACTACTTCTTTAAATTGACACCAGATCCGGTGACCTTTGGGACATGGTTTGACCCCCTTAGGAAAGTGCTATCATCATGAAACGTTCAGATCAGTTACAACTCAATAGATTGTACCTTCCTGTAACGTTTCAGCCTGATTGGACCTTGTTTTCACACAAATGAACCCAGAATGATGTGAAATTGTGCTTCGTGCAACATAATTCTGGGTGCCATTTAAAAACCATAAGTGCTAATGACTCCATTCCTTTTTGTAGTTGTAGGGACTGTTGTTTGGAGTACACTAAAATAAACCTGATCTCTCTAGGACATTCAGAAGCCAAGTTATAAGCCCACAAATGTGTAACTGGACTACTTCTTTAAATTGACACCAGATCCGGTGACCTTTGGGACATGGTTTGACCCCCTTAGGAAAGTGCTATCATCATGAAACGTTCAGATCACTTACAACTCAATAGATTCTACCTTCCTGTAACGTTTCAGCCTGATTGGACCTTGTTTTCACACAAATGGACCCAGAATGATGTGAAATTGTGCTTCGTGCAACATAATTCTGGGTGCCATTTACAAACCATAAGTGCTAATGACTCCATTCCTTTTTGTGGTTGTAGGGGCTGTTGATTGGAGTACACTAAAACAAACCTAACCTCTCTAGGACATTCAGAAGCCAAGTTATAAGCCCACAAAGGTGTAACTGGACTACTTCTTTAAAGTGACACCAGGCCCGGTGACCTTTGGGACATGGTTTTACCCCCTATAGGAATGTGCGATCATCTTGAAATGTTCAGATCACTTACAACTCAATAGATTCTACCTTCTTGTAGCGTTTCAGCCTGATTGGACCTTGTTTTCACACAAATGGACCCAGAATGATGTGAAATTGTGCTTCGTGCAACATAATTCTGGGTGCCATTTACAAACCAAAAGTGCTAATGACTCCATTCCTTTTTGTGGTTGTAGGGGCTGTTGATTGGAGTACACTAAAACAAACCTGATCTCTCTAGGACATTCAGAAGCCAAGTTATAAGCCCACAAATGTGTAACTGGACCACTTCTTTAAATTGACACCAGATCCGGTGATCTTTGGGACATGGTTTGACCCCCTTAGGAAAGTGCTATCATCATGAAACTTTCAGATCACTTACAACTCAGTAGATTCTACCTTCCTGTAACGTTTCAGCCTGATTGGACCTTGTTTTCACACAAATGAACCCAGAATGATGTGAAATTGTGCTTCGTGCAACATAATTCTGGGTGCCATTTAAAAACCATAAGTGCTAATGACTCCATTCCTTTTTGTGGTTGTAGGGGCTGTTGATTGGAGTACACTAAAACAACCATGACCTCTCTAGGACATTCAGAAGCCAAGTTATAAGCCCACAAATGTGTAACTGGACTACTTCTTTAAAGTGACACCAGATCCGGTGACCTTTGGGACATGGTTTGACCCCATTAGGAAAGTGCAATCATCATGAAAAGTTCAGATCACTTACAACTCAATAGATTCTACCTTCCTGTATTGTTTCAGCCTGATTGGACCTTGTTTTCACACAAATGAACCCAGAATGATGTGAAATTGTGCTTCGTGCAACATAATTCTGGGTGCCATTTAAAAACCATAAGTGCTAATGTCTCCATTCCTTTTTGTGGTTGTAGGGGCTGTTGATTGGAGTACACTAAAGCAAACCTGATCGCTCTAGGACATTCAGAAGCCAAGTTATAAGCCCACAAATGTGTAACTGGACTACTTCTTTAAATTGACACCAGATCCGGTGACCTTTGGGACATGGTTTGACCCCCTTAGGAAAGTGCTATCATCATGAAACGTTCAGATCACTTACAACTCAATAGATTCTACCTTCCTGTAACGTTTCAGCCGGATTGGACCTTGTTTTCACACAAATGAACCCAGAATGATGTGAAATTGTGCTTCGTGCAACATAATTCTGGGTGCCATTTACAAACCATAAATGCTAATGACTCCATTCCTTTTTGTGGTTGTAGGGGCTGTTTATTGGAGTACATTAAAACAAACCTGATTTCTCTAGGACATTCAGAAGCCAAGTTATAAGCCCACAAAGGTGTAACTGGACTACTTCTTTAAAGTGACACCAGGCCCGGTGACCTTTGGGACATGGTTTTACCCCCTATAGGAATGTGCGATCATCTTGAAATGTTCAGATCACTTACAACTCAATAGATTCTACCTTCTTGTAGCGTTTCAGCCTGATTGGACCTTGTTTTCACACAAATGGACCCAGAATGATGTGAAATTGTGCTTCGTGCAACATAATTCTGGGTGCCATTTACAAACCAAAAGTGCTAATGACTCCATTCCTTTTTTGTGGTTGTAGGGGCTGTTGATTGGAGTACACTAAAACAAACCTGATCTCTCTAGGACATTCAGAAGCCAAGTTATAAGCCCACAAATGTGTAACTGGACCACTTCTTTAAATTGACACCAGATCCGGTGATCTTTGGGACATGGTTTGACCCCCTTAGGAAAGTGCTATCATCATGAAACGTTCAGATCACTTACAACTCAGTAGATTCTACCTTCCTGTAACGTTTCAGCCTGATTGGACCTTGTTTTCACACAAATGAACCCAGAATGATGTGAAATTGTGCTTCGTGCAACATAATTCTGGGTGCCATTTAAAAACCATAAGTGCTAATGACTCCATTCCTTTTTGTGGTTGTAGGGGCTGTTGATTGGAGTACACTAAAACAACCATGACCTCTCTAGGACATTCAGAAGCCAAGTTATAAGCCCACAAATGTGTAACTGGACTACTTCTTTAAAGTGACACCAGATCCGGTGACCTTTGGGACATGGTTTGACCCCATTAGGAAAGTGCAATCATCATGAAAAGTTCAGATCACTTACAACTCAATAGATTCTACCTTCCTGTATTGTTTCAGCCTGATTGGACCTTGTTTTCACACAAATGAACCCAGAATGATGTGAAATTGTGCTTCGTGCAACATAATTCTGGGTGCCATTTAAAAACCATAAGTGCAAATGTCTCCATTCCTTTTTGTGGTTGTAGGGGCTGTTGATTGGAGTACACTAAAGCAAACCTGATCGCTCTAGGACATTCAGAAGCCAAGTTATAAGCCCACAAATGTGTAACTGGACTACTTCTTTAAATTGACACCAGATCCGGTGACCTTTGGGACATGGTTTGACCCCCTTAGGAAAGTGCTATCATCATGAAACGTTCAGATCACTTACAACTCAATAGATTCTACCTTCCTGTAACGTTTCAGCCGGATTGGACCTTGTTTTCACACAAATGAACCCAGAATGATGTGAAATTGTGCTTCGTGCAACATAATTCTGGGTGCCATTTACAAACCATAAATGCTAATGACTCCATTCCTTTTTGTGGTTGTAGGGGCTGTTGATTGGAGTACATTAAAACAAACCTGATTTCTCTAGGACATTCAGAAGCCAAGTTATAAGCCCACAAAGGTGTAACTGGACTACTTCTTTAAAGTGACACCAGGCCCGGTGACCTTTGGGACATGGTTTTACCCCCTATAGGAATGTGCGATCATCTTGAAATGTTCAGATCACTTACAACTCAATAGATTCTACCTTCTTGTAGCGTTTCAGCCTGATTGGACCTTGTTTTCACACAAATGGACCCAGAATGATGTGAAATTGTGCTTCGTGCAACATAATTCTGGGTGCCATTTACAAACCATAAGTGCTAATGACTCCATTCCTTTTTGTGGTTGTAGGGGCTGTTGATTGGAGTACACTAAAACAAACCTGATCTCTCTAGGACATTCAGAAGCCAAGTTATAAGCCCACAAATGTGTAACTGGACTACTTCTTTAAATTGACACCAGATCCGGTGATCTTTGGGACATGGTTTGACCCCCTTAGGAAAGTGCTATCATCATGAAACGTTCAGATCACTTACAACTCAGTAGATTCTACCTTCCTGTAACGTTTCAGCCTGATTGGACCTTGTTTTCACACAAATGAACCCAGAATGATGTGAAATTGTGCTTCGTGCAACATAATTCTGGGTGCCATTTACAAACCATAAATGCTAATGACTTCATTCCTTTTAGTGGTAATGGGGGCTGCTAATTGGAGTACTCTAAAACAAACCTGACCTCTCTAGGATATTCAGAAGCCAAGTTATAAGCCCACAAAGGTGTAACTGGACTACTTCTTTAAAGTGACACCAGGCCCGGTGACCTTTGGGACATGGTTTGACCACCTTAGGAAAGTGCTATCATCATGAAACGTTCAGATCACTTACAATTCAATAGATTCTACCTTCCTGTAACGTTTCAGCCTGATTGTACCTTGTTTTCACACAAATGAACCCAGAATGAAGTGAAATTGTGCTTCGTGCAACATAATTCTGGGTGCCATTTAAAAACCATAAGTGCTAATGACTCCATTCCTTATTGTGGTTGTAGGGGCTGTTGATTGGAGTATACTAAAACAAACCTGATCTCTCTAGGACATTCAGAAGCCAAGTTATAAGCCTACAAATGTGTAACTGGACTACTTTAAATTGACACCAGATCCGGTGACCTTTGGGACATGGTTTGACCCCCTTAGGAAAGTGCTATCATCATGAAACGTTCAGATCACTTACAACTCAATATATTCTACCTTCCTGTAACGTTTCAGCCTGATTGGACCTTGTTTTCACACAAATGGACCCAGAATGATGTGAAATTGTGCTTCGTGCAACATAATTCTGGGTGCCATTTACAAACCATAAGTGCTAATGACTCCATTCCTTTTTGTCGTTGTAGGGGCTGTTGATTGGAGTACACTAAAACAAACCTGATCTCTCTAGGACATTCAGAAGCCAAGTTATAAGCCCACAAATGTGTAACTGGACTACTTCTTTAAATTGACACCAGAACCGGTGATCTTTGGGACATGGTTTGACCCCCTTAGGAAAGTGCTATCATCATGAAACGTTCAGATCACTTACAACTCAGTAGATTCTACCTTCCTGTAACGTTTCAGCCTGATTGGACCTTGTTTTCACACAAACGAACCGAGAATGATGTGAAATTGTGCTTCGTGCAACATAATTCTGGGTGCCATTTAAAAACCATAAGTGCTAATGACTCCATTCCTTTTTGTGGTTGTAGGGGCTGTTGATTGGAGTACACTAAAACAACCATGACCTCTCTAGGACATTCAGAAGCCAAGTTATAAGCCAACAAATGTGTAACTGGACTACTTCTTTAAAGTGACACCAGATCCGGTGACCTTTGGGACATGGTTTGACCCCCTTAGGAAAGTGCGATCATCATGAAACGTTCAGATCACTTACAACTCAATAGATTCTACCTTCCTGTATTGTTTCAGCCTGATTGGACCTTGTTTTCACACAAATGAACCCAGAATGATGTGAAATTGTGCTTCGTGCAACATAATTCTGGGTGCCATTTAAAAACCATAAGTGCTAATGTCTCCATTCCTTTTTGTGGTTGTAGGGGCTGTTGATTGGAGTACACTAAAGCAAACCTGATCGCTCTAGGACATTCAGAAGCCAAGTTATAAGCCCACAAATGTGTAACTGGACTACTTCTTTAAATTGACACCAGATCCGGTGACCTTTGGGACATGGTTTGACCCCCTTAGGAAAGTGCTATCATCATGAAACGTTCAGATCACTTACAACTCAATAGATTCTACCTTCCTGTAACGTTTCAGCCGGATTGGACCTTGTTTTCACACAAATGAACCCACAATGATGTGAAATTGTGCTTCGTGCAACATAATTCTGGGTGCCATTTACAAACCATAAATGCTAATGACTCCATTCCTTTTTGTGGTTGTAGGGGCTGTTGATTCGAGTACATTAAAACAAACCTGATCTCTCTAGGACATTCAGAAGCCAAGTTATAAGCCCACAAAGGTGTAACTGGACTACTTATTTAAAGTGACACTTGGCCCGGTGACCTTTGGGACATGGTTTGACCCCCTATAGGAATGTGCGATCATCTTGAAACGTTCAGATCACTTACAACTCAATAGATTCTACCTTCTTGTAGCGTTTCAGCCTGATTGGACCTTGTTTTCACACAAATGAACCCAGAATGATGTGAAATTGTGCTTCGTGCAACATAATTCTGGGTGCCATTTACAAACCATAAATGCTATTGACTCCATTCATTTTTGTGGTTGTAGGGGCTGTTGATTGGAGTACATTAAAACAAACCTGATCTCTCTAGGACATTCAGAAGCCAAGTTATAAGCCCACAAATGTGTAACTGGACTACTTCTTTAAATTGACACCAGAACCGGTGATCTTTGGGACATGGTTTGACCCCCTTAGGAAAGTGCTATCATCATGAAACGTTCAGATCACTTACAACTCAGTAGATTCTACCTTCTTGTAGCGTTTCAGCCGGATTGGACCTTGTTTTCACACAAATGGACCCAGAATGATGTGAAATTGTGCTTCGTGCAACATAATTCTGGGTGCCATTTACAAACCATAAGGCTAATGACTCCATTCCTTTTGTGGTTGTAGGGGCTGTTGATTGGAGTACACTAAAACAAACCTGATCTCTCTAGGACATTCAGAAGCCAAGTTATAAGCCCTCAAATGTGTAACTGGACTACTTCTTTAAATTGACACCAGATCCGGTGACCTTTGGGACATGGTTTGATCCCCTTAGGAAAGCGCTATCATCATGAAACGTTCAGATCACTTACAACTAAATAGATTCTACCTTCCTGTAACGTTTCAGCCTGATTGGACCTTGTTTTCACACAAATGAACCCAGAATGATGTGAAATTGTGCTTCGTGCAACATAATTCTGGGTGCCATTTACAAACCATAAATGCTAATGACTCCATTCATTTTTGTGGTTGTAGGGGCTGTTGATTGGAGTACATTAAAACAAACCTGATCTCTCTAGGACATTCAGAAGCCAAGTTATAAGCCCACAAATGTGTAACTGGACTACTTCTTTAAATTGACACCAGATCCGGTGACCTTTGGGACATGGTTTGATCCCCTTAGGAAAGCGCTATCATCATGAAACGTTCAGATCACTTACAACTAAATAGATTCTACCTTCCTGTAACGTTTCAGCCTGATTGGACCTTGTTTTCACACAAATGAACCCAGAATGATGTGAAATTGTGCTTCGTGCAACATAATTCTGGGTGCCATTTACAAACCATAAATGCTAATGACTCCATTCATTTTTGTGGTTGTAGGGGCTGTTGATTGGAGTACATTAAAACAAACCTGATCTCTCTAGGACATTCAGAAGCCAAGTTATAAGCCCACAAAGGTGTAACTGGACTACTTCTTTAAAGTGACACCAGGCCGGTGACCTTTGGGACATGGTTTGACCCCCTATGGGAATGTGAGATCATCATGAAACGTTCAGATCACTTACAACTCAATAGATTCTACCTTCTTGTAACGTTTCAGCCTGATTGGACTTTGTTTTCACACAAATGGACCCAGAATGATGTGAAATTGTGCTTCGTGCAACATAATTCTGGGTGCCATTTACAAACCATAAGGCTAATGACTCCATTCCTTTTGTGGTTGTAGGGGCTGTTGATTGGAGTACATTAAAACAAACCTGATCTCTCTAGGACATTCAGAAGCCAAGTTATAAGCCCACAAATGTGTAACTGGACTACTTCTTTAAAATGACACCAGGCCCGGTGACCTTTGGGACATGGTTTGACCGCCCTTAGGAGAGTGCTATCATCATGAAACGTTCAGATCACTTACAACTAAATAGATTCTACCTTCCTGTAACGTTTCAGCCTGATTGGACCTTGTTTTCACACAAATGAACCCAGAATGATGTGAAATTGTGCTTCGTGCAACATAATTCTGAGTGCCATTTACAAACCATAAATGCTAATGACTTCATTCCTTTTAGTGGTAATGGGGGCTGCTAATTGGAGTACTCTAAAACAAACCTGACCTCTCTAGGATATTCAGAAGCCAAGTTATAAGCCCACAAAGGTGTAACTGGACTACTTCTTTAAAGTGACACCAGGCCCGGTGACCTTTGGGACATGGTTTGACCCCCTTAGGAAAGTGCTATCATCATGAAACGTTCAGATCACTTACAATTCAATAGATTCTACCTTCCTGTAACGTTTCAGCCTGATTGTACCTTGTTTTCACACAAATGAACCCAGAATGAAGTGAAATTGTGCTTCGTGCAACATAATTCTGGGTGCCATTTACAAACCATAAGTGCTAATGACTCCATTCCTTTTTGTCGTTGTAGGGGCTGTTGATTGGAGTACACTAAAACAAACCTGATCTCTCTAGGACATTCAGAAGCCAAGTTATAAGCCCACAAATGTGTAACTGGACTACTTCTTTAAATTGACACCAGAACCGGTGATCTTTGGGACATGGTTTGACCCCCTTAGGAAAGTGCTATCATCATGAAACGTTCAGATCACTTACAACTCAGTAGATTCTACCTTCCTGTAACGTTTCAGCCTGATTGGACCTTGTTTTCACACAAACGAACCGAGAATGATGTGAAATTGTGCTTCGTGCAACATAATTCTGGGTGCCATTTAAAAACCATAAGTGCTAATGACTCCATTCCTTTTTGTGGTTGTAGGGGCTGTTGATTGGAGTACACTAAAACAACCATGACCTCTCTAGGACATTCAGAAGCCAAGTTATAAGCCAACAAATGTGTAACTGGACTACTTCTTTAAAGTGACACCAGATCCGGTGACCTTTGGGACATGGTTTGACCCCCTTAGGAAAGTGCGATCATCATGAAACGTTCAGATCACTTACAACTCAATAGATTCTACCTTCCTGTATTGTTTCAGCCTGATTGGACCTTGTTTTCACACAAATGAACCCAGAATGATGTGAAATTGTGCTTCGTGCAACATAATTCTGGGTGCCATTTAAAAACCATAAGTGCTAATGTCTCCATTCCTTTTTGTGGTTCTAGGGGCTGTTGATTGGAGTACACTAAAGCAAACCTGATCGCTCTAGGACATTCAGAAGCCAAGTTATAAGCCCACAAATGTGTAACTGGACTACTTCTTTAAATTGACACCAGATCCGGTGACCTTTGGGACATGGTTTGACCCCCTTAGGAAAGTGCTATCATCATGAAACGTTCAGATCACTTACAACTCAGTAGATTCTACCTTCCTGTAACGTTTCAGCCTGATTGGACCTTGTTTTCACACAAACGAACCGAGAATGATGTGAAATTGTGCTTCGTGCAACATAATTCTGGGTGCCATTTAAAAACCATAAGTGCTAATGACTCCATTCCTTTTTGTGGTTGTAGGGGCTGTTGATTGGAGTACACTAAAACAACCATGACCTCTCTAGGACATTCAGAAGCCAAGTTATAAGCCAACAAATGTGTAACTGGACTACTTCTTTAAAGTGACACCAGATCCGGTGACCTTTGGGACATGGTTTGACCCCCTTAGGAAAGTGCGATCATCATGAAACGTTCAGATCACTTACAACTCAATAGATTCTACCTTCCTGTATTGTTTCAGCCTGATTGGACCTTGTTTTCACACAAATGAACCCAGAATGATGTGAAATTGTGCTTCGTGCAACATAATTCTGGGTGCCATTTAAAAACCATAAGTGCTAATGTCTCCATTCCTTTTTGTGGTTCTAGGGGCTGTTGATTGGAGTACACTAAAGCAAACCTGATCGCTCTAGGACATTCAGAAGCCAAGTTATAAGCCCACAAATGTGTAACTGGACTACTTCTTTAAATTGACACCAGATCCGGTGACCTTTGGGACATGGTTTGACCCCCTTAGGAAAGTGCTATCATCATGAAACGTTCAGATCACTTACAACTCAATAGATTCTACCTTCCTGTAACGTTTCAGCCGGATTGGACCTTGTTTTCACACAAATGAACCCAGAATGATGTGAAATTGTGCTTCGTGCAACATAATTCTGGGTGCCATTTACAAACCATAAATGCTAATGACTCCATTCCTTTTTGTGGTTGTAGGGGCTGTTGATTCGAGTACATTAAAACAAACCTGATCTCTCTAGGACATTCAGAAGCCAAGTTATAAGCCCACAAAGGTGTAACTGGACTACTTATTTAAAGTGACACTTGGCCCGGTGACCTTTGGGACATGGTTTGACCCCCTATAGGAATGTGCGATCATCTTGAAACGTTCAGATCACTTACAACTCAATAGATTCTACCTTCTTGTAGCGTTTCAGCCGGATTGGACCTTGTTTTCACACAAATGGACCCAGAATGATGTGAAATTGTGCTTCGTGCAACATAATTCTGGGTGCCTCTTACAAACCATAAGTGCTAATGACTCCATTCCTTTTTGGGGTTGTAGGGGCTGTTGATTGGAGTACATTAAAACAAACCTGATCTCTCTAGGACATTCAGAAGCCAAGTTATAAGCCCACAAATGTGTAACTGGACTACTTCTTTAAATTGACACCAGATCCGGTGACCTTTGGGACATGGTTTGACCCCCTTAGGAAAGTGCTATCATCATGAAACGTTCAGATCACTTACAACTCAATAGATTCTACCTTCCTGTAACGTTTCAGCCTGATTGGACCTTGTTTTCACACAAATGGACCCAGAATGATGTGAAATTGTGCTTCGTGCAACATAATTCTGGGTGCCATTTACAAACCATAAGTGCTAATGACTCCATTCCTTTTTGTGGTTGTAGGGGCTGTTGATTGGAGTACACTAAAACAAACCTAACCTCTCTAGGACATTCACAAGCCAAGTTATAAGCCCACAAAGGTGTAACTGGACTACTTCTTTAAAGTGACACCAGGCCCGGTGACCTTTGGGACATGGTTTTACCCCCTATAGGAATGTGCGATCATCTTGAAATGTTCAGATCACTTACAACTCAATAGATTCTACCTTCTTGTAGCGTTTCAGCCTGATTGGACCTTGTTTTCACACAAATGGACCCAGAATGATGTGAAATTGTGCTTCGTGCAACATAATTCTGGGTGCCATTTATTAACCATAAGTGCTAATGACTCCATTCCTTTTTGTGGTTGTAGGGGCTGTTGATTGGAGTACACTAAAACAAACCTGATCTCTCTAGGACATTCAGAAGCCAAGTTATAAGCCCACAAATGTGTAACTGGACCACTTCTTTAAATTGACACCAGATCCGGTGATCTTTGGGACATGGTTTGACCCCCTTAGGAAAGTGCTATCATCATGAAACGTTCAGATCACTTACAACTCAGTAGATTCTACCTTCCTGTAACGTTTCAGCCTGATTGGACCTTGTTTTCACACAAATGAACCCAGAATGATGTGAAATTGTGCTTCGTGCAACATAATTCTGGGTGCCATTTAAAAACCATAAGTGCTAATGACTCCATTCCTTTTTGTGGTTGTAGGGGCTGTTGATTGGAGTACACTAAAACAACCATGACCTCTCTAGGACATTCAGAAGCCAAGTTATAAGCCCACAAATGTGTAACTGGACTACTTCTTTAAAGTGACACCAGATCCGGTGACCTTTGGGACATGGTTTGACCCCATTAGGAAAGTGCAATCATCATGAAAAGTTCAGATCACTTACAACTCAATAGATTCTACCTTCCTGTATTGTTTCAGCCTGATTGGACCTTGTTTTCACACAAATGAACCCAGAATGATGTGAAATTGTGCTTCGTGCAACATAATTCTGGGTGCCATTTACAAACCATAAATGCTAATGACTCCATTCCTTTTTGTGGTTGTAGGGGCTGTTGATTCGAGTACATTAAAACAAACCTGATCTCTCTAGGACATTCAGAAGCCAAGTTATAAGCCCACAAAGGTGTAACTGGACTACTTATTTAAAGTGACACTTGGCCCGGTGACCTTTGGGACATGGTTTGACCCCCTATAGGAATGTGCGATCATCTTGAAACGTTCAGATCACTTACAACTCAATAGATTCTACCTTCTTGTAGCGTTTCAGCCGGATTGGACCTTGTTTTCACACAAATGGACCCAGAATGATGTGAAATTGTGCTTCGTGCAACATAATTCTGGGTGCCTCTTACAAACCATAAGTGCTAATGACTCCATTCCTTTTTGGGGTTGTAGGGGCTGTTGATTGGAGTACATTAAAACAAACCTGATCTCTCTAGGACATTCAGAAGCCAAGTTATAAGCCCACAAATGTGTAACTGGACTACTTCTTTAAATTGACACCAGATCCGGTGACCTTTGGGACATGGTTTGACCCCCTTAGGAAAGTGCTATCATCATGAAACGTTCAGATCACTTACAACTCAATAGATTCTACCTTCCTGTAACGTTTCAGCCTGATTGGACCTTGTTTTCACACAAATGGACCCAGAATGATGTGAAATTGTGCTTCGTGCAACATAATTCTGGGTGCCATTTACAAACCATAAGTGCTAATGACTCCATTCCTTTTTGTGGTTGTAGGGGCTGTTGATTGGAGTACACTAAAACAAACCTAACCTCTCTAGGACATTCACAAGCCAAGTTATAAGCCCACAAAGGTGTAACTGGACTACTTCTTTAAAGTGACACCAGGCCCGGTGACCTTTGGGACATGGTTTTACCCCCTATAGGAATGTGCGATCATCTTGAAATGTTCAGATCACTTACAACTCAATAGATTCTACCTTCTTGTAGCGTTTCAGCCTGATTGGACCTTGTTTTCACACAAATGGACCCAGAATGATGTGAAATTGTGCTTCGTGCAACATAATTCTGGGTGCCATTTATTAACCATAAGTGCTAATGACTCCATTCCTTTTTGTGGTTGTAGGGGCTGTTGATTGGAGTACACTAAAACAAACCTGATCTCTCTAGGACATTCAGAAGCCAAGTTATAAGCCCACAAATGTGTAACTGGACCACTTCTTTAAATTGACACCAGATCCGGTGATCTTTGGGACATGGTTTGACCCCCTTAGGAAAGTGCTATCATCATGAAACGTTCAGATCACTTACAACTCAGTAGATTCTACCTTCCTGTAACGTTTCAGCCTGATTGGACCTTGTTTTCACACAAATGAACCCAGAATGATGTGAAATTGTGCTTCGTGCAACATAATTCTGGGTGCCATTTAAAAACCATAAGTGCTAATGACTCCATTCCTTTTTGTGGTTGTAGGGGCTGTTGATTGGAGTACACTAAAACAACCATGACCTCTCTAGGACATTCAGAAGCCAAGTTATAAGCCCACAAATGTGTAACTGGACTACTTCTTTAAAGTGACACCAGATCCGGTGACCTTTGGGACATGGTTTGACCCCCTTAGGAAAGTGCAATCATCATGAAAAGTTCAGATCACTTACAACTCAATAGATTCTACCTTCCTGTATTGTTTCAGCCTGATTGGACCTTGTTTTCACACAAATGAACCCAGAATGATGTGAAATTGTGCTTCGTGCAACATAATTCTGGGTGCCATTTAAAAACCATAAGTGCTAATGTCTCCATTCCTTTTTGTGGTTGTAGGGGCTGTTGATTGGAGTACACTAAAGCAAACCTGATCGCTCTAGGACATTCAGAAGCCAAGTTATAAGCCCACAAATGTGTAACTGGACTACTTCTTTAAATTGACACCAGATCCGGTGACCTTTGGGACATGGTTTGACCCCCTTAGGAAAGTGCTATCATCATGAAACGTTCAGATCACTTACAACTCAATAGATTCTACCTTCCTGTAACGTTTCAGCCGGATTGGACCTTGTTTTCACACAAATGAACCCAGAATGATGTGAAATTGTGCTTCGTGCAACATAATTCTGGGTGCCATTTACAAACCATAAATGCTTATGACTCCATTCCTTTTTGTGGTTGTAGGGGCTGTTGATTGGAGTACATTAAAACAAACCTAATTTCTCTAGGACATTCAGAAGCCAAGTTATAAGCCCACAAAGGTGTAACTGGACTACTTCTTTAAAGTGACACCAGGCCCGGTGACCTTTGGGACATGGTTTTACCCCCTATAGGAATGTGCGATCATCTTGAAATGTTCAGATCACTTACAACTCAATAGATTCTACCTTCTTGTAGCGTTTCAGCCTGATTGGACCTTGTTTTCACACAAATGGACCCAGAATGATGTGAAATTGTGCTTCGTGCAACATAATTCTGGGTGCCATTTACAAACCATAAGTGCTAATGACTCCATTCCTTTTTGTGGTTGTAGGGGCTGTTGATTGGAGTACACTAAAACAAACCTGATCTCTCTAGGACATTCAGAAGCCAAGTTATAAGCCCACAAATGTGTAACTGGACTACTTCTTTAAATTGACACCAGATCCGGTGATCTTTGGGACATGGTTTGACCCCCTTAGGAAAGTGCTATCATCATGAAACGTTCAGATCACTTACAACTCAGTAGATTCTACCTTCCTGTAACGTTTCAGCCTGATTGGACCTTGTTTTCACACAAATGAACCCAGAATGATGTGAAATTGTGCTTCGTGCAACATAATTCTGGGTGCCATTTACAAACCATAAATGCTAATGACTTCATTCCTTTTAGTGGTAATGGGGGCTGCTAATTAGAGTACTCTAAAACAAACCTGACCTCTCTAGGATATTCAGAAGCCAAGTTATAAGCCCACAAAGGTGTAACTGGACTACTTCTTTAAAGTGACACCAGGCCCGGTGACCTTTGGGACATGGTTTGACCCCCTTAGGAAAGTGCTATCATCATGAAACGTTCAGATCCCTTACAATTCAATAGATTCTACCTTCCTGTAACGTTTCAGCCTGATTGTACCTTGTTTTCACACAAATGAACCCAGAATGAAGTGAAATTGTGCTTCGTGCAACATAATTCTGGGTGCCATTTAAAAACCATAAGTGCTAATGACTCCATTCCTTATTGTGGTTGTAGGGGCTGTTGATTGGAGTATACTAAAACAAACCTGATCTCTCTAGGACATTCAGAAGCCAAGTTATAAGCCTACAAATGTGTAACTGGACTACTTTAAATTGACACCAGATCCGGTGACCTTTGGGACATGGTTTGACCCCCTTAGGAAAGTGCTATCATCATGAAACGTTCAGATCACTTACAACTCAATATATTCTACCTTCCTGTAACGTTTCAGCCTGATTGGACCTTGTTTTCACACAAATGGACCCAGAATGATGTGAAATTGTGCTTCGTGCAACATAATTCTGGGTGCCATTTACAAACCATAAGTGCTAATGACTCCATTCCTTTTTGTCGTTGTAGGGGCTGTTGATTGGAGTACACTAAAACAAACCTGATCTCTCTAGGACATTCAGAAGCCAAGTTATAAGCCCACAAATGTGTAACTGGACTACTTCTTTAAATTGACACCAGAACCGGTGATCTTTGGGACATGGTTTGACCCCCTTAGGAAAGTGCTATCATCATGAAACGTTCAGATCACTTACAACTCAGTAGATTCTACCTTCCTGTAACGTTTCAGCCTGATTGGACCTTGTTTTCACACAAACGAACCGAGAATGATGTGAAATTGTGCTTCGTGCAACATAATTCTAAGTGCCATTTAAAAACCATAAGTGCTAATGACTCCATTCCTTTTTGTGGTTGTAGGGGCTGTTGATTGGAGTACACTAAAACAACCATGACCTCTCTAGGACATTCAGAAGCCAAGTTATAAGCCAACAAATGTGTAACTGGACTACTTCTTTAAAGTGACACCAGATCCGGTGACCTTTGGGACATGGTTTGACCCCCTTAGGAAAGTGCGATCATCATGAAACGTTCAGATCACTTACAACTCAATAGATTCTACCTTCCTGTATTGTTTCAGCCTGATTGGACCTTGTTTTCACACAAATGAACCCAGAATGATGTGAAATTGTGCTTCGTGCAACATAATTCTGGGTGCCATTTAAAAACCATAAGTGCTAATGTCTCCATTCCTTTTTGTGGTTGTAGGGGCTGTTGATTGGAGTACACTAAAGCAAACCTGATCGCTCTAGGACATTCAGAAGCCAAGTTATAAGCCCACAAATGTGTAACTGGACTACTTCTTTAAATTGACACCAGATCCGGTGACCTTTGGGACATGGTTTGACCCCCTTAGGAAAGTGCTATCATCATGAAACGTTCAGATCACTTACAACTCAATAGATTCTACCTTCCTGTAAAGTTTCAGCCGGATTGGACCTTGTTTTCACACAAATGAACCCAGAATGATGTGAAATTGTGCTTCGTGCAACATAATTCTGGGTGCCATTTACAAACCATAAATGCTAATGACTCCATTCCTTTTTGTGGTTGTAGGGGCTGTTGATTCGAGTACATTAAAACAAACCTGATCTCTCTAGGACATTCAGAAGCCAAGTTATAAGCCCACAAAGGTGTAACTGGACTACTTATTTAAAGTGACACTTGGCCCGGTGACCTTTGGGACATGGTTTGACCCCCTATAGGAATGTGCGATCATCTTGAAACGTTCAGATCACTTACAACTCAATAGATTCTACCTTCTTGTAGCGTTTCAGCCGGATTGGACCTTGTTTTCACACAAATGGACCCAGAATGATGTGAAATTGTGCTTCGTGCAACATAATTCTGGGTGCCTCTTACAAACCATAAGTGCTAATGACTCCATTCCTTTTTGGGGTTGTAGGGGCTGTTGATTGGAGTACATTAAAACAAACCTGATCTCTCTAGGACATTCAGAAGCCAAGTTATAAGCCCACAAATGTGTAACTGGACTACTTCTTTAAATTGACACCAGATCCAGTGACCTTTGGGACATGGTTTGACCCCCTTAGGAAAGTGCTATCATCATGAAACGTTCAGATCAGTTACAACTCAATAGATTGTACCTTCCTGTAACGTTTCAGCCTGATTGGACCTTGTTTTCACACAAATGAACCCAGAATGATGTGAAATTGTGCTTCGTGCAACATAATTCTGGGTGCCATTTAAAAACCATAAGTGCTAATGACTCCATTCCTTTTTGTAGTTGTAGGGACTGTTGTTTGGAGTACACTAAAATAAACCTGATCTCTCTAGGACATTCAGAAGCCAAGTTATAAGCCCACAAATGTGTAACTGGACTACTTCTTTAAATTGACACCAGATCCGGTGACCTTTGGGACATGGTTTGACCCCCTTAGGAAAGTGCTATCATCATGAAACGTTCAGATCACTTACAACTCAATAGATTCTACCTTCCTGTAACGTTTCAGCCTGATTGGACCTTGTTTTCACACAAATGGACCCAGAATGATGTGAAATTGTGCTTCGTGCAACATAATTCTGGGTGCCATTTACAAACCATAAGTGCTAATGACTCCATTCCTTATTGTGGTTGTAGGGGCTGTTGATTGGAGTACACTAAAACAAACCTAACCTCTCTAGGACATTCAGAAGCCAAGTTATAAGCCCACAAAGGTGTAACTGGACTACTTCTTTAAAGTGACACCAGGCCCGGTGACCTTTGGGACATGGTTTTACCCCCTATAGGAATGTGCGATCATCTTGAAATGTTCAGATCACTTACAACTCAATAGATTCTACCTTCTTGTAGCGTTTCAGCCTGATTGGACCTTGTTTTCACACAAATGGACCCAGAATGATGTGAAATTGTGCTTCGTCTAACATAATTCTGGGTGCCATACTACAAAACCAAAAGTGCTAATAACGCCATTCCTATTTGTGGTTGTAGGGGCTGTTGATTGGAGTACACTAAAACAAACCTGATCTCTCTAGGACATTCAGAAGCCAAGTTATAAGCCCACAAATGTGTAACTGGACCACTTCTTTAAATTGACACCAGATCCGGTGATCTTTGGGACATGGTTTGACCCCCTTAGGAAAGTGCTATCATCATGAAACGTTCAGATCACTTACAACTCAATAGATTCTACCTTCCTGTAACGTTTCAGCCTGAGTGGACCTTGTTTTCACACAAATGAACCCAAAATGATGTGAAATTGTGCTTCGTGCAACATAATTCTGGGTGCCATTTACAAACCAAAAGTGCTAATGACTCCATTCCTTTTTGTGGTTGTAGGGGCTGTTGATTGGAGTACACTAAAACAAACCTAACCTCTCTAGGACATTCAGAAGCCAAGTTATAAGCCCACAAAGGTGTAACTGGACTACTTCTTTAAAGTGACACCAGGCCCGGTGACCTTTGGGACATGGTTTTACCCCCTATAGGAATGTGCGATCATCTTGAAATGTTCAGATCACTTACAACTCAATAGATTCTACCTTCTTGTAGCGTTTCAGCCTGATTGGACCTTGTTTTCACACAAATGAACCCAGAATGATGTGAAATTGTGCTTCGTGCAACATAATTCTGGGTGCCATTTAAAAACCATAAGTGCTAATGACTCCATTCCTTTTTGTGGTTGTAGGGGCTGTTGATTGGAGTACACTAAAACAACCATGACCTCTCTAGGACATTCAGAAGCCAAGTTATAAGCCCACAAATGTGTAACTGGACTACTTCTTTAAAGTGACACCAGATCCGGTGACCTTTGGGACATGGTTTGACCCCCTTAGGAAAGTGCAATCATCATGAAAAGTTCAGATCACTTACAACTCAATAGATTCTACCTTCCTGTATTGTTTCAGCCTGATTGGACCTTGTTTTCACACAAATGAACCCAGAATGATGTGAAATTGTGCTTCGTGCAACATAATTCTGGGTGCCATTTAAAAACCATAAGTGCTAATGTCTCCATTCCTTTTTGTGGTTGTAGGGGCTGTTGATTGGAGTACACTAAAGCAAACCTGATCGCTCTAGGACATTCAGAAGCCAAGTTATAAGCCCACAAATGTGTAACTGGACTACTTCTTTAAATTGACACCAGATCCGGTGACCTTTGGGACATGGTTTGACCCCCTTAGGAAAGTGCTATCATCATGAAACGTTCAGATCACTTACAACTCAATAGATTCTACCTTCCTGTAACGTTTCAGCCGGATTGGACCTTGTTTTCACACAAATGAACCCAGAATGATGTGAAATTGTGCTTCGTGCAACATAATTCTGGGTGCCATTTACAAACCATAAGTGCTAATGTCTCCATTCCTTTTTGTGGTTGTAGGGGCTGTTGATTGGAGTACACTAAAACAAACCTGACCTCTCTAGGACATTCAGAAGCCAAGTTATAAGCCCACAAAGATGTAACTGGACTACTTCTTTAAAGTGACACCAGGCCCGGTGACCTTTGGGACATGGTTTTACCCCCTATAGGAATGTGCGATCATCTTGAAACGTTCAGATCACTTACAACTCAATAGATTCTACCTTCCTGTAACGTTTCAGCCTGATTGGACCTTGTTTTCACACAAATGGACCCAGAATGATGTGAAATTGTGCTTCGTGCAACATAATTCTGGGTGCCATTTACAAACCATAAGTGCTAATGACTCCATTCCTTTTTGTGGTTGTAGGGGCTGTTGATTGGAGTACACTAAAACAAACCTAACCTCTCTAGGACATTCAGAAGCCAAGTTATAAGCCCACAAAGGTGTAACTGGACTACTTCTTTAAAGTGACACCAGGCCCGGTGACCTTTGGGACATGGTTTTACCCCCTATAGGAATGTGCGATCATCTTGAAATGTTCAGATCACTTACAACTCAATAGATTCTACCTTCTTGTAGCGTTTCAGCCTGATTGGACCTTGTTTTCACACAAATGAACCCAGAATGATGTGAAATTGTGCTTCGTGCAACATAATTCTGGGTGCCATTTAAAAACCATAAGTGCTAATGACTCCATTCCTTTTTGTGGTTGTAGGGGCTGTTGATTGGAGTACACTAAAACAACCATGACCTCTCTAGGACATTCAGAAGCCAAGTTATAAGCCCACAAATGTGTAACTGGACTACTTCTTTAAAGTGACACCAGATCCGGTGACCTTTGGGACATGGTTTGACCCCCTTAGGAAAGTGCAATCATCATGAAAAGTTCAGATCACTTACAACTCAATAGATTCTACCTTCCTGTATTGTTTCAGCCTGATTGGACCTTGTTTTCACACAAATGAACCCAGAATGATGTGAAATTGTGCTTCGTGCAACATAATTCTGGGTGCCATTTAAAAACCATAAGTGCTAATGTCTCCATTCCTTTTTGTGGTTGTAGGGGCTGTTGATTGGAGTACACTAAAGCAAACCTGATCGCTCTAGGACATTCAGAAGCCAAGTTATAAGCCCACAAATGTGTAACTGGACTACTTCTTTAAATTGACACCAGATCCGGTGACCTTTGGGACATGGTTTGACCCCCTTAGGAAAGTGCTATCATCATGAAACGTTCAGATCACTTACAACTCAATAGATTCTACCTTCCTGTAACGTTTCAGCCGGATTGGACCTTGTTTTCACACAAATGAACCCAGAATGATGTGAAATTGTGCTTCGTGCAACATAATTCTGGGTGCCATTTACAAACCATAAGTGCTAATGTCTCCATTCCTTTTTGTGGTTGTAGGGGCTGTTGATTGGAGTACACTAAAACAAACCTGACCTCTCTAGGACATTCAGAAGCCAAGTTATAAGGCCACAAAGATGTAACTGGACTACTTCTTTAAAGTGACACCAGGCCCGGTGACCTTTGGGACATGGTTTTACCCCCTATAGGAATGTGCGATCATCTTGAAACGTTCAGATCACTTACAACTCAATAGATTCTACCTTCCTGTAACGTTTCAGCCTGATTGGACCTTGTTTTCACACAAATGGACCCAGAATGATGTGAAATTGTGCTTCGTGCAACATAATTCTGGGTGCCATTTACAAACCATAAGTGCTAATGACTCCATTCCTTTTTGTGGTTGTAGGGGCTGTTGATTGGAGTACACTAAAACAAACCTGATCTCTCTAGGACATTCAGAAGCCAAGTTATAAGCCCACAAATGTGTAACTGGACCACTTCTTTAAATTGACACCAGATCCGGTGATCTTTGGGACATGGTTTGACCCCCTTAGGAAAGTGCTATCATCATGAAACGTTCAGATCACTTACAACTCAGTAGATTCTACCTTCCTGTAACGTTTCAGCCTGATTGGACCTTGTTTTCACACAAATGAACCCAGAATGATGTGAAATTGTGCTTCGTGCAACATAATTCTGGGTGCCATTTAAAAACCATAAGTGCTAATGACTCCATTCCTTTTTGTGGTTGTAGGGGCTGTTGATTGGAGTACACTAAAACAACCATGACCTCTCTAGGACATTCAGAAGCCAAGTTATAAGCCCACAAATGTGTAACTGGACTACTTCTTTAAAGTGACACCAGATCCGGTGACCTTTGGGACATGGTTTGACCCCCTTAGGAAAGTGCAATCATCATGAAAAGTTCAGATCACTTACAACTCAATAGATTCTACCTTCCTGTATTGTTTCAGCCTGATTGGACCTTGTTTTCACACAAATGAACCCAGAATGATGTGAAATTGTGCTTCGTGCAACATAATTCTGGGTGCCATTTAAAAACCATAAGTGCTAATGTCTCCATTCCTTTTTGTGGTTGTAGGGGCTGTTGATTGGAGTACACTAAAGCAAACCTGATCGCTCTAGGACATTCAGAAGCCAAGTTATAAGCCCACAAATGTGTAACTGGACTACTTCTTTAAATTGACACCAGATCCGGTGACCTTTGGGACATGGTTTGACCCCCTTAGGAAAGTGCTATCATCATGAAACGTTCAGATCACTTACAACTCAATAGATTCTACCTTCCTGTAACGTTTCAGCCGGATTGGACCTTGTTTTCACACAAATGAACCCAGAATGATGTGAAATTGTGCTTCGTGCAACATAATTCTGGGTGCCATTTACAAACCATAAATGCTAATGACTCCATTCCTTTTTGTGGTTGTAGGGGCTGTTGATTGGAGTACATTAAAACAAACCTGATTTCTCTAGGACATTCAGAAGCCAAGTTATAAGCCCACAAAGGTGTAACTGGACTACTTCTTTAAAGTGACACCAGGCCCGGTGACCTTTGGGACATGGTTTTACCCCCTATAGGAATGTGCGATCATCTTGAAATGTTCAGATCACTTACAACTCAATAGATTCTACCTTCTTGTAGCGTTTCAGCCTGATTGGACCTTGTTTTCACACAAATGGACCCAGAATGATGTGAAATTGTGCTTCGTGCAACATAATTCTGGGTGCCATTTACAAACCATAAGTGCTAATGACTCCATTCCTTTTTGTGGTTGTAGGGGCTGTTGATTGGAGTACACTAAAACAAACCTGATCTCTCTAGGACATTCAGAAGCCAAGTTATAAGCCCACAAATGTGTAACTGGACTACTTCTTTAAATTGACACCAGATCCGGTGATCTTTGGGACATGGTTTGACCCCCTTAGGAAAGTGCTATCATCATGAAACGTTCAGATCACTTACAACTCCGTAGATTCTACCTTCCTGTAACGTTTCAGCCTGATTGGACCTTGTTTTCACACAAATGAACCCAGAATGATGTAAATTGTGCTTCGTGCAACATAATTCTGGGTGCCATTTACAAACCATAAATGCTAATGACTTCATTCCTTTTAGTGGTAATGGGGGCTGCTAATTGGAGTACTCTAAAACAAACCTGACCTCTCTAGGATATTCAGAAGCCAAGTTATAAGCCCACAAAGGTGTAACTGGACTACTTCTTTAAAGTGACACCAGGCCCGGTGACCTTTGGGACATGGTTTGACCCCCTTAGGAAAGTGCTATCATCATGAAACGTTCAGATCACTTACAATTCAATAGATTCTACCTTCCTGTAACGTTTCAGCCTGATTGTACCTTGTTTTCACACAAATGAACCCAGAATGAAGTGAAATTGTGCTTCGTGCAACATAATTCTGGGTGCAATTTAAAAACCATAAGTGCTAATGACTCCATTCCTTTTTGTGGTTGTAGGGGCTGTTGATTGGAGTATACTAAAACAAACCTGATCTCTCTAGGACATTCAGAAGCCAAGTTATAAGCCTACAAATGTGTAACTGGACTACTTTAAATTGACACCAGATCCGGTGACCTTTGGGACATGGTTTGACCCCCTTAGGAAAGTGCTATCATCATGAAACGTTCAGATCACTTACAACTCAATATATTCTACCTTCCTGTAACGTTTCAGCCTGATTGGACCTTGTTTTCACACAAATGGACCCAGAATGATGTGAAATTGTGCTTCGTGCAACATAATTCTGGGTGCCATTTACAAACCATAAGTGCTAATGACTCCATTCCTTTTTGTCGTTGTAGGGGCTGTTGATTGGAGTACACTAAAACAAACCTGATCTCTCTAGGACATTCAGAAGCCAAGTTATAAGCCCACAAATGTGTAACTGGACTACTTCTTTAAATTGACACCAGAACCGGTGATCTTTGGGACATGGTTTGACCCCCTTAGGAAAGTGCTATCATCATGAAACGTTCAGATCACTTACAACTCAGTAGATTCTACCTTCCTGTAACGTTTCAGCCTGATTGGACCTTGTTTTCACACAAACGAACCGAGAATGATGTGAAATTGTGCTTCGTGCAACATAATTCTGGGTGCCATTTAAAAACCATAAGTGCTAATGACTCCATTCCTTTTTGTGGTTGTAGGGGCTGTTGATTGGAGTACACTAAAACAAACCTAACCTCTCTAGGACATTCAGAAGCCAAGTTATAAGCCCACAAAGGTGTAACTGGACTACTTCTTTAAAGTGACACCAGGCCCGGTGACCTTTGGGACATGGTTTTACCCCCTATAGGAATGTGCGATCATCTTGAAATGTTCAGATCACTTACAACTCAATAGATTCTACCTTCTTGTAGCGTTTCAGCCTGATTGGACCTTGTTTTCACACAAATGAACCCAGAATGATGTGAAATTGTGCTTCGTGCAACATAATTCTGGGTGCCATTTAAAAACCATAAGTGCTAATGACTCCATTCCTTTTTGTGGTTGTAGGGGCTGTTGATTGGAGTACACTAAAACAACCATGACCTCTCTAGGACATTCAGAAGCCAAGTTATAAGCCCACAAATGTGTAACTGGACTACTTCTTTAAAGTGACACCAGATCCGGTGACCTTTGGGACATGGTTTGACCCCCTTAGGAAAGTGCAATCATCATGAAAAGTTCAGATCACTTACAACTCAATAGATTCTACCTTCCTGTATTGTTTCAGCCTGATTGGACCTTGTTTTCACACAAATGAACCCAGAATGATGTGAAATTGTGCTTCGTGCAACATAATTCTGGGTGCCATTTAAAAACCATAAGTGCTAATGTCTCCATTCCTTTTTGTGGTTGTAGGGGCTGTTGATTGGAGTACACTAAAGCAAACCTGATCGCTCTAGGACATTCAGAAGCCAAGTTATAAGCCCACAAATGTGTAACTGGACTACTTCTTTAAATTGACACCAGATCCGGTGACCTTTGGGACATGGTTTGACCCCCTTAGGAAAGTGCTATCATCATGAAACGTTCAGATCACTTACAACTCAATAGATTCTACCTTCCTGTAACGTTTCAGCCGGATTGGACCTTGTTTTCACACAAATGAACCCAGAATGATGTGAAATTGTGCTTCGTGCAACATAATTCTGGGTGCCATTTACAAACCATAAGTGCTAATGTCTCCATTCCTTTTTGTGGTTGTAGGGGCTGTTGATTGGAGTACACTAAAACAAACCTGACCTCTCTAGGACATTCAGAAGCCAAGTTATAAGCCCACAAAGATGTAACTGGACTACTTCTTTAAAGTGACACCAGATCCGGTGATCTTTGGGACATGGTTTGACCCCCTTAGGAAAGTGCTATCATCATGAAACGTTCAGATCACTTACAACTCAGTAGATTCTACCTTCCTGTAACGTTTCAGCCTGATTGGACCTTGTTTTCACACAAATGAACCCAGAATGATGTGAAATTGTGCTTCGTGCAACATAATTCTGTGTGCCATTTAAAAACCATAAGTGCTAATGACTCCATTCCTTTTTGTGGTTGTAGGGGCTGTTGATTGGAGTACACTAAAACAACCATGACCTCTCTAGGACATTCAGAAGCCAAGTTATAAGCCCACAAATGTGTAACTGGACTACTTCTTTAAAGTGACACCAGATCCGGTGACCTTTGGGACATGGTTTGACCCCCTTAGGAAAGTGCAATCATCATGAAAAGTTCAGATCACTTACAACTCAATAGATTCTACCTTCCTGTATTGTTTCAGCCTGATTGGACCTTGTTTTCACACAAATGAACCCAGAATGATGTGAAATTGTGCTTCGTGCAACATAATTCTGGGTGCCATTTAAAAACCATAAGTGCTAATGTCTCCATTCCTTTTTGTGGTTGTAGGGGCTGTTGATTGGAGTACACTAAAGCAAACCTGATCGCTCTAGGACATTCAGAAGCCAAGTTATAAGCCCACAAATGTGTAACTGGACTACTTCTTTAAATTGACACCAGATCCGGTGACCTTTGGGACATGGTTTGACCCCCTTAGGAAAGTGCTATCATCATGAAACGTTCAGATCACTTACAACTCAATAGATTCTACCTTCCTGTAACGTTTCAGCCGGATTGGACCTTGTTTTCACACAAATGAACCCAGAATGATGTGAAATTGTGCTTCGTGCAACATAATTCTGGGTGCCATTTACAAACCATAAATGCTAATGACTCCATTCCTTTTTGTGGTTGTAGGGGCTGTTGATTGGAGTACATTAAAACAAACCTGATTTCTCTAGGACATTCAGAAGCCAAGTTATAAGCCCACAAAGGTGTAACTGGACTACTTCTTTAAAGTGACACCAGGCCCGGTGACCTTTGGGACATGGTTTTACCCCCTATAGGAATGTGCGATCATCTTGAAATGTTCAGATCACTTACAACTCAATAGATTCTACCTTCTTGTAGCGTTTCAGCCTGATTGGACCTTGTTTTCACACAAATGGACCCAGAATGATGTGAAATTGTGCTTCGTGCAACATAATTCTGGGTGCCATTTACAAACCATAAGTGCTAATGACTCCATTCCTTTTTGTGGTTGTAGGGGCTGTTGATTGGAGTACACTAAAACAAACCTGATCTCTCTAGGACATTCAGAAGCCAAGTTATAAGCCCACAAATGTGTAACTGGACTACTTCTTTAAATTGACACCAGATCCGGTGATCTTTGGGACATGGTTTGACCCCCTTAGGAAAGTGCTATCATCATGAAACGTTCAGATCACTTACAACTCAGTAGATTCTACCTTCCTGTAACGTTTCAGCCTGATTGGACCTTGTTTTCACACAAATGAACCCAGAATGATGTAAATTGTGCTTCGTGCAACATAATTCTGGGTGCCATTTACAAACCATAAATGCTAATGACTTCATTCCTTTTAGTGGTAATGGGGGCTGCTAATTGGAGTACTCTAAAACAAACCTGACCTCTCTAGGATATTCAGAAGCCAAGTTATAAGCCCACAAAGGTGTAACTGGACTACTTCTTTAAAGTGACACCAGGCCCGGTGACCTTAGGTACATGGTTTGACCCCCTTAGGAAAGTGCTATCATCATGAAACGTTCAGATCACTTACAATTCAATAGATTCTACCTTCCTGTAACGTTTCAGCCTGATTGTACCTTGTTTTCACACAAATGAACCCAGAATGAAGTGAAATTGTGCTTCGTGCAACATAATTCTTGGTGCAATTTAAAAACCATAAGTGCTAATGACTCCATTCCTTTTTGTGGTTGTAGGGGCTGTTGATTGGAGTATACTAAAACAAACCTGATCTCTCTAGGACATTCAGAAGCCAAGTTATAAGCCTACAAATGTGTAACTGGACTACTTTAAATTGACACCAGATCCGGTGACCTTTGGGACATGGTTTGACCCCCTTAGGAAAGTGCTATCATCATGAAACGTTCAGATCACTTACAACTCAATATATTCTACCTTCCTGTAACGTTTCAGCCTGATTGGACCTTGTTTTCACACAAATGGACCCAGAATGATGTGAAATTGTGCTTCGTGCAACATAATTCTGGGTGCCATTTACAAACCATAAGTGCTAATGACTCCATTCCTTTTTGTCGTTGTAGGGGCTGTTGATTGGAGTACACTAAAACAAACCTGATCTCTCTAGGACATTCAGAAGCCAAGTTATAAGCCCACAAATGTGTAACTGGACTACTTCTTTAAATTGACACCAGAACCGGTGATCTTTGGGACATGGTTTGACCCCCTTAGGAAAGTGCTATCATCATGAAACGTTCAGATCACTTACAACTCAGTAGATTCTACCTTCCTGTAACGTTTCAGCCTGATTGGACCTAGTTTTCACACAAACGAACCGAGAATGATGTGAAATTGTGCTTCGTGCAACATAATTCTGGGTGCCATTTAAAAACCATAAGTGCTAATGACTCCATTCCTTTTTGTGGTTGTAGGGGCTGTTGATTGGAGTACACTAAAACAACCATGACCTCTCTAGGACATTCAGAAGCCAAGTTATAAGCCAACAAATGTGTAACTGGACTACTTCTTTAAAGTGACACCAGATCCGGTGACCTTTGGGACATGGTTTGACCCCCTTAGGAAAGTGCGATCATCATGAAACGTTCAGATCACTTACAACTCAATAGATTCTACCTTCCTGTATTGTTTCAGCCTGATTGGACCTTGTTTTCACACAAATGAACCCAGAATGATGTGAAATTGTGCTTCGTGCAACATAATTCTGGGTGCCATTTAAAAACCATAAGTGCTAATGTCTCCATTCCTTTTTGTGGTTGTAGGGGCTGTTGATTGGAGTACACTAAAGCAAACCTGATCGCTCTAGGACATTCAGAAGCCAAGTTATAAGCCCACAAATGTGTAACTGGACTACTTCTTTAAATTGACACCAGATCCGGTGACCTTTGGGACATGGTTTGACCCCCTTAGGAAAGTGCTATCATCATGAAACGTTCAGATCACTTACAACTCAATAGATTCTACCTTCCTGTAACGTTTCAGCCGGATTGGACCTTGTTTTCACACAAATGAACCCAGAATGATGTGAAATTGTGCTTCGTGCAACATAATTCTGGGTGCCATTTACAAACCATAAATGCTAATGACTCCATTCCTTTTTGTGGTTGTAGGGGCTGTTGATTCGAGTACATTAAAACAAACCTGATCTCTCTAGGACATTCAGAAGCCAAGTTATAAGCCCACAAAGGTGTAACTGGACTACTTATTTAAAGTGACACTTGGCCCGGTGACCTTTGGGACATGGTTTGACCCCCTATAGGAATGTGCGATCATCTTGAAACGTTCAGATCACTTACAACTCAATAGATTCTACCTTCTTGTAGCGTTTCAGCCGGATTGGACCTTGTTTTCACACAAATGGACCCAGAATGATGTGAAATTGTGCTTCGTGCAACATAATTCTGGGTGCCTCTTACAAACCATAAGTGCTAATGACTCCATTCCTTTTTGGGGTTGTAGGGGCTGTTGATTGGAGTACATTAAAACAAACCTGATCTCTCTAGGACATTCAGAAGCCAAGTTATAAGCCCACAAATGTGTAACTGGACTACTTCTTTAAATTGACACCAGATCCAGTGACCTTTGGGACATGGTTTGACCCCCTTAGGAAAGTGCTATCATCATGAAACGTTCAGATCAGTTACAACTCAATAGATTGTACCTTCCTGTAACGTTTCAGCCTGATTGGACCTTGTTTTCACACAAATGAACCCAGAATGATGTGAAATTGTGCTTCGTGCAACATAATTCTGGGTGCCATTTAAAAACCATAAGTGCTAATGACTCCATTCCTTTTTGTAGTTGTAGGGACTGTTGTTTGGAGTACACTAAAATAAACCTGATCTCTCTAGGACATTCAGAAGCCAAGTTATAAGCCCACAAATGTGTAACTGGACTACTTCTTTAAATTGACACCAGATCCGGTGACCTTTGGGACATGGTTTGACCCCCTTAGGAAAGTGCTATCATCATGAAACGTTCAGATCACTTACAACTCAATAGATTCTACCTTCCTGTAACGTTTCAGCCTGATTGGACCTTGTTTTCACACAAATGGACCCAGAATGATGTGAAATTGTGCTTCGTGCAACATAATTCTGGGTGCCATTTACAAACCATAAGTGCTAATGACTCCATTCCTTTTTGTGGTTGTAGGGGCTGTTGATTGGAGTACACTAAAACAAACCTAACCTCTCTAGGACATTCAGAAGCCAAGTTATAAGCCCACAAAGGTGTAACTGGACTACTTCTTTAAAGTGACACCAGGCCCGGTGACCTTTGGGACATGGTTTTACCCCCTATAGGAATGTGCGATCATCTTGAAATGTTCAGATCACTTACAACTCAATAGATTCTACCTTCTTGTAGCATTTCAGCCTGATTGGACCTTGTTTTCACACAAATGGACCCAGAATGATGTGAAATTGTGCTTCGTGCAACATAATTCTGGGTGCCATTTACAAACCAAAAGTGCTAATGACGCCATTCCTATTTGTGGTTGTAGGGGCTGTTGATTGGAGTACACTAAAACAAACCTGATCTCTCTAGGACATTCAGAAGCCAAGTTATAAGCCCACAAATGTGTAACTGGACCACTTCTTTAAATTGACACCAGATCCGGTGATCTTTGGGACATGGTTTGACCCCCTTAGGAAAGTGCTATCATCATGAAACGTTCAGATCACTTACAACTCAGTAGATTCTACCTTCCTGTAACGTTTCAGCCTGATTGGACCTTGTTTTCACACAAATGAACCCAGAATGATGTGAAATTGTGCTTCGTGCAACATAATTCTGGGTGCCATTTAAAAACCATAAGTGCTAATGACTCCATTCCTTTTTGTGGTTGTAGAGGCTGTTGATTGGAGTACACTAAAACAACCATGACCTCTCTAGGACATTCAGAAGCCAAGTTATAAGCCCACAAATGTGTAACTGGACTACTTCTTTAAAGTGACACCAGATCCGGTGACCTTTGGGACATGGTTTGACCCCCTTAGGAAAGTGCAATCATCATGAAAAGTTCAGATCACTTACAACTCAATAGATTCTACCTTCCTGTATTGTTTCAGCCTGATTGGACCTTGTTTTCACACAAATGAACCCAGAATGATGTGAAATTGTGCTTCGTGCAACATAATTCTGGGTGCCATTTAAAAACCATAAGTGCTAATGTCTCCATTCCTTTTTGTGGTTGTAGGGGCTGTTGATTGGAGTACACTAAAGCAAACCTGATCGCTCTAGGACATTCAGAAGCCAAGTTATAAGCCCACAAATGTGTAACTGGACTACTTCTTTAAATTGACACCAGATCCGGTGACCTTTGGGACATGGTTTGACCCCCTTAGGAAAGTGCTATCATCATGAAACGTTCAGATCACTTACAACTCAATAGATTCTACCTTCCTGTAACGTTTCAGCCGGATTGGACCTTGTTTTCACACAAATGAACCCAGAATGATGTGAAATTGTGCTTCGTGCAACATAATTCTGGGTGCCATTTACAAACCATAAATGCTAATGACTCCATTCCTTTTTGTGGTTGTAGGGGCTGTTGATTGGAGTACATTAAAACAAACCTGATTTCTCTAGGACATTCAGAAGCCAAGTTATAAGCCCACAAAGGTGTAACTGGACTACTTCTTTAAAGTGACACCAGGCCCGCTGACCTTTGGGACATGGTTTTACCCCCTATAGGAATGTGCGATCATCTTGAAATGTTCAGATCACTTACAACTCAATAGATTCTACCTTCTTGTAGCGTTTCAGCCTGATTGGACCTTGTTTTCACACAAATGGACCCAGAATGATGTGAAATTGTGCTTCGTGCAACATAATTCTGGGTGCCATTTACAAACCATAAGTGCTAATGACTCCATTCCTTTTTGTGGTTGTAGGGGCTGTTGATTGGAGTACACTAAAACAAACCTGATCTCTCTACGAATTTCAGAAGCCAAGTTATAAGCCCACAAATGTGTAACTGGACTACTTCTTTAAATTGACACCAGATCCGGTGATCTTTGGGACATGGTTTGACCCCCTTAGGAAAGTGCTATCATCATGAAACGTTCAGATCACTTACAACTCAGTAGATTCTACCTTCCTGTAACGTTTCAGCCTGATTGGACCTTGTTTTCACACAAATGAACCCAGAATGATGTGAAATTGTGCTTCGTGCAACATAATTCTGGGTGCCATTTAAAAACCATAAGTGCTAATGACTCCATTCCTTTTTGTGGTTGTAGGGGCTGTTGATTGGAGTACACTAAAACAACCCTGACCTCTCTAGGACATTCAGAAGCCAAGTTATAAGCCCACAAATGTGTAACTGGACTACTTCTTTAAAGTGACACCAGATCTGGTGACCTTTGGGACATGGTTTGACCCCCTTAGGAAAGTGCGATCATCATGAAACGTTCAGATCACTTACAACTTAATAGATTCTACCTTCCTGTAATGTTTCAGCCTGATTGGACCTTGTTTTCACACAAATGAACCCAGAATGATGTGAAATTGTGCTTCGTGCAACATAATACTGGGTGCCATTTACAAACCATAAGTGCTAATGACTCCATTCCTTTTTGTGGTTGTAGGGGCTGTTGATTGGAGTACACTAAAACAAACCTGATCTCTCTAGGACATTCAGAAGCCAAGTTATAAGCCCACAAATGTGTAACTGGACTACTTCTTTAAATTGACACCAGATCCGGTGACCTTTGGGACATGGTTTGACCCCCTTAGGAAAGTGCTATCATCATGAAACGTTCAGATCACTTACAACTCAATAGATTCTACCTTCCTGTAACGTTTCAGCCTGACTGGACCTTGTTTTCACACAAATGAACCCAGAATGATGTGAAATTGTGCTTCGTGCAACATAATTCTGGGTGCCATTTAAAAACCATAAGTGCTAATGACTCCATTCCTTTTTGTGGTTGTAGGGGCTGTTGATTGGAGTACACTAAAACAAACCTGATCGCTCTAGGACATTCAGAAGCCAAGTTATAAGCCCACAAATGTGTAACTGGACTACTTCTTTAAATTGACACCAGATCCGGTGACCTTTGGGACATGGTTTGAGCCCCTTAGGAAAGTGCTATCATCATGAAACGTTCAGATCACTTACAACTCAATAGATTCTACCTTCCTGTAACATTTCAGCCTGATTGGACCTTGTTTTCATACAAATGAACCCAGAATGATGTGAAATTGTGCTTCGTGCAACGTAATTCTGGGTGCCATTTACAAACCATAAGTGCTAATGACTCCATTCCTTTTTGTGGTTGTAGGGGCTTTTGATTAGAGTACACTAAAACAAACCTAACCTCTCTAGGACATTCAGAAGCCAAGTTATAAGCCCACAAAGGTGTAACTGGACTACTTCTTTAAAGTGACACCAGGCCCGGTGACATTTGGGACATGGTTTGACCCCCTATAGGCATGTGCGATCATCTTGAAACGTTCAGATCACTTACAACTCAATAGATTCTACCTTCCTGTATTGTTTCAGCCTGATTGGACCTTGTTTTTACACAAATGAACCCAGAATGATGTGAAATTGTGCTTCGTGCAACATAATTCTGGGTGCCATTTACAAACCATAAGTGCTAATGTCTCCATTCCTTTTTGTGGTTGTAGGGGCTGTTGATTGGAGTACCCTTAAACAAACCTGATCGCTCTAGGACATTCAGAAGCCAAGGTTTAAGCCCACAAATGTGTAACTGGACTGCTTCTTTAAATTCACACCAGATCTGGTGACCTTTGGGACAAGGTTTGACCCCCTTAGGAAAGTGCTATCATCATGAAACGTTCAGATCACTTACAACGCAATAGATTCTACCTTCCTGTAACGTTTCAGCCTGATTGGACCTTGTTTTCACACAAATGAACCCAGAATGATGTGAAATTGTGCTTCGTGCAACATAATTCTGGGTGCCATTTAAAAACCATAAGTCTAATGACTCCATTCCTTTTTGTGGTTGTAGGGGCTGTTGATTGGAGTATACTAAAACAAACCTGATCTCTCTAGGACATTCAGAAGCCAATTTATAAGCCCACAAATTTGTAACTGGACTACTTCTTTAGACACCAGATCCGGTGACCTTTGAGACATGGTTTGACCCCCTTAGGGAAGTGCTATCATCATGAAACGTTCAGATCACTTACAACTTAATAGATTCTACCTTCCTGTAACGTTTCAGCCTGATTGGACCTTGTTTTAACACAAATGGACCCAGAATGATGTGAAATTGTGCTTCGTGCAACATAATTCTGGGTGCCATTTACAAACCATAAGTGCTAATGACTCCATTCCTTTTTGTGGTTGTAGGGGCTGTTGATTGGAGTACACTAAAACAAACCTGACCTCTCTAGGACATTCAGAAGCCAAGTTATAAGCCCACAAATGTGTAACTGGACTACTTCTTTAAATTGACACCAGATCCGGTGACCTTTGGGACATGGTTTGACCCCCTTAGGAAAGGGCTATCATCATGAAACGTTCAGATCACTTACAACTCAATAGATTCTACCTTCCTGTAACGTTTCAGCCTGATTGGACCTTGTTTTCACACAAATGAACCCAGAATGATGTGAAATTGTGCTTCGTGCAACATAATTCTGGGTGCCATTTACAAACCATAAGTGCTAATGACTCCATTCCTTTTTGTGGTTGTAGGGGCTGTTGATTGGAGTAAACTAAAACAAACCTGACCTCTCTAGGACATTCAGAAGCCAAGTTATAAGCCCACAAAGGTGTAACTGGACTACTTCTTTAAAGTGACACCAGGCCCGGTGACCTTTGGGACATGGTTTGACCCCCTATAGGAATGTGCGATCATCATGAAACGTTCAGATCACTTACAACTCAATAGATTCTACCTTCTTGTAACGTTTCAGCCTGATTGGACCTTGTTTTCACACAAATGGACCCAGAATGATGTGAAATTGTGCTTCGTGCAACATAATTCTGGGTGCCATTTAAAAACCATAAGTGCTAATGACTCCATTCCTTTTTGTGGTTGTAGGGGCTGTTGATTGGAGTACACTAAAACAAACCTGATCTCTCTAGGACATTCAGAAGCCAAGTTATAAGCCCACAAATGTGTAACTGGACTACTTCTTTAAATTGACACCAGATCCGGTGACCTTTGGGACATGGTTTGACCCCCTTAGGAAAGTGCTATCATCATGAAACGTTCAGATCACTTACAACTCAATAGATTCTACCTTCCTGTAACGTTTCAGCCTGATTGGACCTTTTTTTCACACAAATGAACCCAGAATGATGTGAAATTGTGCTTCGTGCAACATAATTCTGGGTGCCATTTAAAAACCATAAGTGCTAATGACTCCATTCCTTTTTGTGGTTGTAGGGGCTGTTGATTGGAGTACACTAAAACAAACCTGATCGCTCTAGGACATTCAGAAGCCAAGTTATAAGCCCACAAATGTGTAACTGGACTACTTCTTTAAAGTAGTTTGGTTAACAATGATCATCGTCGTGTCCCATTGTAAACGGGCGCGCCATTGCACACATCGTACATGTGTGTTAACCCACCTGTATGCGACAGACTTTGTGTGTTGCATGACATCGAGATGTATTGACGTCTGTGTCAATACAGGACTCTCTATAAGCCGGTAGCTGGACGCTAACGACCCGTGCATGCGCCACACAAAAGGTATCGTACATGTGTTAACCCACCTTGATACGACAGACTTTGTGTGTTGCATGACATCGAGATGTATTGACGTCTGTGTCAATACAGGACTCTATAAGCTGGGAGCTGGACGCTAACGACCCGTGCATGCGCCACACAAAAGGTAACTCGACTAACTACAAAACGCATATTGTGATGTAGAAAGTTGGCTCGACTGTTTGAATCAGCTGCAGCTGCGGTTTACTCACGAAGTGAATCACATGCTTGTTAGAAGTACATTCGGAGCACTTAAAAAACACATCGCTCTCATCGAGTTCCGTCTCAGCGTTCACCGGCTGATGGGCAAGAGCGTGACATGGGATCGCCAGGAACTTACTTAAGGACTATCATCTCATTTGGCATTTACTCACGGACCCAAGAAACCAGTTCCGAAAAATGGTCGAGAATTATAACTTGTCTAATAGCAACTGGAAGATATGTTGCGTCATAAGCCTCTGATGGTTCACAAGGTGCACGGTCCACTCGAAATCCTAATGCTGTATTTGTAGTACATACACTAAGTCTTCTCTGTTGATGTCAGACTAGAGTTTTATTAGAGTTTTACTTTGCAACAATGGGATTCGAGCATTTGATGTGTATATTTTTAATAGTGCACAATGCTACTATTCCTAGACTGAATGTATGACATGGCTCTTATGTATCATTATGTATCGTTTCCATTAAGTACTAATTTAAATAAAGTCCCTCTGTCCTCAGTGCTAGGTTGTGGGTTTAATACACATTATTATGATCAACCTGTTGAATAGTATAATAACAATATTCCTGTAAAAGTCATTTAGTAATGAACAACCTCAGTTCTGTGAAAGAACATCATGTCTCTGATGTGTACACTGCAGGCCTGACCGGGGTTTGCACGCAAGGGGCTGTGTGTGTGTGTGTGTGTGTGTGTGTGTGTGTGTGTGTGTGTGTGTGTGTGTGTGTGTGTGTGTGTGTGTGTGTGTGTGTGTGTGTGAAACAAATAAAGCTAAATATAGCTAGTGCGGCCACGAGCGGTCGTGCAGGGTAGAGGCTGCGCGAAAACGCCTCTAAAACAAGCGCGTGCCCACGCCCGATCCGTGGAAGCACGTAGAACTAGCAAACGTACTAGCAGAAATCAGCGATCGCACACGGGTCATTGAGTGTGTACAGGGTTCGTCTGCGTGTGTGGCATTGGGCAATCTAGCGGCAACCGAGTGGCCTGAAGGCGGAACCGGCCAACCCGTCGCCCTCACCATCGTTGCGCTTCGAGATGAACTATTGCTAAAGATGATCGTCCTCGTCAACCACGGCGCTACCAGAGTTACCACGACATGCGCCTTAAAAGCTTTCTCGTTTGGGTCAGCGCCACCAGAATTGAATCGGCAAGTCAGCGGATATTACACAACTCGTAAAGAAAACCCTCTCCGCGACCTCGCGGCCATTGTGCGCAGTGTACAGCAAATGACAAACGATGTTGCGAGCGATATATCGGAAAAACTTTGCACTGACGCGACGGTCGCCACTGCAGGTTGTGTGAGTCTTGCGCAAAGTGCCATATCAAACGTGCGCAAGCTAGTGACAAGCAACTTCACCAGATCCGTAGATTCTGCATACGCTCGGATACGAATGAAAGTATCGAGAGATAACACCGACACGAGTTGCGCGACGGCGCTGGCTGCAGTCGCTACAACACTGGATTTATTAATCAACGTAATTGTGATCTTAATGGCGTATCGAGTGTGCACCAGAAACTACAACCAGTACTACAGAAAACTGGCATGAGGGTCACGGTCTAACGTTATGTTGGTGTCTCGCATCGACCGTCGACGGCCGTTTGCCAGCGGCTGAAAATGGCACAGTTGACGAAATGGAAACGCCGACCGTCGATAGTGCACTCTCGCAAGTTCCAACCGCACCATCTCAGGAGACAGACCACAGAGTCATATTAGCGTAGGGTAGATAGAAAATGCGCAAATCGCCGCAACCGCCCATATACATACTATACGAGTTCAACATAGAGTGGAGTAAGAAGTTACTACCGATTGTATTTCCAACGTGCAAGCAGCTGGTGTGTGACGCTTTACTTGAGTATCACAGAGGTTGCGATGTCCTGTGTTCCACGAGCGCATGGAAACAAGTGAATGAACTTCTACGGACCGTACTGTTGGGGTATGAGCGAGCTGTAAAATCAATACAACCTAGACACGCGGACTTTGCCGCGTTACTGGACACGCATATCGCCACAACAAAACCGGGTCAAGTGTTCGGGGCATCACCGCGCTCGACTATACACGTCTTGGCCTACCACGAGTACATGAGCCCACAGATCCTAAGCGAGGTCGAAGCCGTTGTGTCTACTCAACGCAAATTCAGCACAGCCGTAGCGCTAAGACAAGTCCCTCTAGACTGCTGGAAACTTTGGAAACGTGGAAGGCTGGCGTGTACGCGCTTTCTACACATCTCAACGGTATGATCGCGATACTCTCGGCCGCACAACAACTAATGGTCATGTGTTCGGAAGGTCTGATCAGGTCTGACATGACCGGTTGTCAATCGACGTCGAGCGTGCACTCACACACGGATATCCTGGCGTACATTAAAGCGACGGCGACCTCTACGCTCACGTTGATCGCCGATGTTTCGAAGGGCAATCGAGTGTGTTGGCTGACGAAATCTATGGTGACCGATGGTCGCGTCGACTACAATGTGCCTCATTGCGACTGGAGAGGCGTATGTGATCCTTTGCAAATCGACAACACCACCGCGGTCGAGTGCGAAGTCACGGTCGGCGGCGTGTTGTCCTTACTTTGCCCCATACAATGTGACGGTCCGTGACACGGACCGGTGTGTTACGACCCGACTAACGAAATGTACCAGGTGATAACATTGCATCCGCCCATTACAGCGGAGCTAGCGTTTCGCCACACTCCCAAACCAAGGTTAATAGTTGTAGCGCACGCCCTTTCGGACCTCGGTGCACGCGAAACTCTGGTGTACGCTCACAACATCACGCTCGAGACAGCTCAAGCGTTACGCGAAACAAAGGACGTGTTCAAATCCATAGAGAATATACGGTCTTTAGCGTATGCGTATATAAAGAAGGTCGATGACATTTACAGACCCGGCGGCATGGGCACCACAGTAGAACAACAAGGTGCTCTCAAGCGCACACAGATACTGGCCGCATTATCACTCGTGATGTCTATCCTGACATGCCCGTTTCTGATTTCTATGTATATTAAATTATGACAAGAGCTACTTTAGGTGGTTACGATTACACTATGACCACGTGCCTTAGTTTCTGCTAGTGACCTATAAATACATATACCCACTTGCTCTCACTGCCATTAAAGCGGCTGTACCCACACGTACAACACCCAAGAAAAAAAATGATCTCGCTGTCTGTACTGGGTGTACTCTCAGTAGTCGCAGTTGCTCAGGCCATGGTGATACGCTCACATAACGCCTCTGAGATACGTCCCATCACACCACCTCCTAGACTACTCGCGAAGGAGTATTCAACACCCCCTTTGTACGAAGACAACCATTATAACGAGCACAGCACAACGCTTGTCGCACGCGAAGACAACATGCAGGAGACAACGCTACCACCTGTCGTGAGAACAACGGATTCGAGTGACAACGATCGCGACTATGACGAGCACATTACAACACCCTCTGTGCACGAAGACCAGGTGCAGGAGACAACGCTACCACCTGTCGTGAGAAACAAGAGTTTGGTTAACAATGATCATCGTCGTGTCCCATTGTAAACGGGCGCGCCATTGCACACATCGTACATGTGTGTTAACCCACCTGTATGCGACAGACTTTGTGTGTTGCATGACATCGAGATGTATTGACGTCTGTGTCAATACAGGACTCTCTATAAGCCGGGACCTGGACGCTAACGACCCATGCATGCGCCACACAAAAGGTATCGTACATGTGTTAACCCACCTGTATACGACAGACTTTGTGTGTTGCATGACATCGAGATGTATTGACGTCTGTGTCAATACAGGACTCTCTAAGCTGGGAGCTGGACGCTAACGACCCGTGCATGCGCCACACAAAAGGTAACTCGACTAACTACAAAACAAATATTGTGATGTAGAAAGTTGGCTCGATTGTTTGAATCAGCTGCAGCTGCGGTTTACTCACGAAGTGAATCGCACGCTTGTTAGAAGTACATTCGGAGCACTTAAAAAATACATCGCCCTCATCGAGTTCCGTCTCAGCGTTCACCGGCTGATGGGCAAGAGCGTGACATGGGATCGCCAGGAACTTACTTAAGGACTATCATCTCATTTGGCATTTACTCACGGACCCAAGAAACCAGTTCTGAAAAATGGTCGAGAATTATAACTTGTCTAATAGCAACTGGAAGATATGTTGCGTCATAAGCCTCTGATGGTTCACAAGGTGCACGGTCCACTCGAAATCCTAATGCTGTATTTATAGTACATACACTAAGTCTTCTCTGTTGATGTCAGACTAGAGTTTTATTAGAGTTTTACTTTGCAACAATGGGATTCGAGCAATTGATGTGTATATTTTTAATAGTGCACAATGCTACTATTCCTAGGCTGAATGTATGAAATGGCTCTTATGTATCATTATATATCGTTTCCATTAAGTACTAATTTAAATAAAGTCCCTCTGTCCTCAGTGCTAGGTTGTGGGTTTAATACACATTATTATGATCAACCTGTTGAATAGTATAATAACAATATTCCTGTAAAAGTCATTCAGTAATGAACAACCTCAGTTCTGTGAAAGAACATCATGTCTCTGATGTGTACACTGCAGGCCTGACCGGGGTTTGCACGCAAGGGCCTGTGTGTGTGTGTGTGTGTGTGTGTGTGTGTGTGTGTGTGTGTGTGTGTGTGTGTGTGTGTGTGTGTGTGTGTGTGTGTGTGTGTGTGTGTGTGAAACAAATAAAGATAAATATAGCTAGTGTGGCCACGAGCGGTCGTTCAGGGTAGAGGCTGCGCGAAAACGCCTCTAAAACAAGCGTGTGCCCACGCCCGATCCGTGGAAGCACGTAGAACTAGCAAACGTACTAGCAGAAATCAACGATCGCACACGGGTCATTGAGTGTGTACAGGGTTTGTCTGCGTGTGTGGCATTGGGCAATCTAGTGGCAACCGAGTGGCCTGAAGGCGGAACCGGCCAACCCGTCGCCCTCACCATCGTTGCGCTTCGAGATGAACTATTGCTAAAGATGATCGTCCTCGTCAACCACGGCGCTACCAGAGTTACCACGACATGCGCCTTAAAAGCATTCTCGTTTGGGTCAGCGCCACCAGAATTGAATCGGCAAGTCAGCGGATATTACACAACTCGTAACGAAAACCCTCTCCGCAACCTCGCGGCTAGTGTGCGCAGTGTACAGCAAATGACAAACGATGTTGCGAGCGATATATCGGAAAAACTTTGCACTGACGTGACGGTCGCCACTGCAGGTTGTGTGAGTCTCGCGCAAAGTGCCATATCAAATGTGCGCAAGCTAGTGACAAGCAACTTCACCAGATCCGTAGATTCTGCATACGCTCGTATACGAATGAAAGTATCGAGAGATAACACCGACATGAGTTGCGCGACGGCGCTGGCTGCAGTCGCTACAACACTGGATTTATTAATCAACGTAATTGTGATCGTAATGGCGTTTCGAGTGTGCACGAGAAACTACAACCACTACTACAGAAAACTGGCATGAGGGTCGCGGTCTAACGTTATGTTGGTGTCTCGCATCGACCGTCGACGGCCGTTTGCCAGCGGCTGAAAATGGCACAGTTGACGAAATGGAAACGCCGACCGTCGATAGTGCACTCTCGCAAGTTCCAACCGCACCATCTCAGGAGACAGACCACAGAGTCATTTTAGCGTAGGGTGGATAGAAAATGCGCAAACCGCCGCAACCGCCCATATACATACTATCCGAGTTCAACATAGAGTGGAGTAAGAAGTTACTACCGATTGTATTTCCAACGTGCAAGCAGCTGATGTGTGACGCTTTACTTGAGTATCACAGAGGTTGCGATGTCCTGTGTTCCACGAGCGCATGGAAACAAGTGAACGAACTTCTATGGACCGTACTGTTGGGGTATGAGTGAGCTGTAAAATCAATACACGCTAGACACGCGGACTTTTCCGCGTTACTGGACACGCATATCGCCACAACAAAACCGGGTCAAGTGTTCGGGGCGTCACCGCGCTCGACTATACACGTCTTGGCCTACCACGAGTACATGAGCCCACAGATCCTAAGCGAGGTCGAAGCCGTTGTGTCTACTCAACGCAAATTCAGCACAGCCGTAGCGCTAAGACAAGTCCCTCTAGACTGCTGGAAACTTTGGAAACGTGGAAGGCTGGCGTGTACGCGCTTTCTACACATCTCAACGGTATGATCGCGATACTCTCGGCCGCACAACAACTAATGGTCATGTGTTCGGAAGGTCTGATCAGGTCTGACATGACCGGTTGTCAATCGACGTCGAGCGTGCACTCACACACGGATATTAAAGCGACGGCGACCTCTACGCTCACGTTGATCGCCGATGTTTCGAAGGGCAATCGAGTGTGTTGGCTGACGAAAGCTATGGTGACCGACGGTCGCATCGACTACAATGTGCCTCATTGCGACTGGAGAGGCGTATGTGATCCTTTGCAAATCGACAACACCACCGCGGTCAAGTGCGAAGTCACGGTCGGCGGCGTGTTGTCCTTACTGTGCCCCATACAATGTGACGGTCCGTGTGACTGACCGGTGTGTTACGACCCGACTAACGAAACGTACCAGGCGATAACATTGCATCCGCCCATTACAGCGGAGCGAGCGTTTCGCCACACTCCCAAACCAAGGTTAATAGTTGTAGCGCACGCCCCTTCGGACCTCGGTGCACGCGAAACACTGGCGTACACTCAAGCCATCACGCTCGAGACAGCTCAAGGGTTACGCGAAACAAAGGACGTGTTCAAATCCATAGAGAATATACAGTCTTTAGCGTATGCGTATATAAAGAATGTCGATGACATTTACAGACCCGGCGGCGTGGGCACCACAGTAGAACAACAAGGTGCTCTCAAGCGCACACAGATACTGGCCGCATTATCACTCGTGATGTCTATCCTGACATGCCCGTTTCTGATTTCTATGTATATTAAATTATGACAAGAGCTACGGTGGTTACGATTACACTGACCACGTGCCTTAGTTTCTGCTAGTGACCTATAAATACATTTGCCCACTTGCTCTCACTGCCATTAAAGCGGCTGTACCCACACATACAACACCCAAGAAAAAAAATGATCTCGCTGTCTGTACTGGGTGTACTCTCAGTAGTCGCAGTTGCTCAGGCCATGGTGGTACGGTCACATAACGCCTCTGAGATATGTCCCATCACACCACCTCCTAGACTACTCGCGAAGGAGTATTCAACACCCCCTTTGTACGAAGACAACCATTATAACGAGCACAGCACAACGCTTGCCGCACGCGAAGACAACATGCAGGAGACAACGCTAACACCTGTCGTGAGAACAACGGATTCGAGTGACAACGATCGCGACTATGACGAGCACATTACAACACCCTCTGTGCACGAAGACCAGGTGCAGGAAACAACGCTACCACCTGTCGTGAGAAACAAGAGTTTGGTTAACAATGATCATCGTCGTGTCCCATTGTAAACGGGCGCGCCATCGCACACATCGTACATGTGTGTTAACCCACCTGTATGCGACAGACTTTGTGTGTTGCATGACATCGAGATGTATTGATGTCTGTGTCAATACAGGACTCTCTATAAGCCGGGAGCTGGACGCTAACGACCCGTGCATGCGCCACACAAAAGGTATCGTACATGTGTTAACCCACCTGTATGCGACAGACTTTGTGTGTTGCATGACATCGAGATGTATTGACGCCTGTGTCAATACAGGACTCTCTAAGGTGGGAGCTGGACGCTAACGACCCGTGCATGCGCCACACAAAAGGTAACTCGACTAACTACAAAACGCATATTGTGATGTAGAAAGTTGGCTCGACTGTTTGAATCAGCTGCAGCTGCGGTTTACTCACGAAGTGAATCGCACGCTTGTTAGAAGTACATTCGGAGCACTTAAAAAATACATCACTCTCATCGAGTTCTGTCTCAGCGTTCACCGGCTGATGGGCAAGAGCGTGACATGGGATCGCCAGGAACTAACTTAAGGACTATCATCTCATTTGGCATTTACTCACGGACCCAAGAAACCAGTTCCGAAAAATGGTCGAGAATTATAACTTGTCTAATAGCAACTGGAAGATATGTTGCGTCATAAGCCTCTGATGGTTCACAAGGTGCACGGTCCACTCGAAATCCTAATGCTGTATTTGTAGTACATACACTAAGTCTTCTCTGTTGATGTCAGACTAGAGTTTTATTAGAGTTTTACTTTGCAACAATGGGATTCGAGCAATTGATGTGTATATTTTTAATACTGCACAATGCTACTATTCCTAGGCTGAATGTATGACATGGCTCTTATGTATCATTATGTATCGTTTCAGTTAAGTACTAATTTAAATAAAGTCCCTCTGTCCTCAGTGCTAGGTTGTGGGTTTAATACACATCATTATGATCAACCTGTTGAATAGTATAATAACAATATTCCTGTAAAAGTCATTTAGTAATGAACAACCTCAGTTCTGTGAAAGAACATCATGTCTCTGATGTGTACACTGCAGGCCTGACCGGGGTTTGCACGCAAGGGCCTGTGTGTGTGTGTGTGTGTGTGTGTGTGTGTGTGTGTGTGTGTATGTGTGTGTGTGTGTGTGTGTGTGTGTGTGTGTGTGTCTGTGTGTGAAACAAATAAAGATAAATATAGCTAGTGCGGCCACGAGCGGTCGTGCAGGGTAGAGGCTGCGCAAAAACGCCTCTAAAACAAGCGCGTGCCCACGCCCGATCCGTGGAAGCACGTAGAACTAGCAAACGTACTAGCAGAAATCAACGATCGCACACGGGTCATTGAGTGTGTACAGGGTTCGTCTGCGTGTGTGGCATTGGGCAATCTAGCGGCAACCGAGTGGCCTGAAGGCAGAACCGGCCAACCCGTCGCCCTCACCATCGTTGCGTTTCGAGATGAACTATTGCTAAAGATGATCGTCCTCGTCAACCACGGCGCTATCAGAGTTACCACGACACGCGCCTTAAAAGCATTCTCGTTTGGGTCAGCGCCACCAGAATTGAATCGGCAAGTCAGCGGATATTACACAACTCGTAACGAAGACCCTCTCCGCGACCTCGCGGCCAGTGTGCGCAGTGTACAGCAAATGACAAACGATGTTGCGAGCGATATATCGGAAAAACTTTGCACTGACGCGACGGTCGCCACTTAATGGTTGTGTGAGACTCGCGCAAAGTGCCATATCTAACGTGCGCAAGCTAGTGACAAGCAACTTCACCAGATCCGTAGATTCTGCATACGCTCGGATACGAACGAAGGTATCGAGAGATAACACCGACACGAGTTGCGCGACGGCGCTGGCTGCAGTCGCTACAACACTGGATTTATTAATCAACGTAATTGTGATCGTAATGGCGTATCGAGTGTGCACCAGAAACTACAACCAGTACTACAGAAAACTGGCATGAGGGTCGCGGTCTAACGTTATGTTGGTGTCTCGCATCGACAGTCAACGGCCGTTTGCCAGCGGCTGAAAATGGCACAGTTGACGAAATGGAAACGCCGACCGTCGATAGTGCACTCTCGCAAGTTCCAACTGCACCTTCTCAGGAGACAGACCACAGAGTCATATTAGCGGAGGGTAGATAGAAAATGCGCAAACCGCCGCAACCGCCCATATACGTACTATACGAGTTCAACATAGAGTGGAGTAAGAAGTTACTACCGATTGTATTTCCAACGTGCAAGCAGCTGGTGTGTGAGGCTTTACTTGAGTATCACAGAGGTTGCGATGTCCTGTGTTCCATGAGCGCATGGAAGCAAGTGAACAAACTTCTACGTCACTTTAAAGAAGTAGTCCAGTTACACATTTGTGGGCTTATAACTTGGCTTCTGAATGTCCTAGAGAGATCAGAATTGTTTTAGTGTACTCCAATCAACAGGCCCTACAACCACAAAAAGGAATGGAGTCATTAGCACTTATGGTTTGTAAATGGCACCCAGAATTATGTTGCACGAAGCACAATTTCACATCATTCTGGGTCCATTTGTGTGAAAACAAGGTCCAATCAGGCTGAAACGTTAAAAGAAGGTAGAATCTATTGAGTTATAAGTGATCTGAACGTTTCATGTTGATCGCACATTCCTATAGGGGGTCAAACCATGTCCCAAAGGTCATCGGGCCTGGTGTCACTTTAAAGAAGTAGTCCAATTACACCTTTGAGGGCTTATAACTTGGCTTCTGAATGTCCTAGAGAGATCAGGTTTGTTTTAGTGTACTCCAATCAACAGCCCCTACAACCTCAAAAAGGAATGGAATCATTAGCACTTATGGTTTTTAAATGGCACCCAGAATTATGTTGCACAAAGCACAATTTCACATCATTCTGGGTCCATTTGTGTGAAAACAAGGTCCACTCAGGCTGAAATGTTACAAGAAGGTAGAATCTATTGAGTTGTAAGTGATCTGAACGTTTCATGATGATCGCACATTCCTATAGGGGCTCAAACCATGTCCCAAAGGTCACCGGGCCTGGTGTCACTTTAAAGAAGTAGTCCAGTTACACCTTTGTGGGCTTATAACTGGGCTTCTGAATATCCTAGAGAGGTCAGGTTTGTTTTAGAGTACTCCAATTAACAGCCCCCATTACCATTAAAAGGAATGGAGTCATTAGCACTTATGGTTTTTAAATGGCACCCAGAATTATGTTGCACGAAGCACAATTTCACATCATTCTGGGTCCATTTGTGTGAAAACAAGGTCCAATCAGGCTGATACGTTACAAGAAGGTAGAATCTATTGAGTTGTAAGTGATCTGAACGTTTCATGATGATAGCACTTTCCTAAGGGGGTCAAACCATGTCCCAAAGGTCACCGGATCTGGTGTCAATTTAAAGAAGTAGTCCAGTTACACAATTGTGGGCTTATAACTTGGCTTCTGAATGTCCTAGAGAGATCAGGTTTGTTTTAATGTACTCCAATAAACAGCCCCTACAACCACAAAAAGGAATGGAGTCATTAGCATTTATGGTTTGTAAATGGCACCCAGAATTATGTTGCACGAAGCACAATTTCACATCATTCTGGGTTCATTTGTGTGAAAACAAGGTCCAATCAGGCTGAAACGTTACAGGAAGGTAGAATCTATTTAGTTGTAAGTGATCTGAACGTTTCATGATGATAGCGCTTTCCTAAGAGGATCAAACCATGTCCCAAAGGTCACCGGATCTGTTGTAAATTTAAAGAAGTAGTCCAGTTACACATTTGTGTGCTTATAACTTGCCCCTGAATGTCCTAGAGAGATCAGGTTTGTTTTAGTGTACTCCAATCAACAGCCCCTACAACCACAAAAGGAATGGAGTCATTAGCACTTATGGTTTGTAAATGGCACCCAGAATTATGTTGCACGAAGCACAATTTCACATCATTCTGGGTCCATTTGTGTGAAAACAAGGTCCAATCAGGCTGAAACGTTACAAGAAGGTAGAATCTATTAAGTTGTAAGTGATCTGAACGTTTCATGATGATCTCACATTCCCATAGGGGGTCAAACCATGTCCCAAAGGTCACCGGGCCTGGTGTTACTTTAAAGAAGTAGTCCAGTTACACCTTTGTGGGCTTATAACTTGGCTTCTGAATGTCCTAGAGAGGTCAGGTTTGTTTTAGTGTACTCCAATCAACAGCCCCTACAACCACAAAAAGGAATGGAGTAATTAGCACTTATGGTTTGTAAATGGCACCCAGAATTATGTTGCACGAAGCACAATTTCACATCATTCTGGGTCCATTTGTGTGAAAACAAGGTCCAATCAGGCTGAAACGTTACAGGAAGGTAGAATCTATTGAGTTGTAAGTGACCTGAACGTTTCATGATGATAGCACTTTCCTAAGGGGGTCAAACCATGTCCCAAAGGTCACTGGATCTGGTGTCAATTTAAAGAAGTAGTCCAGTTACACATTTGTGGGCTTATAACTTGGCTTCTGAATGTCCTAGAGAGATCAGGTTTGTTTTAATGTACTCCAATCAACAGCCCCTACCACCACAAAAAGGAATGGAGACATTAGCACTTATGGTTTTTAAATGGCACCCAGAATTATGTTGCACGAAGCACAATTTCACATCATTCTGGGTTCCTTTGTGTGAAAACAAGGTCCAATCAGGCTGAAACAATACAGGAAGGTAGAATCTATTGAGTTGTAAGTGATCTGAACGTTTCATGATCATCGCACTTTCCTAAGGGGGTCAAACCATGTCCCAAAGGTCACCGGATCTGGTGTCACTTTAAAGAAGTAGTCCAGTTACACATTTGTGGGCTTATATCTTGGCGCCTGAATGTCCTAGAGAGGTCAGGGTTGTTTTAGTGTACTCCAATCAACAGCCCCTACAACCACAAAAAGGAATGGAGTCATTAGCACTTATGGTTTTTAAATGGCACCCAGAATTATGTTGCACGAAGCACAATTTCACATCATTCTGGGTTCATTTGTGTGAAAACAAGGCCCAATCAGGCTGAAACGTTACAGGAAGGTAGAATCTACTGAGTTGTAAGTGATCTGAACGTTTCATGATGATAGCACTTTCCTAAGGGGGTCAAACCATGTCCCAAAGATCACCGGATCTGGTGTCAATTTAAAGAAGTAGTCCAGTTACACATTTGTGGGCTTATAACTTGGCTTCTGAATGTCCTAGAGAGATCAGGTTTGTTTTAGTGTACTCCAATCAACAGCCCCTACAACCACAAAAAGGAATGGAGTCATTAGCACTTATGGTTTGTAAATGGCACCCAGAATTATGTTGCACGAAGCACAATTTCACATCATTCTGGGTCCATTTGTGTGAAAACAAGGTCCAATCAGGCTGAAACGCTACAAGAAGGTAGAATCTATTGAGTTGTAAGTGATCTGAACGTTTCAAGATGATCGCACATTCCTATAGGGGGTAAAACCATGTCCCAAAGGTCACGGGGCCTGGTGTCACTTTAAAGAAGTAGTCCAGTTACACCTTTGTGGGCTTATAACTTGGCTTCTGAATGTCCTAGAGAGGTTAGGTTTGTTTTAGTGTACTCCAATCGACAGCCCCTACAACCACAAAAAGGAATGGAGTCATTAGCACTTATGGTTTGTAAATGGCACCCAGAATTATGTTGCACGAAGCACAATTTCACATCATTCTGGGTCCATTTGTGTGAAAACAAGGTCCAATCAGGCTGAAACGTTACAGGAAGGTAGAATCTATTTAGTTGTAAGTGATCTGAACGTTTCATGATGATAGCACTTTCCTAAGGGGGTCAAACCATGTCCCAAAGGTCACCGGATCTGGTGTCAATTTAAAGAAGTAGTCCAGTTACACATTTGTGGGCTTATAACTTGGCTTCTGAATGTCCTAGAGAGATCAGGTTTGTTTTAATGTACTCCAATCAACAGCCCCTACAACCCCAAAAAGGAATGGCGTCATTAGCACTTATGGTTTGTAAGTGGCACCCAGAATTATGTTGCACGAAGCACAATTTCACATCATTTTGGGTCAATTTGTGTGAAAACAAGGTCCAATCCGGCTGAAACGCTACAAGAAGGTAGAATCTATTGAGTTGTAAGTGATCTGAACGTTTCAAGATGATCGCACATTCCTAGAGGGTGTCAAACCATGTCCCAAAGGTCACCGGGCCAAGTGTCACTTTAAAGAAGTAGTCCAGTTACACCTTTGTGGGCTTATAACTTGGCTTCTGAATGTCCTAGAGAGGTTAGGTTTGTTTTAGTGTACTCCAATCAACAGCCCCTACAACCACAAAAAGGAATGGAGTCATTAGCACTTATGGTTTGTAAATGGCACCCAGAATTATTTTGCACGAAGCACAATTTCACATCATTCTGGGTCATTTGTGTGAAAACAAGGTCCAATCAGGCTGAAACGTTACTGGAAGCTAGAATCTATTGAGTTGTAAGTGATCTGAACGTTTCATGATGATAGCGCTTTCCTAAGGGGGTCAAACCTTGTCCCAAAGGTCAACGGATCTGGTGTCAATTTAAAGAAGTAGTCCAGTTACACATTTGTGGGCTTATAACTTGGCTTCTGAATGTCCTAGAGAGATCAGGTTTGTTTTAGTATACTCCAATCAACAGCCCCTACAACCACAAAAAGGAATGGAGTCATTAGCACTTATGGTTTGTAAATGGCACCCAGAATTATGTTGCACGAAGCACAATTTCACATCATTCTCGGTCCATTTGTGTGAAAACAAGGTCCAATCAGGCTGATACGTTACAAGAAGGTAGAATCTATTGAGTTGTAAGTGATATGAACGTTTCATGATGATAGCACTTTCCTAAGGGGGTCAAACCATGTCCCAAAGGTCACCGGATCTGGTGTCAATTTAAAGAAGTAGTCCAGTTACACATTTGTGGGCTTATAACTTGGCTTCTGAATGTCCTAGAGAGATCAGGTTTGTTTTAATGTACTCCAATCAACAGCCCCTACAACCACAAAAAGGAATGGAGTCATTAGCATTTATGGTTTGTAAATGGCACCCAGAATTATGTTGCACGAAGCACAATTTCACATCATTCTGGGTTCATTTGTGTGAAAATAAGGTCCAATCAGGCTGAAACGTTACAGGAAGGTAGAATCTATTTAGTTGTAAGTGATCTGAACGTTTCATGATGATAGCGCTTTCCTAAGGGGATCAAACCATGTCCCAAAGGTCACCGGATCTGGTGTCAATTTAAAGAAGTAGTCCAGTTACACATTTGTGGGCTTATAACTTGGCTTCTGAATGTCCTAGAGAGATCAGGTTTGTTTTAGTGTACTCCAATCAACAGCCCCTACAACCACAAAAGGAATGGAGTCATTAGCATTTATGGTTTGTAAATGGCACCCAGAATTATGTTGCACGAAGCACAATTTCACATCATTCTGGGTTCATTTGTGTGAAAACAAGGTCCAATCAGGCTGAAACGTTACAGGAAGGTAGAATCTATTTAGTTGTAAGAGATCTGAACGTTTCATGATGATAGCACTTTCCTAAGGGGGTCAAACCATGTCGCAAAGGTCACCGGATCTGGTGTCAATTTAAAGAAGTAGTCCAGTTACACATTTGTGGGCTTATAACTTGGCTTCTGAATGTCCTAGAGATATCAGGTTTGTTTTAATGTACTCCAATCAACAGCCCCTACAACCACAAAAAGGAATGGAGTCATTAGCACTTATGGTATGTAAATGGCACCCAGAATTATGTTGCACGAAGCACAATTTCACATCATTCTGGGTTCATTTGTGTGAAAACAAGGTCCAATCAGGCTGAAACATTACAGGAAGGTAGAATGTATTGAGTTGTAAGTGATCTGAACGTTTCATGATGATAGCACTTTCCTAAGGGGGTCAAACCATGTCCCAAAGGTCACCGGATCTGGTGTCAATTTAAAGAAGTAGTCCAGTTACACATTTGTGGGCTTATAACTTGGCTTCTGAATGTCCTAGAGAGATCAGGTTTGTTTTAGTGTACTCCAATCAACAGCCCCTACAACCACAAAAGGAATGGAGTCATTAGCCTTATGGTTTGTAAATGGCACCCAGAATTATGTTGCACGAAGCACAATTTCACATCATTCTGGGTCCATTTGTGTGAAAACAAGGTCCAATCAGGCTGAAATGTTACAAGAAGGTAGAATCTATTGAGTTGTAAGTGATCTGAACGTTTCATGATGATCTCACATTCCCATAGGGGGTCAAACCATGTCCCAAAGGTCACCGGGCCTGGTGTCACTTTAAAGAAGTAGTCCAGTTACACCTTTGTGGGCTTATAACTTGGTTTCTGAATGTCCTAGAGAGGTCAGGTTTGTTTTAGTGTACTCCAATCAACAGCCCCTACAACCACAAAAAGGAATGGAGTCATTAGCACTTATGGTTTGTAAATGGCACCCAGAATTATGTTGCACAAAGCACAATTTCACATCATTCTGGGTCCATTTGTGTGAAAACAAGGTCCAATCAGGCTGAAACGTTACAGGAAGGTAGAATCTATTGAGTTGTAAGTGATCTGAACGTTTCATGATGATAGCACTTTCCTAAGGGGGTCAAACCATGTCGCAAAGGTCACCGGATCTGGTGTCAATTTAAAGAAGTAGTCCAGTTACACATTTGTGGGCTTATAACTTGGCTTCTGAATGTCCTAGAGATATCAGGTTTGTTTTAATGTACTCCAATCAACAGCCCCTACAACCACAAAAAGGAATGGAGTCATTAGCACTTATGGTATGTAAATGGCACCCAGAATTATGTTGCACGAAGCACAATTTTACATCATTCTGGGTTCATTTGTGTGAAAACAAGGTCCAATCAGGCTGAAACGTTACAGGAAGGTAGAATGTATTGAGTTGTAAGTGATCTGAACGTTTCATGATGATAGCACTTTCCTTAGGGGGTCAAACCATGTCCCAAAGGTCACCGGATCTGGTGTCAATTTAAAGAAGTAGTCCAGTTACACATTTGTGGGCTTATAACTTGGCTTCTGAATGTCCTAGAGAGATCAGGTTTGTTTTAATGTACTCCAATCAACAGCCCCTACAACCACAAAAAGGAATGGAGTCATTAGCACTTATGGTTTGTAAATGGCACCCAGAATTATGTTGCACAAAGCACAATTTCACATCATTCTGGGTCCATTTGTGTGAAAACAAGGTCCAATCAGGCTGAAACGTTACAGGAAGGTAGAATCTATTGAGTTGTAAGTGATCTGAACGTTTCATGATGATAGCACTTTCCTAAGGGGGTCAAACCATGTCGCAAAGGTCACCGGATCTGGTGTCAATTTAAAGAAGTAGTCCAGTTACACATTTGTGGGCTTATAACTTGGCTTCTGAATGTCCTAGAGATATCAGGTTTGTTTTAATGTACTCCAATCAACAGCCCCTACAACCACAAAAAGGAATGGAGTCATTAGCACTTATGGTATGTAAATGGCACCCAGAATTATGTTGCACGAAGCACAATTTTACATCATTCTGGGTTCATTTGTGTTAAAACAAGGTCCAATCAGGCTGAAACGTTACAGGAAGGTAGAATGTATTGAGTTGTAAGTGATCTGAACGTTTCATGATGATAGCACTTTCCTTAGGGGGTCAAACCATGTCCCAAAGGTCACCGGATCTGGTGTCAATTTAAAGAAGTAGTCCAGTTACACATTTGTGGGCTTATAACTTGGCTTCTGAATGTCCTAGAGAGATCAGGTTTGTTTTAATGTACTCCAATCAAGAGCCCCTACAAACACAAAAAGGAATGGAGTCATTAGCACTTATGGTTTGTAAATGGCACCCAGAATTATGTTGCACGATGCACAATTTCACATCATTCTGGGTCCATTTGTGTGAAAACAAGGTCCAATCAGGCTGAAACGCTACAAGAAGGTAGAGTCTATTTTGTAAGTGATCTGAACGTTTCAAGATGATCGCACATTCCTATAGGGGGTAAAACCATTTCCCAAAGGTCACCAGGCCTGGTGTCACTTTAAAGAAGTAGTCCAGTTACACCTTTGTGGGCTTATAACTTGGCTTCTGAATGTCCTAGAGAGGTTAGGTTTGTTTTAATGTACTCCAATCAACAGCCCCTACAACCACAAAAAGGAATGGAGATATTAGCACTTATGGTTTGTAAATGGCACCCAGAATTATGTTGCACGAAGCACAATTTCACATCATTCTGGGTTCATTTGTGTGAAAACAAGGTCCAATCAGGCTGAAACGTTACAGGAAGGTAGAATCTACTGAGTTGTAAGTGATCTGAACGTTTCATGATGATAGCACTTTCCTAATGGGGTCAAACCATGTCCCAAAGGTCACCGGAACTGGGGTCAATTTAAAGAAGTAGTCCAGTTACACATTTGTGGGCTTATAACTTGGCTTCTGAATGTCCTAGAGAGATCAGGTTTGTTTTAACGTACTCCAATTAACAGCCCCCATTACCCCAAAAAGGAATGGAGTCATTAGCACTTATGGTTTTTAAATGGCACCCAGAATTATGTTGCACGAAGCACAATTTCACATCATTCTGGGTTCATTTGTGTGAAAACAAGGTCCAATCAGGCTGAAACGTTACAGGAAGGTAGAATCTATTGAGTTGCAAGTGATCTGAACGTTTCATGATGATAGCACTTTCCTAAGGGGGTCAAACCATGTCCCAAAAGTCACCAGATCTGGTGTCACTTTAAAGAAGTAGTCCAGTTACACATTTGTGGGCTTATAACTTGGCTTCTGAATGTCCTAGAGAGATCAGGTTTGTTTTAGTGTACTCCAATCAACAGCCCCTACAACCACAAAAAGGAATGGAGTCATTAGCACTTATGGTTTGTAAATGGCACCCAGAATTATGTTGCACGAAGCACAATTTCACATCATTCTGGGTCCATTTGTGTGAAAACAAGGTCCAATCAGGCTGAAACGCTACAAGAAGGTAGAATCTATTGAGTAGTAAGTGATCTGAACGTTTCAAGATGATCGCACATTCCTATAGGGGGTAAAACCATGTTCCAAAGGTCACCGGGCCTGGTGTCACTTTAAAGTAGTAGTCCAGTTACACCTTTGTGGGCTTATAACTTGGCTTCTGAATGTCCTAGAGAGGTTAGTTTGTTTTAGTGTACTCCAATCAACAGCCCCTACAACCACAAAAAGGAATGGAGTCATTAGCACTTATGGTTTGTAAGTGGCACCCAGAATTATGTTGCACGAAGCACAATTTCACATCATTCTGGGTCAATTTGTGTGAAAACAAGGTCCAATCCGGCTGAAACGCTACAAGAAGGTAGAATCTATTGAGTTGTAAGTGATTTGAACGTTTCAAGATGATCGCACATTCCTATAGGGGGTCAAACCATGTCCCAAAGGTCACCGGGCCAAGTGTCACTTTAAAGAAGTAGTCCAGTTACACATTTGTGGGCTTATAACTTGGCTTCTGAATGTCCTAGAGAGATCAGGGTTGTTTTAGTGTACTCCAATCAACAGCCCCTACAACCACAAAAAGGATTGGAGTCATTAGCACTTATGGTTCTTAAATGGCACCCAGAATTATGTTGCACGAAGCACAATTTCACTTCATTCTGGGTCCATTTGTGTGAAAACAAGGTCCAATCAGGCTGAGACGCTACAAGAAGGTAGAATCTATTGAGTTGTAAGTGATCTGAATGTTTCAAGATGATCGCACATTCCTATAGGGGGTAAAACCATGTCCCAAATGTCACCGGGCCTGGTGTCACTTTAAAGAAGTAGTCCAGTTACATCTTTGTGGGCTTATAACTTGGCTTCTGAATGTCCTAGAGAGGTTAGGTTTGTTTTAGTGTACTCCAATCAACAGCCCCTACAACCACAAAAAGGAATGGAGTCATTAGCACTTATGGTTTGTAAATGGCACCCAGAATTATGTTGCACGAAGCACAATTTCACATCATTCTGGGTCCATTTGTGTGAAAACAAGGTCCAATCAGGCTGAAACGTTACAAGAAGGTAGAATCTATTGAGTTGTAAGTGATATGAACGTTTCATGATGATCGCACATTCCTATAGGGGGTTAAACCATGTCCCAAAGGTCACCGGGCCTGGTGTCACTTTAAAGAAGTAGTCCAGTTACACCTTTGTGGGCTTATAACTTGGCTTCTGAATGTCCTAGAGAGGTCAGGTTTGTTTTAGTGTACTCCAATCAACAGCCCCTACAACCACAAAAAGGAATGGAGTCATTAGCACTTATGGTTTGTAAATGGCACCCAGAATTATGTTGCACGAAGCACAATTTCACATCTTTCTGGGTTCATTTGTGTGAAAACAAGGTCCAATCAGGCTGAAATGTTACAGGAAGGTAGAATCTATTCAGTTGTAAGTGATCTGAACGTTTCATGATGATAGCACTTTCCTAAGGGGGTCAAACCATGTCCCAAATGTCACCGGATCTGGTGTCAATTTAAAGTAGTAGTCCAGTTACACATTTGTGGGCTTATAACTTGGCTTCTGAATGTCCTAGAGAGATCAGGGTTGTTTTAGTGTACTCCAATCAACAGCCCCTACAACCACAAAAAGGATTGGAGTCATTAGCCCTTATGGTTCTTAAATGGCACCCAGAATTATGTTGCACGAAGCACATTTTCACTTCATTCTGGGTCCATTTGTGTGAAAACAAGGTCCAATCAGGCTGAGACGCTACAAGAAGGTAGAATCTATTGAGTTGTAAGTGATCTGAATGTTTCAAGATGATCGCACATTCCTATAGGGGGTAAAACCATGTCCCAAAGGTCACCGGGCCTGGTGTCACTTTAAAGAAGTAGTCCAGTTACATCTTTGTGGGCTTATAACTTGGCTTCTGAATGTCCTAGAGAGGTTAGGTTTGTTTTGGTGTACTCCAATCAACAGCCCCTACAACCACAAAAAGGAATGGAGTCATTAGCACTTATGGTTTGTAAATGGCACCCAGAATTATGTTGCACGAAGCACAATTTCACATCATTCTGGGTCCATTTGTGTGAAAACAAGGTCCAATCAGGCTGAAACGTTACAAGAAGGTAGAATCTATTGAGTTGTAAGTGATATGAACGTTTCATGATGATCGCACATTCCTATAGGGGGTTAAACCATGTCCCAAAGGTCACCGGGCCTGGTGTCACTTTAAAGAAGTAGTCCAGTTACACCTTTGTGGGCTTATAACTTGGCTTCTGAATGTCCTAGAGAGGTCAGGTTTGTTTTAGTGTACTCCAATCAACAGCCCCTACAACCACAAAAAGGAATGGAGTCATTAGCACTTATGGTTTGTAAATGGCACCCAGAATTATGTTGCACGAAGCACAATTTCACATCTTTCTGGGTTCATTTGTGTGAAAACAAGGTCCAATCAGGCTGAAACGTTACAGGAAGGTAGAATCTATTCAGTTGTAAGTGATCTGAACGTTTCATGATGATAGCACTTTCCTAAGGGGGTCAAACCGTGTCCCAAAGGTCACCGGATCTGGTGTCAATTTAAAGAAGTAGTCCAGTTACACATTTGTGGGCTTATAACTTGGCTTCTGAATGTCCTAGAGAGATCAGGTTTGTTTTAGTATACTCCAATCAACAGCCCCTACAACCACAAAAAGGAATGGAGTCATTAGCACTTATGGTTTTTAAATGGCACCCAGAATTATGTTGCACGAAGCACAATTTCACATCATTCTGGGTTCATTTGTGTGAAAACAAGGTCCAATCAGGCTGAAACGTTACAGGAAGGTAGAATTTATTGAGTTGTAAGTGATCTGAACGTTTCATGATGATAGCACTTTCCCAAGGGGGTCAAACCATGTCCCAAATGTCACCGGATCTGGTGTCAATTTAAAGTAGTAGTCCAGTTACACATTTGTGGGCTTATAACTTGGCTTCTGAATGTCCTAGAGAGATCAGGGTTGTTTTAGTGTACTCCAATCAACAGCCCCTACAACCACAAAAAGGATTGGAGTCATTAGCACTTATGGTTCTTAAATGGCACCCAGAATTATGTTGCACGAAGCACAATTTCACTTCATTCTGGGTCCATTTGTGTGAAAACAAGGTCCAATCAGGCTGAGACGCTACAAGAAGGTAGAATCTATTGAGTTGTAAGTGATCTGAATGTTTCAAGATGATCGCACATTCCTATAGGGGGTAAAACCATGTCCCAAAGGTCACCGGGCCTGGTGTCACTTTAAAGAAGTAGTCCAGTTACATCTTTGTGGGCTTATAACTTGGCTTCTGAATGTCCTAGAGAGGTTAGGTTTGTTTTAGTGTACTCCAATCAACAGCATCTACAACCACAAAAAGGAATGGAGTCATTAGCACTTATGGTTCTTAAATGGCACCCAGAATTATGTTGCACGAAGCACAATTTCACATCGTTCTGGGTCCATTTGTGTGAAAACAAGGTCCAATCAGGCTGAAACGTTACAGGAAGGTAGAATCTATTGAGTTGTAAGTGATCTGAACGTTTCAAGATGATCGCACATTCCTATAGGGGGTAAAACCATGTCCCAAAGGTCACCGGGCCTGGTGTCACTTTAAAGAAGTAGTCCAGTTACATCTTTGTGGGCTTATAACTTGGCTTCTGAATGTCCTAGAGAGATCAGGTTTGTTTTAATGTACTCCAATCAACAGCCCCTACAACCACAAAAAGGAATGGAGTCATTAGCACTTATGGTTTGTAAATGGCACCCAGAATTATGTTGCACGAAGCACAATTTCACATCATTCTGGGTTCATTTGTGTGAAAACAAGGTCCAATCAGGCAGAAACGTTACAGGAAGGTAGAATCTATTGAGTTGTAAGTTATCTGAACGTTTCATGATGATAGCACTTTCCTAAGGGGGTCAAACCATGCCCCAAAGGTCACCGGATCTGGTGTCACTTTAAAGAATTAGTCCAGTTACACATTTGTGGGCTTATAACTTGGCTTCTGAATGTCCTAGAGAGATCAGGTTTGTTTTAGTGTACTCAAATCAACAGCCCCTACAACCACAAAAAGGAATGGAGTCATTAGCTTTCATGGTTAGTAAATGGCACCCAGAATTATGTTGCACGAAGCACAATTTCACATCATTCTGGGTCCATTTGTGTGAAAACAAGGTCCAATCAGGCTGAAACGTTACAAGAAGGTAGAATCTATTGAGTTGTAAGTGATCTGAACGTTTCATGATGATCGCACATTCCTATAGGGGGTCAAACCATGTCCCAAAGGTCACCGGGCCTGGTGTCACTTTAAAGAAGTAGTCCAGTTACATCTTTGTGGGCTTCTAACTTGGCTTCTGAATGTCCTAGAGAGGTCAGGTTTGTTTTAGTGTACTCCAATCAACAGCCCCTACAACCACAAAAAGGAATGGAGTCATTAGCACTTATGGTTTGTAAATGGCACCCAGAATTATGTTGCACGAAGCACAATTTCACATCATTCTGGGTTCATTTGTGTGAAAACAAGGTCCAATCAGGCTGAAACGTTACAGGAAGGTAGAATATATTGAGTTGTAAGTGATCTGAACGTTTCATGATGATAGCACTTTCCTAAGGGGGTCAAACCATGTCCCAAAGGTCACCCGATCTGGTGTCAATTTAAAGAAGTAGTCCAGTTACACATTTGTGGGCTTATAACTTGGCTTCTGAATGTCCTAGAGAGATCAGGTTTGTTTTAGTATACTCCAATCAACAGCCCCTACAACCACAAAAAGGAATGGAGTCATTAGCACTTATGGTTTTTAAATGGCACCCAGAATTATGTTGCACGAAGCACAATTTCACATCATTCTGGGTTCATTTGTGAGAAAACAAGGTCCAATCAGGCTGAAACGTTACAGGAAGGTAGAATCTATTGAGTTGTAAGTGATCTGAACGTTTCATGATGATAGCACTTTCCTAAGGGGGTCAAACCATGTCCCAAATGTCACCGGATCTGGTGTCAATTTAAAGTAGTAGTCCAGTTACACATTTGTGGGCTTATAACTTGGCTTCTGAATGTCCTAGAGTGGTCAGGTTTATTTTAATGTACTCTAATCAACAGCCCATACAACCACAAAAAGGAATGGAGTCATTAGCACTTATGGTTTGTAAATTGCACCCAGAATTATGTTGCACGAAGCAAAATTTCACATCATTCTGGGTTCATTTGTGTGAAAACAAGGTCCAATCAGGCAGAAACGTTACAGGAAGGTAGAATCTATTGAGTTGTAAGTGATCTGAACGTTTCATGATGATAGCACTTTCCTATAGGGGGTCAAACCATGTCCCAAATGTCACCGGGCCTGGTGTCACTTTAAAGAAGTAGTCCAGTTACACCTTTGTGGGCTTATAACTTGGCTTCTGAATGTCCTAGAGAGATCAGGGTTGTTTTAGTGTACTCCAATCAACAGCCCCTACAACCACAAAAAGGAATGGAGTCATTAGCACTTATGGTTCTTAAATGGCACCCAGAATTATGTTGCACGAAGCACAATTTCACATCATTCTGGGTCCATTTGTGTGAAAACAAGGTCCAATCAGGCTGAAACGTTACAGGAAGGTAGAATCTATTGAGTTGTAAGTGATCTGAACGTTTCAAGATGATCACACATTCCTCTAGGGGTAAAACCTACTTACATACTTTCAGCCTGATTGGACCTTGTTTTCACACAAATGGACCCAGAATGATGTGAAATTGTTCTTCGTGCAACATAATTCTGGGTGCCATTTAAAAACCATAAGTGCTAATGACTCCATTCCTTTTTGGGGTTGTAGGGGCTGTTGATTGGAATACACTAAAACAACCCTGATCTCTCTAGGACATTCAGAAGCCAAGTTATAAGCCCACAAAGGTGTAACTGGACTACTTCTTTAAAGTGACACCAGGCCCGGTGACCTTTGGGACATGGTTTGACCCCCTATAGGAAAGTGCTATCATCATGAAACGTTCAGATCACTTACAACTCAATAGATTCTACCTTCCTGTAACGTTTCTGCCTGATTGGACCTTGTTTTCACACAAATGAACCCAGAATGATGTGAAATTTTGCTTCGTGCAACATAATTCTTGGTGCAATTTACAAACCATAAGTGCTAATGACTCCATTCCTTTTTGTGGTTGTATGGGCTGTTGATTAGAGTACATTAAAATAAACCTGACCACTCTAGGACATTCAGAAGCCAAGTTATAAGCCCACAAATGTGTAACTGGACTACTACTTTAAATTGACACCAGATCCGGTGACATTTGGGACATGGTTTGACCCCCTTAGGAAAGTGCTATCATCATGAAACGTTCAGATCACTTACAACTCAATAGATTCTACCTTCCTGTAACGTTTCAGCCTGATTGGACCTTGTTTTCACACAAATGGACCCAGAATGATGTGAAATTGTGCTTCGTGCAACATAATTCTAGGTGCCATTTACAAACCATAAGTGCTAATGACTCCATTCCTTTTTGTGGTTGTAGGGGCTGTTGATTGGAGTACACTAAAACAAACCTGACCTCTCTAGGACATTCAGAAGCCAAGTTATAAGCCCACAAATGTGTAACTGGACTAGTTCTTTAAAGTGACACCAGATCCGGTGACATTTGGGAAATGGTTTGACCCCCTTAGGAAAGTGCTATCATCATGAAACGTTCAGATCACTTACAACTCAATAGATTCTACCTTCCTGTAACGTTTCAGCCTGATTGGACCTTGTTTTCACACAAATGAACCCAGAATGATGTGAAATTGTGCTTCGTGCAACATAATTCTGGGTGCCATTTAAAAACCATAAGTGCTAATTGGGGTAATAGGGGCTGTTAATTGGAGTACGCTAAAACAAACCTGATCTCTCTAGGACATTCAGAAGCCAAGTTATAAGCCCACAAATGTGTAACTGGACTACTTCTTTAAATTGACACCAGTTCCGGTGACCTTTGGGACATGGTTTGACCCCCTTAGGAAAGTGCTATCATCATGAAACGTTCAGATCACTTACAACTCAGTAGATTCTACCTTCCTGTAACGTTTCAGCCTGATTGGACCTTGTTTTCACACAAATGAACCCAGAATGATGTGAAATTGTGCTTCGTGCAACATAATTCTGGGTGCCATTTACAAACCATAAGTGCTAATGACTCCACTCCTTTTTGTGGTTTTAGGGGCTGTTGATTGGAGTACACTAAAACAAACTAACCTCTCTAGGACATTCAGAAGCCAAGTTATAAGCCCACAAAGGTGTAACTGGACTACTACTTTAAAGTGACACCAGGCCCGGTGACCTTTGGGACATGGTTTTACCCCCTATAGGAATGTGCGATCATCTTGAAACGTTCAGATCACTTACAACTCAATAGATTCTACCTTCTTGTAGCGTTTCAGCCTGGTTGGACCTTGTTTTCACACAAATGGACCCAGAATGATGTGAAATTGTGCTTCGTGCAACATAATTCTGGGTGCCATTTACAAACCATAAGTGCTAATGACTCCATTCCTTTTTGTGGTTGTAGGGGCTGTTGATTGGAGTACATTAAAACAAACCTGATCTCTCTAGGACATTCAGAAGTCAAGTTATAAGCCCACAAATGTGTAACTGGACTACTACTTTAAATTGACACCAGATCCGGTGACCTTTGGGACATGGTTTGACCCCCTTAGGAAAGTGCTATCATCATGAAACATTCAGATCACTTACAACTCAATAGATTCTACCTTCCTGTAACGTTTCAGCCTGATTGGACCTTGTTTTCACACAAATGAACCCAGAATGATGTGAAATTGTGCTTCGTGCAACATAATTCTGGGTGCCATTTACAAACCATAAGTGCTAATGACTCCATTCCTTTTTGTGGTTGTAGGGGCTGTTGATTGGTGAACACTGAAACAAACCTAACCTCTCTAGGACATTCAGAAGCCAAGTTATAAGCCCACAAAGGTGTAACTGGACTACTTCTTTAAAGTGACACCAGGCCCGGTGACCTTTGGGACATGGTTTTACCCCCTATAGGAATGAGCGAACATCTTGAAACGTTCAGATCACTTACAACTCAATAGATTCTACCTTCTTGTAGCGTTTCAGCCTGATTGGACCTTGTTTTCACACAAATGGACCCAGAATGATGTGAAATTGTGCTTCGTGCAACATAATTCTGGGTGTCATTTACAAACCTTAAGTGCTAATGACTCCATTCCTTTTTGTGGTTTTAGGGGCTGTTGATTGGAGTACACTAAAAAAAACTAACCTCTCTAGGACATTCAGAAGCCAAGTTATAAGCCCACAAAGGTGTAACTGGACCACTACTTTAAAGTGACACCAGGCCCGGTGACCTTTGGGACATGGTTTGACCCCCTTAGGAAAGTGCTATCATCATGAAACGTTCAGATCACTTACAACTCAGTAGATTCTACCTTCCTGTAACGTTTCAGCCTGATTGGACCTTGTTTTCACACAAATGAACCCAGAATGATGTGAAATTGTGCTTCGTGCAACAAAATTCCGGGTGCCATTTACAAACCATAAGTGCTAATATCTCTATTCCTTTTTGTGGTTGTAGGGGCTGTTGATTGGAGTACATTAAAACAAACCTGATATCTCTAGGACATTCAGAAGCCATGTTATAAGCCCACAAATGTGTAACTGGACTGCTTCTTTAAATTAACACCAGATCCGGTGACCTTTGGGACATGGTTTGACCCCCTTAGGAAAATGCTATCATCATGAAACGTTCAGATCACTTACAACTCAATAGATTCTACCTTCCTGTAACGTTTCAGCCTGATTGGACCTTGTTTTCACACAAATGAACCCAGAATGATGTGAAATTGTGCTTCGTTCAACATAATTCTGGGTGCCATTTACAAACCATAAGTGCTAATGACTCCATTCCTTTTTGTGTTTGTAGGGTCTCTTGATTGGAGTACATTAAAACAAACCTGATCTCTCTAGGACATTCAGAAGCCAAGTTATAAGCACACAAATGTGTAACTGGACTACTTCTTTAAATTGACACCAGATCCGGTGACCTTTGGGACATGGTTTGACCCCCTTAGGAAAGTGCTATCATCATGAAACGTTCAGATCACTTACAACTAAATAGATTCTACCTTCCTGTAACGTTTCAGCCTGATTGGACCTTGTTTTCACACAAATGATCCCAGAATGATGTGAAATTGTGCTTCGTGCAACATAATTCTGGGTGCCATTTACATACCATAAGTGCTAATGACTCCATTCCTTTTTGTGGTTGTAGAGGCTGTTGATTGGAGTACATTAAAACAAACCTGATATCTCTAGGACATTCAGAAGCCAAGTTATAAGCCCACAAATGTGTAACTGGACTACTTCTTTAAATTGACACCAGATCCGGTGACCTTTGCGACATGGTTTGACCCCCTTAGGAAAGTGCTATCATCATGAAACGTTCAGATCACTTACAACTCAATAGATTCTACCTTCCTGTAACGTTTCAGCCTGATTGGACCTTGTTTTCACACAAATGAACCCAGAATGATGTGAAATTGTGCTTCGTGCAACATAATTCTGGGTGCCATTTAAAAACCATAAGTGCTAATGACTCCATTCCTTTTTGTGGTTGTAGGGGCTGTTGATTGGAGTATACTAAAACAAGCCTGATCTCTCTAGGACATTCAGAAGCCAAGTTATAAGCCCACAAATGAGTAACTGGACTACTTCTTTAAATTGACACCAGATCCGGTGGCCTTTGGGACATGGTTAGACCCCCTTAGGAAAGTGCTATCATCATGAAATGTTCAGATCACTTACAACTCAATAGATTCTACCTTCCTGTAAGGTGTCAGCCTGATTGGACCTTGTTTTCACACAAATGAACCCAGAATAATGTGAAATTGTGCTTCGTGCAACATAATTCTGGGTGCCATTTACAAACCATAAGTGCTAATGACTCCATTCCTTTTTGTTGTTGTAGGGGCTGTTGATTGGAGTACACTAAAACAAACCTGATCTCTCTAGGACATTCAGAAGCCAAGTTATAAGCCCACAAATGTGTAACTGGACTACTTCTTTAAAGTGACACCAGATCCGGTGACCTTTGGGACATGGTTTGACCCCCTTAGGAAAGTGCTATCATCATGAAACGTTCAGATCACTTACAACTCAATAGATTCTACCTTCCTGTAACGTTTCAGCCTGATTGGACCTTGTTTTCACACAAATGGACCCAGAATGATGTGAAATTGTGCTTCGTGCAACATAATTCTGGGTGCCATTTACAAACCATAAGTGCTAATGACTCCATTCCTTTTTGTGGTTGTAGGGGCTGTTGATTGGAGTACACTAAAACAAACCTGACCTCTCTAGGACATTCAGAAGCCAAGTTATAAGCCCACCAATGTGTAACTGGACTACTTCTTTAAAGTGACACCAGGCCCGGTGACCTTTGGGAGATGGTTTGACCCCCTATAGGAATGTGATATCAGCATGAAACGTTCAGATCACTTACAACTCAATAGATTCTACCTTCTTGTAACGTTTCAGCCTGATTGGACCTTGTTTTCACACAAATGGACCCAGAATGATGTGAAATTGTGCTTCGTGCAACATAATTCTGGGTGCCATTTACAAACCATAAGTGCTAATGACTCCATTCCTTTTGTGGTTGTAGGGGCTGTTGATTGGAGTACACTAAAACAAACCTGATCTCTCTGGGACATTCAGAAGCCAAGTTATAAGCCCACAAATGTGTAACTGGACTACTTCTTTAAATTGACACCAGATCCGGTGACCTTTGGGACATGGTTTGATCCCCTTAGGAAAGCGCTATCATCATGAAACGTTCAGATCACTTACAACTAAATAGATTCTACCTTCCTGTAACGTTTCAGCCTGATTGGACCTTGTTTTCACACAAATGAACCCAGAATGATGTGAAATTGTGCTTCGTGCAACATAATTATGGGTGCCATTTACAAACCATAAATGCTAATGACTCCATTCCTTTTTGTGGTTGTAGGGGCTGTTGATTGGAGTACATTAAAACAAAGCTGATCTCTCTAGGACATTCAGAAGCCAAGTTATAAGCCCACAAATGTGTAACTGGACTACTTCTTTAAATTGACACCAGATCCGGTGACCTTTGGAACATGGTTTGACCCCCTTAGGAAAGTGCTATCATCATGAAACGTTCAGATCACTTACAACTCAATAGATTCTACCTTCCTGTAACGTTTCAGCCTGATTGGACCTTGTTTTCACACAAATGAACCCAGAATGATGTGAAATTGTGCTTCGTGCAACATAATTCTGGGTGCCATTTACAAACCATAAGTGCTAATGACTCCATTCCTTTTTGTGGTTGTAGGGGCTGTTGATTGGAGTACACTAAAACAAACCTGACCTCTATAGGACATTCAGAAGCCAAGTTATAAGCCCACAAATGTGTAACTGGACTACTTCTTTAAAGTGACACCAGGCCCGGTGACCTTTGGGACATGGTTTGACCCCCTATAGGAATTTGAGATCATCATAAAACTTTCAGATCACTTACAACTCAATAGATTCTACCTTCTTGTAACGTTTCAGCCTGATTGGACCTTGTTTTCACACAAATGGACCCAGAATGATGTGAAATTGTGCTTTGTGCAACATAATTCTGGGTGCCATTTACAAACCATAAATGCTAATGACTTCATTCCTTTTTGTGGTTGTAGGGGCTGTTGATTGGAGTACATTAAAACAAACCTGATCTCTCTAGGACATTCAGAAGCCAAGTTATAAGCCCACAAATGTGTAACTGGACTACTTCTTTAAAGTGACACCAGATCCGGTGACCTTTGGAACATGGTTTGACCCCCTTAGGAAAGTGCTATCATCATGAAACGTTCAGATCACTTACAACTCAATAGATTCTACCTTCCTGTAACGTTTCAGCCTGATTGGACCTTGTTTTCACACAAATGAACCCAGAATGATGTGAAATTGTGCTTCGTGCAACATAATTCTGGGTGCCATTTACAAACCATAAGTGCTAATGACTCCATTCCTTTTTGTGGTTGTAGGGGCTGTTGATTGGAGTACACTAAAACAAACCTGACCTCTATAGGACATTCAGAAGCCAAGTTATAAGCCCACAAATGTGTAACTGGACTACTTCTTTAAAGTGACACCAGGCCCGGTGACCTTTGGGACATGGTTTGACCCCCTATAGGAATTTGAGATCATCATAAAACTTTCAGATCACTTACAACTCAATAGATTCTACCTTCTTGTAACGTTTCAGCCTGATTGGACCTTGTTTTCACACAAATGGACCCAGAATGATGTGAAATTGTGCTTTGTGCAACATAATTCTGGGTGCCATTTACAAACCATAAATGCTAATGACTTCATTCCTTTTTGTGGTTGTAGGGGCTGTTGATTGGAGTACATTAAAACAAACCTGATCTCTCTAGGACATTCAGAAGCCAAGTTATAAGCCCACAAAGGTGTAACTGGACTACTACTTTAAAGTGACACCAGGCCCGGTGACCTTTGGGACATGGTTTTACCCCCTATAGGAATGTGCGATCATCTTGAAACGTTCAGATCACTTACAACTCAATAGATTCTACCTTCTTGTAGCGTTTCAGCCTGGTTGGACCTTGTTTTCACACAAATGGACCCAGAATGATGTGAAATTGTGCTTCGTGCAACATAATTCTGGGTGCCATTTACAAACCATAAGTGCTAATGACTCCATTCCTTTTTGTGGTTGTAGGGGCTGTTGATTGGAGTACATTAAAACAAACCTGATCTCTCTAGGACATTCAGAAGTCAAGTTATAAGCCCACAAATGTGTAACTGGACTACTACTTTAAATTGACACCAGATCCGGTGACCTTTGGGACATGGTTTGACCCCCTTAGGAAAGTGCTATCATCATGAAACATTCAGATCACTTACAACTCAATAGATTCTACCTTCCTGTAACGTTTCAGCCTGATTGGACCTTGTTTTCACACAAATGAACCCAGAATGATGTGAAATTGTGCTTCGTGCAACATAATTCTGGGTGCCATTTACAAACCATAAGTGCTAATGACTCCATTCCTTTTTGTGGTTGTAGGGGCTGTTGATTGGTGAACACTGAAACAAACCTAACCTCTCTAGGACATTCAGAAGCCAAGTTATAAGCCCACAAAGGTGTAACTGGACTACTTCTTTAAAGTGACACCAGGCCCGGTGACCTTTGGGACATGGTTTTACCCCCTATAGGAATGAGCGAACATCTTGAAACGTTCAGATCACTTACAACTCAATAGATTCTACCTTCTTGTAGCGTTTCAGCCTGATTGGACCTTGTTTTCACACAAATGGACCCAGAATGATGTGAAATTGTGCTTCGTGCAACATAATTCTGGGTGTCATTTACAAACCTTAAGTGCTAATGACTCCATTCCTTTTTGTGGTTGTAGGGGCTGTTGATTGGAGTACACTAAAACAAACCTGATCTCTCTAGGACATTCAGAAGCCAAGTTATAAGCCCACAAATGTGTAACTGGACTACTTCTTTAAATTGACACCAGATCCAGTGACCTTTGGGACATGGTTTGACCCCCTTAGGAAAGAGCTATCATCATGAAACGTTCAGATCACTTACAACTCAATAGATTCTACCTTCCTGTAACGTTTCAGCCTGATTGGACCTTGTTTTCACACAAATGAACCCAGAATGATGTGAAATTGTGCTTCGTGCAACATAATTCTGGGTGCCATTTACAAACCATAAGTGCTAATGACTCCATTCCTTTTTGTGGTTTTAGGGGCTGTTGATTGGAGTACACTAAAAAAAACTAACCTCTCTAGGACATTCAGAAGCCAAGTTATAAGCCCACAAAGGTGTAACTGGACCACTACTTTAAAGTGACACCAGGCCCGGTGACCTTTGGGACATGGTTTGACCCCCTTAGGAAAGTGCTATCATCATGAAACGTTCAGATCACTTACAACTCAGTAGATTCTACCTTCCTGTAACGTTTCAGCCTGATTGGACCTTGTTTTCACACAAATGAACCCAGAATGATGTGAAATTGTGCTTCGTGCAACAAAATTCCGGGTGCCATTTACAAACCATAAGTGCTAATATCTCTATTCCTTTTTGTGGTTGTAGGGGCTGTTGATTGGAGTACATTAAAACAAACCTGATATCTCTAGGACATTCAGAAGCCATGTTATAAGCCCACAAATGTGTAACTGGACTGCTTCTTTAAATTAACACCAGATCCGGTGACCTTTGGGACATGGTTTGACCCCCTTAGGAAAATGCTATCATCATGAAACGTTCAGATCACTTACAACTCAATAGATTCTACCTTCCTGTAACGTTTCAGCCTGATTGGACCTTGTTTTCACACAAATGAACCCAGAATGATGTGAAATTGTGCTTCGTTCAACATAATTCTGGGTGCCATTTACAAACCATAAGTGCTAATGACTCCATTCCTTTTTGTGTTTGTAGGGTCTCTTGATTGGAGTACATTAAAACAAACCTGATCTCTCTAGGACATTCAGAAGCCAAGTTATAAGCACACAAATGTGTAACTGGACTACTTCTTTAAATTGACACCAGATCCGATGACCTTTGGGACATGGTTTGACCCCCTTAGGAAAGTGCTATCATCATGAAACGTTCAGATCACTTACAACTAAATAGATTCTACCTTCCTGTAACGTTTCAGCCTGATTGGACCTTGTTTTCACACAAATGATCCCAGAATGATGTGAAATTGTGCTTCGTGCAACATAATTCTGGGTGCCATTTACATACCATAAGTGCTAATGACTCCATTCCTTTTTGTGGTTGTAGAGGCTGTTGATTGGAGTAAATTAAAACAAACCTGATATCTCTAGGACATTCAGAAGCCAAGTTATAAGCCCACAAATGTGTAACTGGACTACTTCTTTAAATTGACACCAGATCCGGTGACCTTTGCGACATGGTTTGACCCCCTTAGGAAAGTGCTATCATCATGAAACGTTCAGATCACTTACAACTCAATAGATTCTACCTTCCTGTAACGTTTCAGCCTGATTGGACCTTGTTTTCACACAAATGAACCCAGAATGATGTGAAATTGTGCTTCGTGCAACATAATTCTGGGTGCCATTTAAAAACCATAAGTGCTAATGACTCCATTCCTTTTTGTGGTTGTAGGGGCTGTTGATTGGAGTATACTAAAACAAGCCTGATCTCTCTAGGACATTCAGAAGCCAAGTTATAAGCCCACAAATGAGTAACTGGACTACTTCTTTAAATTGACACCAGATCCGGTGGCCTTTGGGACATGGTTAGACCCCCTTAGGAAAGTGCTATCATCATGAAATGTTCAGATCACTTACAACTCAATAGATTCTACCTTCCTGTAAGGTGTCAGCCTGATTGGACCTTGTTTTCACACAAATGAACCCAGAATAATGTGAAATTGTGCTTCGTGCAACATAATTCTGGGTGCCATTTACAAACCATAAGTGCTAATGACTCCATTCCTTTTTGTTGTTGTAGGGGCTGTTGATTGGAGTACACTAAAACAAACCTGATCTCTCTAGGACATTCAGAAGCCAAGTTATAAGCCCACAAATGTGTAACTGGACTACTTCTTTAAAGTGACACCAGATCCGGTGACCTTTGGGACATGGTTTGACCCCCTTAGGAAAGTGCTATCATCATGAAACGTTCAGATCACTTACAACTCAATAGATTCTACCTTCCTGTAACGTTTCAGCCTGATTGGACCTTGTTTTCACACAAATGGACCCAGAATGATGTGAAATTGTGCTTCATGCAACATAATTCTGGGTGCCATTTACAAACCATAAGTGCTAATGACTCCATTCCTTTTTGTGGTTGTAGGGGCTGTTGATTGGAGTACACTAAAACAAACCTGACCTCTCTAGGACATTCAGAAGCCAAGTTATAAGCCCACCAATGTGTAACTGGACTACTTCTTTAAAGTGACACCAGGCCCGGTGACCTTTGGGAGATGGTTTGACCCCCTATAGGAATGTGATATCAGCATGAAACGTTCAGATCACTTACAACTCAATAGATTCTACCTTCTTGTAACGTTTCAGCCTGATTGGACCTTGTTTTCACACAAATGGACCCAGAATGATGTGAAATTGTGCTTCGTGCAACATAATTCTGGGTGCCATTTACAAACCATAAGTGCTAATGACTCCATTCCTTTTGTGGTTGTAGGGGCTGTTGATTGGAGTACACTAAAACAAACCTGATCTCTCTGGGACATTCAGAAGCCAAGTTATAAGCCCACAAATGTGTAACTGGACTACTTCTTTAAATTGACACCAGATCCGGTGACCTTTGGGACATGGTTTGATCCCCTTAGGAAAGCGCTATCATCATGAAACGTTCAGATCACTTACAACTAAATAGATTCTACCTTCCTGTAACGTTTCAGCCTGATTGGACCTTGTTTTCACACAAATGAACCCAGAATGATGTGAAATTGTGCTTCGTGCAACATAATTCTGGGTGCCATTTACATACCATAAATGCTAATGACTCCATTCCTTTTTGTGGTTGTAGGGGCTGTTGATTGGAGTACATTAAAACAAAGCTGATCTCTCTAGGACATTCAGAAGCCAAGTTATAAGCCCACAAATGTGTAACTGGACTACTTCTTTAAATTGACACCAGATCCGGTGACCTTTGGAACATGGTTTGACCCCCTTAGGAAAGTGCTATCATCATGAAACGTTCAGATCACTTACAACTCAATAGATTCTACCTTCCTGTAACGTTTCAGCCTGATTGGACCTTGTTTTCACACAAATGAACCCAGAATGATGTGAAATTGTGCTTCGTGCAACATAATTCTGGGTGCCATTTACAAACCATAAGTGCTAATGACTCCATTCCTTTTTGTGGTTGTAGGGGCTGTTGATTGGAGTACACTAAAACAAACCTGACCTCTATAGGACATTCAGAAGCCAAGTTATAAGCCCACAAATGTGTAACTGGACTACTTCTTTAAAGTGACACCAGGCCCGGTGACCTTTGGGACATGGTTTGACCCCCTATAGGAATTTGAGATCATCATAAAACTTTCAGATCACTTACAACTCAATAGATTCTACCTTCTTGTAACGTTTCAGCCTGATTGGACCTTGTTTTCACACAAATGGACCCAGAATGATGTGAAATTGTGCTTTGTGCAACATAATTCTGGGTGCCATTTACAAACCATAAATGCTAATGACTTCATTCCTTTTTGTGGTTGTAGGGGCTGTTGATTGGAGTACATTAAAACAAACCTGATCTCTCTAGGACATTCAGAAGCCAAGTTATAAGCCCACAAATGTGTAACTGGACTACTTCTTTAAAGTGACACCAGATCCGGTGACCTTTGGAACATGGTTTGACCCCCTTAGGAAAGTGCTATCATCATGAAACGTTCAGATCACTTACAACTCAATAGATTCTACCTTCCTGTAACGTTTCAGCCTGATTGGACCTTGTTTTCACACAAATGAACCCAGAATGATGTGAAATTGTGCTTCGTGCAACATAATTCTGGGTGCCATTTACAAACCATAAGTGCTAATGACTCCATTCCTTTTTGTGGTTGTAGGGGCTGTTGATTGGAGTACACTAAAACAAACCTGACCTCTATAGGACATTCAGAAGCCAAGTTATAAGCCCACAAATGTGTAACTGGACTACTTCTTTAAAGTGACACCAGGCCCGGTGACCTTTGGGACATGGTTTGACCCCCTATAGGAATTTGAGATCATCATAAAACTTTCAGATCACTTACAACTCAATAGATTCTACCTTCTTGTAACGTTTCAGCCTGATTGGACCTTGTTTTCACACAAATGGACCCAGAATGATGTGAAATTGTGCTTTGTGCAACATAATTCTGGGTGCCATTTACAAACCATAAATGCTAATGACTTCATTCCTTTTTGTGGTTGTAGGGGCTGTTGATTGGAGTACATTAAAACAAACCTGATCTCTCTAGGACATTCAGAAGCCAAGTTATAAGCCCACAAATGTGTAACTGGACTACTTCTTTAAAGTGACACCAGATCCGGTGACCTTTGGGACATGGTTTGACCCCCTTAGGAAAGTGCTATCATCATGAAACGTTCAGATCACTTACAACTCAATAGATTCTACCTTCCTGTAACGTTTCAGCCTGATTGGACCTTGTTTTCACACAAATGGACCCAGAATGATGTGAAATTGTGCTTCGTGCAACATAATTCTGGGTGCCATTTACAAACCATAAGTGCTAATGACTCCATTCCTTTTTGTGGTTGTAGGGGCTGTTGATTGGAGTACACTAAAACAAACCTGACCTCTCTAGGACATCCAGAAGCCAAGTTATAAGCCCACCAATGTGTAACTGGACTACTTCTTTAAAGTGACACCAGGCCTGGTGACCTTTGGGAGATGGTTTGACCCCCTATAGGAACGTGATATCATCATGAAACGTTCAGATCACTTACAACTCAATAGATTCTACCTTCTTGTAACGTTTCAGCCTGATTGGACCTTGTTTTCACACAAATGGACCCAGAATGATGTGAAATTGTGCTTCGTGCAACATAATTCTGGGTGCCATTTACAAACCATAAGTGCTAATGACTCCATTCCTTTTGTGGTTGTAGGGGCTGTTGATTGGAGTACACTAAAACAAACCTGATCTCTCTGGGACATTCAGAAGCCAAGTTATAAGCCCACAAATGTGTAACTGGACTACTTCTTTAAATTGACACCAGATCCGGTGACCTTTGGGACATGGTTTGATCCCCTTAGGAAAGCGCTATCATCATGAAACGTTCAGATCACTTACAACTAAATAGATTCTACCTTCCTGTAACGTTTCAGCCTGATTGGACCTTGTTTTCACACAAATGAACCCAGATTGATGTGAAATTGTGCTTCGTGCAACATAATTCTGGGTGCCATTTACAAACCATAAATGCTAATGACTCCATTCCTTTTTGTGGTTGTAGGGGCTGTTGATTGGAGTACATTAAAACAAACCTGATCTCTCTAGGACATTCAGAAGCCAAGTTATAAGCCCACAAATGTGTAACTGGACTACTTCTTTAAATTGACACCAGATCCGGTGACCTTTGGGACATGGTTTGACCCCCTTAGGAAAGTGCTATCATCATGAAACGTTCAGATCACTTACAACTCAATAGATTCTACCTTCCTGTAACGTTTCAGCCTGATTGGACCTTGTTTTCACACAAATGGACCCAGAATGATGTGAAATTGTGCTTCGTGCAACATAATTCTGGGTGCCATTTACAAACCATAAGTGCTAATGACTCCATTCCTTTTTGTGGTTGTAGGGGCTGTTGATTGGAGTACACTAAAACAAACCTGACCTCTATAGGACATTCAGAAGCCAAGTTATAAGCCCACAAATGTGTAACTGGACTACTTCTTTAAAGTGACATTAGGCCCGGTGACCTTTGGGACATGGTTTGACCCCCTATAGGAATTTGAGATCATCATAAAACTTTCAGATCACTTACAACTCAATAGATTCTACCTTCTTCTAACGTTTCAGCCTGATTGGACCTTGTTTTCACACAAATGGACCCGGAATGATGTGAAATTGTGCTTTGTGCAACATAATTCTGGGTGCCATTTACAAACCATAAGTGCTAATGACTCCATTCCTTTTTGTGGTTGTAGGGGCTGTTGATTGGAGCATACTAAAACAAACCTGATCTCTCTAGGACATTCAGAAGCCAAGTTATAAGCCTACAAATGTGTAACTGGACTACTTCTTTAAATTGACACCAGATCCGGTGACCTTTGGGACATGGTTTGACCCCCTTAGGAAAGCGCTATCATCATGAAACGTTCAGATCACTTACAACTCAATAGATTCTAGCTTCCAGTAACGTTTCAGCCTGATTGGACCTTGTTTTCACACAAATGAACCCAGAATGATGTGAAATTGTGCTTCGTGCAAAATAATTCTGGGTGCCATTTACAAACCATAAGTGCTAATGACTCCATTCCTTTTTGTGGTTGTAGGGGCTGTTGATTGGAGTACACTAAAACAAACCTAACCTCTCTAGGACATTCAGAAGCCAAGTTATAAGCCCACAAAGGTGTAACTGGACTACTTTAAAGTGAAACTTGGCCCGGTGACCTTTGGGACATGGTTTGACCCCCTATAGGAATGTGCGATCATCTTGAAACGTTCAGATCACTTACAACTCAATAGATTCTACCTTCTTGTAGCGTTTCAGCCGGATTAGACCTTGTTTTCACACAAATTGACCGAGAATCATGTGAAATTGTGCTTCGTGCAACATAATTCTGGGTGCCACTTACAAACCATAAGTGCTAATGACTCCATTCCTTTTTGTGGTTGTAGGGGCTGTTAATTGGAGTACATTAAAACAAACCTGATCTCTCTAGGACATTCAGAAGCCAAGTTATAAGCCCACAAATGTGTAACTGGACTACTTCTTTAAATTGACACCAGATCCGGTGACCTTTGGGACACGGTTTGACCCCCTTAGGAAAGTGCTATCATCATGAAACGTTCAGATCACTTACAACTGAATAGATTCTACCTTCCTGTAACGTTTCAGCCTGATTGGACCTTGTTTTCACACAAATGGACCCAGAATGATGTGAAATTGTCCTTCGTGCAACATCATTCTGGGTGCCATTTACAAACCATAAGTGCTAATGACTCCATTCCTTTTTGTGGTTGTAGGGGCTGTTGATTGGAGTACACTAAAACAAACCTGATCTCTCTAGGACATTCAGAAGCCAAGTTATAAGCCCACAAATGTGTAACTGGACTAATTCTTTAAAGTGACACCAGATCCGTTGACCTTTGGGACATGGTTTGACCCCCTTAGGAAAGTGCTATCATCATGAAACGTTCAGATAACTTACAACTCAATAGATTCTACCTTCTTGTAACGTTTCTGCCTGATTGGACCTTGTTTTCACACAAATGAACCCAGAATGATGTGAAATTGTGCTTCGTGCAACATAATTCTGGGTGCCATTTACAAACCATAAGTGCTAATGACTCCATTCCTTTTTGTGGTTGTAGGGGCTGTTGATTGGAGTACATTAAAACAAACCTGATCTCTCTAGGACATTCAGAAGCCAAGTTATAAGCCCACAAAGATGTAACTGGACTACTTCTTTAAAGTGACACCAGGCCCGGTGACCTTTGGGACATGGTTTTACCCCCTATAGGAATGTGCGATCATCTTGAAACATTCAGATCACTTACAACTCAATAGATTCTACCTTCTTGTAGCGTCTCAGCCTGATTGGACCTTGTTTTCACACAAATGGACCCAGAATGAAGTGAAATTGTGCTTCGTGCAACATAATTCTGGGTGCCATTTAAGAACCATAAGTGCTAATGACTCCAATCCTTTTTGTGGTTGTAGGGGCTGTTGATTGGAGTACACTAAAACAACCCTGATCTCTCTAGGACATTCAGAAGCCAAGTTATAAGCCCACAAATGTGTAACTGGACTACTACTTTAAATTGACACCAGATCCGGTGACATTTGGGACATGGTTTGACCCCCTTGGGAAAGTGCTATCATCATGAAACGTTCAGATCACTTACAACTCAATAAATTCTACCTTCCTGTAACGTTTCAGCCTGATTGGACCTTGTTTTCACACAAATGAACCCAGAATGATGTGAAATTGTGCTTCGTGCAACATAATTCTGGGTGCCATTTAAAAACCATAAGTGCTAATGACTCCATTCCTTTTTGTGGTTGTAGGGGCTGTTGATTGGAGTATACTAAAACAAACCTGATCTCTCTAGGACATTCAGAAGCCAAGTTATAAGCCCACAAATGTGTAACTGGACTACTTCTTTAAATTGACACCAGATCCGGTGACCTTTGGGACACGGTTTGACCCCCTTAGGAAAGTGCTATCATCATGAAACGTTCAGATCACTTACAACTGAATAGATTCTACATTCCTGTAACGTTTCAGCCTGATTAGACCTTGTTTTCACACAAATGAACCCAGAAAGATGTGAAATTGTGCTTCGTGCAACATAATTCTGGGTGCCATTTACAAACCATAAGTGCTAATGACTCCATTCCTTTTTGTGGTTGTAGGGGCTGTTGATTGGAGTACACTAAATTAAACCTGACCTCTCTAGGACATTCAGAAGCCAAGTTATAAGCCCACAAAGGTGTAACTGGACTACTTCTTTAAAGTGACACCAGGCCCGGTGACCTTTGGGACATTGTTTAACCCCCTATAGGAATGTGCGATCATCATGAAACGTTCATATCACTTACAACTCAATAGATTCTACCTTCTTGTAACGTTTCAGCCTGATTGGACCTTGTTTTCACACAAATGGACCCAGAATGATGTGAAATTGTGCTTCGTGCAACATAATTCTGGGTGCCATTTACAAACCATAAGTGCTAATGACTCCATTCCTTTTTGTGGTTGTAGGGGCTGTTGATTGGAGTACACTAAAACAAACCTGATCTCTCTAGGACATTCAGAAGCCAAGTTATAAGCCCACAAATGTGTAACTGGACTAATTCTTTAAAGTGACACCAGATCCGTTGACCTTTGGGACATGGTTTGACCCCCTTAGGAAAGTGCTATCATCATGAAACGTTCAGATCACTTACAACTCAATAGATTCTACCTTCCTGTAACGTTTCTGCCTGATTGGACCTTGTTTTCACACAAATGAACCCAGAATGATGTGAAATTGTGCTTCGTGCAACATAATTCTGGGTGCCATTTACAAACCATAAGTGCTAATGACTCCATTCCTTTTTGTGGTTGTAGGGGCTGTTGATTGGAGTACATTAAAACAAACCTGATCTCTCTAGGACATTCAGAAGCCAAGTTATAAGCCCACAAAGATGTAACTGGACTACTTCTTTAAAGTGACACCAGGCCCGGTGACCTTTGGGACATGGTTTTACCCCCTATAGGAATGTGCGATCATCTTGAAACGTTCAGATCACTTACAACTCAATAGATTCTACCTTCCTGTAACGTTTCAGCCTGATTGGACCTTGTTTTCACACAAATGGACCCAGAATGATGTGAAATTGTGCTTCGTGCAACATAATTCTGGGTGCCATTTAAGAACCATAAGTGCTAATGACTCCATTCCTTTTTGTGGTTGTAGGGGCTGTTGATTGGAGTACACTAAAACAAACCAAACCTCTCTAGGACATTCAGAAGCCAAGTTATAAGCCCACAAAGATGTAACTGGACTACTTCTTTAAAGTGACACCAGGCCCGGTGACCTTTGGGACATGGTTTTACCCCCTATAGGAATGTGCAATCATCTTGAAACGTTCAGATCACTTACAACTCAATAGATTCTACCTTCCTGTAACGTTTCAGCCTGATTGGACCTCCAGGAGAGAGGCCCCAGCAAGACGCGCCCCGAGGAGCGTCTTGCCTTATGTCAGCACTCGGTCTGACTGAGCGCCTCCAGGAGAGAGGCCCAAGCAAGACGCGCCCCGAGGAGCGTCTTGCCACATGTCAACAATGGGTCTGACTGAGGGCCTCCAGGAGAGAGGCCCAAGCAAGATGCGCCCGGAGGAGCATCTTGCCACATGTCAACACTGGGTCTGAAAGAGGACCTCCAGGAGAGAGAACCAAGCAAGACGCGCCCAGAGGAGCGTCTTGCCACATGTCACCTCTGGTTCTGACTGAGCGCCTCCAGGAGAGAGGCCCAAGCAAGACGCGCCCCGAGGAGGGTCTTGTCACATGTCAACACTGGGTCTTTCTGAGCGCCTCCAGGAGAGAAGCCAAAGCAAGACGCGCCCCGAGGAGCGTTTTGCCACATGTCAGCACTCGGTCTGACTGAGCGCCTCCAGGAGAGAGGCCCAAGCAAGACGCACCCCGAGGAGCGTCTTGCCACATGTCAACAAGGGGTCTGACTGAGGGCCTCCAGAAGAGAAGCCCAAGCAACACGCGGCTCTAGGAGCGTCTTGACACATGTCAGCACTCGGTCTGACTGAGCACCTCCATTAGAGAGGCCCAAGCAAGACGCGCCCCGAGGAGCGTCTTGACACATGTCAACACTGGGTCTGACAGAGGGCCTCCATGAGAGAGGCCCAAGCAAGACGCGCCCCGAGGAGTGTCTTGCCAAATGTCAACACTGGGTCTGACTGAGCGCCTCAGGGAGAGAGGTCCAAGCAAGACGCGCCCCGAGGAGCGTCTTGCCACATGTCAACACTGGGTCTGACTGAGTGCCTCCATGAGAGAAGCCCCAGCAAGACGCGCCCCGAGGAGCGTCTTGCCACATGTCACTACTCGGTCTGTTTGAGCGCCTCCAGGAGAGAGGCCCAAGCAAGACGTGCCCCGAGGAGCGTCTTGCAACATGTCAACAATGGGTCTGACTGAGGGCCTCCAGGAGAGAAGCCCAAGCAAGACACGCCCCGCGGAGCGTCTTGACACATGTCAACACTGGGTCTGACTGAGCGCCTCCATGAGAGAAGCCCAAGCAAGACGCGCCCCGAGGAGAGTCTTGCCACATGTCAACACTCGGTCTGACAGAGGGCATCCAGGAGAGAGGCCCAAGCAAGAGGTGCCCCGAGGAGCGTCTTGCAACATGTCAACAATGGGTCTGACTGAGGGCCTCCAGGAGAGAAGCCCAAGCAAGACACGCCCCGCGGAGCGTCTTGACACATGTCAACACTGGGTCTGACTGAGCGCCTCCATGAGAGAAGCCCAAGCAAGACGCGCCCCGAGGAGAGTCTTGCCACATGTCAACACTCGGTCTGACAGAGGGCATCCAGGAGAGAGGCCCAAGCAAGAAGCGCCCAGAGGAGCGTCTTGCCACATGTCACCACTGGGTCTGACTGAGCGCCTCCAGGAGAGAGACCTAACCAAGACGCGCCCTGAGGAGCGTCTTGTCACATGTCACCACTTGGTCTGACTGAGCGCCTCCAGGAGAGAGGCCCAAGCAACACGCGCCCCGAGGAGCGTCAGGCCACATGTCACTACTCAGTCTGACTGAGGGCCTCCAGGAGAGAGGCCCAAGTAAGACGTGCCCCGAGGAGCGTCTTGCCACGTGTCAACACTGGGTCTGATTGAGGGCCTTCTGGAGAGAGGCCCAAGCAAGACGCGCCCCGAGGAGCGTCTTGCCACATGTCAACAATGGGTCTTACTGAGGGCCTCCAGGAGAGAAGCCCAAGCAACACGCGCCCAGAGGAGCTTCTTGCCACATGTCAGCACTCGGTCTGACTGAGCGCCTCCAGGAGAGAGGCCAAAGCAAGACGCGCCCCGAGGAGCGTCTTGACACATGTCAACACTGGGTCTAACAGAGGGCCTCCATGAGAGAGGCCGAAGCAAGACGCGCCCCGAGGAGTGTCTTGCCACGTGTCAACACTGGGTCTGACTGAGCGCCTCCAGGAGAGAGGCCCAAGCAAGACGCGCCCCGAGGAGCGTCTTGCCATGTGTCAACACTGGGTCTGAATGAGCGCCTCCAGGAGAGAGGCCCAAGCAAGACGCGCCCAGAGGAGCGTCTTGCCACGTGTCACCACTGGGTATGATTGAGCGCCTCCAGGAGAGAGGCCCCAGCAAGACGCGCCCCGAGGAGCGTCTTGCCTTATGTCACTACTCGGTCTGACTGAGCGCCTCCAGGAGAGAGGCCCAAGCAAGACGTGCCCCGAGGAGCGTCTTGCCACATGTCAACACTGGGTCTGACTGAGGGCCTCCAGGAGAGAAGCCCAAGCAAGACGCGCCCCGAGGAGCGTCTTACCACATGTCAACACTGGGTCTGACTGAGCGCCTCCAGAAGAGAGGCCCAAGCAAGACGCGCCCCGAGGAGCGTCTTGTCACATGTCACTACTCGGTCTGACTGAGCGCCTCCAGGAGAGAGGCCCAAGCAAGACGTGCCCCGAGGAGCGTCTTGCCACATGTCAACACTGGGTCTGATTGAGGGCCTTCTGGAGAGAGGCCCAAGCAAGACGCGCCCCGAGGAGCGTCTTGCCACATGTCAACAATGGGTCTTACTGAGGGCCTCCAGGAGAGAGGCCCAAGCAAGATGCGCCCGGAGGAGCGTCTTGCCACATGTCAACACTGGGTTTGACAGAGGGCCTCCAGGAGAGAGGCCCAAGCAAGAAGCGCCCCGAGGAGCGTCTTGCCACATGTCACCTCTGGTTCTGACTGAGCGCCTCCAGGAGAGAGGCCCAAGCAAGACGCGCCCCGAGGAGCGTCTTGCCACATGTCAACAATGGGTCTGACTGAGGGCCTCCAGGAAAGAAGCCCAAGCAACACGCGGCCCGAGGAGCGTCTTGCCACATGTCAGCATTCGGTCTGACTGAGCGCCTCCAGGAGAGAGGCCCAAGCAAGACGCGCCCCGAGGAGTGTCTTGCCACATGTCAACAATGGGTCTGACTGAGGGCCTCCAGGAGAGAAGCCCAAGCAAGACGCGCCCCGTGGAGCGTCTTGACACATGTCAACACTGGGTCTGACAGAGGGCCTCCAGGACAGAGGCGCAAGCAAGACGCGCCCCGAGGAGTGTCTTGCCACATGTCACCACTGGGTCTGACTGAGCGCCTCCAGGAGAGAGGCCCAAGCAAGACGCGCCCCGAGGAGCGTCAGGCCACATGTCACTACTCAGTCTGACTGAGCGCCTCCAGGAGAGAGGCCCAAGCAAGAAGCACCCCGAGGAGCGTCTTGCCACGTGTCAACACTGGGCCTGATTGAGGGACTTCTGGAGAGAGGCCCAAGCAAGACGCGCCACGAGGAGCGACTTGCCACATGTCAACAATGGGTCTTACTGAGGGCCTCCAGGAGAGAAGCCCAAGCAAGACGCGCCCCGAGGAGCTTCTTGCCACATGTCAGCACTCGGTCTGACTGAGCGCCTCCAGGAGAGAGGCCAAAGTAAGACGCGCCCCGAGGAGCGTCTTGACACATGTCAACACTGGGTCTGACAGAGGGCCTCCATGAGAGAGGCCCAAGCAAGACGCGCCCCGAGGAGTGTCTTGCCACATGTCAACACTGGGTCTGACTGAGCGCCTCCAGGAGAGAGGCCCAAGCAAGACGCGCCCCGACGAGCGTCTTGCCACTTGTCAACACTGGGTCTGACTGAGCGCCTCCAGGAGAGAGGCCCAAGCAAGATGCGCCCCGAGGAGCTTCTTGCCACGTGTCACCACTGGGTCTGACTGAGCGCCTCCAGGAGAGAGGCCCAAGCAAGACGCGCCCCGAGGAGCGTCTTGCCACGTGTCACCACTGGGTCTGATTGAGCGCCTCCAGGAGAGAGGCCCCAGCAAGACCGGTCAGGCCTGCAGTGAACACATCAGAGACATGATGTTCTTTCACAGAACTGAGGTTGTTCATTACTAAATGACTTTTACAGGAATATTGTTACTTTAAAGAAGTAGTCCAGTTACATCTTTGTGGGCTTATAACTTGGCTTCTGAATGTCCTAGAGAGATCAGGTTTGTTTTAATGTACTCCAATCAACAGCCCCTACAACCACAAAAAGGAATGGAGTCATTAGCACTTATGGTTTGTAAATGGCACCCAGAATTATGTTGCACGAAGCACAATTTCACATCATTCTGGGTTCATTTGTGTGAAAACAAGGTCCAATCAGGCAGAAACGTTACAGGAAGGTAGAATCTATTGAGTTGTAAGTGATCTGAACGTTTCATGATGATAGCACTTTCCTAAGGGGGTCAAACCATGTCCCAAAGGTCAACGGATCTGGTGTCACTTTAAAGAATTAGTCCAGTTACACATTTGTGGGCTTATAACTTGGCTTCTGAATGTCCTAGAGAGATCAGGTTTGTTTTAGTGTACTCCAATCAACAGCCCCTACAACCACAAAAAGGAATGGAGTCATTAGCACTTATGGTTTGTAAATGGCACCCAGAATTATGTTGCACGAAGCACAATTTCACATCATTCTGGGTCCATTTGTGTGAAAACAAGGTCCAATCAGGCTGAAACGTTACAAGAAGGTAGAATCTATTGAGTTGTAAGTGATATGAACGTTTCATGATGATCGCACATTCCTATAGGGGGTTAAACAATGTCCCAAAGGTCACCGGGCCTGGTGTCACTTTAAAGAAGTAGTCCAGTTACACCTTTGTGGGCTTATAACTTGGCTTCTGAATGTCCTAGAGAGGTCAGGTTTAATTTAGTGTACTCCAATCAACAGCCCCTACAACCACAAAAAGGAATGGAGTCATTAGCACTTATGGTTTGTAAATGGCACCCAGAATTATGTTGCACGAAGCACAATTTCACATCTTTCTGGGTTCATTTGTGTGAAAACAAGGTCTAAACAGGCTGAAACGTTACAGGAAGGTAGAATCTATTCAGTTGTAAGTGATCTGAACGTTTCATGATGATAGCACTTTCCTAAGGGGGTCAAACCGTGTCCCAAAGGTCACCGGATCTGGTGTCAATTTAAAGAAGTAGTCCAGTTACACATTTGTGGGCTTATAACTTGGCTTCTGAATGTCCTAGAGAGATCAGGTTTGTTTTAGTATACTCCAATCAACAGCCCCTACAACCACAAAAAGGAATGGAGTCATTAGCACTTATGGTTTTTAAATGGCACCCAGAATTATGTTGCACGAAGCACAATTTCACATCATTCTGGGTTCATTTGTGTGAAAACAAGGTCCAATCAGGCTGAAACGTTACAGGAAGGTAGAATTTATTGAGTTGTAAGTGATCTGAACGTTTCATGATGATAGCACTTTCCCAAGGGGGTCAAACCATGTCCCAAATGTCACCGGATCTGGTGTCAATTTAAAGTAGTAGCCCAGTTACACATTTGTGGGCTTATAACTTGGCTTCTGAATGTCCTAGAGAGATCAGGGTTGTTTTAGTGTACTCCAATCAACAGCCCCTACAACCACAAAAAGGACTGGAGTCATTAGCACTTATGGTTCTTAAATGGCACCCAGAATTATGTTGCACGAAGCACAATTTCACTTCATTCTGGGTCCATTTGTGTGAAAACAAGGTCCAATCAGGCTGAGACGCTACAAGAAGGTAGAATCTATTGAGTTGTAAGTGATCTGAATGTTTCAAGATGATCGCACATTCCTATAGGGGGTAAAACCATGTCCCAAAGGTCACCGGGCCTGGTGTCACTTTAAAGAAGTAGTCCAGTTACATCTTTGTGGGCTTATAACTTGGCTTCTGAATGTCCTAGAGAGATCAGGTTTGTTTTAATGTACTCCAATCAACAGCCCCTACAACCACAAAAAGGAATGGAGTCATTAGCACTTATGGTTTGTAAATGGCACCCAGAATTATGTTGCACGAAGCACAATTTCACATCATTCTGGGTTCATTTGTGTGAAAACAAGGTCCAATCAGGCAGAAACGTTACAAGAAGGTAGAATCTATTGAGTTGTAAGTTATCTGAACGTTTCATGATGATAGCACTTTCCTAAGGGGGTCATTCCATGTCCCAAAGGTCAACGGATCTGGTGTCACTTTAAAGAATTAGTCCAGTTACACATTTGTGGGCTTATAACTTGGCTTCTGAATGTCCTAGAGAGATCAGGTTTGTTTTAGTGTACTCCAATCAACAGCCCCTACAACCACAAAAAGGAATGGAGTCATTAGCACTTATGGTTTGTAAATGGCACCCAGAATGATGTTGCACGAAGCACAATTTCACATCATTCTGGGTCCATTTGTGTGAAAACAAGGTCCAATCAGGCTGAAACGTTACAGGAAGGTAGAATCTATTCAGTTGTAAGTGATCTGAACGTTTCATGATGATAGCACTTTCCTAAGGGGGTCAAACCGTGTCCCAAAGGTCACCGGATCTGGTGTCAATTTAAAGAAGTAGTCCAGTTACACATTTGTGGGCTTATAACTTGGCTTCTGAATGTCCTAGAGAGATCAGGTTTGTTTTAATGTACTCCAATTAACAGCCCCTACAACCACAAAAAGGAATGGAGTCATTAGCACTTATGGTTTGTAAGTGGCACCCAGAATTATGTTGCACGAAGCACAATTTCACATGATTCTGGGTCAATTTGTGTGAAAACAAGGTCTAATCCGGCTGAAACGCTACAAGAAGGTAGAATCTATTGAGTTGTAAGTGATCTGAACGTTTCAAGATGATCGCACATTCCTATAGGGGGTCAAACCATGTCCCAAAGGTCACCGGGCCAAGTTTCACTTTAAAGTAGTCCAGTTACACCTTTGTGGGCTTATAACTTGGCTTCTGAATGTCCTATAGAGGTCAGGTTTGTTTTAGTGTACTCCAATCAACAGCCCCTACAACCACAAAAAGGAATGGAGTCATTAGCACTTATGGTTTGTAAATGGCACCCAGAATTATGTTGCACGAAGCACAATTTCACATCATTCTGGGTCCATTTGTGTGAAAACAAGGTCCAATCAGGCTGAAACGTTACAGGAAGGTAGAATCTATTGAGTTGTAAGTGATCTGAACGTTTCATGATGATAGCACTTTCCTAAGGGGGTCAAACCATGTCCCAAAGGTCACTGGATCTGGTGTCAATTTAAAGAAGTAGTCCAGTTACACATTTGTTGGGCTTATAACTTGGCTTCTGAATGTCCTAGAGACATCAGGTTTGTTTTAATGTACTCCAATCAACAGCCCCTACAACCACAAAAAGGAATGGAGTCATTAGCATTTATGGTTTGTAAATGGCACCCAGAATTATGTTGCACGAAGCACAATTTCACATCAATCTGGGTTCATTTGTGTGAAAACAAGGTCCAATCAGGCTGAAACGTTACAGGAAGGTAGAATCTATTTAGTTGTAAGTGATCTGAACGTTTCATGATGATAGCGCTTTCCTAAGGGGATCAAACCATGTCCCAAAGGTCACCGGATCTGGTGTCAATTTAAAGAAGTAGTCCAGTTACACATTTGTGGGCTTATAACTTGGCTTCTGAATGTCCCAGAGAGATCAGGTTTGTTTTAGTGTACTCCAATCAACAGCCCCTACAACCACAAAAGGAATGGAGTCATTAGCACTTATGGTTTGTAAATGGCACCCAGAATTATGTTGCACGAAGCACAATTTCACATCATTCTGGGTCCATTTGTGTGAAAACAAGGTCCAATCAGGCTGAAACGTTACAAGAAGGTAGAATCTATTGAGTTGTAAGTGATCTGAACGTTTCATGATGATATCACGTTCCTATAGGGGGTCAAACCATCTCCCAAAGGTCACCGGGCCTGGTGTCACTTTAAAGAAGTAGTCCAGTTACACATTGGTGGGCTTATAACTTGGCTTCTGGATGTCCTAGAGAGGTCAGGTTTGTTTTAGTGTACTCCAATCAACAGCCCCTACAACCACAAAAAGGAATGGAGTCATTAGCACTTATGGTTTGTAAATGGCACCCAGAATTATGTTGCACGAAGCACAATTTCACATCATTCTGGGTCCATTTGTGTGAAAACAAGGTCCAATCAGGCTGAAACGTTACAGGAAGGTAGAATCTATTGAGTTGTAAGTGATCTGAACGTTTCATGATGATAGCACTTTCCTAAGGGGGTCAAACCATGTCCCAAAGGTCACCGGATCTGGTGTCACTTTAAAGAAGTAGTCCAGTTACACATTTGTGGGCTTATAACTTGGCTTCTGAATGTCCTAGAGAGATCAGGTTTGTTTTAATGTACTCCAATCAACAGCCCCTACAACCACAAAAAGGAATGAAGTCATTAGCATTTATGGTTTGTAAATGGCACCCAGAATTATGTTGCACAAAGCACAATTTCACATCATTCTGGGTCCATTTGTGTGAAAACAAGGTCCAATCAGGCTGAAACGTTACAAGAAGGTAGAATCTATTGAGTTGTAAGTGATCTGAAAGTTTTATGATGATCTCAAATTCCTATAGGGGGTCAAACCATGTCCCAAAGGTCACCGGGCCTGGTGTCACTTTAAAGAAGTAGTCCAGTTACACATTTGTGGGCTTATAACTTGGCTTCTGAATGTCCTATAGAGGTCAGGTTTGTTTTAGTGTACTCCAATCAACAGCCCCTACAACCACAAAAAGGAATGGAGTCATTAGCACTTATGGTTTGTAAATGGCACCCAGAATTATGTTGCACGAAGCACAATTTCACATCATTCTGGGTCCATTTGTGTGAAAACAAGGTCCAATCAGGCTGAAACGTTACAGGAAGGTAGAATCTATTGAGTTGTAAGTGATCTGAACGTTTCATGATGATAGCACTTTCCTAAGGGGGTCAAACCATGTTCCAAAGGTCACCGGATCTGGTGTCAATTTAAAGAAGTAGTCCAGTTACACATTTGTGGGCTTATAACTTGGCTTCTGAATGTCCTAGAGAGATCAGGTTTGTTTTAATGTACTCCAATCAACAGCCCCTACAACCACAAAAAGGAATGGAGTCATTAGCATTTATGGTTTGTAAATGGCACCCAGAATTATGTTGCACGAAGCACAATTTCACATCATTCTGGGTTCATTTGTGTGAAAACAAGGTCCAATCCGGCTGAAACGTTACAGGAAGGTAGAATCTATTTAGTTGTAAGTGATCTGAACGTTTCATGATGATAGCGCTTTCCTAAGGGGATCAAACCATGTCCCAAAGGTCACCGGATCTGGTGTCAATTTAAAGAAGTAGTCCAGTTACACATTTGTGGGCTTATAACTTGGCTTCTGAATGTCCCAGAGAGATCAGGTTTGTTTTAGTGTACTCCAATCAACAGCCCCTACAACCACAAAAGGAATGGAGTCATTAGCACTTATGGTTTGTAAATGGCACCCAGAATTATGTTGCACGAAGCACAATTTCACATCATTCTGGGTCCATTTGTGTGAAAACAAGGTCCAATCAGGCTGAAACGTTACAAGAAGGTAGAATCTATTGAGTTGTAAGTGATCTGAACGTTTCATGATGATATCACATTCCTATAGGGGGTCAAACCATCTCCCAAAGGTCACCGGGCCTGGTGTCACTTTAAAGAAGTAGTCCAGTTACACATTGGTGGGCTTATAACTTGGCTTCTGAATGTCCTAGAGAGGTCAGGTTTGTTTTAGTGTACTCCAATCAACAGCCCATACAACCACAAAAAGGAATGGAGTCATTAGCACTTATGGTTTGTAAATGGCACCCAGAATTATGTTGCACGAAGCACAATTTCACATCATTCTGGGTCCATTTGTGTGAAAACAAGGTCCAATCAGGCTGAAACGTTACAGGAAGGTAGAATCTATTGAGTTGTAAGTGATCTGAACGTTTCATGATGATAGCACTTTCCTAAGGGGGTCAAACCATGTCCCAAAGGTCACCGGATCTGGTGTCACTTTAAAGAAGTAGTCCAGTTACACATTTGTGGGCTTATAACTTGGCTTCTGAATGTCCTAGAGAGATCAGGTTTGTTTTAGTGTACTCCAATCAACAGCCCCTACAACAACAAAAAGGAATGGAGTCATTAGCACTTATGGTTTGTAAATGGCACCCAGAATTATGTTGCACGAAGCACAATTTCACATTATTCTGGGTTCATTTGTGTGAAAACAAGGTCCAATCAGGCTGACACCTTACAGGAAGGTAGAATCTATTGAGTTGTAAGTGATCTGAACATTTCATGATGATAGCACTTTCCTAAGGGGGTCTAACCATGTCCCAAAGGCCACCGGATCTGGTGTCAATTTAAAGAAGTAGTCCAGTTACTCATTTGTGGGCTTATAACTTGGCTTCTGAATGTCCTAGAGAGATCAGGCTTGTTTTAGTATACTCCAATCAACAGCCCCTACAACCACAAAAAGGAATGGAGTCATTAGCACTTATGGTTTTTAAATGGCACCCAGAATTATGTTGCACGAAGCACAATTTCACATCATTCTGGGTTCATTTGTGTGAAAACAAGGTCCAATCAGGCTGAAACGTTACAGGAAGGTAGAATCTATTGAGTTGTAAGTGATCTGAACGTTTCATGATGATAGCACTTTCCTAAGGGGGTCAAACCATGTCGCAAAGGTCACCGGATCTGGTGTCAATTTAAAGAAGTAGTCCAGTTACACATTTGTGGGCTTATAACTTGGCTTCTGAATGTCCTAGAGATATCAGGTTTGTTTTAATGTACTCCAATCAACAGCCTCTACAACCACAAAAAGGAATGGAGTCATTAGCACTTATGGTATGTAAATGGCACCCAGAATTATGTTGCACGAAGCACAATTTCACATCATTCTGGGATCATTTGTGTGAAAACAAGGTCCAATCAGGCTGAAACGTTACAGGAAGGTAGAATCTATTTAGTTGTAAGTGATCTGAACGTTTCATGATGATAGCACTTTCCTAAGGGGGTCAAACCATGTCCCAAAGGTCACCGGATCTGGTGTCAATTTAAAGAAGTAGTCCAGTTACACATTTGTGTGCTTATAACTTGGCTTCTGAATGTCCTAGAGAGATCAGGTTTGTTTTAATGTACTCCAATCAAGAGACCCTACAAACACAAAAAGGAATGGAGTCATTAGCACTTATGGTTTGTAAATGGCACCCAGAATTATGTTGAACGAAGCACAATTTCACATCATTCTGGGTTCATTTGTGTGAAAACAAGGTCCAATCAGGCTGAAACGTTACAGGAAGGTAGAATCTATTGAGTTGTAAGTGATCTGAACGTTTCATGATGATAGCATTTTCCTAAGGGGGTCAAACCATGTCCCAAAGGTCACCGGATCTGGTGTTAATTTAAAGAAGCAGTCCAGTTACACATTTGTGGGCTTATAACATGGCTTCTGAATGTCCTAGAGATATCAGGTTTGTTTTAATGTACTCCAATCAACAGCCCCTACAACCACAAAAAGGAATGGAGATATTAGCACTTATGGTTTGTAAATGGCACCCGGAATTTTGTTGCACGAAGCACAATTTCACATCATTCTGGGTTCATTTGTGTGAAAACAAGGTCCAATCAGGCTGAAACGTTACAGGAAGGTAGAATCTACTGAGTTGTAAGTGATCTGAACGTTTCATGATGATAGCACTTTCCTAAGGGGGTCAAACCATGTCCCAAAGGTCACCGGGCCTGGTGTCACTTTAAAGTAGTGGTCCAGTTACACCTTTGTGGGCTTATAACTTGGCTTCTGAATGTCCTAGAGAGGTTAGTTTGTTTTAGTGTACTCCAATCAACAGCCCCTAAAACCACAAAAAGGAATGGAGTCATTAGCACTTATGGTTTGTAAATGGCACCCAGAATTATGTTGCACGAAGCACAATTTCACATCATTCTGGGTTCATTTGTGTGAAAACAAGGTCCAATCAGGCTGAAACGTTACAGGAAGGTAGACTCTATTGAGTTGTAAGTGATCTGAACGTTTCATGATGATAGCACTTTCCTAAGGGGGTCAAACCATTTCCCAAATGTCACCGGATCTGGTGTCACTTTAAAGAAGTAGTCCAGTTACACATTTGTGGGCTTATAACTTGGATTCTGAATGTCCTAGAGAGGTCAGGTTTGTTTTAGTGTACTCCAATCAACAGCCCCTACAACCACAAAAAGGAATGGAGTCATTAGCATTTATGGTTTGTAAATGGCACCTAGAATTATGTTGCACAAAGCACAATTTCACATCATTCTGGGTCCATTTGTGTGAAAACAAGGTCCAATCAGGCTGAAACGTTACAGGAAGGTAGAATCTATTGAGTTGTAAGTGATCTGAACGTTTCATGATGATAGCTCTTTCCTAAGGGGGTCAAACCATGTCCCAAAGGTCACTGGATCTGGTGTCAATTTAAAGAAGTAGTCCAGTTACACATTTGTGGGCTTATAACTTGGCTTCTGAATGTCCTAGAGAGATCAGGTTTGTTTTAGTGTACTCCAATCAACAGCCCCTACAACCACAAAAAGGAATGGAGTCATTAGCACTTAAGGTTTGTAAATGACACCCAGAATTATGTTGCACGAAGCACAATTTCACATCATTCTGGGTCCATTTGTGTGAAAACAAGGTCCAATCAGGCTGAAACGCTACAAGAAGGTAGAATCTATTGAGTTGTAAGTGATCTGAACGTTTCAAGATGTTCGCTAATTCCTATAGGGGGTAAAACCATGTCCCAAAGGTCACCGGGCCTGGTGTCACTTTAAAGAAGTAGTCCAGTTACACCTTTGTGGGCTTATAACTTGGCTTCTGAATGTCGTAGAGAGGTTAGGTTTGTTTCAGTGTTCACCAATCAACAGCCCCTACAACCACAAAAAGGAATGGAGTCATTAGCACTTATGGTTTGTAAATGGCACCCAGAATTATGTTGCACGAAGCACAATTTCACATCATTCTGGGTTCATTTGTGTGAAAACAAGGTCCAATCAGGCTGAAACGTTACAGGAAGGTAGAATCTATTGAGTTGTAAGTGATCTGAATGTTTCATGATGATAGCACTTTCCTAAGGGGGTCAAACCATGTCCCAAAGGTCACCGGATCTGGTGTCAATTTAAAGTAGTAGTCCAGTTACACATTTGTGGGCTTATAACTTGACTTCTGAATGTCCTAGAGAGATCAGGTTTGTTTTAATGTACTCCAATCAACAGCCCCTACAACCACAAAAAGGAATGGAGTCATTAGCACTTATGGTTTGTAAATGGCACCCAGAATTATGTTGCACGAAGCACAATTTCACATCATTCTGGGTCCATTTGTGTGAAAACAAGGTCCAACCAGGCTGAAACGCTACAAGAAGGTAGAATCTATTGAGTTGTAAGTGATCTGAACGTTTCAAGATGATCGCACATTCCTATAGGGGGTAAAACCATGTCCCAAAGGTCACCGGGCCTGGTGTCACTTTAAAGTAGTAGTCCAGTTACACCTTTGTGGGCTTATAACTTGGCTTCTGAATGTCCTAGAGAGGTTAGTTTGTTTTAGTGTACTCCAATCAACAGCCCCTAAAACCACAAAAAGGAGTGGAGTCATGAGCACTTATGGTTTGTAAATGGCACCCAGAATTATGTTGCACGAAGCACAATTTCACATCATTCTGGGTTCATTTGTGTGAAAACAAGGTCCAATCAGGCTGAAACGTTACAGGAAGGTAGAATCTACTGAGTTGTAAGTGATCTGAACGTTTCATGATGATAGCACTTTCCTAAGGGGGTCAAACCATGTCCCAAAGGTCACCGGAACTGGTGTCAATTTAAAGAAGTAGTCCAGTTACACATTTGTGGGCTTATAACTTGGCTTCTGAATGTCCTAGAGAGATCAGGTTTGTTTTAGCGTACTCCAATTAACAGCCCCCATTACCCCAATTAGCACTTATGGTTTTTAAATGGCACCCAGAATTATGTTGCACGAAGCACAATTTCACATCATTCTGGGTTCATTTGTGTGAAAACAAGGTCCAATCAGGCTGAAACGTTACAGGAAGGTAGAATCTATTGAGTTGTAAGTGATCTGAACGTTTCATGATGATAGCACTTTCCTAAGGGGGTCAAACCATTTCCCAAATGTCACCGGATCTGGTGTCACTTTAAAGAACTAGTCCAGTTACACATTTGTGGGCTTATAACTTGGCTTCTGAATGTCCTAGAGAAGTCAGGTTTGTTTTAGTGTACTCCAATCAACAGCCCATACAACCACAAAAAGGAATGGAGTCATTAGCACTTATGGTTTGTAAATGGCACCTAGAATTATGTTGCACGAAGCACAATTTCACATCATTCTGGGTCCATTTGTGTGAAAACAAGGTCCAATCAGGCTGAAACGTTACAGGAAGGTAGAATCTATTGAGTTGTAAGTGATCTGAACGTTTCATGATGATAGCACTTTCCTAAGGGGGTCAAACCATGTCCCAAATGTCACCGGATCTGGTGTCAATTTAAAGTAGTAGTCCAGTTACACATTTGTGGGCTTATAACTTGGCTTCTGAATGTCCTAGAGTGGTCAGGTTTATTTTCAGTCTGACTGAGGGCCTCCAGGAGAGAGGCCCAAGTAAGACGTGCCCCGAGGAGCGTCTTGCCACGTGTCAACACTGGGTCTGATTGAGGGCCTTCTGGAGAGAGGCCCAAGCAAGACGCGCCCCGAGGAGCGTCTTGCCACATGTCAACAATGGGTCTTACTGAGGGCCTCCAGGAGAGAAGCCCAAGCAACACGCGCCCCGAGGAGCTTCTTGCCACATGTCAGCACTCGGTCTGACTGAGCACCTCCAGGAGAGAGGCCAAAGCAAGACGCGCCCCGAGGAGCGTCTTGACACATGTCAACACTGGGTCTAACAGAGGGCCTCCATGAGAGAGGCCGAAGCAAGACGCGCCCCGAGGAGTGTCTTGCCACGTGTCAACACTGGGTCTGACTGAGCGCCTCCAGGAGAGAGGCCCAAGCAAGACGCGCCCCGAGGAGCGTCTTGCCACGTGTCAACACTGTGTCTGAATGAGCGCCTCCAGGAGAGAGGCCCAAGCAAGACGCGCCCAGAGGAGCGTCTTGCCACGTGTCACCACTGGGTATGATTGAGCGCCTCCAGGAGAGAGGCCCCAGCAAGACGCGCCCCGAGGAGCGTCTTGCCTTATGTCACTACTCGGTCTGACTGAGCGCCTCCAGGAGAGAGGCCCAAGCAAGACGTGCCCCGAGGAGCGTCTTGCCACATGTCAACACTGGGTCTTACTGAGGGCCTCCAGGAGAGAAGCCCAAGCAAGACGCGCCCCGAGGAGCGTCTTACCACATGTCAACACTGGGTCTGACTGAGCGCCTCCAGAAGAGAGGCCCAAGCAAGACGCGCCCCGAGGAGCGTCTTGTCACATGTCACTACTCGGTCTGACTGAGCGCCTCCAGGAGAGAGGCCCAAGCAAGACGTGCCCCGAGGAGCGTCTTGCCACATGTCAACACTGGGTCTGATTGAGGGCCTTCTGGAGAGAGGCCCAAGCAAGACGCGCCCCGAGGAGCGTCTTGCCACATGTCAACAATGGGTCTTACTGAGGGCCTCCAGGAGAGAGGCCCAAGCAAGATGCGCCCGGAGGAGCGTCTTGCCACATGTCAACACTGGGTTTGACAGAGGGCCTCCAGGAGAGAGGCCCAAGCAAGAAGCGCCCCGAGGAGCGTCTTGCCACATGTCACCTCTGGTTCTGACTGAGCGCCTCCAGGAGAGAGGCCCAAGCAAGACGCGCCCCGAGGAGCGTCTTGCCACATGTCAACAATGGGTCTGACTGAGGGCCTCCAGGAAAGAAGCCCAAGCAACACGCGGCCCGAGGAGCGTCTTGCCACATGTCAGCATTCGGTCTGACTGAGCGCCTCCAGGAGAGAGGCCCAAGCAAGACGCGCCCCGAGGAGCGTCTTGCCACATGTCAACAATGGGTCTGACTGAGGGCCTCCAGGAGAGAAGCCCAAGCAAGACGCGCCCCGTGGAGCGTCTTGACACATGTCAACACTGGGTCTGACAGAGGGCCTCCAGGACAGAGGCGCAAGCAAGACGCACCCCGAGGAGTGTCTTGCCACATGTCACCACTGGGTCTGACTGAGCGCCTCCAGGAGAGAGGCCCAAGCAAGACGCGCCCCGAGGAGCGTCAGGCCACATGTCACTACTCAGTCTGACTGAGCGCCTCCAGGAGAGAGGCCCAAGCAAGAAGCACCCCGAGGAGCGTCTTGCCACGTGTCAACACTGGGCCTGATTGAGGGACTTCTGGAGAGAGGCCCAAGCAAGACGCGCCACGAGGAGCGACTTGCCACATGTCAACAATGGGTCTTACTGAGGGCCTCCAGGAGAGAAGCCCAAGCAAGACGCGCCCCGAGGAGCTTCTTGCCACATGTCAGCACTCGGTCTGACTGAGCGCCTCCAGGAGAGAGGCCAAAGTAAGACGCGCCCCGAGGAGCGTCTTGACACATGTCAACACTGGGTCTGACAGAGGGCCTCCATGAGAGAGGCCCAAGCAAGACGCGCCCCGAGGAGTGTCTTGCCACATGTCAACACTGGGTCTGACTGAGCGCCTCCAGGAGAGAGGCCCAAGCAAGACGCGCCCCGACGAGCGTCTTGCCACTTGTCAACACTGGGTCTGACTGAGCGCCTCCAGGAGAGAGGCCCAAGCAAGATGCGCCCCGAGGAGCTTCTTGCCACGTGTCACCACTGGGTCTGACTGAGCGCCTCCAGGAGAGAGGCCCAAGCAAGACGCGCCCCGAGGAGCGTCTTGCCACGTGTCACCACTGGGTCTGATTGAGCGCCTCCAGGAGAGAGGCCCCAGCAAGACCGGTCAGGCCTGCAGTGTACACATCAGAGACATGATGTTCTTTCACAGAACTGAGGTTGTTCATTACTAAATGACTTTTACAGGAATATTGTTATTATACTATTCAACAGGTTGATCATAATAATGTGTATTAAACCCACAACTAGCACTGAGGACAGAGGGACTTTATATGAATTAGTACTTAATGGAAACGATACATAATGATACATAAGAGCCATGTCATACATTCAGCCTAGGAATAGTAGCATTGTGCACTATTAAAAATATACACATCAATTGCTCGAATCCCATTGTTGCAAAGTAAAACTCTAATAAAACTCTAGTCTGACATCAACAGAGAAGACTTAGTGTATGTACTACAAATACAGCATTAGGATTTCGAGTGGACCCTGCACCTTGTGAACCATCAGAGGCTTATGACGCAACATATCTTCCAGTTGCTATTAGACAAGTTATAATTCTCGACCATTTTTCGGAACTGGTTTCTTGGGTCCGTGAGTAAATGCCAAATGAGATGATAGTCCTTAAGTAAGTTCCTGGCGATCCCACGTCACGCTCTTGCCCATCAGCCGGTGAACGCTGAGACGGAACTCGATGAGAGCGATGTATTTTTTAAGTGCTCCGAATGTACTTCTAACAAGCGTGCGATTCACTTCGTGAGTAAACCGCAGCTGCAGCTGATTCAAACAGTCAAGCCAACTTTCTACATCACAATATGCGTTTTGTAGTTAGTCGAGTTACCTTTTGTGTGGCGCTTGCACGGGTTGTTAGCGTCCAGCTCCCAGCTTAGAGAGTCCTGTATTGACACAGACGTCAATACATCTCGATGTCATGCAACACACAAAGTCTGTCGCATACAGGTGGGTTAACACATGTACGATACCTTTTGTGTGGCGCATGCACGGGTCGTTAGCGTCCAGCTCCCGGCTTATAGAGAGTCCTGTATGGACACAGACGTCAATACATCCCGATGTCATGCAACACACAAAGTCTGTCGCATACAGGTGGGTTAACACACATGTACGATATGTGCGATGGCACGCCCGTTTACAATGGGACACTAGTTGTTGTGCGGCCGAGAGTATCGCGATCATACCGTTGAGATGTGTAGAAAGCGCGTACACGCCAGCCTTCCACGTTTCCAAAGTTTCCAGCAGTCTAGAGGGACTTGTCTTAGCGCGCACGGCTGTGCTGAATTTGCGTTGGGTAGACACAACGGCTTCGACCTCGCTTAGGATCTGTGGGCTCATGTTCTCGTGGTAGGCCAAGACGTGTATAGTCGAGCGCGGTGACGCCCCGAACACTTGACCCGGTTTTGTTGTGGCGATATGCGTGTCCAGTCACGCGGCAAAGTCCGCATGTCTAGCGTGTATTGATTTCACAGCTCGCTCATACCCCAACAGTACGGTCCGTAGAAGTTCGTTCACTTGTTTCCATGCGCTCGTGGAACACAGGACATCGCAACCTCTGTGATACTCAAGTAAAGCGTCACATACCAGCTGCTTGCACGTTGGAAATACAATCGGTAGTAACTTCTTACTCCACTCTATGTTGAACTCGTATAGTATGTATATGGGCGGTTGCGGCGGTTTGCGCATTTTCTATCTACCCTCCGCTAATATGACTCTGTGGTCTGTCTCCTGAGATGGTGCGGTTGGAACTTGCAAGAGTGCACTATCGACGGTCGGCGTTTCCATTTCGTCAACTGTGCCATTTTCAGCAGCTGGCAAACGGCCGTCGACGGTCGATGCGAGACACCAACATAACGTTAGACCGCGACCCTCATGCCAGTTTTCTGTAGTACTGGTTGTAGTTTCTGGTGCACACTCGAAACGCCATTACAATCACAATTACGTTGATTAATAAATCCAGTGTTGTAGCGACTTCAGCCAGCGCCGTCGCGCAACTCGTGTCGGTGTTATCTCTCGATACTTTCATTCGTATCCGAGCGTATGCAGAATCTACGGATCTGGTGAAGTTGCTTGTCACTAGCTTGCGCACATTTGATATGGCACTTAGCGCGAGACTCACACAACCTGCAGTGGCGACCGTCGCGTCAGTGCAAAGTTTTTCGGATATATCGCTCGCAACATCGTTTGTCATTTGCTGTACACTGCGCACACTGGCCGCGACGTCGCGGAGAGGGTCTTCATTACGAGCTACTCTGGTAGCGCCGTGGTTGATGAGGATGATCATCTTTAGCAATATTTCATCTCGAAGCGCAACGATGGTGAGGGCGACGGGTTGGCCGGTTCCGCCTTCAGGCCACTCGGTTGCCGCTAGATTGCCCAATGCCACACACGCAGACGAACCCTGTACACACTCAATGACCCGTGTGCGATCGTTGATTTCTGCTAGTACGTTTGCTAGTTCTACGTGCTTCCACGGATCGGGCGTGGGCACGCGCTTGTTTTAGAGGCGTTTTCGCGCAGCCTCTACCCTGCACGACCGCTCGTGGCCGCACTAGCTATATTTATCTTTATTTGTTTCACACACACACACACACACACACACACACACACACACACACACACACACACACACACACACACACACACACACACAGGCCCTTGCGTGCAAACCCCGGTCAGGCCTGCAGTGTACACATCAGAGACATGATGTTCTTTCACAGAACTGAGGTTGTTCATTACTAAATGACTTTTACAGGAATATTGTTATTATACTATTGAACAGGTTGATCATAATAATGTGTATTAAACCCACAACCTAGCACTGAGGACAGAGGGACTTTATTTAAATTAGTACTTAATGGAAACGATACAAAATGATACATAAGAGCCATGTCATACATTCAGCCTAGGAATAGTAGCATTGTGCACTATTAAAAATATACACATCAATTGCTCGAATCCCATTGTTGCAAAGTAAAACTCTAATAAAACTCTAGTCTGACATCAACAGAGAAGACTTAGTGTATGTACTACAAATACAGCATTAGGATTTCGAGTGGACCGTGCACCTTGTGAACCATCAGAGGCTTATGACGCAACATATCTTCCAGTTGCTATTAGACAAGTTATAATTCTCGACCATTTTTCGGAACTGGTTTCTTGGGTCCGTGAGTAAATGCCAAATGAGATGATAGTCCTTAAGTAAGTTCCTGGCGATCCCATGTCACGCTCTTGCCCATCAGCCGGTGAACGCTGAGACAGAACTCGATGAGAGCGATGTATTTTTTAAGTGCTCCGAATTTACTTCTAACAAGCGTGCGATTCACTTCGTGAGTAAACCGCAGCTGCAGCTGATTCAAACAGTCGAGCCAACTTTCTACATCACAATATTCGTTTTGTAGTTAGTCGAGTTACCTTTTGTGTGGCGCATGCACGGGTCGTTAGCGTCCAGCTCCCAGCTTAGAGAGTCCTGTATTGACACAGACGTCAATACATCTCGATGTCATGCAACACACAAAGTCTGTCGCATACAGGTGGGTTAACACATGTACGATACCTTTTGTGTGGCGCATGCACAGGTCGTTACGGTCCGTGTCACGGACCGGTGTGTTACGACCCGACTAACGAAACGTACCAGGTGATAACATTGCATCTGCCCATTACAGCGGAGCGAGCGTTTCGCCACACTCCCAAACCAAGGTTAATAGTTGTAGCGCACGCCCTTTCGGACCTCGGTGCACGCGAAACACTGGCGTAGCCTCACAACATCACGCTCGAGACAGCTCAAGCGTTACGCGAAACAAAGGACGTGTTCAAATCCATAGAGAATATACGGTCTTTAGCGTATGCGTATATAAAGAAGGTCGATGACATTTACAGACCCGGCGGCGTGGACACCACAGTAGAACAACAAGGTGCTCTCAAGCGCACACAGATACTGGCCGCATTATCACTCGCGATGTCTATCCTGACATGCCCGTTTCTGATTTCTATGTATATTAAATTATGACAAGAGCTACGGTGGTTACGATTACACTCTGACCACGTGCCTTAGTTTCTGCTAGTGACCTATAAATACATTTGACCACTTGCTCTCACTGCCATTAAAGCGGCTGTACCCACACGTACAACACCCAAGAAAAAAAAAGGTCTCGCTGTCTGTACTGGGTGTACTCTCAGTAGTCGCAGTTGCTCAGGCCATGATGGTACGCTCACATAACGCCTCTGAGATACGTCCCATCACACCACTTCCTAGACTACTCGCGAAGGAGTATTCAACACCCCCTTTGTACGAAGACAACCATTATAACGAGCACAGCACAACGCTTGCCGCACGCGAAGACAACATGCAGGAGACAACGCTACCACCTGTCGTGAGAACAACGGATTCGAGTGACAACGATCGCGACTATGACGAGCACATGTGCAGTGAACATGGCCGACAGGGTGAAGCCACAGAGTCAGGCAGGTCCTGTGTGTTTGCCGAAAAAAAGAAATATCTTATATATTTTGCCATGTTTTCTTGGTCTCTTCTTGTCTTGTTACCTTTTTTTCAGCTTAATGTATCCACGGAAAATGGTTAATTTAACTCTCTACCCAGCCAAGAGGAGCCAACATCTTTTGTATTCAGGAATCCTGGATTGTGGACATGCTAGGCCGCCCCCAGGTCAATGTGCTAAAACGGTATCCAGATCATACATGGGGGTTGTGAATCTCCTGTTGATAATACTTCTGGCTGGCGATGTTGAGCGTAACCCCGGACCTGTCTCAAGTCCTGTGCTACAGTTACAGCAGCTGCCTGGGTTAACCCAATCACTGCTATCTGAGCTACAGCAGCTCCCTGGGCTAACACCATCACTGCTACCTGGGTTACAACAGCTCCCTGGGCTAACACCACCACTGCTATCTGGGCTGCAGCAGCTTCCTGGGATAACACCATCGCTACTACCTGGATTGCAGCAGAGTCCTGGGCTGACGCAGTCACTGCTAACTGGGTTGCAGCAGCTCCCTGGGCTAATACCATCACTGCTACCTGGGCTACAGCAGCTTCATGAGCTAGCACCATTCCTGCTACCTGGGCTACAGCAGCTCCCTGGGCTAGCACCAACACTGCTACCATGGCTAACACCATTACTACAACCTGGGTTACGGCAGCTTCAGGCTCCAATACTATCATTGTTAACTGGGCTGCAACAGCATCCGGGTTTTACATCGTTAATGCCGCTTGGGCTACAGCAGCTTCCAGGACTAACATCGTCGCAGCCACCTGGGCCACAGCAGCCTCCCGGATTAACATCATCGTTACCAATAGGGCTACAGCAGCTCCCTGGGCTACCATCACTGCTACCGGGGCTACAGCAGTCTACTGGACCAACACCATCGCTGCCACCTGGGCTACAGCCGCCTCTTGGACCGATACCACCATTGCCAATTGGGCTACAACAGCCTTCTGGACTAACACCACCACTGGTACCTGGGTTACAGCAGTCTCCTGGACTAACACCATCCCTGCTTCCAGGTCTACAGCAGCCTCCTAGTCTAATACCAACTCTGCGGAGCCCGATTACAACTAAACTTAGTAAGTCAACACAACCTATCTTACCTATGGTTATACAGAGGAACCCTGTGTTTAAAAAGCATCGATTGTTTAAGTTATTTCGGACTCTTAATCAAGCTAGGACTATTTGGGATCCACAGTATAAGGTCAAAGGGCTGCTAGGTGGCCATCTGAACATACGCAGCATGGCCCCTAAGAGGGAACAACTGGAACATCTTCTCGTTAATTCAAATGTTGATTTTATGGGACTTTCGGAAACTTGGCTCACACCCTCTTCTCCACAAGCACTGATAACTATACAAGGTTATCATGTCTTTAGAAAAGATAGGCATCAAGGAAAGGGGGGTGGGGTGTTGTTGTATATGAAGGACTCTCTAAAATGTACACAAATAATCTGGCCTAATGAAATCTCTATTGAATGTGTTGGAGTTAAAGTGTCACTCTCAGCAGAAATGTCATTTACTGTTTTATGTCTTTATCGCCCACCTTCAGCGAAAGTGGATTTTTATGACCAATTCAAGGCACTTCTAAATTCTTGTGACATCAGTAATGAACTTATCCTAATGGGAGACTTAAATGTAAATTGGGATGACATAAGCGACAGAAAGAAATTAAAAGAAATCACAGATAATTTTGGTTTACAACAAATGATCAATGATTCCACTAGAATAACAAATCGCTCTAGAACTCTAATAGACCTGGTGTTCTCTAATAAACCGGATAGAATGATAAAAACATATAACTTTTTGACTGGCTTGTCGGACCACAATGCCATATTCTTCTCTAGAAAGCTAACTAAAAAACGACTGAGATGTTTCAGTAAAAGGACGAATATAAAACAAGCATTCATTCCCAAAAATCAAGAGCCACATTTAACAGCTGCTCTAAATAATTTGGACTGGAATAGCATACTAACATATGATGACACTAATAAATGTTGTGATCTAGTATACTCTGCTATTAACCCTTTGATGCATGAATTATGAAATCTTCAACCATGATTTTTTTAACAATTTTTTTCATTCATCTTTAGGTGTGAATGAAACAAATTTCATATTTACATATTTTTTGTAAAATTTAATTTACAAATAATTTATTACATGTCCACCTCAGTGGACAGTGTGCAATCTGAACATGAAATATGTTGGCTTGACTTACTGAAGTACAAATGGAGGGGTTCAAATGCAATAAAGTCTTCAATAGCTGTGCTTGATAGCAAAAATAAATGAATTACAATTTTAAGTACCTGTCCACTGTAGTGACCATTATGCATCAAAGGGTTAAAGGGGTCTTGTCACAGTTTCAGAAAGAGTGCCTTTTAAAGAAACGAGTTTATTCATTGCCTTGGATTAATACTGAGTGTAAACAGCTTATGAGACTTAGAGATCGGTTACTCAAAAAATCGTTACAATCTGGATTACATACTGATCGATTACATTTTATATCTGCAAGGAATAAAGTCACACAAACCTTGAGAATGGCAAAAGCTAATTTTTTCATGACTGTAATTAATAATGCCAAAGGAAACTGTAAGCTAATCTGGGAAAATATTAACAAACTTCTTGGTAACAGTAAGCATAATGCAGAGAAGGACCTTGAACTTAAATTTGCCAGTGAACTAGTGTCAGAACCACTTAGCCTAGCTACTAAATTAAATGATTTCTTCCAAAGTACCATTAATGAAATTGCACAGTTGTTTTCTAATTCTGATGACCATCGACAAAATATTGGGAATATCGGCACCGAAGAGGAAGATTCTTTACCAGACTCAAAGTTCAATATTCAGAAAATTACGGAAAGTGAAGCAGAAAATATAATATCTAAATTAAGAAGTTCTAAAGCAAAGGATGACTTTGGATTTGACACAAATTTCTTAAAGCATTATAAATCTAGTCTTTTGGTGCCTGTGACCCATCTTATTAATTTATCAATCTCGCAGGCAGTCGTTCCTTTGAGTTGGAAGGTGGCGAAAGTAACACCAATTTATAAATCGGGTGATAAAATAGACCCTATTAATTATCGACCTATTAGTATACTGCCCATCTTTTCAAAGGTAGCAGAAAAGTGGGTTGCTAAATCTATCATTGAACATCTTAATGATTCCGATCCGGGTTTGCATCCTATGCAATTTGGATTTCGCACTCTTCATTCAACTGAAACGGCTGTCTGTGTTTTTGTTGAGAGAGTGAAATCTTATTTAGACAAGAGTCGTTGTGTTGCGGCAGTTTTTCTCGATTTCAAACGTGCATTTGACACTGTCAATCATCATACACTCTGGTCTAGACTGTCGACATTTAACTTTAGTAATCATCCTGTTAAATGGATACAGTCTTATTTATCAGATAGAAAACAATGTGTGCAAATAAAGAATAGCAAGTCACCCTATCTTAACTGCATGCAAGGTGTTCCCCAGGGTTCAATTTTGGGTCCCCTGTTATTTTCACTTTATGTAAATGACTTGCCTAATGTATGTACAAATGTGGACACAATTATGTATGCTGATGATACAGTAATTTTTACGCAAGCCGAAACTCCGGATGATGCAGCCCATCAGCTTTCACTGGCATTACGTGATTTACAAAAATGGCTGAATGACTCATGCCTGTGCCTTAATTTTAACAAGACCGTATCAATGTTTTTCAGTAAACCTAAGACAACCGTAGCTGCAGGAAAAGTTTGCTTGGGTGCACATGAATTAATTAATGTTGAGGAGTTTAAGTATTTGGGAGTGCGATTAGACTCTAAATTAACTTTTAAAAAACATATTAGTAAAGTAGTGAAAACTGTTAATGTTAATATACGGAACTTTAGATATATCCGATCGTCATTAACACACACGGCAGCGATTACATTCCTGCATTCTATGATACTGGCTCATATTGAATATTGTATTACCAGTTGGTCCTATACGAGCTCGGCTGCTATTGGGCCAATTGAAGTATGCTACAAAAGAGCATTGAAAATATTAGATAAAAAACCTCTCTCATATCACCACTGTCAAATTTTAGATAAATACAAGTTTTTAAATTTTACTAATTTTAAATTATTTAAATCGGCCTGTTTAATATATAAAGTTATACATGGCCTGGCGCCACCACCAATGAGTGATTTTATTAAACAAAAGTCTAGCAGTGTTGTCGGGTCTCGACTGACTCGAGCCACTGCTAGAGGTGACTGTGAACTGACATTCAGGCGGACTACCTTTTCACAGACTGCTCTGTCATACCAGGGAGTGACATTCTGGAATAGTCTTCCACTATCTGTAAGGGAAAGTACCAGTCTAAACATCTTTAAGAGTCGCTTAAAACAGCGGCTGAGGGACACACAAACATGTGATCATGTCTAATATTTATATTTCATATTTGTCCGGGAAAAGAGTTGGTACAGTATTAAAAGGGAAACAACTGCTAGTTTAATGGGTGAATGTAATCTCACGACAGTCAGGGCATATGCACTATCGAGGTTTGTGCAATACAATTGATGTGTTTCCGTTATTGCTGTCTATGTTGTTCTCTGTGTCCACTTTCTTTGACATTTGTTTGTGTTTGTATAATGGGATGACAGTTTTTGTCTCTGTCACATGACTTGTAAATACTATCTCTGTATGTTTACACTACTTTGTGTCTAACATCAACCTGCCGGAGGGTCTGCAGATGGAAATTAGCCCAAGGCTATAATCTGGCATATTTACATTTATTGAAATGTTCATTAATATGTATTGACCCACTTCCTAAATAAATAAATAAAAATAAAAATTACAACACCCTCTGTGCACGAAGACCAGGTGCAGGAGACAACGCTACCACCTGTCGTGAGAAACAAGAGTTTGGTTAACAATGATCATCGCCGTGTCCCATTGTAAACGGGCGCGCCATTGCACACATCGTACATGTGTGTTAACCCACCTGTATGCGACAGACTTTGTGTGTTGCATGACATCGAGATGTATTGACGTCTGTGTCAATACAGGACTCTCTATAAGCCGGGAGCTGGATGCTAACGACCCGTGCATGCGCCACACAAAAGGTATCGTACATGTGTTAACCCACCTGTATGCGACAGACTTTGTGTGTTGCATGACATCGAGATGTATTGACGTCTGTGTCAATACAGGACTCTCTAAGCTGGGAGCTGGACGCTAACGACCCGTGCATGCGCCACACAAAAGGTAACTCGACTAACTACAAAACAAATATTGTGATGTAGAAAGTTGGCTCGACTGTTTGAATCAGCTGCAGCTGCGGTTTACTCACGAAGTGAATCGCACGCTTGTTAGAAGTACATTCGGAGCACTTAAAAAATACATCGCTCTCATCGAGTTCTGTCTCAGCGTTCACCGGCTGATGGGCAAGAGCGTGACATGGGATCGCCAGGAACTTACTTAAGGACTATCATCTCATTTGGCATTTACTCACGGACCCAAGAAACCAGTTCCGAAAAATGGTCGAGAATTATAACTTGTCTAATAGCAACTGGAAGATATGTTGCGTCATAAGCCTCTGATGGTTCACAAGGTGCACGGTCCACTCGAAATCCTAATGCTGTATTTGTAGTACATACACTAAGTCTTCTCTGTTGATGTCAGACTAGAGTTTTATTAGAGTTTTACTTTGCAACAATGGGATTCGAGCAATTGATGTGTATATTTTTAATAGCCTATTCCTAGGCTGAATGTATGACATGGCTCTTATGTATCATTATGTATCGTTTCCATTAAGTACTAATTTAAATAAAGTCCCTCTGTCCTCAGTGCTAGGTTGTGGGTTTAATACACATTATTATGATCAACCTGTTGATTAGTATAACAACAATATTCCTGTAAAAGTCATTTAGTAATGAACAACCTCAGTTCTGTGAAAGAACATCATGTCTCTGATGTGTACACTGCAGGCCTGACCGGGGTTTGCACGCAAGGGCCTGTGTGTGTGTGTGTGTGTGTGTGTGTGTGTGTGTGTGTGTGTGTGTGTGTGTGTGTGTGTGTGTGTGTGTGTGTGTGTGTGTGTGTGTGTGTGTGTGTGTGTGTGTGAAACAAATAAAGATAAATATAGCTAGTGCGGACACGAGCGGTCGTGCAGGGTAGAGGCTGCACGAAAACACCTCTAAAACAAGCGCGTGCCCACGCCCGATCCGTGGAAGCACGTAGAACTAGCAAACGTACTAGCAGAAATCAACGATCGCACACGGGTCATTGAGTGTGTACAGGGTTCATCTGCGTGTGTGGCATTGGGCAATCTAGCGGCAACCGAGTGGCCTGAAGGCGGAACCGGCCAACCCGTCGCCCTCACCATCGTTGCGCTTCGAGATGAACTATTGCTAAAGATGATCGTCCTCGTCAACCACGGCGCTACCAGAGTTACCACGACATGCGCCTTAAAAGCGTTCTCGTTTGGGTCAGCGCCACCAGAATTGAATCAGCAAGTCAGCGGATATTACACAACTCGTAACGAAGACCCTCTCCGCGACGTCGCGGCCAGTGTGCGCAGTGTACAGCAAATGACAAACGATGTTGCGAGCGATATATCGGAAAAACTTTGCACTGACTCGACGGTCGCCACTGCAGGTTGTGTGAGTCTCGCGCAAAGTGCCATATCAAACGTGCGCAAGCTAGTGACAGGCAACTTCACCAGATCCGTAGATTCTGCATACGCTTGGATACGAATGAAAGTATCGAGAGATAACACCGACACGAGTTGCGCGACGGCGCTGGCTGCAGTCGCTACAACACTGGATTTATTAATCAACACAATTGTGATCGTAATGGCGTATCGAGTGTGCACCAGAAACTACAACCAGTACTACAGAAAACTGGCATGAGGGTCGCGGTCTAACGTTATGTTGGTGTCTCGCATCGACCGTCGACAGCCGTTTGCCAGCGGCTGAAAATGGCACAGTTGACGAAATGGAAACGCCGACCGTCGATAGTGCACTCTCGCAAGTTCCAACCGCACCATCTCAGGAGACAGACCACAGAGTCATATTAGCGTAGGGTAGATAGAAAATGCGCAAACCGCCGCAACCGCCCATATACATACTATACGAGTTCAACATAGAGTGGAGTAAGAAGTTACTACCGATTGTATTTCCAACGTGCAAGCAGCTGGTGTGTGACGCTTTACTTGATTATCACAGAGGTTGCGATGTCCTGTGTTCCACGAGCGCATGGAAACAAGTGAACGAACTTCTACGGACCGTACTGTTGGGGTGTGAGCGAGCTGTAAAATCAATACACGCTAGACACGCGGACTTTGCCGCGTTACTGGACACGCATATTGCCACAACAAAACCGGGTCACGTGTTTGGGGCGTCACCGCGCTCGACTATACACGTCTTGGCCTACCACGAGTACATGAGCCCACAGATCCTAAGCGAGGTCGAAGCCGTTGTGTCTACCCAACGCAAATTCAGCACAGCCGTGCGCGCTAAGACAAGTCCCTCTAGACTGCTGGAAACTTTGGAAACGTGGAAGGCTGGCGTGTAATCGCTTTCTACACATCTCAACGGTATGATCGCGATACTCTCGGCCGCACAACAACTAATGGTCATGTGTTCGGAAGGTCTGATCAGGTCTGACATGACCGGTTGTCAATCGACGTCGAGCGTTCACTCACACACGGATATTCTGGCGTACAGTAAAGCGACGGCGACCTCTACGCTCACGTTGATCGCCAATGTTTCGAAGGGCAATCGAGTGTGTTGGCTGACGAAAGCTATGGTGACCGACGGTCGCGTCGACTACAATGTGCCTCATTGCGACTGGAGAGGCGTATGTGATCCTTTGCAAATCGATAACACCACCGCGGTCGAGTGCGAAGTCACGGTCGGCGGCGTGTTGTCCTTACTGTGCCCCATACAATGTGACGGTCCATGTGACGGACCGGTGTGTTACGACCCGACTAATGAAACGTACCAGGTGATAACATTGCATCCGCCCATTACAGTGGAGCGAGCGTTTCACCACACTCCCAAACCAAGGTTAATAGTTGTAGCGCACGCCCTTTCGGACCTCGGTGCACGTGAAACACTGGCATACACTCACAACATCACGCTCGAGACAGCTCAAGCGTTACGCGAAACAAAGGACGTGTTCAAATCCATAGAGAATATACGGTCTTTAGCGTATGCGTATATAAAGAAGGTCGATGACATTTACAGACCCGGCGGCGTGGGCACCACAGTAGAACAACAAGGTGCTCTCAAGCGCACACAGATACTGGCCGCATTATCACTCGCGATGTCTATCCTGACATGCCCGTTTCTGATTTCTATGTATATTAAATTATGACAAGAGCTACGGTGGTTACGATTACACTCTGACCACGTGCCTTAGTTTCTGCTAGTGACCTATAAATACATTTGCCCACTTGCTCTCACTGCCATTAAAGCGGCTGTACCCACACGTACAACACCCAAGAAAAAAAAAGATCTCGCTGTCTGTACTGGGTGTACTCTCAGTAGTCGCAGTTGCTCAGGCCATGGTGGTACGCTCACATAACGCCTCTGAGATACGTCCCATCACACCACCTCCTACACTACTCGCGAAGGAGTATTCAACCTGCCCTTTGTACGAAGACAACCATTATAACGAGCACAGCACAACGCTTGCCGCACGCGAAGACAACATGCAGGAGACAACGCTACCACCTGTCGTGAGAAAAACGGATTCGAGTGACAACGATCGCGACTATGACGAGCACATTACAAAACCCTCTGTGCACGAAGACCAGGTGCAGGAGACAACGCTACCACCTGTCGTGAGAAACAAGAATTTGGTTAACAATGATCATCGTCGTGTCCCATTGTAAACGGGCGTGCCATCGCACACATCGTACATGTGTGTTAACCCACCTGTATGCGACAGACTTTGTGTGTTGCATGACATCGAGATGTATTGACGTCTGTGTCAATACAGGACTCTCTATAAGCCGGGAGCTGGACGCTAACGACCCGTGCATGCGCCACACAAAAGGTATCGTACATGTGTTAACCCACCTGTATGCGACAGACTTTGTGTGTTGCATGACATCGAGATGTATTGACGTCTGTGTCAATACAGGACTCTCTAAGCTGGGAGCTGGACGCTAACAACCCGTGCATGCGCCACACAAAAGGTAACTCGACTAACTACAAAACGAATATTGTGATGTAGAAAGTTGGCTTGACTGTTTGAATCAGCTGCAGCTGCGGTTTACTCACGAAGTGAATCGCACGCTTGTTAGAAGTACATTCGGAGCACTTAAAAAATACATCGCTCTCATCGAGTTCCGTCTCAGCGTTCACCGGCTGATGTGCAAGAGCGTGACGTGGGATCGCCAGGAACTTACTTAAGGACTATCATCTCATTTGGCATTTACTCACGGACCCAAGAAACCAGTTCCGAAAAATGGTCGAGAATTATAACTTGTCTAATAGCAACTGGAAGATATGTTGCGTCATAAGCCTCTGATGGTTCACAAGGTGCACGGTCCACTCGAAATCCTAATGCTGTATTTGTAGTACATACACTAAGTCTTCTCTGTTGATGTCAAACTAGAGTTTTATTAGAGTTTTACTTTGCAACAATGGGATTCGAGCAATTGATGTGTATATTTTTAATAGTGCACAATGCTACTATTCCTAGGCTGAATGTATGACATGGCTCTTATGTATCATTATGTATCGTTTCCATTAAGTACTAATTTAAATAAAGTCCCTCTGTCCTCACTGCTAGGTTGTGGGTTTAATACACATTATTATGATAAACCTGTTGAATAGTATAATAACAATATTCCTGTAAAAGTCATTTAGTAATGAACAACCTCAGTTCTGTGAAAGAACATCATGTCTCTGATGTGTACACTGCAGGCCTGACCGGTCTTGCTGGGGCCTCTCTCCTGGAGGCGCTCAATCAGACCCAGTGGTGACACGTGGCAAGACGCTCCTCGGGGCGCGTCTTGCTTGGGCCTCTCTCCTGGAGGCGCTCAGTCAGACCCAGTGGTGACACGTGGCAAGAAGCTCCTCGGGGCGCATCTTGCTTGGGCCTCTCTCCTGGAGGCGCTCAGTCAGACCCAGTGTTGACACGTGGCAAGACGCTCGTCGGGGCGCGTCTTGCTTGGGCCTCTCTCCTGGAGGCGCTCAGTCAGACCCAGTGTTGACATGTGGCAAGACACTCCTCGGGGCGCGTCTTGCTTGGGCCTCTCTCATGGAGGCCCTCTGTCAGACCCAGTGTTGACATGTGTCAAGACGCTCCTCGTGGCGCGTCTTGCTTTGGCCTCTCTCCTGGAGGCGCTCAGTCAGACCGAGTGCTGACATGTGGCACGAAGCTCCTCGGGGCGCGTCTTGCTTGGGCTTCTCTCCTGGAGGCCCTCAGTAAGCCCCATTGTTGGCATGTGGCAAGACGCTCCTCGTGGCGCGTATTGCTTGGGCCTCTCTCCAGAAGGCCCTAAATCAGACCCAGTGTTGACACGTGGCAAGACGCTCCTCGGGGTGCGTCTTGCTTGGGCCTCTCTCCTGGAGGCGCTCAGTCAGACTGAGTAGTGACATGTGGCCTGACGCTCCTCGGGGCGCGTCTTGCTTGGGCCTCTCTCCTGGAGGCGCTCAGTCAGACCCAGTGGTGACATGTGGCAAGACACTCCTCGGGGCGCGTCTTGCTTGGGCCTCTCTCCTGGAGGCCCTCTGTCAGACCCAGTGTTGACATGTGTCAAGACGCTCCACGGGGCGCGTCTTGCTTGGGCTTCTTTCCTGGAGGCCCTCAGTCAGACCCATTGTTGACATGTGGCAAGACGCTCCTCGGGGCGCGTCTTGCTTGGGCCTCTCTCCTGGAGGCGCTCAGTCAGAACCAGAGGTGACATGTGGCAAGACGCTCCTCGGGGCGCGTCTTGCTTGGGCCTCTCTCCAGAAGGCCCTCAATCAGACCCAGTGTTGACATGTGGCAAGACGCTCCTCAGGGAGCGTCTCGCTTGGGCCTCTCTACTGGAGGCGCTCAGTCAGACTGAGTAGTGACATGTGGCCTGACGCTCCTCGGGGCGCGTCTTGCTTGGGCCTCTCTCCTGGAGGCGCTCAGTCAGACCCAGTGTTGACATGTGGTAAGACGCTCCTCGGGGCGCGTCTTGCTTGGGCTTCTCTCCTGGAGGCCCTCAGTCAGACCCATTGTTGACATGTGTCAAGACGCTCCTCGGGGCACGTCTTGCTTGGGCCTCTCTCCTGGAGGTGCTCAGTCAGACCGAGTAGTGACATGTGACAAGACGCTCCTCGGGGCGCGTCTTGCTTGGGCCTCTCTCCTGGAGGCGCTCAGTCTGACCCAGTGTTGACATGTGGCAAGACGCTCCTCGGGGCGCGTCTTGCTTGGGCCTCTCTCCTGGAGGTTCTCAGTCAGACCCAGTGTTGACATGTGGCAAGATGCTCCTCGGGGCGCGTCTTGCTGGGGCTTCTCTCATGGAGGCACTCAGTCAGACCCAGTGTTGACATGTGGCAAGAGGCTCCTCGGGGCACGTCTTGCTTGGGCCTCTCTCCTGGAGGCGCTCAGTCAGACCCAGAGGAGACATGTGTCAAGATGCTCCTCGGGGCGCGTCTTGCTTGGGCCTCTCTCCTGGAGGCGCTCAGTCAGACCGAGTGCTGACATGTGGCAAGACGCTCCTCCGGGCGCGTCTTGCTTGGGCCTCTCTCCTGGAGGCGCTCAGTCAGACCCAGTGTTCACATGTGGCAAGACGCTCCTCAGGGTGCGTCTTGCTTGGGCCTCTCTCCTGGAGGCGCTCAGTCAGACCCAGTGTTGACATGTGGCAAGACGCTCCTCGGGGCACGTCTTGCTTGGGCCTCTCTCCTGGAGGCGCTCAGTCAGACCGAGTGCTGACATGTCGCAAGACGCTCCTCGGGGTGCGTCTTGCTTGGGCTTCTCTCCTGGAGGCCCTCAGTCAGACCCATTGTTGACATGTGGCAAGACGCTCCTCGGGGCGCGTCTTGCTTGGGCCTTTCACCAGAAGGCCCTCAATCAGACCCAGTGCTGACATGTGGCAAGACGCTCCTCGGGGCGCGTCTTGCTTGGGCTTCTCTCCTGGAGGCCCTCAGTCAGACCCATTGTTAACATAAGACAAGACGCTCCTCGGGGCGCGTCTTGCTTGGGCCTTTCACCAGAAGGCCCTCAATCAGACCCAGTGCTGACATGTGGCAAGACGCTCCTCGGGGCGCGTCTTGCTTGGGCTTCTCTCCTGGAGGCCCTCAGTCAGACCCATTGTTGACATGTGGCAAGACGCTCCTCGGGGCACGTCTTGCTTGGGCCTCTCTCCTGGAGGCGCTCAGTCACACCGAGTAGTGACATGTGGCAAGACGCTCCTCGGGGCGTGTCTTGCTTGGGCCTCTCTCCTGGAGGCGCTCAGTCAGACCGAGTGCTGACATAAGGCAAGACGCTCCTCGGGGCGCATCTTGCTGAGGCCTCTCTCCTGGAGGTGCTCTATCAGACCCAGTGGTGACACGTGGCAAGACGCTCCTCGGGGCGCGTCTTGCTTGGGCCTCTCTCCTGGAGGAGCTCAGTCAGATCCAGTGGTGACACGTGGCAAGACGCTCCTCAGGGCGCATCTTGCTTGGGCCTCTCTCCTGGAGGCGCTAAGTCAGACCCAGTGTTGAAACGTGGCAAGATGCTCCTCGGGGCGCGTCTTGCTTTGGCCTCTCTCCTGGAGGCGCTCAGTCAGACCGAGTGCTGACATGTAGCAAGAAGCTCCTCGGGGCGCGTCTTGCTTGGGCCTCTCTCCTGGAGGCCCTCAGTCAGACCCATTGTTGACATGTGGCAAGACGCTCCTCGGGGCGCGTCTTGCTTGGGCCTCTCTCAAGAAGGCCCTCAATCAGACCCAGTGTTGACACGTGGCAAGACGCTCCTCGGGGCGCTTCTTGCTTGGGCCTCTCTCCTGGAGGCGCTCAGTCAGACCCAGTGGTGACATGTTGAAAGACGCTCCTCGGGGCGCGTATTGCTTGGGCCTCTCTCCTGGATGACCTCTGTCAGACCCAGTGTTGACATGTGGCAAGACTCTCCTCGGGGCGCGTCTTGCTTGGGCTTCTCTCATGGAGGCCCTCAGTCAGACCCAGTGTTGACATGTGGCAAGACGCTCCTCGGGGCACGTCTTGCTTGGGCCTCTCTCCTGGAGGCGGTCAATCAGACCGAGTAGTGACATGTGACAAGACGCTCCTCGGGGCGCGTCTTGCTTGGGCCTCTCTCCTGGAGGCGCTCAGAAAGACCAAGTGTTGACATGTGACAAGACGCTCCTCGGGGCGCGTCTTGCTTGGGCCTCTCTCCTGGAGGCGCTCAGTCAGACCCAGTGGTGACATGTGGCAAGACACTCCTCGGGGCGCGTCTTGCTTGGGCCTCTCTCCTGGAGGCCCTCTGTCAGACCCAGTGTTGGCATGTGGCAAGACGCTCCTCAGGGCGCGTCTTGGTTGGGTCTCTCTCTTTGAGGCGCTCTGTCAGACCCAGTGGTGACATGTGGCAAGACGCTCCTCGGGGCGCGTATTGCTTGGGCTTCTCTCCTGGAGGCCCTCAGTCAGACCCATTGTTGACATGTGGCAAGACGCTCCTCGGGGCACGTCTTGCTTGGGCCTCTCTCCTGGAGGCGCTCAAACACACCGAGTAGTGACATGTGGCAAGACGCTCCTCGGGGCGCGTCTTGCTGGGGCTTCTCTCATGGAGGCACTCAGTCAGACCCAGTGTTGACATGTGGCAAGACGCTCCTCGGGGCGCGTCTTGCTTGGACCTCTCTCCCTGAGGCGCTCAGTCAGACCGAGTAGTGACATGTGGCAAGACGCTCCTCGGGGCGCGTCTTGCTTGGACCTCTCTCCCTGAGGCGCTCAGTCAGACCCAGTGTTGACATTTGGCAAGACACTCCTCGGGGCGCGTCTTGCTTGGGCCTCTCTCATGGAGGCCCTCTGTCAGACCCAGTGTTGACATGTGTCAAGACGCTCCGCGGGGCGCGTCTTGCTTGGGCCTCTCTCCTGGAGGCGCTCAGTCAGACCGAGTGCTGACATGTGGCAAGACGCTCCTCGAGCCGCGTGTTGCTTGGGCTTCTCTCCTGGAGGCCCTCAGTCAGACCCATTGTTGACATGTGGCAAGACGCTCCTCGGGGCGCGTCTTGCTTGGGCCTCTCTCCTGGAGGCGCTCAGTCAGACCGAGTGCTGACATGTGGCAAGACGCTCCTCGGGGCGCGTCTTGCTTGGGCTTCTCTCCTGGAGGCGCTCAGAAAGACCCAGTGTTGACATGTGACAAGACGCTCCTCGGGGCGCGTCTTGCTTGGGCCTCTCTCCTGGAGGCGCTCAGTCAGAACCAGAGGTGACATGTGGCAAGACGCTCCTCGGGGCGCGTCTTGCTTGGGCCTCTCTCCTGGAGGCCCTCTTTCAGACCCAGTGTTGACATGTGGCAAGACGCTCCTCCGGGCGCATCTTGCTTGGGCCTCTCTCCTGGAGGCCCTCAGTCAGACCCATTGTTGACATGTGGCAAGACGCTCCTCGGGGCGCGTCTTGCTTGGGCCTCTCTCCTGGAGGCGCTCAGTCAGACCGAGTACTGACATAAGGCAAGACGCTCCTCGGGGCGCGTCTTGCTGGGGCCTCTCTCCTGGAGGCGCTCAGTCAGACCCAGTGCTGACATGTGGCAACACGCTCCTCGGGGCGCGTCTTGCTTGGACCTCTCTCCCTGAGGCGCTCAGTCAGACCCAGTGTTGACATTTGGCAAGACACTCCTCGGGGCGCGTCTTGCTTGGGCCTCTCTCATGGAGGCCCTCTGTCAGACCCAGTGTTCACATGTGTCAAGACGCTCCTCGGGGCGCGTCTTGCTTGGGCCTCTCTCCTGGAGGCGCTCAGTCAGACCGAGTGCTGACATGTGGCAAGACGCTCCTCGAGCCGCGTGTTGCTTGGGCTTCTCTCCTGGAGGCCCTCATTCAGACCCATTGTTGACATGTGGCAAGACGCTCCTCGGGGCGCGTCTTGCTTGGGCCTCTCTCCTGGAGGCGCTCAGTCAGACCGAGTGCTGACATGTGGCAAGACGCTCCTCGGGGCGCGTCTTGCTTGGGCTTCTCTCCCGGAGGCGCTCAGAAAGACCCAGTGTTGACATGTGACAAGACGCTCCTCGGGGCGCGTCTTGTTTGGGCCTCTCTCCTGGAGGCGCTCAGTCAGAACCAGAGGTGACATGTGGCAAGACGCTCCTCGGGGCGCGTCTTGCTTGGGCCTCTCTCCTGGAGGCCCTCTTTCAGACCCAGTGTTGACATGTGGCAAGACGCTCCTCCGGGAGCATCTTGCTTGGGCCTCTCTGCTGGAGGCCCTCAGTCAGACCCATTGTTGACATGTGGCAAGACGCTCCTCGGGGCGCGTCTTGCTTGGGCCTCTCTCCTGGAGGCGCTCAGTCAGACCGAGTGCTGACATAAGGCAAGACGCTCCTCGGGGCGCGTCTTGCTGGGGCCTCTCTCCTGGAGGCGCTCAGTCAGACCCAGTGCTGACATAAGGCAAGACGCTCCTCGGGGCGCTTCTTGCTTGGGCCTCTCTCCTGGAGGCGCTCAGTCAGACCCAGTGGTGACATGTGGCAAGACGCTCCTCGGGGCGCGTATTGCTTGGGCCTCTCTCCTGGATGCCCTCTGTCAGACCCAGTGTTGACATGTGGCAAGACTCTCCTCGGGGCGCGTCTTGCTTGGGCTTCTCTCATGGAGGCCCTCAGTCAGACCCAGTGTTGACATGTGTCAAGACGCTCCTCGGGGCGTGTCTTGCTTGGGCCTCTCTCCTGGAGGCGCTCAGTCAGACCCAGTGTTGACATGTGGCAAGACGCTCCTCGGGGCGCTTCTTGCTTGGGCTTCTCTCCTGGAGGCCCTCAGTCAGACCCATTGTTGACATGTGGCAAGACGCTCCTCGGGGCACGTCTTGCTTGGGCCTCTCTCCTGGAGGCGCTCAGTCAGACCGAGTAGTGACATGTGACAAGACGCTCCTCGGGGCGCGTCTTGCTTGGGCCTCTCTCCTGGAGGCGCTCAGTCAGACCCAGTGTTGACATGTGGCACGACGCTCCTCGGGGCGCGTCTTGCTTGGGCCTCTCTCCTGGAGGTTCTCAGTCAGACCCAGTGTTGACATGTGGCAAGATGCTCCTCGGGGCGCGTCTTGCTGGGGCTTCTCTCAAGGAGGCACTCAGTCAGACCCAGTGTTGACATGTGGCAAGACGCTCCTCGGGGCACGTCTTGCTTGGGCCTCTCTCCTGGAGGCGCTCAGTCAGACCCAGAGGAGACATGTGTCAAGATGCTCCTCGGGGCGCGTCTCGCTTGGGCCTCTCTCCTGGAGGCGCTCAGTCAGACCGAGTGCTGACATGTGGCAAGACGCTCCTTCGGGCGCGTCTTGCTTGGGCCTCTCTCCTGGAGGCGCTCAGTCAGACCCAGTGTTCACATGTGGCAAGACGCTCCTCGGGGTGCGTCTTGCTTGGGCCTCTCTCCAGGAGGCGCTCAGTCAGACCGAGTGCTGACATGTGGCAAGACGCTCCTCGGGGCGCTTCTTGCTTGGGCTTCTCTCCTTGAGGCCCTCAGTCAGACCCATTGTTGACATGTGGCAAGACGCTCCTCGGGGCGCGTCTTGCTTGGGCCTTTCACCAGAAGGCCCTCAATCAGACCCAGTGCTGACATGTGGCAAGACGCTCCTCGGGGCGTGTCTTGCTTGGGCTTCTCTCCTGGAGGCCCTCAGTCAGACCCATTGTTGACATGTGGCAAGACGCTCCTCGGGGCGCGTCTCATTTGGGCCTCTCTCCTGGAGGCCCTCAGTCAGACCCAGTGTTGACATGTGGCAAGACGCTCCTCGGGGCGCGTCTTGCTTGGGCTTCTCTCCTGGAGGCCCTCAGTCAGACCCATTGTTGACATGTGGCAAGACGCTCCTCGGGGCGCGTCTCATTTGGGCCTCTCTCCTGGAGGCCCTCAGTCAGACCCAGTGTTGACATGTGGCAAGACGCTCCTCGGGGCGCGTCTTGCTTGGGCCTCTCTCCTGGAGGCCCTCAGTCAGACCCATTGTTGACATGTGGCAAGACGCTCCTCGGGGCGCGTCTTGCTTGGGCCTCTCTCCTGGAGGCGCTCAGTCAGACCGAGTGCTGACATAAGGCAAGACGCTCCTCGGGGCGCGTCTTGCTGGGGCCTCTCTCCTGGAGGCGCTCAGTCAGACCCAGTGCTGACATGTGGCAAGACGCTCCTCGGGGCGCGTCTTGCTTGGACCTCTCTCCCTGAGGCGCTCAGTCAGACCCAGTGTTGACATTTGGCAAGACACTCCACGGGGCGCGTCTTGCTTGGGCCTCTCTCATGGAGGCCCTCTGTCAGACCCAGTGTTGACATGTGTCAAGACGCTCCTCGGGGCGCGTCTTGCTTGGGCCTCTCTCCTGGAGGCGCTCAGTCAGACCGAGTGCTGACATGTGGCAAGACGCTCCTCGAGCCGCGTGTTGCTTGGGCTTCTCTCCTGGAGGCCCTCAGTCAGACCCATTGTTGACATGTGGCAAGACGCTCCTCGGGGCGCGTCTTGCTTGGGCCTCTCTCCTGGAGGCGCTCAGTCAGACCGAGTGCTGACATGTGGCAAGACGCTCCTCGGGGCGCGTCTTGCTTGGGCTTCTCTCCTGGAGGCGCTCAGAAAGACCCAGTGTTGACATGTGACAAGACGCTCCTCGGGGCGCGTCTTGTTTGGGCCTCTCTCCTGGAGGCGCTCAGTCAGAACCAGAGGTGACATGTGGCAAGACGCTCCTCGGGGCGCGTCTTGCTTGGGCCTCTCTCCTGGAGGCCCTCTTTCAGACCCAGTGTTGACATGTGGCAAGACGCTCCTCCGGGCGCATCTTGCTTGGGCCTCTCTGCTGGAGGCCCTCAGTCAGACCCATTGTTGACATGTGGCAAGACGCTCCTCGGGGCGCGTCTTGCTTGGGCCTCTCTCCTGGAGGCGCTCAGTCAGACCAAGTGCTGACATAAGGCAAGACGCTCCTCGGGGCGCGTCTTGCTGGGGCCTCTCTCCTGGAGGCGCTCAGTCAGACCCAGTGCTGACACGTGGCAAGACGCTCCTCGGGGCGCTTCTTGCTTGGGCCTCTCTCCTGGAGGCGCTCAGTCAGACCCAGTGGTGACATGTGGCAAGACGCTCCTCGGGGCGCGTATTGCTTGGGCCTCTCTCCTGGATGCCCTCTGTCAGACCCACAAAGGTGTAACTGGACTACTTCTTTAAAGTGACACCAGGCCCGGTGACCTTTGGGACATGGTTTGACCCCCTATAGGAATGTGCGATCATCATGAAACGTTCATATCACTTACAACTCAATAGATTCTACCTTCTTGTAACGTTTCAGCGTGATTGGACCTTGTTTTCATACAAATGGACCCAGAATGATGTGAAATTGTGCTTCGTGCAACATAATTCTGGGTGCCATTTACAAACCATGAGTGCTAATGACTCCATGCCTTTTTGTGGTTGTAGGGGCTGTTGATTGGAGTACACTAAAACAAACCTGATCTCTCTAGGACATTCAGAAGCCAAGTTATAAGCCCACAAATGTGTAACTGGACTAATTCTTTAAAGTGACACCAGATCCGGTGACCTTTGGGACATGGTTTGACCCCCTTAGGAAAGTGCTATCATCATGAAACGTTCAGATCACTTACAACTCAATAGATTCTACCTTCCTGTAACGTTTCTGCCTGATTGGACCTTGTTTTCACACAAATGAACCCAGAATGATGTGAAATTGTGCTTCGTGCAACATAATTCTGGGTGCCATTTACAAACCATAAGTGCTAATGACTCCATTCCTTTTTGTGGTTGTAGGGGCTGTTGATTGGAGTACATTAAAACAAACCTGATCTCTCTAGGACATTCAGAAGCCAAGTTATAAGCCCACAAAGATGTAACTGGACTACTTCTTTAAATTGACACCAGGCCAGGTGACCTTTGGGACATGGTTTTACCTCCTATAGGAATGTGCGATCATCTTGAAACGTTCAGATCACTTACAACTCAATAGATTCTACCTTCCTGTAACATTTCAGCCTGATTGGACCTTGTTTTCACACAAATGGACCCAGAATGATGTGAAATTGTGCTTCGTGCAACATAATTCTGGGTGCCATTTAAGAACCATAAGTGCTAATGACTCCATTCCTTTTTGTGGTTGTAGGGGCTGTTGATTGGAGTACACTAAAACAAACCTAACCTCTCTAGGACATTCAGAAGCCAAGTTATAAACCCACAAAGATGTAACTGGACTACTTCTTTAAAGTGACACCAGGCCCGGTGACCTTTGGGACATGGTTTTACCCCCTATAGGAATGTGCGATCATCTTGAAACGTTCAGATCACTTACAACTCAATAGATTCTACCTTCTTGTAGCGTCTTAAGCCTGATTTATGCTTCTCCGTCTGCGTCAGTGCGGAGACACGCAACGCCATTATCCGTCCTTGCGTAGGGCTCCGGCAGGCACGCAAGTACGTACGGAGTCGAGCCCACTTTTTTAAACATCCGTCGAACGAGACGGATTACGCAAGCTTGTGATTGGTCAGGACGCCGCTGTTGTTTACAGCGCCGCCATTGCAAAGAGAGCCGAGGATAACTAGCGGCAGACACGGAGAAGCTTGAAGAATACCTCGCGAAAAAAACTCTAAAAATATGAACGTTTAATTCTCCCGTGACTGGAGGAGTGAAAAGATGCGCAGCAAGCGTTTTATTTGTGGATGGAAATGACAGGAAACGTGGGTTTAGAGGTGGGGAGTGCATGAAGCGGTGGGAGAATGAGAGACAAATACGTCCGTGTTAAAAGTATCTTATGTACACAAAAAACACAATATAAACACACGATCGTGGACCGATACATGACAGGATACCACAGAACAGCGCTACGCCCTCTGCTGTCCTGTCAGGCAATTGCTTTGCAACACTCCCCAGGAGACGGAGAAGTAAAAGCGCAAAACGCTTCCGTCAATCCGTGCGTGTCTGTCCCTTGCGGAGCTGACGGAGAAGCATAAACCAGGCTTCAGCCTGATTGGACCTTGTTTTCACACAAATGGACCCAGAATGAAGTGAAATTGTGCTTCGTGCAACATAATTCTGGGTGCCATTTACAAACCATAAGTGCTAATGACTCCATTCCTTTTTGTGGTTGTAGGGGCTGTTGATTGGAGTACACTAAAACAAACCTGATCTCTCTAGGACATTCAGAAGCCAAGTTATAAGCCCACAAATGTGTAACTGGACTACTTCTTTAAATTGACACCAGATCCGGTGACCTTTGGGACATGTTTTGACCCCCTTAGGAAAGTGCTATCATCATGAAACCTTCAGATCACTTACAACTCAATAGATTCTACCTTCCTGTAACGTTTCAGCCTGATTGGACCTTGTTTTCACACAAATGAACCCAGAATGATGTGAAATTGTGCTTCGTGCAACATAATTCTGGATGCCATTTACAAACCATAAGTGCTAATGACTCCATTCCTTTTTGTGGTTGTAGGGGCTGTTGATTGGAGTACATTAAAACAAACCTGATCTCTCTAGGACATTCAGAAGCCAAGTTATAAGCCCACAAAGATGTAACTGGACTACTTCTTTAAAGTGACACCAGGCCCGGTGACCTTTGGGACATGGTTTGACCCCCTATAGGAATGTGCGATCATCTTGAAACGTTCAGATCACTTACAACTCAATAGATTCTACCTTCTTGTAGCGTTTCAGCCTGATTGGACCTTGTTTTCACACAAATGGATCCAGAATGATGTGAAATTGTGCTTCGTGCAACATAATTCTGGGTGCCATTTACAAACCATAAGTGCTAATGACTCCATTCCTTTTTGTGGTTGTAGGGGCTGTTGATTGGAGTACACTAAAACAAACCTGACCTCTCTAAGACATTCAGAAGCCAAGTTATAAGCCCACAAAGGTGTAACTGGACTACTTCTTTAAAGTGACACCAGGCCCGGTGACCTTTGGGACATGGTTTGACCCCCTATAGGAATGTGCGATCATCATGAAACGTTCAGATCACTTACAACTCAATAGATTCTACCTTCTTGTAACGTTTCAGCCTGATTGGACCTTGTTTTCACACAAATGGACCCAGAATGATGTGAAATTGTGCTTCGTGCAACATAATTCTGGGTGCCATTTACAAACCATAAGCGCTAATGACTCCATTCCTTTTTGTGGTTGTAGGGGATGTTGATTGGAGAAAACTAAAACAAACCTGATCTCTCTAGGACATTCAGAAGCCAAGTTATAAGCCCACAAATGTGTAACTGGACTACTTCTTTAAAGTGACACCAGGCCCGGTGACCTTTGGGACATGGATTGACCCCCTATAGGAATGTGCGATCATCATGAAACGTTCAGATCACTTACAACTCAATAGATTCTACCTTCTTGTAACGTTTCAGCCTGATTGGACCTTGTTTTCACACAAATGGACCCAGAATGAAGTGAAATTGTGCTTCGTGCAACATAATTCTGGGTGCCATTTACAAACCATAAGTGCTAATGACTCCATTCCTTTTTGTGGTTGTAGGGGCTGTTGATTGGAGTACACTAAAACAAACCTGATCTCTCTAGGACATTCAGAAGCCAAGTTATAAGCCCACAAATATGTAACTGGACTACTTCTTTAAAGTGACACCAGGCCCGGTGACCTTTGGGACATGGTTTGACCCCCTATAGGAATGTGCGATCATCATGAAACGTTCAGATCACTTACAACTCAATAGATTCTACCTTCTTGTAACGTTTCAGCCTGATTGGACCTTGTTTTCACACAAATGAACCCAGAATGATGTGAAATTGTGCTTCGTGCAACATAATTCTGGGTGCCATTTACAAATCATAAGTGCTAATGACTCCATTCCTTTTTGTGGTTGTAGGGGCTGTTGATTGGAGTACACTAAAACAAACCTAACCTCTCTAGGACATTCAGAAGCCAAGTTATAAGCCCACAAAGATGTAACTGGACTACTTCTTTAAAGTGACACCAGGCCCGGTGACCTTTGGGACATGGTTTTACCCCCTATAGGAATGTGCGATCATCTTGAAACGTTCAGATCACTTACAACTCAATAGATTCTACCTTCTTGTAGCGTTTCAGCCTGATTGGACCTTGTTTTCACACAAATGGACCCAGAATGAAGTGAAATTGTGCTTCGTGCAACATAATTCTGGGTGCCATTTACAAACCATAAGTGCTAATGACTCCATTCCTTTTTGTGGTTGTAGGGGCTGTTGATTGGAGTACATTAAAACAAACCTGATCTCTCTAGGATATTCAGAAGCCAAGTTATAAGCCAACAAATGTGTAACTGGACTACTTCTTTAAATTGACACCAGATCCGGTGACCTTTGGGACATGGTTTGACCCCCTTAGGAAAGTGCTATCATCATGAAACGTTCAGATCACTTACAACTCAATAGATTCTACCTTCCTATAACGTTTCAGCCTTATTGGACCTTGATTTCACACAAATGAACCCAGAATGATGTGAAATTGTGGTTCGTGCAACATAATTCTGGGTGCCATTTAAAAACCATAAGTGCTAATGACTCCATTCCTTTTTGTGGTTGTAGGGGCTGTTGATTGGAGTACACTAAAACAAACCTGATCCCTCTAGGACATTCAGAAGCCAAGTTATAAGCCCACAAATGTGTAACTGGACTACTTCTTTAAAGTGACACCAGGCCCGGTGACCTTTGGGACATGGTTTGACCCCCTATAGGAATGTGCGATCATCATGAAACGTTCAGATCACTTACAACTCAATAGATTCTACCTTCTTGGAACGTTTCAGCCTGATTGGACCTTGTTTTCACACAAATGAACCCAGAATGATGTGAAATTGTGCTTCGTGCAACAAAATTCTGGGTGCCATTTACCAACCATAAGTGCTAATGACTCCATTCCTTTTTGTGGTTGTTGGGGCTGTTGATTGGAGTACACTAAAACAAACTGACCTCTCTAGGACATTCAGAAGCCAAGTTATAAGCCCGCAAATGCGTAACTGGACTACTTCTTTAAAGTGACACCAGGCCCGGTGACCTTTGGGACATGGTTTGACCCCCTATAGGAATGTCCGATCATCATGAAACGTTCAGATCACTTACAACTCAATAGATTCTACCTTCTTGTAACGTTTCAGCCTGATTGGACCTTGTTTTCACACAAATGGACCCAGAATGATGTGAAATTGTGTTTCGTGCAACATAATTCTGGGTGCCATTTACAAACCATAAGTGCTAATGACTCCATTCCTTTTTGTGGTTGTAGGGGCTGTTGATTGGAGTACATTAAAAAAAACCTGACCTCTCTAGGACATTCAGAAGCCAAGTTATAAGCCCACAAATGTGTAACTGGACTACTACTTTAAATTGACACCAGATCCGGTGACATTTGGGACATGGTTTGACCCCCTAAGGAAAGTGCTATAATCATGAAACGTTCAGATCACTTACAGCTCAATAGATTCTACCTTCCTGTAACGTTTCAGCCTGATTGGACCTTGTTTTCACACAAATGAACCCAGAATGATGTGAAATTGTGCTTTGTGCAACATAATTCTGGGTGCCATTTAAAAACCATAAGTGCTAATGACTCCATTCCTTTTTGTGGTTGTAGGGGCTGTTGATTGGAGTATACTAAAACAAACCTGATCTCTCTAGGACATTCAGAAGCCAAGTTATAAGCCCACAAATGTGTAACTGGACTACTTCTTTAAATTGACACCAGATCCGGTGACCTTTGGGACATGGTTTGACCCCCTTAGGAAAGTGCTATCATCACGAAACGTTCAGATCACTTACAACTCAATAGATTCGACCTTCCTGTAACGATTCAGCCTGATTGGACCTTGTTTTCACACAAATGAACCCAGAATGATGTGAAATTGTGCTTCGTGCAACATAATTCTGGGTGCCATTTACAAACCATAAATGCTAATGACTCCATTCCTTTTTGTGGTTGTAGGGGCTGTTGATTGGAGTACACTAAAACAAACCTGACCTATCTAGGACATTCAGAAGCCAAGTTATAAGCCCACAAAGGTGTAACTGGACTACTTCTTTAAAGTGAAACCAGGCCCGGTGACCTTTGGGACATGGTTTGACCCCCTATAGGAATGTGCGATCATCATGAAACGTTCAGATCACTTACAACTCAATAGATTCTACCTTCTTGTAACGTTTCAGCCTGATTGGACCTTGTTTTCACACAAATGGACCCAGAATGATGTGAAATTGTGCTTCGTGCAACATAATTCTGGGTGCCATTTACAAACCATAAGTGCTAATGACTCCATTCCTTTTTGTGGTTGTAGGGGCTGTTGATTGGAGTACACTAAAACAAACCTAACCTCTCTAGGACATTCAGAAGCCAAGTTATAAGCCCACAAAGATGTAACTGGACTACTTCTTTAAAGTGACACCAGGCCCGGTGACCTTTGGGACATGGTTTTACCCCCTATAGGAATGTGCGATCATCTTGAAACGTTCAGATCACTTACAACTCAATAGATTCTACCTTCTTGTAGCGTTTCAGCCTGATTGGACCTTGTTTTCACACAAATGGACCCAGAATGAAGTGAAATTGTGCTTCGTGCAACATAATTCTGGGTGCCATTTACAAACCATAAGTGCTCATGACTCCATTCCTTTTTGTGGTTGTAGGGGCTGTTGATTGGAGTACACTAAAACAAACCTGATCTCTCTAGGACATTCAGAAGCCAAGTTATAAGCCCACAAATGTGTAACTGGACTACTTCTTTAAATTGACACCAGATCCGGTGACCTTTGGGACATGGTTTGACCCCCTTAGGAAAGTGCTATCATCATGAAACGTTCAGATGACTTACAACTCAATAGATTCTACCTTCCTGTAACATTTCAGCCTGATTGGACCTTGTTTTCACACAAATGGACCCAGAATGATGTGAAATTGTGCTTCGTGCAACATAATTCTGGGTGCCATTTACAAACCATAAGTGCTAATGACTCCATTCCTTTTTGTGGTTGTAGGGGCTGTTGATTGGAGTACACTAAAACAAACCTGATCTCTCTAGGACATTCAGAAGCCAAGTTATAAGCCCACAAATGTGTAACTGGACTACTTCTTTAAATTGACACCAGATCCGGTGACCTTTGGGACATGGTTTGACCCCCTTAGGAAAGTGCTATCATCATGAAACGTTCAGATCACTTACAACTCAATAGATTCTACCTTCCTATAACGTTTCAGCCTGATTGGACCTTGATTTCACACAAATGAACCCAGAATGATGTGAAATTGTGCTTCGTGCAACATAATTCTGGGTGCCATTTAAAAACCATAAGTGCTAATGACTCCATTCCTTTTTGTGGTTGTAGGGGCTGTTGATTGGAGTACACTAAAACAAACCTGATCGCTCTAGGACATTCAGAAGCCAAGTTATAAGCCCACAAATGTGTAACTGGACTACTTCTTTAAAGTGACACCAGGCCCGTTGACCTTTGGGACATGGTTTGACCCCCTATAGGAATGTGCGATCATCATGAAACGTTCAGATCACTTACAACTCAATAGATTCTACCTTCTTGTAACGTTTCAGCCTGATTGGACCTTGTTTTCACACAAATGAACCCAGAATGATGTGAAATTGTGCTTCGTGCAACAAAATTCTGGGTGCCATTTACAAACCATAAGTGCTAATGACTCCATTCCTTTTTGTGGTTGTAGGGGCTGTTGATTGGAGTACACTAAAACAAACCTGACCTCTCTAGGACATTCAGAAGCCAAGTTATAAGCCCACAAAGATGTAACTGGACTAGTTCTTTAAAGTGACACCAGGCCCGGTGACCTTTGGGACATGGTTTTACCCCCTATAGGAATGTGCGATCATCATGAAACGTTCAGATCACTTACAACTCAATAGATTCTACCTTCTTGTAACGTTTCAGCCTGATTGGACCTTGTTTTCACACAAATGGACCCAGAATGATGTGAAATTGTGCTTCGTGCAACATAATTCTGGGTGCCATTTACAAACCATAAGAGCTAATGACTCCATTCCTTTTTGTGGTTGTAGGGGCTGTTGATTGGAGTACACTAAAACAAACCTGATCTCTCTAGGACATTCAGAAGCCAAGTTATGAGCCCACAAATGTGTAACTGGACTACTTCTTTAAAGTGACACCAGGCCCGGTGACCTTTGGGACATGGTTTGACCCCCTATAGGAATGTGCGATCATCATGAAACGTTCAGATCACTTACAACTCAATAGATTCTACCTTCTTGTAACGTTTCAGCCTGATTGGACCTTGTTTTCACACAAATGGACCCAGAATGATGTGAAATTGTGCTTCGTGCAACATAATTCTGGGTGCCATTTACAAACCATAAGTGCTAATGACTCCATTCCTTTTTGTGGTTGTAGGGGCTGTTGATTGGAGTACACTAAAACAAACCTGATCTCTCTAGGACATTCAGAAGCCAAGTTATAAGCCCACAAATGTGTAACTGGACTACTTCTTTAAATTGACACCAGATCCGGTGACCTTTGGGACATGGTTTGACCCCCTTAGGAAAGTGCTATCATCATGAAACGTTCAGATCACTTACAACTCAATAGATTCTACCTTCTTGTAACGTTTCAGCCTGATTGGACCTTGTTTTCACACAAATGGACCCAGAATGATGTGAAATTGTGCTTCGTGCAACATAATTCTGGGTGCCATTTACAAACCATAAGAGCTAATGACTCCATTCCTTTTTGTGGTTGTAGGGGCTGTTGATTGGAGTACACTAAAACAAACCTGATCTCTCTAGGACATTCAGAAGCCAAGTTATGAGCCCACAAATGTGTAACTGGACTACTTCTTTAAAGTGACACCAGGCCCGGTGACCTTTGGGACATGGTTTGACCCCCTATAGGAATGTGCAATCATCATGAAACGTTCAGATCACTTCCAACTCAATAGATTCTACCTTCTTGTAACGTTTCAGCCTGATTGGACCTTGTTTTCACACAAATGAACCCAGAATGATGTGAAATTGTGCTTCGTGCAACATAATTCTGGGTGCCATTTACAAACCATAAATGCTAATGACTCCATTCCTTTTTGTGGTTTTAGGGGCTGTTGATTGGAGTACACTAAAACAAACCTAACCTCTCTAGGACATTCAGAAGCCAAGTTATAAGCCCACAAAGATGTAACTGGACTACTTCTTTAAAGTGACACCAGGCCCGGTGACCTTTGGGACATGGTTTTACCCCCTATAGGAATGTGCGATCATCTTGAAACGTTCAGATCACTTACAACTCAATAGATTCTACCTTCCTGTAACGTTTCAGCCTATTGGACCTTGTTTTCACACAAATGGACCCAGAATGATGTGAAATTGTGCTTCGTGCAACATAATTCTGGGTGCCATTTACAAACCATAAGTGCTAATGACTCCATTCCTTTTTGTGGTTGTAGGGGCTGTGGATTGGAGTACACTAAAACAAACCTGACCTCTCTAGGACATTCAGAAGCCAAGTTACAAGCCCGCAAATGTGTAACTGGACTAGTTCTTTAAAGTGACACCAGGCCCGGTGACCTTTGGGACATGGTTTGACCCCCTATAGGAATGTGCGATCATCATGAAACGTTCAGATCACTTACAACTCAATAGATTCTACCTTCTTGTAACGTTTCAGCCTGATTGGACCTTTTTTTCACACAAATGGACCCAGAATGAAGTGAAATTGTGCTTCGTGCAACATAATTCTGGGTGCCATTTACAAACCATAAGTGCTAATGACTCCATTCCTTTTTGTGGTTGTAGGGGCTGTTGATTGGAGTACACTAAAACAAACCTGATCTCTCTAGGACATTCAGAAGCCAAGTTATAAGCCCACAAATGTGAAACTGGACTACTTCTTTAAATTGACACCAGATCCGGTGACCTTTGGGACATGGTTTGACCCCCTTAGGAAAGTGCTATCATCATGAAACGTTCAGATCACTTACAACTCAATAGATTCTACCTTCCTGTAACGTTTCAGCCTGATTGGACCTTGTTTTCACACAAATCAACCCAGAATGATGTGAAATTGTGCTTTGTGCAACATAATTCTGGGTCCCATTTAAAAACCATGAGTGCTAATGACTCCATTCCTTTTTGTGGTTGTAGGGGCTGTTGATTGGAGTATACTAAAACAAACCTGATCTCTCTAGGACATTCAGAAGCCAAGTTATAAGCCCACAAATGTGTAACTGGACTACTTCTTTAAATTGACACCAGAACCGGTGACCTTTGGGACATGGTTTGACCCCCTTAGGAAAGTGCTATCATCATGAAACGTTCAGATCACTTACAACTCAATAGATTCTACCTTCCTGTAACGTTTCAGCCTGATTGGACCTTGTTTTCACACAAATGGACCCAGAATGATGTGAAATTGTGATTCGTGCAACATAATTCTGGGTGCCATTTACAAACCATAAGTGCTAATGACTCCATTCCTTTTTGTGGTTGTAGGGGCTGTTGATTGGAGTACACTAAAACAAACCTGATCTCTCTAGGACATTCAGAAGCCAAGTTATAAGCCCACAAATGTGTAACTGGACTACTTCTTTAAAGTGACACCAGGCCCGGTGACCTTTGGGACATGGTTTGACCCCCTATAGGAATGTGCGATCATCATGAAACGTTCAGATCACTTACAACTCAATAGATTCTACCTTCTTGTAACGTTTCAGCCTGATTGGATCTTGTTTTCACACAAATGAACCCAGAATGATGTGAAATTGTGCTTCGTGCAACATAATTCTGGGTGCCATTTACAAACCATAAGTGCTAATGACTCCATTCCTTTTTGTGGTTGTAGGGGCTGTTGATTGGAGTACACTAAAACAAACCTAACCTCTCTAGGACATTCAGAAGCCAAGTTATAAGCCCACAAAGATGTAACTGTACTACTTCTTTAAAGTGACACCAGGCCCGGTGACCTTTGGGACATGGTTTTACCCCCTATAGGAATGTGCGATCATCTTGAAACGTTCAGATCACTTACAACTCAATAGATTCTACCTTCTTGTAGCGTTTCAGCCTGATTGGACCTTGTTTTCACACAAATGGACCCAGAATGAAGTGAAATTGTGCTTCGTGCAACATAATTCTGGGTGCCATTTACAAACCATAAGTGCTAATGACTCCATTCCTTTTTGTGGTTGTAGGGGCTGTTGATTGGAGTACACTAAAACAAACCTGATCTCTCTAGGACATTCAGAAGCCAAGTTATAAGCCCACAAATGTGTAACTGGACTACTTCTTTAAATTGACACCAGATCCGGTGACCTTTGGGACATGGTTTGACCCCCTTAGGAAAGTGCTATCATCATGAAACGTTCAGATCACTTACAACTCAATAGATTCTACCTTCCTGTAACGTTTCAGCCTGATTGGACCTTGTTTTCACACAAATGGACCCAGTATGATGTGAAATTGTGCTTTGTGCAACATAATTCTGGGTGCCATTTACAAACCATAAGTGCTAATGACTCCATTCCTTTTTGTGGTTGTAGGGGCTGTTGATTGGAGTACACTAAAACAAACCTGATCTCTCTAGGACATTCAGAATCCAAGTTATAAGCCCACAAATGTGTAACTGGACTACTTCTTTAAATTGACACCAGATCCGGTGACCTTTGGGACATGGTTTGACCCCCTTAGGAAAGTGCTATCATCATGAAACGTTCAGATCACTTACAACTCAATAGATTCTACCTTCCTATAACGTTTCAGCCTTATTGGACCTTGATTTCACACAAATGAACCCAGAATGATGTGAAATTGTGGTTCGTGCAACATAATTCTGGGTGCCATTTAAAAACCATAAGTGCTAATGACTCCATTCCTTTTTGTGGTTGTAGGGGCTGTTGATTGGAGTACACTAAAACAAACCTGATCCCTCTAGGACATTCAGAAGCCAAGTTATAAGCCCACAAATGTGTAACTGGACTACTTCTTTAAAGTGACACCAGGCCCGGTGACCTTTGGGACATGGTTTGACCCCCTATAGGAATGTGCGATCATCATGAAACGTTCAGATCACTTACAACTCAATAGATTCTACCTTCTTGTAACGTTTCAGCCTGATTGGACCTTGTTTTCACACAAATGAACCCAGAATGATGTGAAATTGTGCTTCGTGCAACAAAATTCTGGGTGCCATTTACAAACCATAAGTGCTAATGACTCCATTCCTTTTTGTGGTTGTAGGGGCTGTTGATTGGAGTACACTAAAACAAACCTGACCTCTCTAGGACATTCAGAAGCCAAGTTATAAGCCCGCAAATGCGTAACTGGACTACTTCTTTAAAGTGATACCAGGCCCGGTGACCTTTGGGACATGGTTTGACCCCCTATAGGAATGTCCGATCATCATGAAACGTTCAGATCACTTACAACTCAAAAGATTCTACCTTCTTGTAACGTTTCAGCCTGATTGGACCTTGTTTTCACACAAATGGACCCAGAATGATGTGAAATTGTGTTTCGTGCAACATAATTCTGGGTGCCATTTACAAACCATAAGTGCTAATGACTCCATTCCTTTTTGTGGTTGTAGGGGCTGTTGATTGGAGTACACTAAAACAAACCTGATCTCTCTAGGACATTCAGAAGCCAAGTTATAAGCCCACAAATGTGTAACTGGACTACTTCTTTAAATTGACACCAGATCCGGTGACCTTTGGGACATGGTTTGACCCCCTTAGGAAAGTGCTATCATCATGAAACGTTCAGATCACTTACAACTCAATAGATTCTACCTTCCTATAACGTTTCAGCCTGATTGGACCTTGATTTCACACAAATGAACCCAGAATGATGTGAAATTGTGCTTCGTGCAACATAATTCTGGGTGCCATTTAAAAACCATAAGTGCTAATAACTCCATTCCTTTTTGTGGTTGTAGGGGCTGTTGATTGGAGTACACTAAAACAAACCTGATCGCTCTAGGACATTCAGAAGCCAAGTTATAAGCCCACAAATGTGTAACTGGACTACTTCTTTAAAGTGACACCAGGCCCGGTGACCTTTGGGACATGGTTTGACCCCCTATAGGAATGTGCGATCATCATGAAACGTTCAGATCACTTACAACTCAATAGATTCTACCTTCTTGTAACGTTTCAGCCCGATTGGACCTTGTTTTCACACAAATGAACCCAGAATGATGTGAAATTGTGCTTCGAGCAACAAAATTCTGGGTGCCATTTACAAACCATAAGTGCTAATGACTCCATTCCTTTTTGTGGTTGTAGGGGCTGTTGATTGGAGTACACTAAAACAAACCTTACCTCTCTAGGACATTCAGAAGCCAAGTTATAAGCCCACAAAGATGTAACTGGACTAGTTCTTTAAAGTGACACCAGGCCCGGTGACCTTTGGGACATGGTTTTACCCCCTATAGGAATGTGCGATCATCATGAAACGTTCAGATCACTTACAACTCAATAGATTCTACCTTCTTGTAACGTTTCAGCCTGATTGGACCTTGTTTTCACACAAATGGACCCAGAATGATGTGAAATTGTGCTTCGTGCAACATAATTCTGGGTGCCATTTACAAACCATAAGAGCTAATGACTCCATTCCTTTTTGTGGTTGTAGGGGCTGTTGATTGGAGTACACTAAAACAAACCTGATCTCTCTAGGACATTCAGAAGCCAAGTTATGAGCCCACAAATGTGTAACTGGACTACTTCTTTAAAGTGACACCAGGCCCGGTGACCTTTGGGACATGGTTTGACCCCCTATAGGAATGTGCGATCATCATGAAACGTTCAGATCACTTACAACTCAATAGATTCTACCTTCTTGTAACGTTTCAGCCTAATTGGACCTTGTTTTCACACAAATGAACCCAGAATGATGTGAAATTGTGCTTCGTGCAACATAATTCTGGGTGCCATTTACAAACCATAAATGCTAATGACTCCATTCCTTTTTGTGGTTTTAGGGGCTGTTGATTGGAGTACACTAAAACAAACCTAACCTCTCTAGGACATTCAGAAGCCAAGTTATAAGCCCACAAAGATGTAACTGGACTACTTCTTTAAAGTGACACCAGGCCCGGTGACCTTTGGGACATGGTTTTACCCCCTATAGGAATGTGTGATCATCTTGAAACGTTCAGATCACTTACAACTCAATAGATTCTACCTTCCTGTAACGTTTCAGCCTATTGGACCTTGTTTTCACACAAATGGACCCAGAATGATGTGAAATTGTGCTTCGTGCAACATAATTCTGGGTGCCATTTACAAACCATAAGTGCTAATGACTCCATTCCTTTTTGTGGTTGTAGGGGCTGTTGATTGGAGTACACTAAAACAAACCTGACCTCTCTAGGACATTCAGAAGCCAAGTTATAAGCCCGCAAATGTGTAACTGGACTAGTTCTTTAAAGTGACACCAGGCCCGGTGACCTTTGGGACATGGTTTGACCCCCTATAGGAATGTGCGATCATCATGAAACGTTCAGATCACTTACAACTCAATAGATTCTACCTTCTTGTAACGTTTCAGCCTGATTGGACCTTGTTTTCACACAAATGGACCCAGAATGAAGTGAAATTGTGCTTCGTGCAACATAATTCTGGGTGCCATTTACAAACCATAAGTGCTAATGACTCCATTCCTTTTTGTGGTTGTAGGGGCTGTTGATTGGAGTACACTAAAACAAACCTGATCTCTCTAGGACATTCAGAAGCCAAGTTATAAGCCCACAAATGTGTAACTGGACTACTTCTTTAAATTGACACCAGAACCGGTGACTTTTGGGACATGGTTTGACCCCCTTAGGAAAGTGCTATCATCATGAAACGTTCAGATCACTTACAACTCAATAGATTCTACCTTCCTGTAACGTTTCAGCCTGATTGGACCTTGTTTTCACACAAATGAACCCAGAATGATGTGAAATTGTGCTTTGTGCAACATAATTCTGGGTGCCATTTAAAAACCATAAGTGCTAATGACTCCATTCCTTTTTGTGGTTGTAGGGGCTGTTGATTGGAGTACACTAAAACAAACCTGATCTCTCTAGGACATTCAGAATCCAAGTTATAAGCCCACAAATGTGTAACTGGACTACTTCTTTAAATTGACACCAGATCCGGTGACCTTTGGGACATGGTTTGACCCCCTTAGGAAAGTGCTATCATCATGAAACGTTCAGATCACTTACAACTCAATAGATTCTACCTTCCTATAACGTTTCAGCCTTATTGGACCTTGATTTCACACAAATGAACCCAGAATGATGTGAAATTGTGGTTCGTGCAACATAATTCTGGGTGCCATTTAAAAACCATAAGTGCTAATGATTCCATTCCTTTTTGTGGTTGTAGGGGCTGTTGATTGGAGTACACTAAAACAAACCTGATCCCTCTAGGACATTCAGAAGCCAAGTTATAAGCCCACAAATGTGTAACTGGACTACTTCTTTAAAGTGACACCAGGCCCGGTGACCTTTGGGACATGGTTTGACCCCCTATAGGAATGTGCGATCATCATGAAACGTTCAGATCACTTACAACTCAATAGATTCTACCTTCTTGTAACGTTTCAGCCTGATTGGACCTTGTTTTCACACAAATGAACCCAGAATGATGTGAAATTGTGCTTCGTGCAACAAAATTCTGGGTGCCATTTACAAACCATAAGTGCTAATGACTCCATTCCTTTTTGTGGTTGTAGGGGCTGTTGATTGGAGTACACTAAAACAAACCTGACCTCTCTAGGACATTCAGAAGCCAAGTTATAAGCCCGCAAATGCGTAACTGGACTACTTCTTTAAAGTGACACCAGGCCCGGTGACCTTTGGGACATGGTTTGACCCCCTATAGGAATGTCCGATCATCATGAAACGTTCAGATCACTTACAACTCAAAAGATTCTACCTTCTTGTAACGTTTCAGCCTGATTGGACCTTGTTTTCACACAAATGGACCCAGAATGATGTGAAATTGTGTTTCGTGCAACATAATTCTGGGTGCCATTTACAAACCATAAGTGCTAATGACTCCATTCCTTTTTGTGGTTGTAGGGGCTGTTGATTGGAGTACATTAAAACAAACCTGACCTCTCTAGGACATTCAGAAGCCAAGTTATAAGCCCACAAATGTGTAACTGGACTACTACTTTAAATTGACACCAGATCCGGTGACATTTGGGACATGGTTTGACCCCCTAAGGAAAGTGCTATCATCACGAAACGTTCAGATCACTTACAGCTCAATAGATTCTACCTTCCTGTAACGTTTCAGCCTGATTGGACCTTGTTTTCACACAAATGAACCCAGAATGATGTGAAATTGTGCTTCGTGCAACATAATTCTGGGTGCCATTTAAAAACCATAAGTGCTAATGACTCCATTCCTTTTTGTGGTTGTAGGGGCTGTTGATTGGAGTATACTAAAACAAACCTGATCTCTCTAGGACATTCAGAAGCCAAGTTATAAGCCCACAAATGTGTAACTGGACTACTTCTTTAAATTGACACCAGATCCGGTGACCTTTGGGACATGGTTTGACCCCCTTAGGAAAGTGCTATCATCACGAAACTTTCAGATCACTTACAACTCAATAGATTCGACCTTCCTGTAACGTTTCAGCCTGATTGGACCTTGTTTTCACACAAATGAACCCAGAATGATGTGAAATTGTGCTTCGTGCAACATAATTCTGGGTGCCATTTACAAACCATAAATGCTAATGACTCCATTCCTTTTTGTGGTTGTAGGGGCTGTTGATTGGAGTACACTAAAACAAACCTGACCTCTCTAGGACATTCAGAAGCCAAGTTATAAGCCCACAAAGGTGTAACTGGACTACTTCTTTAAAGTGAAACCAGGCCCGGTGACCTTTGGGACATGGTTTGACCCCCTATAGGAATGTGCGATCATCATGAAACGTTCAGATCACTTACAACTCAATAGATTCTACCTTCTTGTAACGTTTCAGCCTGATTGGACCTTGTTTTCACACAAATGAACCCAGAATGATGTGAAATTGTGCTTCGTGCAACATAATTCTGGGTGCCATTTACAAACCATAAGTGCTAATGACTCCATTCCTTTTTGTGGTTGTAGGGGCTGTTGATTGGAGTACACTAAAACAAACCTAACCTCTCTAGGACATTCAGAAGCCAAGTTATAAGCCCACAAAGATGTAACTGGACTACTTCTTTAAAGTGACACCAGGCCCGGTGACCTTTGGGACATGGTTTTACCCCCTATAGGAATGTGCGATCATCTTGAAACGTTCAGATCACTTACAACTCAATAGATTCTACCTTCTTGTAGCGTTTCAGCCTGATTGGACCTTGTTTTCACACAAATGGACCCAGAATGAAGTGAAATTGTGCTTCGTTCAACATAATTCTGGGTGCCATTTACAAACCATAAGTGCTCATGACTCCATTCCTTTTTGTGGTTGTAGGGGCTGTTGATTGGAGTACACTAAAACAAACCTGATCTCTCTAGGACATTCAGAAGCCAAGTTATAAGCCCACAAATGTGTAACTGGACTACTTCTTTAAATTGACACCAGATCCGGTGACCTTTGGGACATGGTTTGACCCCCTTAGGAAAGTGCTATCATCATGAAACGTTCAGATCACTTACAACTCAATAGATTCTAACTTCCTGTAACGTTTCAGCCTGATTGGACCTTGTTTTCACACAAATGGACCCAGAATGATGTTAAATTGTGCTTCGTGCAACATAATTCTGGGTGCCATTTACAAACCATAAGAGCTAATGACTCCATTCCTTTTTGTGGTTGTAGGGGCTGTTGATTGGAGTACACTAAAACAAACCTGATCTCTCTAGGACATTCAGAAGCCAAGTTATAAGCCCACAAATGTGTAACTGGACTACTTCTTTAAATTGACACCAGATCCGGTGACCTTTGGGACATGGTTTGACCCCCTTAGGAAAGTGCTATCATCATGAAACGTTCAGATCACTTACAACTCAATAGATTCTACCTTCCTATAACGTTTCAGCCTGATTGGACCTTGATTTCACACAAATGAACCCAGAATGATGTGAAATTGTGCTTCGTGCAACATAATTCTGGGTGCCATTTAAAAACCATAAGTGCTAATGACTCCATTCCTTTTTGTGGTTGTAGGGGCTGTTGATTGGAGTACACTAAAACAAACCTGATCGCTCTAGGACATTCAGAAGCCAAGTTATAAGCCCACAAATGTGTAACTGGACTAGTTCTTTAAAGTGACACCAGGCCCGGTGACCTTTGGGACATGGTTTTACCCCCTATAGGAATGTGCGATCATCATGAAACGTTCAGATCACTTACAACTCAATAGATTCTACCTTCTTGTAACGTTTCAGCCTGATTGGACCTTGTTTTCACACAAATGGACCCAGAATGATGTGAAATTGTGCTTCGTGCAACATAATTCTGGGTGCCATTTACAAACCATAAGAGCTAATGACTCCATTCCTTTTTGTGGTTGTAGGGTCTGTTGATTGGAGTACACTAAAACAAACCTGATCTCTCTAGGACATTCAGAAGCCAAGTTATGAGCCCACAAATGTGTAACTGGACTACTTCTTTAAAGTGACACCAGGCCCGGTGACCTTTGGGACATGGTTTGACCCCCTATAGGAATGTGCGATCATCATGAAACGTTCAGATCACTTACAACTCAATAGATTCTACCTTCTTGTAACGTTTCAGCCTAATTGGACCTTGTTTTCACACAAATGAACCCAGAATGATGTGAAATTGTGCTTCGTGCAACATAATTCTGGGTGCCATTTACAAACCATAAATGCTAATGACTCCATTCCTTTTTGTGGTTTTAGGGGCTGTTGATTGGAGTACACTAAAACAAACCTAACCTCTCTAGGACATTCAGAAGCCAAGTTATAAGCCCACAAAGATGTAACTGGACTACTTCTTTAAAGTGACACCAGGCCCGGTGACCTTTGGGACATGGTTTTACCCCCTATAGGAATGTGTGATCATCTTGAAACGTTCAGATCACTTACAACTCAATAGATTCTACCTTCCTGTAACGTTTCAGCCTATTGGACCTTGTTTTCACACAAATCGACCCAGAATGATGTGAAATTGTGCTTTGTGCAACATAATTCTGGGTGCCATTTACAAACCATAAGTGCTAATGACTCCATTCCTTTTTGTGGTTGTAGGGGCTGTTGATTGGAGTACACTAAAACAAACCTGATCTCTCTAGGACATTCAGAAGCCAAGTTATAAGCCCACAAATGTGTAACTGGACTACTTCTTTAAATTGACACCAGATCCGGTGACCTTTGGGACATGGTTTGACCCCCTTAGGAAAGTGCTATCATCATGAAACGTTCAGATCACTTACAACTCAATAGATTCTACCTTCCTATAACGTTTCAGCCTGATTGGACCTTGATTTCACACAAATGAACCCAGAATGATGTGAAATTGTGCTTCGTGCAACATAATTCTGGGTGCCATTTAAAAACCATAAGTGCTAATGACTCCATTCCTTTTTGTGGTTGTAGGGGCTGTTGATTGGAGTACACTAAAACAAACCTGATCGCTCTAGGACATTCAGAAGCCAAGTTATAAGCCCACAAATGTGTAACTGGACTAGTTCTTTAAAGTGACACCAGGCCCGGTGACCTTTGGGACATGGTTTTACCCCCTATAGGAATGTGCGATCATCATGAAACGTTCAGATCACTTACAACTCAATAGATTCTACCTTCTTGTAACGTTTCAGCCTGATTGGACCTTGTTTTCACACAAATGGACCCAGAATGATGTGAAATTGTGCTTCGTGCAACATAATTCTGGGTGCCATTTACAAACCATAAGAGCTAATGACTCCATTCCTTTTTGTGGTTGTAGGGTCTGTTGATTTGAGTACACTAAAACAAACCTGATCTCTCTAGGACATTCAGAAGCCAAGTTATGAGCCCAAAAATGTGTAACTGGACTACTTCTTTAAAGTGACACCAGGCCCGGTGACCTTTGGGACATGGTTTGACCCCCTATAGGAATGTGCGATCATCATGAAACGTTCAGATCACTTACAACTCAATAGATTCTACCTTCTTGTAACGTTTCAGCCTAATTGGACCTTGTTTTCACACAAATGAACCCAGAATGATGTGAAATTGTGCTTCGTGCAACATAATTCTGGGTGCCATTTACAAACCATAAATGCTAATGACTCCATTCCTTTTTGTGGTTTTAGGGGCTGTTGATTGGAGTACACTAAAACAAACCTAACCTCTCTAGGACATTCAGAAGCCAAGTTATAAGCCCACAAAGATGTAACTGGACTACTTCTTTAAAGTGACACCAGGCCCGGTGACCTTTGGGACATGGTTTTACCCCCTATAGGAATGTGTGATCATCTTGAAACGTTCAGATCACTTACAACTCAATAGATTCTACCTTCCTGTCACGTTTCAGCCTATTGGACCTTGTTTTCACACAAATGGACCCAGAATGATGTGAAATTGTGCTTCGTACAACATAATTCTGGGTGCCATTTACAAACCATAAGTGCTAATGACTCCATTCCTTTTTGTGGTTGTAGGGGCTGTTGATTGGAGTACACTAAAACAAACCTGACCTCTCTAGGACATTCAGAAGCCAAGTTATAAGCCCGCAAATGTGTAACTGGACTAGTTCTTTAAAGTGACACCAGGCCCGGTGACCTTTGGGACATGGTTTGACCCCCTATAGGAATGTGCGATCATCATGAAACGTTCAGATCACTTACAACTCAATAGATTCTACCTTCTTGTAACGTTTCAGCCTGATTGGACCTTGTTTTCACACAAATGGACCCAGAATGAAGTGAAATTGTGCTTCGTGCAACATAATTCTGGGTGCCATTTACAAACCATAAGTGCTAATGACTCCATTCCTTTTTGTGGTTGTAGGGGCTGTTGATTGGAGTACACTAAAACAAACCTGATCTCTCTAGGACATTCAGAAGCCAAGTTATAAGCCCACAAATGTGAAACTGGACTACTTCTTTAAATTGACACCAGATCCGGTGACCTTTGGGACATGGTTTGACCCCCTTAGGAAAGTGCTATCATCATGAAACGTTCAGATCACTAACAACTCAATAGATTCTACCTTCCTGTAACGTTTCAGCCTGATTGGACCTTGTTTTCACACAAATGAACCCAGAATGATGTGAAATTGTGCTTTGTGCAACATAATTCTGGGTCCCATTTAAAAACCATGAGTGCTAATGACTCCATTCCTTTTTGTGGTTGTAGGGGCTGTTGATTGGAGTATACTAAAACAAACCTGATCTCTCTAGGACATTCAGAAGCCAAGTTATAAGCCCACAAATGTGTAACTGGACTTCTTCTTTAAATTGACACCAGAACCGGTGACTTTTGGGACATGGTTTGACCCCCTTAGGAAAGTGCTATCATCATGAAACGTTCAGATCACTTACAACTCAATAGATTCTACCTTCCTGTAACGTTTCAGCCTGATTGGACCTTGTTTTCACACAAATGAACCCAGAATGATGTGAAATTGTGCTTCGTGCAACATAATTCTGGATGCCATTTACAAACCATAAGTGCTTATGACTCCATTCCTTTTTGTGGTTGTAGGGGCTGTTGATTGGAGTACACTAAAACAAACCTGACCTCTCTAGGACATTCAGAAGCCAAGTTATAAGCCCACAAAGGTGTAAGTGGACTTCTTCTTTAAAGTGACACCAGGCCCGGTGACCTTTGGGACATGGATTGACCCCCTATAGGAATGTGCGATCATCACGAAACGTTCAGATCACTTACAACTCAATAGATTCTACCTTCTTGTAACGTTTCAGCCTGATTGGACCTTGTTTTCACACAAATGAACCCAGAATGATGTGAAATTGTGCTTCGTGCAACAAAATTCTGGGTGCCATTTACAAACCATAAGTGCTAATGACTCCATTCCTTTTTGTGGTTGTAGGGGCTGTTGATTGGAGTACACTAAAACAAACCTAACCTCTCTAGGACATTCAGAAGCCAAGTTATAAGCCCACAAAGATGTAACTGGACTACTTCTTTAAAGTGACACCAGGCTCGGTGACCTTTGGGACATGGTTTTACCCACTATAGGAATGTGCGATCATCATGAAACGTTCAGATCACTTACAACTCAATAGATTCTACCTTCTTGTAACGTTTCAGCCTGATTGGACCTTGTTTTCACACAAATGGACCCAGAATGATGTGAAATTGTGCTTCGTGCAACATAATTCTGGGTGCCATTTACAAACCATAAGAGCTAATGACTCCATTCCTTTTTGTGGTTGTAGGGGCTGTTGATTGGAGTACACTAAAACAAACCTGATCTCTCTAGGACATTCAGAAGCCAAGTTATAAGCCCACAAATGTGTAACTGGACTACTTCTTTAAAGTGACACCAGGCCCGGTGACCTTTGGGACATGGTTTGACCCCCTATAGGAAAGTGCGATCATCATGAAACGTTCAGATCACTTACAACTCAATAGATTCTACCTTCTTGTAGCGTTTCAGCCTGATTGGACCTTGTTTTCACACAAATGGACCCAGAATGATGTGAAATTGTGCTTCGTGCAACATAATTCTGGGTGCCATTTACAAACCATAAGTGCTAATGACTCCATTCCTTTTTGTGGTTGTAGGGGCTGTTGATTGGAGTACACTAAAACAAACCTGATCTCTCTAGGACATTCAGAAGCCAAGTTATAAGCCCACAAATGTGTAACTGGACTACTTCTTTAAATTGACACCAGAACTGGTGACCTTTGGGACATGGTTTGACCCCCTTAGGAAAGTGCTATCATCATGAAACGTTCAGATCACTTACAACTCAATAGATTCTACCTTCCTGTAACGTTTCAGCCTGATTGGACCTTGTTTTCACACAAATGAACCCAGAATGATGTGAAATTGTGCTTCGTGCAACATAATTCTGGGTGCCATTTACAAACCATAAGTGCTAATGACTCCATTCCTTTTTGTGGTTGTAGGGGCTGTTGATTGGAGTACACTAAAACAAACCTGACCTCTCTAGGACATTCAGAAGCCAAGTTATAAGGCCACAAAGGTGTAACTGGACTACTTCTTTAAAGTGACACCAGGCCCGGTGACCTTTGGGACATGGTTTGACCCCCTATAAGAATGTGCGATCATAATGAAACGTTCAGATCACTTACAACTCAATAGATTCTACCTTCTTGTAACGTTTCAGCCTGATTGGACCTTGTTTTCACACAAATGGACCCAGAATGATGTGAAATTGTGCTTCGTGCAACATAATTCTGGGTGCCATTTACAAACCATAAGTGCTAATGACTCCATTCCTTTTTGTGGTTGTAGAGGCTGTTGATTGGAGTACACTAAAACAAACCTGATCTCTCTAGGACATTCAGAAGCCAAGTTATAAGCCCACAAATGTGTAACTGGACTACTTCTTTAAATTGACAACAGATCCGGTGACCTTTGGGACATGGTTTGACCCCCTTAGGAAAGCGCTATCATCATTAAACGTTCAGATCACTTACAACTCAATAGATTCTACCTTCCTGTAACGTTTCAGCCTGATTGGACCTTGTTTTCACACAAATGAACCCAGAATGATGTGAAATAGTGCTTCATGCAACATAATTCTGGGTGCCATTTAAAAACCATAAGTGCTAATGACTCCATTCCTTTTTGTGGTTGTAGGGGCTGTTGATTGGAGTACACTAAAACAAACCTGATCGCTCTAGGACATTCAGAAGCCAAGTTATAAGCCCACAAATGTGTAACTGGACTACTTCTTTAAATTGACACCAGATCCGGTGACCTTTGGGACATGTTTTGACACCCTTAGGAAAGCGCTATCATCATGAAACGTTCAGATCACTTACAACTCAATAGATTCTAGCTTCCAGTAACGTTTCAGCCTGATTGGACCTTGTTTTCACACAAATGAACCCAGAATGATGTGAAATTGTGCTTCGTGCAAAATAATTCTGGGTGCCATTTACAAACCATAAGTGCTAATGACTCCATTCCTTTTTGTGGTTGTAGGGGCTGTTGATTGGAGTACACTAAAACAAACCTAACCTCTCTAGGACATTCAGAAGCCAAGTAATAAGCCCACAAAGGTGTAACTGGACTACTTCTTTAAAGTGACACTTGGCCCGGTGACATTTGGGACATGGTTTGACCCCCTATAGGAATGTGCGATCATCTTGAAACGTTCAGATCACTTACAACTCAATAGATTCTACCTTCTTGTAGCGTTTCAGCCGGATTGGACCTTGTTTTCACACAAATTGACCCAGAATGATGTGAAATTGTGCTTCGTGCAACATAATTCTGGGTGCCACTTACAAACTATAAGTGCTAATGACTCCATTCCTTGTTGTGGTTGTAGGGGCTGTTGATTGGAGAACATTAAAACAAACCTGATCTCTCTAGGACATTCAGAAGCCAAGTTATAAGCCCACAAATGTGTAACTGGACTACTTCTTTAAATTGACACCAGATCCGGTGACCTTTGGGACATGGTTTGACCCCCTTAGGAAAGTGCTATCATCATGAAAAGTTCAGATCACTTACAACTCAATAGATTCTACCTTCCTGTAACGTTTCAGCCTGATTGGACCTTGTTTTCACACAAATGGACCCAGAATGATGTGAAATTGTGCTTCGTGCAACATAATTCTGGGTGCCATTTACAAACCATAAGTGCTAATGACTCCATTCCTTTTTGTGGTTGTAGAGGCTGTTGATTGGAGTACACTAAAACAAACCTAACCTCTCTAGGACATTCAGAAGCCAAGCTATAAGCCCACAAAGGTGTAACTGGACTACTTCTTTAAAGTGACACAAGGCCCGGTGACCTTTGGGACATGGTTTTACCCCCTATAGGAGTGTGCGATCATCATGAAACGTTCAGATCACTTACAACTCAATAGATTCTACCTTCTTGTAACGTTTCAGCCTGATTGGACCTTGTTTTCACACAAATGGACCCAGAATGATGTGAAATTGTGCTTCGTGCAACATAATTCTGGGTGCCATTTACAAACCATAAGAGCTAATGACTCCATTCCTTTTTGAGGTTGTAGGGGATGTTGATTGGAGTACACTAAAACAAACCTGATCTCTCTAGGACATTCAGAAGCCAAGTTATAAGCCCACAAATGTGTAACTGGACTACTTCTTTAAATTGACACCAGATCCGGTGACCTTTGGGACATGGTTTGACCCCCTTAGGAAAGTGCTATCATCATGAAACGTTCAGATCACTTACAACTCAATAGATTCTACCTTCCTGTAACGTTTCAGCCTGATTGGACCTTGTTTTCACACAAATGAACCCAGAATGATGTGAAATAGTGCTTCATGCAACATAATTCTGGGTGCCATTTAAAAACCATAAGTGCTAATGACTCCATTCCTTTTTGTGGTTGTAGGGGCTGTTGATTGGAGTACACTAAAACAAACCTGATCGCTCTAGGACATTCAGAAGCCAAGTTATAAGCCCACAAATGTGTAACTGGACTACTTCTTTAAATTGACACCAGATCCGGTGACCTTTGGGACATGGTTTGACCCCCTTAGGAAAGTGCTATCATCATGAAACATTCAGATCACTTACAACTCAATAGATTCTACCTTCCTGTAACATTTCAGCCTGATTGGACCTTGTTTTCACACAAATGGACCCAGAATGATGTGAAATTGTGCTTCGTGCAACATAATTCTGGGTGCCATTTACAAACCATAAGTGCTAATGACTCCATTCCTTTTTGTGGTTGTAGGGGCTGTTGATTGGAGTATATTAAAACAAACCTGATCTCTCTAGGACATTCAGAAGCCAAGTTATAAGCCCACAAATGTGTAACTGGACTACTTCTTTAAATTGACACCAGATCCGGTGACCTTTGGGACATGGTTTTACCCCCTTAGGAAAGCGCTATCATCATGAAACGTTCAGATCACTTACAACACAATAGATTCTAGCTTCCAGTAACGTTTCAGCCTGATTGGACCTTGTTTTCACACAAATGAACCCAGAATGATGTGAAATTGTGCTTCGTGCAAAATAATTCTGGGTGCCATTTACAAACCATAAGTGCTAATGACTCCATTCCTTTTTGTGGATGTAGGGGCTGTTGATTGGAGTAGACTAAAACAAATCTAACCTCTCTAGGACATTCAGAAGCCAAGTTATAAGCCCACAAAGATGTAACTGGACTACTTCTTTAAATTGACACCAGATCTGGTGACCTTTGGGGCATGTTTTGACCCCCTTAGGAAAGCGCTATCATCATGAAACGTTCAGATCACTTACAACTCAATAGATTCTAGCTTCCAGTAACGTTTCAGCCTGATTGGACCTTGTTTTTACACAAATGAACCCAGAATGATGTGAAATTGTGCTTCGTGCAAAATAATTCTGGGTGCCATTTACAAACCATAAGAGCTAATGACTCCATTCCTTTTTGAGGTTGTAGGGGATGTTGACTGGAGTACACTAAAACAAACCTGATCTCTCTAGGACATTCAGAAGCCAAGTTATAAGCCCACAAATGTGTAACTGGACTACTTCTTTAAATTGACACCAGATCCGGTGACCTTTGGGACATGGTTTGACCCCCTTAGGAAAGTGCTATCATCATGAAACGTTCAGATCACTTACAACTCAATAGATTCTACCTTCCTGTAACGTTTCAGCCTGATTGGACCTTGTTTTCACACAAATGAACCCAGAATGATGTGAAATAGTGCTTCATGCAACATAATTCTGGGTGCCATTTAAAAACCATAAGTGCTAATGACTCAATTCCTTTTTGTGGTTGTAGGGGCTGTTGATTGGAGTACACTAAAACAAACCTGATCGCTCTAGGACATTCAGAAGCCAAGTTATAAGCCCACAAATGTGTAACTGGACTACTTCTTTAAAGTGACACCAGGCCCGGTGACCTTTGGGACATGGTTTGACCCCCTATAGGAATGTCCGATCATCATGAAACGTTCAGATCACTTACAGCTCAATAGATTCTACCTTCTTGTAACGTTTCAGCCTGATTGGACCTTGTTTTCACACAAATGAACCCAGAATTATGTGAAATTGTGCTTCGTGCAACATAATTCTGGGTGCCATTTACAAATCATAAGTGCTAATGACTCCATTCCTTTTTGTGGATGTAGGGGCTGTTGATTGGAGTACACTAAAACAAACCTAACCTCTCTAGGACATTCAGAAGCCAAGTTATAAGCCCACAAAGATGTAACTGGACTACTTCTTTAAATTGACACCAAATCCGGTGACCTTTGGGACATGTTTTGACCCCCCTTAGGAAAGCGCTATCATCATGAAACGTTCAGATCACTTACAACTCAATAGATTCTAGCTTCCAGTAACGTTTCAGCCTGATTGGACCTTGTTTTCACACAAACGAACCCAGAATGATGTGAAATTGTGCTTTGTGCAAAATAATTCTGGGTGCCATTTACAAACCATAAGTGCTAATGACTCCATTCCTTTTTGTGGTTGTAGGGGCTGTTGATTGGAGTACACTAAAACAAACCAAACCTCTCTAGGACATTGAGAAGCCAAGTAATAAGCCCACAAATGTGTAACTGGACTACTTCTTTAAAGTGACACTTGGCCCGGTGACCTTTGGGACATGGTTTGACCCCCTATAGGAATGTGCGATCATCTTGAAATGTTCAGATCACTTACAACTCAATAGATTCTACCTTCTTGTAGCGTTTCAGCCGGATTGGACCTTGTTTTCACACAAATTGACCCAGAATGATGTGAAATTGTGCTTCGTGCAACATAATTCTGGGTGCCACTTACAAACTATAAGTGCTAATGACTCCATTCCTTTTTGTGGTTGTAGGGGCTGTTGATTGGAGAACATTAAAACAAACCTGATCTCTCTAGGACATTCAGAAGCCAAGTTATAAGCCCACAAATGTGTAACTGGACTACTTCTTTAAATTGACACCAGATCCGGTGACCTTTGGGACATGGTTTGACCCCCTTAGGAAAGTGCTATCATATTGAAACGTTCAGATCACTTACAACTCAATAGATTCTACCTTCCTGTAACGTTTCAGCCTGATTGGACCTTGTTTTCACACAAATGGACCCAGAATGATGTGAAATTGTGCTTCGTGCAACATAATTCTGGGTGCCATTTACAAACCATAAGTGCTAATGACTCCATTCCTTTTTGTGGTTGTAGGGGCTGTTGATTGGAGTACACTAAAACAAACCTAACCTCTCTAGGACATTCAGAAGCCAAGCTATAATCCCACAAAGGTGTAACTGGACTACTTCTTTAAAGTGACACCAGGCCCGGTGACCTTTGGGACATGGTTTTACCCCCTATAGGAATGTGCGATCATCTTGAAACGTTCAGATCACTTACAACTCAATAGATTCTACCTTCTTGTAGCGTTTCAGCCTGATTGGACCTTGTTTTCACACAAATGGACCCAGAATGATGTGAAATTGTGCTTCGTGCAAAATAATTCTGGGTGCCATTTACAAACCATAAGTGCTAATGACTCCATTCCTTTTTGTGGTTGTAGGGGCTGTTGATTGGAGTACACTAAAACAAACCTAACCACTCTAGGACATTCAGAAGCCAAGTTATAAAACCACAAATGTGTAACTGGACTACTTCTTTAAATTGACACCAGATCCGGTGATCTTTGGGACATGGTGGTTTGACCCCCTTAGGAAAGTGCTATCATCATGAAACGTTCAGATCACTTACAACTCAGTAGATTCTACCTTCCTGTAACGTTTCAGCCTGATTGGACCTTGTTTTCACACAAATGAACCCAGAATGATGTGAAATTGTGCTTCGTGCAACATAATTCTGGGTGCCATTTAAAAACCATAAGTGCTAATGACTCCATTCCTTTTGTGGTTGTAGGGGCTGTTGATTGGAGTACACTAAAAATAACCTGACCTCTCTAGTACATTCAGAAGCCAAGTTATAAGCCCACAAATGTGTAACTGGACTACTTCTTTAAAGTGACACCAGATCCGGTGACCTTTGGGACATGGTTTGACCCCCTTAGGAAAGTGCGATCATCATGAAACGTTCAGATCACTTACAACTCAATAGATTCTACCTTCCTGTATTGTTTCAGCCTGATTGGACCTTGTTTTCACACAAATGAACCCAGAATGATGTGAAATTGTGCTTCGTGCAACATAATTCTGGGTGCCATTTAAAAACCATAAGTGCTAATGTCTCCATTCCTTTTTGTGGTTGTAGAGGCTGTTGATTGGAGTACACTAAAGCAAACCTGATCGCTCTAGGACATTCAGAAGCCAAATTATAAGCCCACAAATGTGTAACTGGACTACTTCTTTAAATTGACACCAGATCCGGTGACCTTTGGGACATGGTTTGACCCCCTTAGGAAAGTGCTATCATCATGAAACGTTCAGATCACTTACAACTCAATAGATTCTACCTTCCTGTAACGTTTCAGCCTGATTGGACCTTGTTTTCACACAAATGAACCCAGAATGATGTGAAATTGTGCTTCGTGCAACATAATTCTGGGTGCCATTTACAAACCATAAATGCTAATGACTCCATTCCTTTTTGTGGTTGTAGGGGCTGTTGATTGGAGTACATTAAAACAAACCTGATCTCTCTAGGACATTCAGAAGCCAAGTTATAAGTCCACAAATGTGTAACTGGACTACTTCTTTAAATTGACACCAGATCCGGTGACCTTTGGGACATGGTTTGACCACCTTAGGAAAGTGCGATCATCATGAAACGTTCAGATCACTTACAACTCAATAGATTCTACCTTCCTGTAAGGTTTCAGCCTGATTGGACCTTGTTTTCACACAAATGGACCCAGAATGATGTGAAATTGTGCTTCGTGCAACATAATTCTGGGTGCCATTTACAAACCATAAGTGCTAATGACTCCATTCCTTTTTGTGGTTGTAGGGGCTGTTGATTGGAGTACACTAAAACAAACCTGACCTCTCTAGGACATTCAGAAGCCAAGTTATAAGCCCACAAATGTGTAACTGGACTACTTCTTTAAAGTGACACCAGGCCCGGTGACCTTTGGGACATGGTTTGACCCCCTATGGGAATGTGAGATCATCATGAAACGTTCCGATCACTTACAACTCAATAGATTCTACCTTCTTGTAACGTTTCAGCCTTATTGGACCTTGTTTTCACACAAATGGACCCAGAATGATGTGAAATTGTGCTTCGTGCAACATAATTCTGGGTGCCATTTACAAACCATAAGTGCTAATGACTCCATTCCTTTTGTGGTTGTAGGGGCTGTTGATTGGAGTACACTAAAACAAACCTGATCTCTCTAGGACATTCAGAAGCCAAGTCATAAGCCCACAAATGTGTAACTGGACTACTTCTTTAAATTGACACCAGATCCGATGACCTTTGGGACATGGTTTGACCCCCTTAGGAAAGTGCTATCATCATGAAACGTTCAGATCACTTACAACTCAATAGATTCTACCTTCCTGTAACGTTTCAGCCTGATTGGACCTTGTTTTCACACAAATGGACCCAGAATGATGTGAAATTGTGCTTCGTGCAACATAATTCTGTGTGCCATTTACAAACCATAGGTGCTAATGACTCCATTCCTTTTTGTGGTTGTAGGGGCTGTTGATTGGAGTACACTAAAACAAACCTAACCTCTCTAGGACATTCAGAAGCCAAGTTATAAGCCCACAAATGTGTAACTGGACTACTTCTTTAAATTGACACCAGATCCGGTGATCTTTGGGACATGGTTTGACCCCCTTGGGAAAGTGCTATCATCATGAAACGTTCAGATCACTTACAACTCAGTAGATTCTACCTTCATGTAACGTTTCAGCCTGAGTGGACCTTGTTTTCACACAAATGAACCCAGAATGATGTGAAATTGTGCTTCGTGCAACATAATTCTGGGTGCCATTTAAAAACCATAAGTGCTAATTACTCCATTCCTTTTTGAGGTTGTAGGGGCTGTTGATTGGAGTTCACTAAAACAAACCTGATCTCTCTAGGACATTCAGAAGCCAAGTTATAATCCATCAAAGGTGTAACTGGACTACTTCTTAAAATTGACACCAGATCCGGTGACCTTTGGGACATGGTTTGACCCCCTTAGGAAAGTGCTATCACCATGAAACGTTCAGATCACCCAGAATGGCACCCAGAATTATTTTGCACGAAGCACAATTTCACATCATTCTGGGTTCATTTGTGTGAAAACAAGGTCCAATCAGGCTGAAACGTTACAGGAAGGTAGAATCTACTGAGTTGTAAGTGATCTGAACCTTTCATGATGATAGCACTTTCCTAAGGGGGTCAAACCATGTCCCAAAGGTCACCGGGCCTGGTGTCACTTTAAAGAAGTAGTCCAGTTACACCTTTGAGGGCTTATAACTTGGCTTCTGAATGTCCTAGAGAGATCAGGTTTGTTTTAGTGTACTCCAATCAACAGCCCCTACAACCTCAAAAAGGAATGGAGTCATTAGCACTTATGGTTTTTAAATGGCACCCAGAATTATGTTGCACGAAGCACAATTTCACATCATTTTGGGTTCATTTGTGTGAAAACAAGGTCCACTCAGGCTGAAACGTTACAGGAAGGTAGAATCTATTGAGTTGTAAGTGATCTGAACGTTTCATGATGATAGCACTTTCCTAAGGGGGTCAAACCATGTCCCAAAGGTCACCGGATCTGGTGTCAATTTAAAGAAGTAGTCCAGTTACACATTTGTGGGCTTATAACTTGGCTTCTGAATGTCCTAGAGAGGTTATGTTTGTTTTAGTGTACTCCAATCAACAGCCCCTACAACAACAAAACGGAATGGAGTCATTAGCACTTATGGTTTGTAAATGGCACCCAGAATTATCTTGCACGAAGCACAATTTCACATCATTCTGGGTTCATTTGTGTGAAAACAAGGTCCAATCAGGCTGAAACGTTACAGGAAGGTAGAATCTATTGAGTTGTAAGTGATCTGAACGTTTCATGATGATAGCACTTTCCTAAGGGGGTCAAGCCATGTCCCAAAGGTCACCGGATCTGGTGTCACTTTAAAGAAGTAGTCCAGTTACACATTTGTGGGCTTATAACTTGGCTTCTGAATGTCCTAGAGAGGTCAGGTTTGTTTTAGTGTACTCCAATCAACAGCCCCTACAACCACAAAAAGGAATGGAGTCATTAGCACTTATGGTTTGTAAATGGCACCCAGAATTATGTTGCACGAAGCACAATTTCACATCATTCTGGGTTCATTTGTGTGAAAACAAGGTCCAATCAGGCTGAAACGTTACAGGAAGGTAGAATCTATTGAGTTGTAAGTGATCTCAACGTTTCATGATGATAGCCCTTTCCTAAGGGGGTCAAACCATGTCCCAAAGGTCACAGGATCTGGTGTCACTTTAAAGAAGTAGTCCAGTTACACATTTGTGGGCTTATAACTTGGCTTCTGAATGTCCTAGAGAGGTCAGGTTTGTTTTAGTGTACTCCAATAAACTGCCCCTACAACCACAAAAAGGAATGGAGTCATTAGCACTTATGGTTTGTAAATGGCACCCAGAATTATGTTGCACGAAGCACAATTTCACATCATTCTGGGTCCATTTGTGTGAAAACAAGGTCCAATCAGGCTGAAACGTTACAAGAAGGTAGAATCTATTGAGATGTAAGTGATCTGAACGTTTCATGATGATCGCACATTCCTATAGGGGGTCAAACCATGTCCCAAAGGTCACTGGACCTGGTGTCACTTTAAAGAAGTAGTCCAGTTACACCTTTGTGGGCTTATAACTTGGCTTCTGAATGTCCTAGAGAGGTCAGGTTTGTTTTAGTGTACTCCAATCAACAGCCCCTACAACCACAAAAAGGAATGGAGTCATTAGCACTTATGGTTTGTAAATGGCACCCAGAATTATGTTGCACGAAGCTCTATTTCACATCATTCTGGGTCCATTTGTGTGAAAACAAGGTCCAATCAGGCTGAAACGTTACAGGAAGGTAGAATCTATTGAGTTGTAAGTGATCTGAACATTTCATGATGATAGCACTTTCCTAAGGGGGTCAAACCATGTCCCAAAGGTCACCGGATCTGGTGTCAATTTAAAGAAGTAGTCCAGTTACACATCTCTGGGCTTATAACTTGGCTTCTGAATGTCCTAGAGAGATCAGGTTTATTTTAGTGTACTCCAATCAACAATCCCTACAACCACAAAAAGGAATGGAGTCATTAGAACTTATGGTTTTTAAATGGCACCCAGAATTATGTTGCACGAAGCACAAGTTCACTTCATTCTGGGTCCATTTGTGTGAAAACAAGGTCCAATCAGGCTGAAACGTTACAAGAAGGTAGAATGTATTGAGTTGTAAGTGATCTGAACGTTTCATGATGATCGCACATTCCTATAGGGGGTCAAACCATGTCCCAAAGGTCACCGGATCTGGTGTCACTTTAAAGAAGTAGTCCAGTTACACATTTGTGGGCTTATAACTTGGCTTCTGAATATCCGAGAGAGGTCAGGTTTGTTTTAGAGTACTCCAGTTAACAGCCCCCATTACCCCAAAGAGGAATGGAGTCATTAGCACTTATGGTTTTTAAATGGCACCCAGAATTATGTTGCACGAAGCACACTTTCACATCATTCTGGGTTCATTTGTGTGAAAACAAGGTCCAATCAGGCTGAAACGTTACAGGAAGTTAGAATCTATTGAGTTGTAAGTGATCTGAACGTTTCATGATGATAGCACTTTCCTAAGGGGGTCAAACCATGTCCCAAAGGTCACCGGATCTGGTGTCAATTTAAAGAAGTAGTCCAGTTACACATTTGTGGGCTTATAACGTGGCTTCTGAATGTCCTAGAGAGATCAGGTTTGTTTTAGTATACTCCAATCAACAGCCCCTACAAGCACAAAAAGGAATGGAGTCATTAGCACTTATGGTTTTTAAATGGCACCCAGAATTATGTTGCACGAAGCACAATTTCACATGATTCTGGGTCCATTTGTGTGAAAACAAGGTCCAATCAGGCTGAAACGTTACAGGAAGGTAGAATCTATTGAGTTGTAACTGATCTGAACGTTTCATGATGATAGCACTTTCCTAAGGGGGTCAAACCATGTCCCAAAGGTCACCGGATCTGGTGTCAATTTAAAGAAGTAGTCCAGTGACACATTTGTGGGCTTATAACTTGGCTTCTGAATGTCCTAGAGAGATCAGGTTTATTTTAGTGTACTCCAATCAACAGCCCCTACAACCACAAAAAGGAATGGAGTCATTAGCACTTATGGTTTGTAAATGGCACCCAGAATTATGTTGCACGAAGCACTATTTCACATCATTCTGGGTCCATTTGTGTGAAAACAAGGTCCAATCAGGCTGAAACGTTACAGGAAGGTAGAATCTATTGAGTTGTAAGTGATCTGTACGTTTCATGATGATAGCACTTTCCTAAGGGGGTCAAACCATGTCCCAAAGGTCACCGGATCTGGTGTCAAATTAAAGAAGTAGTCCAGTTACACATGTGTGGGCTTATAACTTGGCTTCTGAATGTCCTAGAGAGATCAAGTTTATTTTAGTGTACTCCAATCAACAGCCCCTACAACCACAAAAAGGAATGGAGTCATTAGCACTTATGGTTTGTAAATGGCACCCAGAATTATGTTGCACGAAGCTCTATTTCACATCATTCTGGGTCCATTTGTGTGAAAACAAGGTCCAATCAGGCTGAAACGTTACAGGAAGGTAGAATCTATTGAGTTGTAAGTGATCTGAACATTTCATGATGATAGCACTTTCCTAAGGGGGTCAAACCATGTCCCAAAGGTCACCGGATCTGGTGTCAATTTAAAGAAGTAGTCCAGTTACACATCTCTGGGCTTATAACTTGGCTTCTGAATGTCCTAGAGAGATCAGGTTTATTTTAGTGTACTCCAATCAACAGCCCCTACAACCACAAAAAGGAATGGAGTCATTAGAACTTATGGTTTTTAAATGGCACCCAGAATTATGTTGCACGAAGCACAATTTCACATCATTTGGGTTCATTTGTGTGAAAACAAGGTCCAATCAGGCTGAAACGTTACAGGAAGGTAGAATCTATTGAGTTGTAATTGATCTGAACGTTTAATGATGATAGTACTTTCCTAAGGGGGTCAAACCATGTCCCAAAGGTCACCGGATCTGGTGTCACTTTAAAGAAGTAGTCCAGTTACACATTTGTGGGCTTATAACTTGGCTTCTGAATGTCCTAGAGAGGTCATGGTTGTTTTAGTGTACTCCAATCAACAGCCCCTACAACCACAAAAAGGAATGGAGTCATTAGCACTTATGGTTTTTAAATGGCACCCAGAATTATGTTGCACGAAGCACAATTTCACATCATTCTGGGTTCATTTGTGTGAAAACAAGGTCCAATCAGGCTGAAACGTTACAGGAAGGTAGAATCTACTGAGTTGTAAGTGATCTGAACGTTTCATGATGATAGCACTTTCCTAAGGGTGTCAAACCATGTCCCAAAGATCACCGGATCTGGTGTCAATTTAAAGAAGTAGTCCAGTTACACATTTGTGGGCTTATAACTTGGCTTCTGAATGTCCTAGAGAGATCAGGTTTGTTTTAGTGTACTCCAATCAACAGCCCCTACAACCACAAAAAGGAATGGAGTCATTAGCACTTATGGTTTGTAAATGGCACCCAGAATTATGTTGCACGAAGCACAATTTCACATCATTCTGGGTCCATTTGTGTGAAAACAAGGTCCAATCAGGCTGAAACGCTACAAGAAGGTAGAATCTATTGAGTTGTAAGTGATCTGAACATTTCAAGATGATCGCACATTCCTATAGGCGGTAAAACCATGTCCCAAAGGTCACCGGGCCTGGTGTCACTTTAAAGAAGTAGTCCAGTTACACCTTTGTGGGCTTATAACTTGGCTTCTGAATGTCCTAGAGAGGTTAGGTTTGTTTTAGTGTACTCCAATCAACAGCCCCTACAACCACAAAAAGGAATGGAGTCATTAGCACTTATGGTTTGTAAATGGCACCCAGAATTATGTTGCACGAAGCACAATTTCACATCATTCTGGGTCCATTTGTGTGAAAACAAGGTCCAATCAGGCTGAAACGTTACAGGAAGGTAGAATCTATTGAGTTGTAAGTGATCTGAACGTTTCATGATGATAGCACTTTCCTAAGGGGGTCAAACCATGTCCCAAAGGTCACCGGATCTGGTGTCAATTTAAAGAAGTAGTCCACTTACACATTTGTGGGCTTATAACTTGGCTTCTGAATGTCCTAGAGAGATCAGGTTTATTTTAATGTACTCCAAACAACAGTCCCTACAACTACAAAAAGGAATGGAGTCATTAGCACTTATGGTTTTTAAATGGCACCCAGAATTATGTTGCACGAAGCACAATTTCTCATCATTCTGGGTTCATTTGTGTGAAAACAAGGTCCAATCAGGCTGAAACGTTACAGGAAGGTACAATCTATTGAGTTGTAACTGATCTGAACGTTTCATGATGATAGCACTTTCCTAAGGGGGTCAAACCATGTCCCAAAGGTCACTGGATCTGGTGTCAATTTAAAGAAGTAGTCCAGTTACACATTTGTGGGCTTATAACTTGGCTTCTGAATGTCCTAAATAGATCAGGTTTGTTTTAATGTACTCCAATCAACAGCCCCTACAACCCCAAAAAGGAATGGAGTCATTAGCACTTATGGTTTGTAAGTGGCACCCAGAATTATGTTGCACGAAGCACAATTTCACATCATTCTGGGTCCATTTGTGTGAAAACAAGGTCCAATCCGGCTGAAACGCTACAAGAAGGTAGAATCTATTGAGTTGTAAGTGATCTGAACGTTTCAAGATGATCGCACATTCCTATAGGGGGTCAAACCATGTCCCAAAGGTCACCGGGCCAAGTGTCACTTTAAATAAGTAGTCCAGTTACACCTTTGTGGGCTTATAACTTGGCTTCTGAATGTCCTAGAGAGATCAGGTTTGTTTTAATGTACTCGAATCAACAGCCCCTACAACCACAAAAAGGAATGGAGTCATTAGCACTTATGGTTTGTAAATGGCACCCAGAATTATGTTGCACGAAGCTCTATTTCACATCATTCTGGGTCCATTTGTGTGAAAACAAGGTCCAATCAGGCTGAAACGTTACAGGAAGGTAGAATCTATTGAGTTGTAAGTGATCTGAACATTTCATGATGATAGCACTTTCCTAAGGGGGTCAAACCATGTCCCAAAGGTCACCGGATCTGGTGTCAATTTAAAGAAGTAGTCCAGTTACACATCTCTGGGCTTATAACTTGGCTTCTGAATGTCCTAGAGAGATCAGGTTTATTTTAGTGTACTCCAATCAACAGCCCCTACAACCACAAAAAGGAATGGAGTCATTAGAACTTATGGTTTTTAAATGGCACCCAGAATTATGTTGCACGAAGCACAATTTCACATCATTTGGGTTCATTTGTGTGAAAACAAGGTCCAATCAGGCTGAAACGTTACAGGAAGGTAGAATCTATTGAGTTGTAATTGATCTGAACGTTTAATGATGATAGTACTTTCCTAAGGGGGTCAAACCATGTCCCAAAGGTCACCGGATCTGGTGTCACTTTAAAGAAGTAGTCCAGTTACACATTTGTGGGCTTATAACTTGGCTTCTGAATGTCCTAGAGAGGTCATGGTTGTTTTAGTGTACTCCAATCAACAGCCCCTACAACCACAAAAAGGAATGGAGTCATTAGCACTTATGGTTTTTAAATGGCACCCAGAATTATGTTGCACGAAGCACAATTTCACATCATTCTGGGTTCATTTGTGTGAAAACAAGGTCCAATCAGGCTGAAACGTTACAGGAAGGTAGAATCTACTGAGTTGTAAGTGATCTGAACGTTTCATGATGATAGCACTTTCCTAAGGGTGTCAAACCATGTCCCAAAGATCACCGGATCTGGTGTCAATTTAAAGAAGTAGTCCAGTTACACATTTGTGGGCTTATAACTTGGCTTCTGAATGTCCTAGAGAGATCAGGTTTGTTTTAGTGTACTCCAATCAACAGCCCCTACAACCACAAAAAGGAATGGAGTCATTAGCACTTATGGTTTGTAAATGGCACCCAGAATTATGTTGCACGAAGCACAATTTCACATCATTCTGGGTCCATTTGTGTGAAAACAAGGTCCAATCAGGCTGAAACGCTACAAGAAGGTAGAATCTATTGAGTTGTAAGTGATCTGAACATTTCAAGATGATCGCACATTCCTATAGGCGGTAAAACCATGTCCCAAAGGTCACCGGGCCTGGTGTCACTTTAAAGAAGTAGTCCAGTTACACCTTTGTGGGCTTATAACTTGGCTTCTGAATGTCCTAGAGAGGTTAGGTTTGTTTTAGTGTACTCCAATCAACAGCCCCTACAACCACAAAAAGGAATGGAGTCATTAGCACTTATGGTTTGTAAATGGCACCCAGAATTATGTTGCACGAAGCACAATTTCACATCATTCTGGGTCCATTTGTGTGAAAACAAGGTCCAATCAGGCTGAAACGTTACAGGAAGGTAGAATCTATTGAGTTGTAAGTGATCTGAACGTTTCATGATGATAGCACTTTCCTAAGGGGGTCAAACCATGTCCCAAAGGTCACCGGATCTGGTGTCAATTTAAAGAAGTAGTCCACTTACACATTTGTGGGCTTATAACTTGGCTTCTGAATGTCCTAGAGAGATCAGGTTTATTTTAATGTACTCCAAACAACAGTCCCTACAACTACAAAAAGGAATGGAGTCATTAGCACTTATGGTTTTTAAATGGCACCCAGAATTATGTTGCACGAAGCACAATTTCTCATCATTCTGGGTTCATTTGTGTGAAAACAAGGTCCAATCAGGCTGAAACGTTACAGGAAGGTACAATCTATTGAGTTGTAACTGATCTGAACGTTTCATGATGATAGCACTTTCCTAAGGGGGTCAAACCATGTCCCAAAGGTCACTGGATCTGGTGTCAATTTAAAGAAGTAGTCCAGTTACACATTTGTGGGCTTATAACTTGGCTTCTGAATGTCCTAAATAGATCAGGTTTGTTTTAATGTACTCCAATCAACAGCCCCTACAACCCCAAAAAGGAATGGAGTCATTAGCACTTATGGTTTGTAAGTGGCACCCAGAATTATGTTGCACGAAGCACAATTTCACATCATTCTGGGTCCATTTGTGTGAAAACAAGGTCCAATCCGGCTGAAACGCTACAAGAAGGTAGAATCTATTGAGTTGTAAGTGATCTGAACGTTTCAAGATGATCGCACATTCCTATAGGGGGTCAAACCATGTCCCAAAGGTCACCGGGCCAAGTGTCACTTTAAATAAGTAGTCCAGTTACACCTTTGTGGGCTTATAACTTGGCTTCTGAATGTCCTAGAGAGATCAGGTTTGTTTTAATGTACTCGAATCAACAGCCCCTACAACCACAAAAAGGAATGGAGTCATTAGCATTTATGGTTTGTAAATGGCACCCAGAATTATGTTGCACGAAGCACAATTTCACATCATTCTGGGTTCATTTGTGTGAAAACAAGGTCCAATCAGGCTGAAACGTTACAGGAAGGTAGAATCTATTGAGTTGTAACTGATCTGAACGTTTCATGATGATAGCACTTTCCTAAGGGGGTCAAACCATGTCCCAAAGGTCACCGGATCTGGTGTCAATTTAAAGAAGTAGTCCAGTTACACATTTGTGGGCTTATAACTTGGCTTCTGAATGTCCTAGAGCGATCAGGTTTGCTTTAGTGTACTCCAATCAACAGCCCCTACAACCACAAAAAGGAATGGAGACATTAGCACTTATGGTTTTTAAATGGCACCCAGAATTATGTTGCACGAAGCACAATTTCACATCATTCTGGGTTCATTTGTGTGAAAACAAGGTCCAATCAGGCTGAAACAATACAGGAAGGTAGAATCTATTTAGTTGTAAGTGATCTGAACGTTTCATGATGATCGCACTTTCCTAAGGGGGTCAAACCATGTCCCAAAGGTCACCGGATCTGGTGTCACTTTAAAGAAGTAGTCCAGTTACACATTTGTGGGCTTATAACTTGGCTTCTGAATGTCCTAGAGAGGTCATGGTTGTTTTAGTGTACTCCAATCAACAGCCCCTACAACCACAAAAAGGAATGGAGTCATTAGCACTTATGGTTTTTAAATGGCACCCAGAATTATGTTGCACGAAGCACAATTTCACATCATTCTGGGTTCATTTGTGTGAAAACAAGGTCCAATCAGGCTGAAACGTTACAGGAAGGTAGAATCTACTGAGTTGTAAGTGATCTGAACGTTTCATGATGATAGCACTTTCCTAAGGGGGTCAAACCATGTCCCAAAGATCACCGGATCTGGTGTCAATTTAAAGAAGTAGTCCAGTTACACATTTGTGGGCTTATAACTTGGCTTCTGAATGTCCTAGAGAGATCAGGTTTGTTTTAGTGTACTCCAATCAACAGCCCCTACAACCACAAAAAGGAATGGAGTCATTAGCACTTATGGTTTGTAAATGGCACCCAGAATTATGTTGCACGAAGCACAATTTCACATCATTCTGGGTCCATTTGTGTTAAAACAAGGTCCAATCAGGCTGAAACGCTACAAGAAGGTAGAATCTATTGAGTTGTAAGTGATCTGAACATTTCAAGATGATCGCACATTCCTATAGGGGGTAAAACCATGTCCCAAAGGTCACCGGGCCTGGTGTCACTTTAAAGAAGTAGTCCAGTTACACCTTTGTGGGCTTATAACTTGGCTTCTGAATGTCCTAGAGAGATCAGGTTTGTTTTAATGTACTCCAATCAACAGCCCCTACAACCACAAAAAGGAATGGAGTCATTAGCATTTATGGTTTGTAAATGGCACCCAGAATTATGTTGCACGAAGCACAATTTCACATCATTCTGGGTTCATTTGTGTGAAAACAAGGTCCAATCCGGCTGAAACGTTACAGGAAGGTAGAATCTATTGAGTTGTAAGTGATCTGAACGTTTCATGATGATAGCACTTTCCTAAGGGGGTCAAACCATGTCCCAAAGGTCACCGGATCTGGTGTCAATTTAAAGAAGTAGTCCAGTTACACATTTGTGGGCTTATAACTTGGCTTCTGAATGTCCTAGAGAGATCAGGTTTGTTTTAATGTACTCCAATCAACAGCCCCTACAACCACAAAAAGGAATGGAGTCATTAGCACTTATGGTTTGTAAGTGTCACCCAGAATTATATTGCACGAAGCACAATTTCACATCATTCTGGGTCAATTTGTGTGAAAACAAGGTCCAATCCGGCTGAAACGCTACAAGAAGGTAGAATCTATTGAGTTGCAAGTGATCTGAACGTTTCAAGATGATCTCACATTCCCATAGGGGGTCAAAACATGTCCCAAAGGTCACCGGGCCAAGTGTCACTTTAAAGAAGTAGTCCAGTTACACATTTGTGGGCTTATACCTTGGCTTCTGAATGTCTTAGAGCGATCAGGTTTGCTTTAGTGTACTCCAATCAACAGCCCCTACAACCACAAAAAGGAATGGAGACATTAGCACTTATGGTTTGTAAATGGCACCCAGAATTATGTTGCACGAAGCACAATTTCACATCATTCTGGGTCCATTTGTGTTAAAACAAGGTCCAATCAGGCTGAAACGCTACAAGAAGGTAGAATCTATTGAGTTGTAAGTGATCTGAACATTTCAAGATGATCGCACATTCCTATAGGGGGTAAAACCATGTCCCAAAGGTCACCGGGCCTGGTGTCACTTTAAAGAAGTAGTCCAGTTACACCTTTGTGGGCTTATAACTTGGCTTCTGAATGTCCTAAATAGATCAGGTTTGTTTTAATGTACTCCAATCAACAGCCCCTACAACCCCAAAAAGGAATGGAGTCATTAGCACTTATGGTTTGTAAGTGGCACCCAGAATTATGTTGCACGAAGCACAATTTCACATCATTCTGGGTCCATTTGTGTGAAAACAAGGTCCAATCCGGCTGAAACGCTACAAGAAGGTAGAATCTATTGAGTTGTAAGTGATCTGAACGTTTCAAGATGATCGCACATTCCTATAGGGGGTCAAACCATGTCCCAAAGGTCACCGGGCCAAGTGTCACTTTAAATAAGTAGTCCAGTTACACCTTTGTGGGCTTATAACTTGGCTTCTGAATGTCCTAGAGAGATCAGGTTTGTTTTAATGTACTCGAATCAACAGCCCCTACAACCACAAAAAGGAATGGAGTCATTAGCATTTATGGTTTGTAAATGGCACCCAGAATTATGTTGCACGAAGCACAATTTCACATCATTCTGGGTTCATTTGTGTGAAAACAAGGTCCAATCAGGCTGAAACGTTACAGGAAGGTAGAATCTATTGAGTTGTAACTGATCTGAACGTTTCATGATGATAGCACTTTCCTAAGGGGGTCAAACCATGTCCCAAAGGTCACCGGATCTGGTGTCAATTTAAAGAAGTAGTCCAGTTACACATTTGTGGGCTTATAACTTGGCTTCTGAATGTCCTAGAGCGATCAGGTTTGCTTTAGTGTACTCCAATCAACAGCCCCTACAACCACAAAAAGGAATGGAGACATTAGCACTTATGGTTTTTAAATGGCACCCAGAATTATGTTGCACGAAGCACAATTTCACATCATTCTGGGTTCATTTGTGTGAAAACAAGGTCCAATCAGGCTGAAACAATACAGGAAGGTAGAATCTATTTAGTTGTAAGTGATCTGAACGTTTCATGATGATCGCACTTTCCTAAGGGGGTCAAACCATGTCCCAAAGGTCACCGGATCTGGTGTCACTTTAAAGAAGTAGTCCAGTTACACATTTGTGGGCTTATAACTTGGCTTCTGAATGTCCTAGAGAGGTCATGGTTGTTTTAGTGTACTCCAATCAACAGCCCCTACAACCACAAAAAGGAATGGAGTCATTAGCACTTATGGTTTTTAAATGGCACCCAGAATTATGTTGCACGAAGCACAATTTCACATCATTCTGGGTTCATTTGTGTGAAAACAAGGTCCAATCAGGCTGAAACGTTACAGGAAGGTAGAATCTACTGAGTTGTAAGTGATCTGAACGTTTCATGATGATAGCACTTTCCTAAGGGGGTCAAACCATGTCCCAAAGATCACCGGATCTGGTGTCAATTTAAAGAAGTAGTCCAGTTACACATTTGTGGGCTTATAACTTGGCTTCTGAATGTCCTAGAGAGATCAGGTTTGTTTTAGTGTACTCCAATCAACAGCCCCTACAACCACAAAAAGGAATGGAGTCATTAGCACTTATGGTTTGTAAATGGCACCCAGAATTATGTTGCACGAAGCACAATTTCACATCATTCTGGGTCCATTTGTGTTAAAACAAGGTCCAATCAGGCTGAAACGCTACAAGAAGGTAGAATCTATTGAGTTGTAAGTGATCTGAACATTTCAAGATGATCGCACATTCCTATAGGGGGTAAAACCATGTCCCAAAGGTCACCGGGCCTGGTGTCACTTTAAAGAAGTAGTCCAGTTACACCTTTGTGGGCTTATAACTTGGCTTCTGAATGTCCTAGAGAGATCAGGTTTGTTTTAATGTACTCCAATCAACAGCCCCTACAACCACAAAAAGGAATGGAGTCATTAGCATTTATGGTTTGTAAATGGCACCCAGAATTATGTTGCACGAAGCACAATTTCACATCATTCTGGGTTCATTTGTGTGAAAACAAGGTCCAATCCGGCTGAAACGTTACAGGAAGGTAGAATCTATTGAGTTGTAAGTGATCTGAACGTTTCATGATGATAGCACTTTCCTAAGGGGGTCAAACCATGTCCCAAAGGTCACCGGATCTGGTGTCAATTTAAAGAAGTAGTCCAGTTACACATTTGTGGGCTTATAACTTGGCTTCTGAATGTCCTAGAGCGATCAGGTTTGCTTTAGTGTACTCCAATCAACAGCCCCTACAACCACAAAAAGGAATGGAGACATTAGCACTTATGGTTTTTAAATGGCACCCAGAATTATGTTGCACGAAGCACAATTTCACATCATTCTGGGTTCATTTGTGTGAAAACAAGGTCCAATCAGGCTGAAACAATACAGGAAGGTAGAATCTATTGAGTTGTAAGTGATCTGAACTTTTCATGATGATTGCACTTTCCTAAGGGGGTCAAACCATGTCCCAAAGGTCACCGGATCTGGTGTCACTTTAAAGAAGTAGTCCAGTTACACATTTGTGGGCTTATAACTTGGCTTCTGAATGTCCTAGAGAGGTCATGGTTGTTTTAGTGTACTCCAATCAACAGCCCCTACAACCACAAAAAGGAATGGAGTCATTAGCACTTATGGTTTTTAAATGGCACCCAGAATTATGTTGCACGAAGCACAATTTCAAATCATTCTGGGTTCATTTGTGTGAAAACAAGGTCCAATCAGGCTGAAACGTTACAGGAAGGTAGAATCTACTGAGTTGTAAGTGATCTGAACGTTTCATGATGATAGCACTTTCCTAAGGGGGTCAAACCATGTCCCAAAGATCACCGGATCTGGTGTCAATTTAAAGAAGTAGTCCAGTTACACATTTGTGGGCTTATAACTTGGCTTCTGAATGTCCTAGAGAGATCAGGTTTGTTTTAGTGTACTCCAATCAACAGCCCCTACAACCACAAAAAGGAATGGAGTCATTAGCACTTATGGTTTGTAAATGGCACCCAGAATTATGTTGCACGAAGCACAATTTCACATCATTCTGGGTCCATTTGTGTGAAAACAAGGTCCAATCAGGCTGAAACGCTACAAGAAGGTAGAATCTATTGAGTTGTAAGTGATCTGAACATTTCAAGATGATCGCACATTCCTATAGGGGGTAAAACCATGTCCCAAAGGTCACCGGGCCTGGTGTCACTTTAAAGAAGTAGTCCAGTTACACCTTTGTGGGCTTATAACTTGGCTTCTGAATGTCCTAGAGAGATCAGGTTTGTTTTAATGTACTCCAATCAACAGCCCCTACAACCACAAAAAGGAATGGAGTCATTAGCATTCATGGTTTGTAAATGGCACCCAGAATTATGTTGCACGAAGCACAATTTCACATCATTCTGGGTTCATTTGTGTGAAAACAAGGTCCAATCCGGCTGAAACGTTACAGGAAGGTAGAATCTATTGAGTTGTAAGTGATCTGAACGTTTCATGATGATAGCACTTTCCTAAGCGGGTCAAACCATGTCCCAAAGGTCACCGGATCTGGTGTCAATTTAAAGAAGTAGTCCAGTTACACATTTGTGGGCTTATAACTTGGCTTCTGAATGTCCTAGAGCGATCAGGTTTGCTTTAGTGTACTCCAATCAACAGCCCCTACAACCACAAAAAGGAATGGAGACATTAGCACTTATGGTTTTTAAATGGCACCCAGAATTATGTTGCACGAAGCACAATTTCACATCATTCTGGGTTCATTTGTGTGAAAACAAGGTCCAATCAGGCTGAAACAATACAGGAAGGTAGAATCTATTGAGTTGTAAGTGATCTGAACTTTTCATGATGATTGCACTTTCCTAAGGGGGTCAAACCATGTCCCAAAGGTCACCGGATCTGGTGTCACTTTAAAGAAGTAGTCCAGTTACACATTTGTGGGCTTATAACTTGGCTTCTGAATGTCCTAGAGAGGTCATGGTTGTTTTAGTGTACTCCAATCAACAGCCCCTACAACCACAAAAAGGAATGGAGTCATTAGCACTTATGGTTTTTAAATGGCACCCAGAATTATGTTGCACGAAGCACAATTTCAAATCATTCTGGGTTCATTTGTGTGAAAACAAGGTCCAATCAGGCTGAAACGTTACAGGAAGGTAGAATCTACTGAGTTGTAAGTGATCTGAACGTTTCATGATGATAGCACTTTCCTAAGGGGGTCAAACCATGTCCCAAAGATCACCTGATCTGGTGTCAATTTAAAGAAGTAGTCCAGTTACACATTTGTGGGCTTATAACTTGGCTTCTGAATGTCCTAGAGAGATCAGGTTTGTTTTAGTGTACTCCAATCAACAGCCCCTACAACCACAAAAAGGAATGGAGTCATTAGCACTTATGGTTTGTAAATGGCACCCAGAATTATGTTGCACGAAGCACAATTTCACATCATTCTGGGTCCATTTGTGTGAAAACAAGGTCCAATCAGGCTGAAACGCTACAAGAAGGTAGAATCTATTGAGTTGTAAGTGATCTGAACATATTAAGATGATCGCACATTCCTATAGGGGGTAAAACCATGTCCCAAAGGTCACCGGGCCTGGTGTCACTTTAAAGAAGTAGTCCAGTTACACCTTTGTGGGCTTATAACTTGGCTTCTGAATGTCCTAGAGAGGTTAGGTTTGTTTTAGTGTACTCCAATCAACAGCCCCTACAACCAAAAAAAGGAATGGAGTCATTAGCACTTATGGTTTGTAAATGGCACCCAGAATTATGTTGCACGAAGCACAATTTCACATCATTCTGGGTCCATTTGTGTGAAAACAAGGTCCAATCAGGCTGAAACGTTACAGGAAGGTAGAATCTATTGAGTTGTAAGTGATCTGAACGTTTCATGATGATAGCACTTTCCTAAGGGGGTCAAACCATGTCCTAAAGGTCACCGGATCTGGTGTCAATTTAAAGAAGTAGTCCAGTTACACATTTGTGGGCTTATAACTTGGCTTCTGAATGTCCTAGAGAGATCAGGTTTATTTTAGTGTACTCCAAACAACAGTCCCTACAACTACAAAAAGGAATGGAGTCATTAGCACTTATGGTTTTTAAATGGCACCCAGAATTATGTTGCACGAAGCACAATTTCACATCATTCTGGGTTCATTTGTGTGAAAACAAGGTCCAATCAGGCTGAAACGTTACAGGAAGGTACAATCTATTGAGTTGTAACTGATCTGAACGTTTCATGATGATAGCACTTTCCTAAGGGGGTCAAACCATGTCCCAAAGGTCACTGGATCTGGTGTCAATTTAAAGAAGTAGTCCAGTTACACATTTGTGGGCTTATAACTTGGCTTCTGAATGTCCTAGAGAGATCAGGTTTGTTTTAATGTACTCCAATCAACAGCCCCTACAACCCCAAAAAGGAATGGAGTCATTAGCACTTATGGTTTGTAAGTGGCACCCAGAATTATGTTGCACGAAGCACAATTTCACATCATTCTGGGTCCATTTGTGTGAAAACAAGGTCCAATCCGGCTGAAACGCTACAAGGAGGTAGAATCTATTGAGTTGTAAGTGATCTGAACGTTTCAAGATGATCGCACATTCCTATAGGGGGTCAAACCATGTCCCAAAGGTCACCGGGCCAAGTGTCACTTTAAATAAGTAGTCCAGTTACACCTTTGTGGGCTTATAACTTGGCTTCTGAATGTCCTAGAGAGATCAGGTTTGTTTTAATGTACTCGAATCAACAGCCCCTACAACCACAAAAAGGAATGGAGTCATTAGCATTTATGGTTTGTAAATGGCACCCAGAATTATGTTGCACGAAGCACAATTTCACATCATTCTGGGTTCATTTGTGTGAAAACAAGGTCCAATCCGGCTGAAACGTTACAGGAAGGTAGAATCTATTGAGTTGTAAGTGATCTGAACGTTTCATGATGATAGCACTTTCCTAAGGGGGTCAAACCATGTCCCAAAGGTCACCGGATCTGGTGTCAATTTAAAGAAGTAGTCCAGTTACACATTTGTGGGCTTATAACTTGGCTTCTGAATGTCCTAGAGCGATCAGGTTTGCTTTAGTGTACTCCAATCAACAGCCCCTACAACCACAAAAAGGAATGGAGACATTAGCACTTATGGTTTTTAAATGGCACCCAGAATTATGTTGCACGAAGCACAATTTCACATCATTCTGGGTTCATTTGTGTGAAAACAAGGTCCAATCAGGCTGAAACAATACAGAAAGGTAGAATCTATTGAGTTGTAAGTGATCTGAACGTTTCATGATGATCGCACTTTCCTAAGGGGGTCAAACCATGTCCCAAAGGTCACCGGATCTGGTGTCACTTTAAAGAAGTAGTCCAGTTACACATTTGTGGGCTTATAACTTGGCTTCTGAATGTCCTAGAGAGGTCATGGTTGTTTTAGTGTACTCCAATCAACAGCCCTTACAACCACAAAAAGGAATGGAGTCATTAGCACTTATGGTTTTTAAATGGCACCCAGAATTATGTTGCACGAAGCACAATTTCACATCATTCTCGGTTCATTTGTGTGAAAACAAGGTCCAATCAGGCTGAAACGTTACAGGAAGGTAGAATCTACTGAGTTGTAAGTGATCTGAACGTTTCATGATGATAGCACTTTCCTAAGGGGGTCAAACCATGTCCCAAAGATCACCGGTTCTGGTGTCAATTTAAAGAAGTAGTCCAGTTACACATTTGTGGGCTTATAACTTGGCTTCTGAATGTCCTAGAGAGATCAGGTTTGTTTTAGTGTACTCCAATCAACAGCCCCTACAACGACAAAAAGGAATGGAGTCATTAGCACTTATGGTTTGTAAATGGCACCCAGAATTATGTTGCACGAAGCACAATTTCACATCATTCTGGGTCCATTTGTGTGAAAACAAGGTCCAATCAGGCTGAAACGTTACAGGAAGGTAGAATATATTGAGTTGTAAGTGATCTGAACGTTTCATGATGATAGCACTTTCCTAAGGGGGTCAAACCATGTCCCAAAGGTCACCGGATCTGGTGTCAATTTAAAGTAGTCCAGTTACACATTTGTAGGTTTATAACTTGGCTTCTGAATGTCCTAGAGAGATCAGGTTTGTTTTAGTATACTCCAATCAACAGCCCCTACAACCACAATAAGGAATGGAGTCATTAGCACTTATGGTTTTTAAATGGCACCCAGAATTATGTTGCACAAAGCACAATTTCACTTCATTCTGGGTTCATTTGTGTGAAAACAAGGTACAATCAGGCTGAAACATTACAGGAAGGTAGAATCTATTGAATTGTAAGTGATCTGAACGTTTCATGATGATAGCACTTTCCTAAGGGGGTCAAACCATGTCCCAAAGGTCACCGGGCCTGGTGTCACTTTAAAGAAGTAGTCCAGTTACACCTTTGTGGGCTTATAACTTGGCTTCTGAATATCCTAGAGAGGTCAGGTTTGTTTTAGAGTACTCCAATTAGCAGCCGCCATTACCACTAAAAGGAATGAAGTCATTAGCATTTATGGTTTGTAAATGGCACTCAGAATTATGTTGCACGAAGCACAATTTCACATCATTCTGGGTTCATTTGTGTGAAAACAAGGTCCAATCAGGCTGAAACGTTACAGGAAGGTAGAATCTATTTAGTTGTAAGTGATCTGAACGTTTCATGATGATAGCGCTTTCCTAAGGGGATCAAACCATGTCCCAAAGGTCACCGGATCTGGTGTCAATTTAAAGAAGTAGTCCAGTTACACATTTGTTGGCTTATAACTTGGCTTCTGAATGTCCTAGAGAGATCAGGTTTGTTTTAGTGTACTCCTATCAACAGCCCCTACAACCACAAAAGGAATGGAGTCATTAGCCTTATGGTTTGTAAATGGCACCCAGAATTATGTTGCACGAAGCACAATTTCACATCATTCTGGGTCCATTTGTGTGAAAACAAGGTCCAATCAGGCTGAAACGTTACAAGAAGGTAGAATCTATTGAGTTGTAAGTGATCTGAACGTTTCATGATGATCTCACATTCCCATAGGGGGTCAAACCATGTCCCAAAGGTCACCGGGCCTGGTGTCACTTTAAAGAAGTAGTCCAGTTACACCTTTGTGGGCTTATAACTTGGCTTCTGAATGTCCTAGAGAGATCAGGTTTGTTTTAATGTACTCCAATCAACAGCCCCTACAACCACAAAAATGAATGGAGTCATTAGCATTTATGGTTTGTAAATGGCACCCAGAATTATGTTGCACGAAGCACAATTTCACATCATTCTGGGTTCAGTTGTGTGAAAACAAGGTCCAATCAGGCTGAAACGTTACAGGAAGGTAGAATCTATTTAGTTGTAAGTGATCTGAACGTTTCATGATGATAGCGCTTTCCTAAGGGGATCAAACCATGTCCCAAAGGTCACCGGATCTGGTGTCAATTTAAAGAAGTAGTCCAGTTACACATTTGTGGGCTTATAACTTGGCTTCTGAATGTCCTAGAGAGATCAGGTTTGTTTTAATGTACTCCAATCAACAGCCCCTACAACCACAAAAATGAATGGAGTCATTAGCATTTATGGTTTGTAAATGGCACCCAGAATTATGTTGCACGAAGCACAATTTCACATCATTCTGGGTTCATTTGTGTGAAAACAAGGTCCAATCAGGCTGAAACGTTACAGGAAGGTAGAATCTATTTAGTTGTAAGTGATCTGAACGTTTCATGATGATAGCGCTTTCCTAAGGGGATCAAACCATGTCCCAAAGGTCACCGGATCTGGTGTCAATTTAAAGAAGTAGTCCAGTTACACATTTGTGGGCTTATAACTTGGCTTCTGAATGTCCTAGAGAGATCAGGTTTGTTTTAGTGTACTCCAATCAACAGCCCCTACAACCACAAAAGGAATGGAGTCATTAGCCTTATGGTTTGTAAATGGCACCCAGAATTATGTTGCACGAAGCACAATTTCACTTCATTCTGGGTCCATTTGTGTGAAAACAAGGTCCAATCAGGCTGAAACGTTACAAGAAGGTAGAATCTTTTGAGTTGTAAGTGATCTGAACGTTTCATGATGATCTCACATTCCCATAGGGGGTCAAACCATGTCCCAAAGGTCACCGGGCCTGGTGTCACTTTAAAGAAGTAGTCCAGTTACACCTTTGTGGGCTTATAACTTGGCTTCTGAATGTCCTAGAGAGGTCAGGTTTGTTTTAGTGTACTCCAATCAACAGCCCCTACAACCACAAGAAGGAATGGAGTCATTAGCACTTATGGTTTGTAAATGGCAACCAGAATTATGTTGCACGAAGCACAATTTCACATCATTCTGGATCCATTTGTGTGAAAACAAGGTCCAATCAGGCTGAAACGTTACAGGAAGGTAGAATCTATTGAGTTGTAAGTGATCTGAACGTTTCATGATGATAGCACTTTCCTAAGGGGGTCAAACCATGTCCCAAAGGTCACCGGATCTGGTGTCAATTTAAAGAAGTAGTCCAGTTACACATTTGTGGGCTTATAACTTGGCTTCTGAATGTCCTAGAGCGATCAGGTTTGCTTTAGTGTACTCCAATCAACAGCCCCTACAACCACAAAAAGGAATGGAGACATTAGCACTTATGGTTTGTAAATGGCACCCAGAATTATGTTGCACGAAGCACAATTTCACATCATTCTGGGTCCATTTGTGTGAAAACAAGGTCCAATCAGGCTGAAACTTTACAGGAAGGTAGAATCTATTGAGTTGTAAGTGATCTGAACGTTTCATGATGATAGCACTTTCCTAAGGGGGTCAAACCATGTCCCAAAGGTCACCGGATCTGATGTCAATTTAAAGAAGTAGTCCAGTTACACATTTGTGGGCTTATAACTTGGCTTCTGAATGTCCTAGAGAGATCAGGTTTATTTTAGTGTACTCCAATCAACAGTCCCTACAACTACAAAAAGGAATGGAGTCATTAGCACTTATGGTTTGTAAATGGCACCCAGAATTATGTTGCACGAAGCACAATTTCACATCATTCTGGGTTCATTTGTGTGAAAACAAGGTCCATTCCGGCTGAAACGCTACAAGAAGGTAGAATCTATTGAGTTGTAAGTGATCTGAACGTTTCAAGATGATCTCACATTCCCATAGGGGGTCAAACCATGTCCCAAAGGTCACCGGGCCAAGTGTCACTTTAAAGAAGTAGTCCAGTTACACATTTGTGGGCTTATAACTTGGCTTCTGAATGTCTTAGAGCGATCAGGTTTGCTTTAGTGTACTCCAATCAACAGCCCCTACAACCACAAAAAGGAATGGAGACATTAGCACTTATGGTTTTTAAATGGCACCCAGAATTATGTTGCACGAAGCACAATTTCACATCATTCTGGGTCAAATTGTGTGAAAACAAGGTCCAATCCGGCTGAAACAATACAGGAAGGTAGAATCTATTGAGTTGTAAGTGATCTGAACGTTTCATGATGATCACACTTTCCTAAGGGGGTCAAACCATGTCCCAAAGGTCACCGGATCTGGTGTCACTTTAAAGAAGTAGTCCAGTTACACATTTGTGGTCTTATAACTTGGCTGCTGAATGTCTTAGAGCGATCAGGTTTGCTTTAGTGTACTCCAATCAACAGCCCCTACAACCACAAAAAGGAATGGAGACATTAGCACTTATGGTTTTTAAATGGCACCCAGAATTATGTTGCACGAAGCACAATTTCACATCATTCTGGGTTCATTTGTATGAAAACAAGGTCCAATCAGGCTGAAACGTTACAGGAAGGTAGAATCTACTGAGTTGTAAGTGATCTGAACGTTTCATGATGATAGCACTTTCCTAAGGGGGTCAAACCATGTCCCAAAGATCACCGTATCTGGTGTCAATTTAAAGAAGTAGTCCAGTTACACATTTGTGGGCTTATAACTTGGCTTCTGAATGTCCTAGAGAGATCAGGTTTGTTTTAGTATACTCCAATCAACAGCCCCTACAACCACAAAAAGGAATGGAGTCATTAGCACTTATGGTTTGTAAATGGCATCCAGAATTATGTTGCACGAAGCACAATTTCACATCATTCTGGGTCCATTTGTGTGAAAACAAGGTCCAATCAGGCTGATACGTTACAAGAAGGTAGAATCTATTGAGTTGTAAGTGATCTGAACGTTTCATGATGATAGCACTTTCCTAAGGGGGTCAAACCATGTCCCAAAGGTCACCGGATCTGGTGTCAATTTAAAGAAGTAGTCCAGTTACACATTTGTGGGCTTATAACATGGCTTCTGAATGTCCTAGAGAGATCAGATTTGTTTTAATGTTCTCCAATCAACAGCCCCTACAACCACAAAAAGGAATGGAGTCATTAGCATTTATGGTTTGTAAATGGCACCCAGAATTATGTTGCACGAAGCACAATTTCACATCATTCTGGGTTCATTTGTGTGAAAACAAGGTCCAATCAGGATGAAACGTTACAGGAAGGTAAAATCTATTTAGTTGTAAGTGATCTGAATGTTTCATGATGATAGCGCTTTCCTAAGGGGATCAAACCATGTCCCAAAGGTCACCGGATCTGGTGTCAATTTAAAGAAGTAGTCCAGTTACACATTTGTGGGCTTATAACTTGGCTTCTGAATGTCCTAGAGAGATCAGGTTTGTTTTAGTGTACTCCAATCAACAGCCCCTACAACCACAAAAGGAATGGAGTCATTAGCCTTATGGTTTGTAAATGGCACCCAGAATTATGTTGCACGAAGCACAATTTCACATCATTCTGGGTCCATTTGTGTGAAAACAAGGTCCAATCAGGCTGAAACATTACAAGAAGGTAGAATCTATTGAGTTGTAAGTGATCTGAACGTTTCATGATGATCTCACATTCCCATAGGGGGTCAAACCATGTCCCAAAGGTCACCGGGCCTGGTGTCACTTTAAAGAAGTAGTCCAGTTACACCTTTGTGGTCTTATAACTTGGCTTCTGAATGTCCTAGAGAGGTCAGGTTTGTTTTAGTGTACTCCAATCAACAGCCCCTACAACCACAAAAAGTAATGGAGTCATTAGCACTTATGGTTTGTAAATGGCACCCAGAATTATGTTGCACGAAGCACAATTTCACATCATTCTGGGTCCATTTGTGTGAAAACAAGGTCCAATCAGGCTGAAATGTTACAGGAAGGTAGAATCTATTGAGTTGTAAGTGATCTGAACGTTTCATGATGATAGCACTTTCCTAAGGGGGTCAAACCATGTCCCAAAGGTCACCGGATCTGGTGTCAATTTAAAGAAGTAGTCCAGTTACACATTTGTGGGCTTATAACTTGGCTTCTGAATGTCCTAGAGCGATCAGGTTTGCTTTAGTGTACTCCAATCAACAGCCCCTACAACCACAAAAAGGAATGGAGACATTAGCACTTATGGTTTTTAAATGGCACCCAGAATTATGTTGCACGAAGCACAATTTCACATCATTCTGGGTTCATTTGTGTGAAAACAAGGTCCAATCAGGCTGAAACAATACAGGAAGGTAGAATCTATTGAGCTGTAAGTGATCTGAACGTTTCATGATGATCGCACTTTCCTAAGGGGGTCAAACCATGTCCCAAAGGTCACCGGATCTGGTGTCAATTTAAAGAAGTAGTCCAGTTACACATTTGTGGGCTTATAACTTGGCTTCTGAATGTCCTAGAGAGGTCAGGGTTGTTTTAGTGTACTGCAATCAACAGCCCCTACAACCACAAAAAGGAATGGAGTCATTAGCACTTATGGTTTTTAAATGGCACCCAGAATTATGTTGCACGAAGCACAATTTCACATCATTCTGGGTCCATTTGTGTGAAAACAAGGTCCAATCAGGCTGATACGTTACAAGAAGGTAGAATCTATTGAGTTGTAAGTGATCTGAACGTTTCATGATGATAGCACTTTCCTAAGGGGGTCAAACCATGTCCCAAAGGTCACCGGATCTGATGTCAATTTAAAGAAGTAGTCCAGTTACACATTTGTGGGCTTATAACATGGCTTCTGAATGTCCTAGAGAGATCAGGTTTGTTTTAATGTTCTCCAATCAACAGCCCCTACAACCACAAAAAGGAATGGAGTCATTAGCATTTATGGTTTGTAAATGGCACCCAGAATTATGTTGCACGAAGCACAATTTCACATCATTCTGGGTTCATTTGTGTGAAAACAAGGTCCAATAAGGCTGAAACGTTACAGGAAGGTAGAATCTATTTAGTTGTAAGTGATCTGAACGTGTCATGATGATAGCGCTTTCCTAAGGGGATCAAACCATGTCCCAAAGGTCACCGGATCTGGTGTCAATTTAAAGAAGTAGTCCAGTTACACATTTGTGGGCTTATAACTTGGCTTCTGAATGTCCTAGTGAGATCAGGTTTGTTTTAGTGTACTCCAATCAACAGCCCCTACAACCACAAAAGGAATGGAGTCATTAGCCTTATGGTTTGTAAATGGCACCCAGAATTATGTTGCACGAAGCACAATTTCACATCATTCTGGGTCCATTTGTGTGAAAACAAGGTCCAATCAGGCTGAAACATTACAAGAAGGTAGAATCTATTGAGTTGTAAGTGATCTGAACGTTTCATGATGATCTCACATTCCCATAGGGGGTCAAACCATGTCCCAAAGGTCACCGGGCCTGGTGTCACTTTAAAGAAGTAGTCCAGTTACACCTTTGTGGTCTTATAACTTGGCTTCTGAATGTCCTAGAGAGGTCAGGTTTGTTTTAGTGTACTCCAATCAACAGCCCCTACAACCACAAAAAGTAATGGAGACATTAGCACTTATGGTTTGTAAATGGCACCCAGAATTATGTTGCACGAAGCACAATTTCACATCATTCTGGGTTCATTTGTGTGAAAACAAGGTCCAATCAGGCTGAAACAATACAGGAAGGTAGAATCTATTGAGTTGTAAGTGATCTGAACGTTTCATGATGATCGCACTTTCCTAAGGGGGTCAAACCATGTCCCAAAGGTCACCGGATCTGGTGTCAATTTAAAGAAGTAGTCCAGTTACACATTTGTGGGCTTATAACTTGGCTTCTGAATGTCCTAGAGAGGTCAGGGTTGTTTTAGTGTACTCCAATCAACAGCCCCTACAACCACAAAAAGGAATGGAGTCATTAGCACTTATGGTTTTTAAATGGCACCCAGAATTATGTTGCACGAAGCACAATTTCACATCATTCTGGGTTCATTTGTGTGAAAACAAGGTCCAATCAGGCTCAAACGCTACAAGAAGGTATAATCTATTGAGTTGTAAGTGATCTGAACGTTTCAAGATGATCGCACATTCCTATAGGGGGTAAAACCATGTCCCAAAGGTCACCGGGCCTGGTGTCACTTTAAAGAAGTAGTCCAGTTACACCTTTGTGGGCTTATAACTTGGCTTCTGAATGTCCTAGAGAGGTTAGGTTTGTTTTAGTGTACTCCAATCAACAGCCCCTACAACCACAAAAAGGAATGGAGTCATTAGCACTTATGGTTTGTAAATGGCACCCAGAATTATGTTGCACGAAGCACAATTTCACATCATTCTGGGTCCATTTGTGTGAAAACAAGGTCCAATCAGGCTGAAACGTTACAGGAAGGTAGAATCTATTGAGTTGTAAGTGATCTGAACGTTTCATGATGATAGCACTTTCCTAAGGGGGTCAAACCATGTCCCAAAGGTCACCGGATCTGGTGTCAATTTAAAGAAGTAGTCCAGTTACACATTTGTGGGCTTATAACTTGGCTTCTGAATGTCCTAGAGTGATCAGGTTTGTTTTAATGTACTCCAATCAACAGCCCCTACAACCACAAAAAGGAATGGAGTCATTAGCACTTATGGTTTGAAAATGGCACCCAGAATTATTTTGCACGAAGCACAATTTCACATCATTCTGGGTTCATTTGTGTGAAAACAAGGTCCAATCAGGCTGATACGTTACAAGAAGGTAGAATCTATTGAGTTGTAAGTGATCTGAACGTTTCATGATGATAGCACTTTCCTAAGGGGGTCAAACCATGTCCCAAAGGTCACCGGATCTGGTGTCAATTTAAAGAAGTAGTCCAGTTACACATTTGTGGGCTTATAACATGGCTTCTGAATGTCCTAGAGAGATCAGGTTTGTTTTAATGTTCTCCAATCAACAGCCCCTACAACCACAAAAAGGAATGGAGTTATTAGCATTTATGGTTTGTAAATGGCACCCAGAATTATGTTGCACAAAGCACAATTTCACATCATTCTGGGTTCATTTGTGTGAAAACAAGGTCCAATCAGGCTGAAACGTTACAGAAAGGTAGAATCTATTTAGTTGTAAGTGATCTGAACGTTTCATGATGATAGCGCTTTCCTAAGGGGATCAAACCATGTCCCAAAGGTCACCGGATCTGGTGTCAATTTAAAGAAGTAGTCCAGTTACACATTTGTGGGCTTAGAACTTGGCTTCTGAATGTCCTAGAGAGATCAGGTTTGTTTTAATGTACTCCAATCAACAGCCCCTACAACCACAAAAAGGAATGGAGTCATTAGCACTTATGGTTTGTAAGTGTCACCCAGAATTATATTGCACGAAGCACAATTTCACATCATTCTGGGTCAATTTGTGTGAAAACAAGGTCCAATCCGGCTGAAACGCTACAAGAAGGTAGAATCTATTGAGTTGTAAGTGATCTGAACGTTTCAAGATGATCTCACATTCCCATAGGGGGTCAAAACATGTCCCAAAGGTCACCGGGCCAAGTGTCACTTTAAAGAAGTAGTCCAGTTACACATTTGTGGGCTTATAACTTGGCTTCTGAATGTCTTAGAGCGATCAGGTTTGCTTTAGTGTACTCCAATCAACAGCCCCTACAACCACAAAAAGGAATGGAGACATTAGCACTTATGGTTTTTAAATGGCACCCAGAATTATGTTGCACAAAGCACAATTTCACATCATTCTGGGTTCATTTGTGTGAAAACAAGGTCCAATCAGGCTGAAACAATACAGGAAGGTAGAATCTATTGAGTTGTAAGTGATCTGAACGTTTCATGATGATCACACTTTCCTAAGGGGGTCAAACCATGTCCCAAAGGTCACCGGATCTGGTGTCACTTTAAAGAAGTAGTCCAGTTACACATTTGTGGGCTTATAACTTGGCTTCTGAATGTCCTAGAGAGGTCAGGGTTGTTTTAGTGTACTCCAATCAACAGCCCCTACAACCACAAAAAGGAATGGAGTCATTAGCACTTATGGTTTTTAAATGGCACCCAGAATTATGTTGCACGAAGCACAATTTCACATCATTCTGGGTTCATTTGTGTGAAAACAAGGTCCAATCAGGCTGAAACGTTACAGGAAGGTAGAATCTACTGAGTTGTAAGTGATCTGAACGTTTCATGATGATAGCACTTTCCTAAGGGGGTCAAACCATGTCCCAAAGATCACCGGATCTGGTGTCAAGTTAAAGAAGTAGTCCAGTTACACATTTGTGGGCTTATAACTTGGCGTCTGAATGTCCTAGAGAGATCAGGTTTGTTTTAGTGTACTCCAATCAACAGCCCCTACAACCAGAAAAAGGAATGGAGTCATTAGCACTTATGGTTTGTAAATGGCACCCAGAATTATGTTGCACGAAGCACAATTTCACATCATTCTGGGTCCATTTGTGTGAAAACAAGGTCCAATCAGGCTGAAACGCTACAAGAAGGTAGAATCTATTGAGTTGTAAGTGATCTGAACGTTTCAAGATGATCGCACATTCCTATAGGGGGTAAAACTATGTCCCAAAGGTCACCGGGCCTGGTGTCACTTTAAAGAAGTAGTCCAGTTACACCTTTGTGGGCTTATAACTTGGCTTCTGAATGTCCTAGAGAGGTTAGGTTTGTTTTAGTGTACTCCAATCAACAGCCCCTACAACCACAAAAAGGAATGGAGTCATTAGCACTTATGGTTTGTAAATGGCACCCAGAATTATGTTGCACGAAGCACTATTTCACATCATTTTGGGTCCATTTGTGTGAAAACAAGGTCCAATCAGGCTGAAACGTTACAGGAAGTTAGAATCTATTGAGTTGTAATTGATCTGAACGTTTCGTGATGATAGCACTTTCCTAAGGGGATCAAACCATGTCCCAAAGGTCACCGGATCTGGTGTCAATTTAAAGAAGTAGTCCAGTTACACATTTGTGGGCTTATAACTTGGCTTCTGAATGTCCTAGAGAGATCAGGTTTGTTTTAATGTACTCCAATCAACAGCCCCTACAACCACAAAAAGGAATGGAGTCATTAGCACTTATGGTTTGTAAATGGCACCCAGAATTATTTTGCACGAAGCACAATTTCACATCATTGTGGGTTCATTTGTGTTAAAACAAGGTCCAATCAGGCTGAAACGTTACTGGAAGCTAGAATCTATTGAGTTGTAAGTGATCTGAACGTTTCATGATGATAGCGCTTTCCTAAGGGGGTCAAACTATGTCCCAAATGTCACCGGATCTGGTGTCAATTTAAAGAAGTAGTCCAGTTACACATTTGTGGGCTTATAACCTGGCTTCTGAATGTCCTAGAGAGATCAGGTTTGTTTTAGTATACTCCAATCAACAGCCCCTACAACCACAAAAAGGAATGGAGTCATTAGCACTTATGGTTTGTAAATGGCATCCAGAATTATGTTGCACGAAGCACAATTTCACATCATTCTGGGTCCATTTGTGTGAAAACAAGGTCCAATCAGGCTCAAACGCTACAAGAAGGTAGAATCTATTGAGTTGTAAGTGATCTGAACGTTTCAAGATGATCGCACATTCCTATAGGGGGTAAAACCATGTCCCAAAGGTCACCGGGCCTGGTGTCACTTTAAAGAAGTAGTCCAGTTACACCTTTGTGGGATTATAACTTGGCTTCTGAATGTCCTAGAGAGGTTAGGTTTGTTTTAGTGTACTCCAATCAACAGCCCCTACAACCACAAAAAGGAATGGAGTCATTAGCACTTATGGTTTGTAAATGGCACCCAGAATTATGTTGCACGAAGCACAATTTCACATCATTCTGGGTCCATTTGTGTGAAAACAAGGAAAATCAGGCTGAAACGTTACAGGAAGGTAGAATCTATTGAGTTGTAAGTGATCTGAACGTTTCATGATGATAGCACTTTCCTAAGGGGGTCAAACCATGTCCCAAAGGTCACCGGATCTGGTGTCAATTTAAAGAAGTAGTCCAGTTACACATTTGTGGGCTTATAACTTGGCTTCTGAATGCCCTAGAGAGATCAGGTTTGTTTTAATGTACTCCAATCAACAGCCCCTACAACCACAAAAATGAATGGAGTCATTAGCACTTATGGTTTGTAAATGGCACCCAGAATTATTTTGAACGAAGCACAATTTCACATCATTCTGGGTTCATTTGTGTGAAAACAAGGTCCAATCAGGCTGAAACGTTACTGGAAGCTAGAATCTATTGTGTTGTAAGTGATCTGAACGTTTCATGATGATAGCGCTTTCCTAAGGGGGTCAAACCATGTCCCAAAGGTCACCGGATCTGGTGTCAATTTAAAGAAGTAGTCCAGTTACACATTTGTGGGCTTATAACATGGCTTCTGAATGTCCTAGAGAGATCAGGTTTGTTTTAATGTTCTCCAATCAACAGCCCCTACAACCACAAAAAGGAATGGAGTCATTAGCACTTATGGTTTGTAAATGGCACCCAGAATTATGTTGCACGAAGCACAATTTCACATCATTGTGGGTCCATTTGTGTGAAAACAAGGTCCAATCAGGCTGATACGTTACAAGAAGGTAGAATCTATTGAGTTGAAAGTGATCTGAACGTTTCATGATGATAGCACTTTCCTAAGGGGGTAAAAACCATGTCCCAAAGGTCACCGGATCTGGTGTCAATTTAAAGAAGTAGTCCAGTTACACATTTGTGGGCTTATAACATGGCTTCTGAATGTCCTAGAGAGATCAGGTTTGTTTTAATGTTCTCCAATCAACAGCCCCTACAACCACAAAAAGGAATGGAGTTATTAGCATTTATGGTTTGTAAATGGCACCCAGAATTATGTTGCACGAAGCACAATTTCACATCATTCTGGGTTCATTTGTGTGAAAACAAGGTCCAATCAGGCTGAAACGTTACAGGAAGGTAGAATCTATTTAGTTGTAAGTGATCTGAACGTTTCATGATGATAGCGCTTTCCTAAGGGGATCAAACCATGTCCCAAAGGTCACCGGATCTGGTGTCAATTTAAAGAAGTAGTCCAGTTACACATTTGTGGGCTTATAACTTGGCTTCTGAATGTCCTAGAGAGATCAGGTTTTTCTAATGTACTCCAATCAACAGCCCCTACAAACACAAAAAGGAATGGAGTCATTAGCACTTATGGTTTGTAAGTGTCACCCAGAATTATATTGCACGAAGCACAATTTCACATCATTCTGGGTCAATTTGTGTGAAAACAAGGTCCAATCCGGCTGAAACGCTACAAGAAGGTAGAATCTATTGAGTTGCAAGTGATCTGAACGTTTCAAGATGATCTCACATTCCCATAGGGGGTCAAAACATGTCCCAAAGGTCACCGGGCCAAATGTCACTTTAAAGAAGTAGTCCAGTTACACATTTGTGGGCTTATAACTTGGCTTCTGAATGTCTTAGAGCGATCAGGTTTGCTTTAGTGTACTCCAATCAACAGCCCCTACAACCACAAAAAGGAATGGAGTCATTAGCACTTATGGTTTTTAAATGGCACCCAGAATTATGTTGCACGAAGCACAATTTCACATCATTCTGGGTTCATTTGTGTGAAAACAAGGTCCAATCAGGCTGAAACGTTACAGGAAGGTAGAATCTACTGAGTTGTAAGTGATCTGAACGTTTCATGATGATAGCACTTTCCTAAGGGGGTCAAACCATGTCCCAAAGATCACCGGATCTGGTGTCAATTTAAAGAAGTAGCCCAGTTACACATTTGTGGGCTTATAACTTGGCTTCTGAATGTCCTAGAGAGATCAGGTTTGTTTTAGTGTACTCCAATCAACAGCCCCTACAACCACAAAAAGGAATGGAGTCATTAGCACTTATGGTTTGTAAATGGCACCCAGAATTATGTTGCACGAAGCACAATTTCACATCATTCTGGGTCCATTTGTGTGAAAACAAGGTCCAATCAGGCTGAAACGCTAGAAGAAGGTAGAATCTATTGAGTTGTAAGTGATCTGAACGTTTCAAGATGATCGCACATTCCTATAGGGGGTAAAACTATGTCCCAAAGGTCACCGGGCCTGGTGTCACTTTAAAGAAGTAGTCCAGTTACACCTTTGTGGGCTTATAACTTGGCTTCTGAATGTCCTAGAGAGGTTAGGTTTGTTTTAGTGTACTCCAATCAACAGCCCCTACAACCACAAAAAGGAATGGAGTCATTAGCACTTATGGTTTGTAAATGGCACCCAGAATTATGTTGCACGAAGCACTATTTCACAACATTCTGGGTCCATTTGTGTGAAAACAAGGTCCAATCAGGCTGAAACGTTACAGGAAGTTAGAATCTATTGAGTTGTAAGTGATCTGAACGTTTCGTGATGATAGCACTTTCCTAAGGGGGTCAAACCATGTCCCAAAGGTCACCGGATCTGGTGTCAATTTAAAGAAGTAGTCCAGTTACACATTTGTGGGCTTATAACTTGGCTTCTGAATGTCCTAGAGAGATCAGGTTTGTTTTAATGTACTCCAATCAACAGCCCCTACAACCACAAAAAGGAATGGAGTCATTAGCACTTATGGTTTGTAAATGGCACCCAGAATTATTTTGCACGAAGCACAATTTCACATCATTGTGGGTTCATTTGTGTGAAAACAAGGTCCAATCAGGCTGAAACGTTACTGGAAGCTAGAATCTATTGAGTTGTAAGTGTTCTGAACGTTTCATGATGATAGCGCTTTCCTAAGGGGGTCAAACCATGTCCCAAAGGTCACCGGATCTGGTGTCAATTTAAAGAAGTAGTCCAGTTACACATTTGTGGGCTTATAACTTGGCTTCTGAATGTCCTAGAGAGATCAGGTTTGTTTTAGTTTACTCCAATCAACAGCCCCTACAACCACAAAAAGGAATGGAGTCATTAGCACTTATGGTTTGTAAATGGCATCCAGAATTATGTTGCACGAAGCACAATTTCACATCATTCTGGGTCCATTTGTGTGAAAACAAGGTCCAATCAGGCTGATACGTCACAAGAAGGTAGAATCTATTGAGTTGTAAGTGATCTGAACGTTTCATGATGATAGCACTTTCCTAAGGGGGTCAAACCATGTCCCAAAGGTCACCGGATCTGGTGTCAATTTAAAGAAGTAGTCCAGTTACACATTTGTGGGCTTATAACATGGCTTCTGAATGTCCTAGAGAGATCAGGTTTGTTTTAATGTTCTCCAATCAACAGCCCCTACAACCACAAAAAGGAATGGAGTCATTAGCATTTATGGTTTGTAAATGGCACCCAGAATTATGTTGCACGAAGCACAATTTCACATCATTCTGGGTTCATTTGTGTGAAAACAAGGTCCAATCAGGCTGAAATGTTACAGGAAGGTAGAATCTATTCAGTTGTAAGTGATCTGAACGTTTCATGATGATAGCGCTTTCTTAAGGGGATCAAACCATGTCCCAAAGGTCACCGGATCTGGTGTCAATTTAAAGAAGTAGTCCAGTTACACATTTGTGGGCTTATAACTTGGCTTCTGAATGTCCTAGAGAGATCAGAATTGTTTTAGTGTACTCCAATCAACAGCCCCTACAACCACAAAAAGGAATGGAGTCATTAGCACTTATGGTTTGTAAATGGCACCCAGAATTATTTTGCACGAAGCACAATTTCACATCATTGTGGGTTCATTTGTGTGAAAACAAGGTCCAATCAGGCTGAAACGTTACTGGAAGCTAGAATCTATTGAGTTGTAAGTGATCTGAACGTTTCATGATGATAGCGCTTTCCTAAGGGGGTCAAACCATGTCCCAAAGGTCACCGGATCTGGTGTCAATTTAAAGAAGTAGTCCAGTTACACATTTGTGGGCTTATAACTTGGCTTCTGAATGTCCTAGAGAGATCAGGTTTGTTTTAGTATACTCCAATCAACAGCCCCTACAACCACAAAAAGGAATGGAGTCATTAGCACTTATGGTTTGTAAATGGCATCCAGAATTATGTTGCACGAAGCACAATTTCACATCATTCTGGGTCCATTTGTGTGAAAACAAGGTCCAATCAGGCTGATACGTTACAAGAAGGTAGAATCTATTGCGTTGTAAGTGATCTGAACGTTTCATGATGATAGCACTTTCCTAAGGGGGTCAAACCATGTCCCAAAGGTCACCGGATCTTGTGTCAATTTAAAGAAGTAGTCCAGTTACACATTTGTGGGCTTATAACATGGCTTCTGAATGTCCTAGAGAGATCAGGTTTGTTTTAATGTTCTCCAATCAACAGCCCCTACAACCACAAAAAGGAATGGAGTCATTAGCCTTATGGTTTGTAAATGGCACCCAGAATTATGTTGCACGAAGCACAATTTCACATCATTCTGGGTCCATTTGTGTGAAAACAAGGTCCAATCAGGCTGAAACATTACAAGAAGGTAGAATCTATTGAGTTGTAAGTGATCTGAACGTTTCATGATGATCTCACATTCCCATAGGGGGTCAAACCATGTCCCAAAGGTCACCGGGCCTGGTGTCACTTTAAAGAAGTAGTCCAGTTACACCTTTGTGGTCTTATAACTTGGCTTCTGAATGTCCTAGAGAGGTCAGGTTTGTTTTAGTGTACTCCAATCAACAGCCCCTACAACCACAAAAAGTAATGGAGTCATTAGCACTTATGGTTTGTAAATGGCACCCAGAATTATGTTGCACGAAGCACAATTTCACATCATTCTGGGTTCATTTGTGTGAAAACAAGGTCCAATCAGGCTGAAACAATACAGGAAGGTAGAATCTATTGAGTTGTAAGTGATCTGAACGTTTCATGAAGATCGCACTTTCCTAAGGGGGTCAAACCATGTCCCAAAGGTCACCGGATCTGGTGTCAATTTAAAGAAGTAGTCCAGTTACACATTTGTGGGCTTATAACTTGGCTTCTGAATGTCCTAGAGAGGTCAGGGTTGTTTTAGTGTACTCCAATCAACAGCCCCTACAACCACAAAAAGGAATGGAGTCATTAGCACTTATGGTTTTTAAATGGCACCCAGAATTATGTTGCACGAAGCATAATTTCACATCATTCTGGGTTCATTTGTGTGAAAACAAGGTCCAATCAGGCTGAAACGTTACAGGAAGGTAGAATCTACTGAGTTGTAAGTGATCTGAACGTTTCATGATGATAGCACTTTCCTACGGGGGTCAAACCATGTCCCAAATATCACCGGATCTGGTGTCAATTTAAAGAAGTAGTCCAGTTACACATTTGTGGGCTTATAACTTGAATTCTGAAAGTCCTAGAGAGATCAGGTTTGTTTTAGTGTACTCCAATCAACAGCCCCTACAACCAAAAAAAGGAATGGAGTCATTAGCACATAGGGTTTGTAAATGGCACCCAGAATTATGTTGCACGAAGCACAATTTCACATCATTCTGGGTCCATTTGTGTGAAAACAAGGTCCAATCAGGCTGAAACGCTACAAGAAGGTAGAATCTATTGAGTTGTAAGTGATCTGAACGTTTCAAGATGATCGCACATTCCTATAGGGGGTAAAACCATGTCCCAAAGGTCACCGGGCCTGGTGTCACTTTAAAGAAGTAGTCCAGTTACACCTTTGTGGGCTTATAACTTGGCTTCTGAATGTCCTAGAGAGGTTAGGTTTGTTTTAGTGTACTCCAATCAACAGCCCCTACAACCACAAAAAGGAATGGAGTCATTAGCACTTATGGTTTGTAAATGGCACCCAGAATTATGTTGCACGAAGCACAATTTCACATCATTCTGGGTCCATTTGTGTGAAAACAAGGTCCAATCAGGCTGAAACGTTACAGGAAGGTAGAATCTATTGAGTTGTAAGTGATCTGAACGTTTCATGATGATAGCACTTTCCTAAGGGGGTCAAACCATGTCCCAAAGGTCACCGGATCTGGTGTCAATTTAAAGAAGTAGTCCAGTTACACATTTGTGGGCTTATAACTTGGCTTCTGAATGTCCTAGAGAGATCAGGTTTAGTTTAATGTACTCCAATCAACAGCCCCTACAACCACAAAAAGGAATGGAGTCATTAGCACTTATGGTTTGTAAATGGCACCCAGAATTATTTTGCACGAAGCACAATTTCACATCATTCTGGGTTCATTTGTGTGAAAACAAGGTCCAATCAGGCTGAAACGTTACTGGAAGCTAGAATCTATTGTGTTGTAAGTGATCTGAACGTTTCATGATGATAGCGCTTTCCTAAGGGGGTCAAACCATGTCCCAAAGGTCACCGGATCTGGTGTCAATTTAAAGAAGTAGTCCAGTTACACATTTGTGGGCTTATAACTTGGCTTCTGAATTTCCTAGAGAGATCAGGTTTGTTTTAATATACTCCAATCAACAGCCCCTACAACCACAAAAAGGAATGGAGTCATTAGCACTTATGGTTTGTAAATGGCACCCAGAATTATGTTGCACGAAGCACAATTTCACATCATTGTGGGTCCATTTGTGTGAAAACAAGGTCCAATCAGGCTGATACGTTACAAGAAGGTAGAATCTATTGAGTTGTAAGTGATCTGAACGTTTCATGATGATAGCACTTTCCTAAGGGGGTCAAACCATGTCCCAAAGGTCACCGGATCTGGTGTCAATTTAAAGAAGTAGTCCAGTTACACATTTGTGGGCTTATAACATGGCTTCTGAATGTCCTAGAGAGATCAGGTTTGTTTTAATGTTCTCCAATCAACAGCCCCTACAACCACAAAAAGGAATGGAGTTATTAGCATTTATGGTTTGTAAATGGCACCCAGAATTATGTTGCACGAAGCACAATTTCACATCATTCTGGGTTCATTTGTGTGAAAACAAGGTCCAGTCAGGCTGAAACGTCACAGGAAGGTAGAATCTATTTAGTTGTAAGTGATCTGAACGTTTCATGATGATAGCGCTTTCCTAAGGGGATCAAACCATGTCCCAAAGGTCACCGGATCTGGTGTCAATTTAAAGAAGTAGTCCAGTTACACATTTGTGGGCTTATAACTTGGCTTCTGAATGTCCTAGAGAGATCAGGTTTGTTTTAGTGTACTCCAATCAACAGCCCCTACAACCACAAAAGGAATGGAGTCATTAGCCTTATGGTTTGTAAATGGCACCCAGAATTATGTTGCACGAAGCACAATTTCACATCATTCTGGGTCCATTTGTGTGAAAACAAGGTCCAATCAGGCTGAAACATTACAAGAAAGTAGAATCTATTGAGTTGTAAGTGATCTGAACGTTTCATGATGATCTCACATTCCCATAGGGGGTCAAACCATGTCCCAAAGGTCACCGGGCCTGGTGTCACTTTAAAGAAGTAGTCCAGTTACACCTTTGTGGGCTTATAACTTGGCTTCTGAATGTCCTAGAGAGGTCAGGTTTGTTTTAGTGTACTCCAATCAACAGCCCCTACAACCACAAAAAGGAATGGAGTCATTAGCACTTATGGTTTGTAAATGGCACCCAGAATTATGTTGCACGAAGCACAATTTCACATCATTCTGGGTCCATTTGTGTGAAAACAAGGTCCAATCAGGCTGATACGTTACAAGAAGGTAGAATCTATTGAGTTGTAAGTGATCTGAACGTTTCATGATGATAGCACTTTCCTAAGGGGGTCAAACCATGTCCCAAAGGTCACCGGATCTGGTGTCAATTTAAAGAAGTAGTCCAGTTACACATTTGTGGGCTTATAACATGGCTTCTGAATGTCCTAGAGAGATCAGGTTTGTTTTAATGTTCTCCAATCAACAGCCCCTACAACCACAAAAAGGAATGGAGTCATTAGCATTTATGGTTTGTAAATGGCACCCAGAATTATGTTGCACGAAGCACAATTTCACATCATTCTGGGTTCATTTTTGTGAAAACAAGGTCCAATCAGGCTGAAACGTTACAGGAAGGTAGAATCTATTTAGTTGTAAGTGATCTGAACGTTTCATGATGATAGCGCTTTCCTAAGGGGATCAAACCATGTCCCAAAGGTCACCGGATCTGGTGTCAATTTAAAGAAGTAGTCCAGTTACACATTTGTGGGCTTATAACTTGGCTTCTGAATGTCCTAGAGAGATCAGGTTTGTTTTAGTGTACTCCAATCAACAGCCCCTACAACCACAAAAGGAATGGAGTCATTAGCCTTATGGTTTGTAAATGGCACCCAGAATTATGTTGCACGAAGCACAATTTCACATCATTCTGGGTCCATTTGTGTGAAAACAAGGTCCAATCAGGCTGAAACATTACAAGAAGGTAGAATCTATTGAGTTGTAAGTGATCTGAATGTTTCATGATGATCTCACATTCCCATAGGGGGTCAAACCATGTCCCAAAGGTCACCGGGCCTGGTGTCACTTTAAAGAAGTAGTCCAGTTACACATTTGTGGGCTTATAACATGGCTTCTGAATGTCCTAGAGAGATCAGGTTTGTTTTAATGTTCTCCAATCAACAGCCCCTACAACCACAAAAAGGAATGGAGTTATTAGCATTTATGGTTTGTAAATGGCACCCAGAATTATGTTGCACGAAGCACAATTTCACATCATTCTGGGTTCATTTGTGTGAAAACAAGGTCCAGTCAGGCTGAAACGTCACAGGAAGGTAGAATCTATTTAGTTGTAAGTGATCTGAACGTTTCATGATGATAGCGCTTTCCTAAGGGGATCAAACCATGTCCCAAAGGTCACCGGATCTGGTGTCAATTTAAAGAAGTAGTCCAGTTACACATTTGTGGGCTTATAACTTGGCTTCTGAATGTCCTAGAGAGATCAGGTTTGTTTTAGTGTACTCCAATCAACAGCCCCTACAACCACAAAAGGAATGGAGTCATTAGCCTTATGGTTTGTAAATGGCACCCAGAATTATGTTGCACGAAGCACAATTTCACATCATTCTGGGTCCATTTGTGTGAAAACAAGGTCCAATCAGGCTGAAACATTACAAGAAAGTAGAATCTATTGAGTTGTAAGTGATCTGAACGTTTCATGATGATCTCACATTCCCATAGGGGGTCAAACCATGTCCCAAAGGTCACCGGGCCTGGTGTCACTTTAAAGAAGTAGTCCAGTTACACCTTTGTGGGATTATAACTTGGCTTCTGAATGTCCTAGAGAGGTCAGGTTTGTTTTAGTGTACTCCAATCAACAGCCCCTACAACCACAAAAAGGAATGGAGTCATTAGCACTTATGGTTTGTAAATGGCACCCAGAATTATGTTGCACGAAGCACAACACTTGGTCTGACTGAGCGCCTCCGGGAGAGAGGCCCAAGCAACACGCGCCCCGAGGAGCGTCAGGCCACATGTCACTACTCAGTCTGACTGAGCGCCTCCAGGAGAGAGGCCCAAGCAAGACGCGCCCCGAGGAGCGTCTTGCCACATGTCAACAATGGGTCTTACTGAGGGCCTCCAGGAGAGAAGCCCAAGCAAGACGCGCCCCGAGGAGCTTCTTGCCACAGTACTCAGCACTCGGTCTGAGTGAGCGCCTACAGGAGAGAGGCCAAAACAAGACGCGCCCCGAGGAGCGTCTTGACACATGTCAACACTAGGTCTGACAGAGGGCCTCCATGAGAGAGGCCCAAGCAAGACTCGCCCCGAGGAGTGTCTTGCCACATGTCAACACTGGGTCTGACTGAGCGCCTCCAGGAGAGAGGCCCAAGCAAGACGCGCCCCGAGGAGCGTCTTGTCACATGTCACTACTCGGTCTGACTGAGCGCCTCCAGGAGAGAGGCCCAAGCAAGACGTGCCCCGAGGAGCGTCTTGCCACATGTCAACACTGGGTCTGACTGAGGGCCTCCATGAGAGAAGCCCAAGCAAGACGCGCCCCGAGGAGAGTCTTGCCACATGTCAACACTGGGTCTGACAGAGGGCATCCAGGAGAGAGGCCCAAGCAATACGCGCCCCGAGGAGCGTCTTGCCACATGTCACCACTGGGTCTGACTGAGCGCCTCCAGGAGAGAGGCCCAAGCATGAAGCGCCCCGAGGAGCGTCTTGCCACGTGTCAACACTGGGTCCGATTGAGGGCCTTATGGAGAGAGGCCCAAGCAAGACGCGCCCCGAGGAGCGTCTTGCCACATGTCAACAATGGGTCTGACTGAGGGCCTCCAGGAGAGAAGCCCCAGCAAGACGCGCCCCGAGGATCGTCTTGCCACATGTCAGCACTCGGTCTGACTGAGTGCCTCCAGGAGAGAGGCCCAAGCAAGACGTGCCCCGAGGAGCGTCTTGCCACATGTCAACACTGGGTCTGACTGAGCGCCTCCAGGAGAGAGGCCCAAGCAAGAAGCGCCCCGAGGAGCATCTTGACACATGTCTCCTCTGGGTCTCACTGAGCGCCTCCAGGAGAGAGGCCCAAGCAAGACGTGCCCCGAGGAGCGTCTTGCCACATGTCAACACTGGGTCTGACTGAGTGCCTCCATGAGAGAAGCCCCAGCAAGACGCGCCCCGAGGAGCATCTTGCCACATGTCAACACTGGGTCTGACTGAGAACCTCCAGGAGAGAGGCCCAAGCAAGACGCGCCCCGAGGAGCGTCTTGCCACATGTCAACACTGGGTCTGACTGAGCGCCTCCAGGAGAGAGGCCCAAGCAGGACGCGCCCCGCGGAGCGTCTTGTCACATGTCACTACTCGGTCTGACTGAGCACCTCCAGGAGAGAGGCCCAAGCAAGACGTGCCCCGAGGAGCGTCTTGCCACATGTCAACACTGGGTCTGACTGAGGGCCTCCATGAGAGAAGCCCAAGCAAGACGCGCCCCGAGGAGAGTCTTGCCACATGTCAACAATGGGTCTGACTGAGGGCCTCCAGGAGAGAAGCCCAAGCAAGACGCGCCCCGAGGAGCGTCTTGCCACATGTCAGCACTCGGTCTGACTGAGCGCCTCCAGGAGAGAGGCCCAAGCAAGACGTTGCCCGAGGAGCGTCTTACCACATGTCAACACTGGGTCTGACTGAGCGCCTCCAGGAGAGAGGCCCAAGCAAGACGCGCCCCGAGGAGCGTCTTGCCACATGTGAACACTGGGTCTGACTGAGCGCCTCCAGGAGAGAGGCCCAAGCAAGACGCGCCCGGAGGAGCGTCTTGCCACATGTCAGCACTCGGTCTGACTGAGGGCCTCCAGGAGAGAGGCCCAAGCAAGACGCGCCCCGAGGAGCATCTTGACACATGTCTCCTCTGGGTCTGACTGAGCGCCTCCAGTAGAGAGGCCCAAGCAAGACGTGCCCCGAGGAGCGTCTTGCCACATGTCAACACTGGGTCTGACTGAGGGCCTCCATGAGAGAAGCCCCAGCAAGACGTGCCCCGAGGAGCATCTTGCCACTTGTCAACACTGGTTCTGACTGAGAACCTCCAGGAGAGAGGCCCAAGCAAGACGCGCCCCGAGGAGCGTCTTGCCACATGTCAACACTGGGTCTGACTGAGCGCCTCCAGGAGAGAGGCCCAAGCAAGACGCGCCCCGAGGAGCGTCTTGCCACATGTCAGCACTCGGTCTGACTGAGCGCCTCCAGGAGAGAGGCCCAAGCAAGACACGCCCCGAGGAGCATCTTGACACATGTCTCCTCTGGGTCTGACTGAGCGCCTCCAGGAGAGAGGCCCAAGCAAGACGTGCCCCGAGGAGCGTCTTGCCACATGTCAACACTGGGTCTGACTGAGGGCCTCCATGAGAGAAGCCCCAGCAAGACGTGCCCCGAGGAGCATCTTGCCACTTGTCAACACTGGGTCTGACTGAGAACCTCCAGGAGAGAGGCCCAAGCAAGACGCGCCGCGAGGAGCTTCTTGCCACATGTCAACACTGGGTCTGACTGAGCGCCTCCAGGAGAGAGGCCCAAGCAAGACACGCCCCGACGAGCGTCTTGACACATGTCAACACTGCGTCTGACTGAGGGCCTCCATGAGAGAAGCCCAAGCAAGACGCGCCCCGAGGAGAGTCTTGCCACATGTCAACACTGGGTCTGACAGAGGGCATCCAGGAGAGAGGCCCAAGCAATATGCGCCCCGAGGAGCGTCTTGCCACATGTCAACACTGGGTCTGACTGAGCGCCTCCAGGAGAGAGGCCCAAGCAGGACGCGCCCCGAGGAGCGTCTTGTCACATGTCACTACTCGGTCTGACTGAGCACCTCCAGGAGAGAGGCCCAAGCAAGACGTGCCCCGAGGAGCGTCTTGCCACATGTCAACACTGGGTCTGACTGAGGGCCTCCATGAGAGAAGCCCAAGCAAGACGCGCCCCGAGGAGAGTCTTGCCACATGTCAACAATGGGTCTGACTGAGGGCCTCCAGGAGAGAAGCCCAAGCAAGACGCGCCCCGAGGAGCGTTTTGCCACATGTCAGCACTCGGTCTGACTGAGCGCCTCCAGGAGAGAGGCCCAAGCAAGACGTGCCCCGAGGAGCGTCTTGCCACATGTCAACACTTGGTCTGACTGAGCGCCTCCAGGAGAGAGGCCCAAGCAAGACGCGCCCTGAGGAGCGTCTTGCCACATGTGAACACTCGGTCTGACTGAGCGCCTCCAGGAGAGAGGCCCAAGCAAGACGCGCCCCGAGGAGCATCTTGACACATGTCTCCTCTGGGTCTGACTGAGCACCTCCAGTAGAGAGGCCCAAGCAAGACGTGCCCCGAGGAGCGTCTTGCCACATGTCAACACTGGGTCTGACTGAGGGCCTCCATGAGAGAAGCCCCAGCAAGACGTGCCCCGAGGAGCATCTTGCCACTTGTCAACACTGGGTCTGACTGAGAACCTCCAGGAGAGAGGCCCAAGCAAGACGCGCCCCGAGGAGCGTCTTGCCACATGTCAACACTGGGTCTGACTGAGCGCCTCCAGCAGAGAGGCCCAAGCAAGACGCGCCCCGAGGAGCGTCTTGCCACATGTCAGCACTGGGTCTGACTGAGCGCCTCCAGGAGAGAGGCCCAAGCAAGACACGCCCCGAGGAGCATCTTGACACATGTCTCCTCTGGGTCTGACTGAGCGCCTCCAGGAGAGAGGACCAAGCAAGACGTGCCCCGAGGAGCGTCTTGCCACATGTCAACACTGGGTCTGACTGAGGGCCTCCATGAGAGAAGCCCCAGCAAGACGTGCCCCGAGGAGCATCTTGCCACTTGTCAACACTGGGTCTGACTGAGAACCTCCAGGAGAGAGGCCCAAGCAAGACGCGCCCCGAGGAGCTTCTTGCCACATGTCAACACTGGGTCTGACTGAGCGCCTCCAGGAGAGAGGCCCAAGCAAGACACGCCCCGAGGAGCGTCTTGACACATGTCAACACTGCGTCTGACTGAGGGCCTCCATGAGAGAAGCCCAAGCAAGACGCGCCCCGAGGAGAGTCTTGCCACATGTCAACACTGGGTCTGACAGAGGGCATCCAGGAGAGAGGCCCAAGAAATATGCGCCCCGAGGAGCGTCTTGCCACATGTCAGCACTCGGTCTGACTGAGCGCCTCCAGGAGAGAGGCCCAAGCAAGAAGCGCCCCGAGGAGCGTCTTGCCACGTGTCAACACTGGGTCTGATTGAGGGCCTTCTGGAGAGAGGCCCAAGCAAGACGCGCCCCGAGGAGCGTCTTGCCACATGTCAACAATGGGTCTGACTGAGGGCCTCCAGGAGAGAAGCCCAAGCAAGACGCGCCCCGAGGAGCTTCTTGCCACATGTCAGCACTCGGTCTGATTGAGCGCCTCCAGGAGAGAGGCCCAAGCAAGACGCGCCCCGAAGAGCGTCTTGACACATGTCAACACTGGGTCTGACAGAGGGCCTCCAGGAGAGAGGCCCAAATAAGACGTGCCCCGAGGAGCGTCTTTCCACATGTCAACAATGGGTCTGACTGAGGGCCTCCAGGAGAGAAGCCCAAGCAAGACGCGCCCCGAGGAGCGTCTTGCCACATGTCAGCACTCGGTCTGACTGAGCGCCTCCAGGAGAGAGGCCCAAGCAAGACGCGCCCCGAGGAGAGTCTTGCCACATGTGAACACTGGGTCTGACTGAGCGCCTCCAGGAGAGAGGCCCAAGCAAGACGCGCCCGGAGGTGCGTCTTGCCACTTGTCAGCACTCGGTGTGACTGAGCGCCTCCAGGGAAGAGGCCCAAGCAAGACGCGCCCCGAGGAGCGTCTTGACACATTTCTCCTCTGGGTCTGACTGAGCGCCTCCAGGAGAGAGGCCCAAGCAAGACGTGCCCCGAGGAGCGTCTTGCCACATGTCAACACTGGGTCTGACTGAGTGCCTCCATGAGAGAAGCCCCAGCAAGACGCGCCCCGAGGAGCGTCTTGCCACATGTCAACACTGGGTCTGACTGAGGGCCTCCATGAGAGAAGCCCAAGCAAACGCGCCCCGAGGAGAGTCTTGCCACATGTCAACAATGGGTCTGACTGAGGGCCTCCAGGAGAGAAGCCCAAGCAAGACGCGCCCCGAGGAGCGTCTTGCCACATGTCAGCACTCGGTCTGACTGAGCGCCTCCAGGAGAGAGGCCCAAGCAAGACGTGCCCCGAGGAGCGTCTTGCCACATGTCAACACTGGGTCTGACTGAGCGCCTCCAGGAGAGAGGCCCAAGCAAGATGCTCCCCGAGGAGCGTCTTGCCACATGTGAACACTGGGTCTGATTGAGCGCCTCCAGGAGAGAGGCCCAAGCAAGACGCGCCCGGAGGAGCGTCTTGCTACATGTCAGCACTCGGTCTGACTGAGCGCCTCCAGGAGAGAGGCCCAAGCAAGACGCGCCCCGAGGAGCATCTTGACACATGTCTCCTCTGGGTCTGACTGAGCGCCTCCAGGAGAGAGGCCCAAGCAAGACGTGCCCCGAGGAGCGTCTTGCCACATGTCAACACTGGGTCTGACTGAGGGCCTCCATGAGAGAAGCCCCAGCAAGACGTGCCCCGAGGAGCATCTTGCCACTTGTCAACACTGGGTCTGACTGAGAACCTCCAGGTGAGAGGCCCAAGCAAGACGCGCCCCGAGGAGCGTCTTGCCACATGTCAACACTGGGTCTGACTGAGCGCCTCCAGGAGAGAGGCCCAAGCAAGACGCGCCCCGAGGAGCGTCTTGTCACATGTCAACAATGGGTCTGACTGAGGGCCTCCAGGAGAGAAGCCCAAGCAAGAAGCGCCCCGAGGAGCGTCTTGCCACATGTCAGCACTCGGTCTGACTGAGCGCCTCCAGGAGAGAGGCCCAAGCAAGAAGCGCCCCGAGGAGCGTCTTGCCACGTGTCAACACTGGGTCTGATTGAGGGCCTTCTGGAGAGAGGCCCAAGCAAGACGCGCCCCGAGGAGCGTCTTGCCACATGTCAACAATGGGTCTGACTGAGGGCCTCCAGGAGAGAAGCCCAAGCAAGACGCGCCCCGAGGAGCTTCTTGCCACATGTCAGCACTCGGTCTGACTGAGCGCCTCCAGGAGAGAGGCCCAAGCAAGACGCGCCCGGAGGAGCGTCTTGCCACATGTCAGCACTCGGTCTGACTGAGCGCCTCCAGGAGAGAGGCCCAAGCAAGACGCGCCCCGAGGAGCATCTTGACACATGTCTCCTCTGGGTCTGACTGAGCGCCTCCAGGAGAGAGGCCCAAGCAAGACGTGCCCCGAGGAGCGTCTTGCCACATGTCAACACTGGGTCTGACTGAGGGCCTCCATGAGAGAAGCCCCAGCAAGACGTGCCCCGAGGAGCATCTTGCCACTTGTCAACACTGGGTCTGACTGAGAACCTCCAGGAGAGAGGCCCAAGCAAGACGCGCCCCGAGGAGCGTCTTGCCACATGTCAGCACTGGGTCTGACTGAGCGCCTCCAGGAGAGAGGCCCCAGCAAGACGCGCCCCGAGGAGCGTCTTGCCTTATGTCAGCACTCGGTCTGACTGAGCGCCTCCAGGAGAGAGGCCCAAGCAAGATGCGCCCCGAGGAGCGTCAGGCCACATGTCAACAATGGGTCTGACTGAGGGCCTCCAGGAGAGAGGCCCAAGCAAGACGCGCCCTGAGGGGCGTCTTGCCACGTGTCAACAATGGTTCTTACTGAGGGCCTCCGGGAGAGAAGCCCAAGCAAGACGCGCCCCGAGGAGCTTCTTTCCACATGTCAGCACTCGGTCTGACTGAGCGCCTCCAGGAGAGAGGCCAAAGCAAGACGCCCCCTGAGGAGCGTCTTGACACATGTCAACACTGGGTTTGACAGAGGGCCTCCATGAGAGAGGCCCAAGCAAGACGCGCCCCGAGGAGTGTCTTGCCAAATGTCAACACTGGGTCTGACTGAGCGCCTCAGGGAGAGAGGTCCAAGCAAGACGTGCCCCAAGGAGCGTCTTGCCACATGTCACTACTCGGTCTGACTCAGTGCCTCAGGGAGAGAGTTCCAAGCAAGACGCGCCCCGAGGAGCGTCTTGCCACATGTCACTACTCGGTCTGTTTGAGCGCCTCCAGGAGAGAGGCCCAAGCAAGACGTGCCCCGAGGAGCGTCTTGCCACATGTCAACAATGGGTCTGACTGAGGGCCTTCAGGAGAGAAGCCCAAGCAAGACGCGCCCCGAGGAGCGTCTTGCCACATGTCAACACTGGGTCTGACTGAGCGCCTCCAGGAGAGAGGCCCAAGCAAGACACGCCCCGAGGAGCGTCTTGACACATGTCAACACTGGGTCTGACTGAGGGCCTCCATGAGAGAAGCCCAAGCAAGACGCGCCCCGAGGAGAGTCTTGCCACATGTCAAAACTCTGTCTGACAGAGGGCATCCAGGAGAGAGGCCCAAGCAATACGCGCCCCGAGGAGCGTCTTGCCACATGTCACCACTGGGTCTGACTGAGCGCCTCCAGGAGAGAGACCCAACCAAGACGCGCCCTGAGGAGCATCTTGCCACATGCCAACACTGGGTCTGACAGAGGGCCTCCAGGAGAGAGGCCCAAGCAAGATGCGCCCCGAGGAGTGTCTTGCCACATGTCACCACTGGGTCTGACTGAGCGCCTCCAGGAGAGAGGCCCAAGCAAGACGCGCCCCGAGGAGCGTCTTGCCACATGTCAGCACTCGGTCTGCATGAGCGCCTCCAGGAGAGAAGCCCAAGCAAGACGCGCCCCGAGGAGCGTCTTGCCACATGTCTACACTGGGTCTGACTGAGCGCCTCCAGGAGAGAGGACCAAGCAAGACGCGCCCCGAGGAGCGTCTTGCCACATGTGAACACTGGGTCTGACTGAGCGCCTCCAGGAGAGAGGCCCAAGCAAGACGCGCCCGGAGGAGCGTCTTGCCACATGTCAGCACTCGGTCTGACTGAGCGCCTCCAGGAGAGAGGCCCAAGCAAGACGCACCCCGAGGAGCGTCTTGACACATGTCTCCTCTGGGTCTGACTGAGCACCTCCAGGAGAGAGGCCCAAGCAAGACGTGCCCCGAGGAGCATCTTGCCACATGTCAACACTGGGTCTGACTGAGTGCCTCCATGAGAGAAGCCCCAGCAAGACGCACCCCGAGGAGCGTATTGCCACATGTCAACACTGGGTCTGACTGAGCGCCTCCAGGGAAGAGGCCCAAGCAAGACGCGCCCCGAGGAGCGTCTTGACACATTTCTCCTCTGGGTCTGACTGAGCGCCTCCAGGAGAGAGGCCCAAGCAAGACGTGCCCCGAGGAGCGTCTTGCCACATGTCACCACTGGGTCTGACTGAGCGCCTCCAGGAGAGAGACCCAACCAAGACGCGCCCTGAGGAGCGTCTTGCCACATGCCAACACTGGGTCTGACAGAGGGCCTCCAGGAGAGAGGCCCAAGCAAGATGCGCCCCGAGGAGTGTCTTGCCACATGTCACCACTGGGTCTGACTGAGCGCCTCCAGGAGAGAGGCCCAAGCAAGACGCGCCCCGAGGAGCGTCTTGCCACATGTCAGCACTCGGTCTGCATGAGCGCCTCCAGGAGAGAAGCCCAAGCAAGACGCGCCCCGAGGAGCGTCTTGCCACATGTCTACACTGGGTCTGACTGAGCGCCTCCAGGAGAGAGGCCCGAGTAGCGTCTTGCCACATTTGACCTCTGGGTCTGACTGAGCGCCTCCAGGAGAGAGGCCCAAGCAAGACGCGCCCCGAGGAGCGTCTTGTCACATGTCAACACTGGGTCTGACTGAGCGCCTCCAGGAGCGAGGCCCAAGCAAGAAACGCCCGAGGAGCGTCTTGACACATGTCAACACTGGGTCTGACTGAGCGCCTCCTGGAGAGAGGTCCAAGCAACACGCGCCCCGAGGAGCGTCTTGCCACATGTCAACACTGGGTCTGACTGAGTGCCTCCATGAGAGAAGCCCCAGCAAGACGCGCCCCGAGGAGCGTCTTGTCACATGTCACTACTCGGTCTGACTGAGCGCCTCCAGGAGAGAGGCCCAAGCAAGACGTGCCCCGAGGAGCGTCTTGCCACATGTCAACAATGGGTCTGATTGAGGGCCTCCAGGAGAGAAGCCCAAGCAAGAAGCGCCCCGAGGAGCGTCTTGCCAAATGTCAACACTGGATCTGACTGAGCGCCTCCAGGAGAGAGGCCCAAGAAAGACACGCCCCGAGGAGCGTCTTGACACATGTTAACACTGGGTCTGACTGAGGGCCTCCATGTGAGAAGCCCAAGCAAGACGCGCCCCGAGGAGAGTCTCGCCACATGTCAACACTGGGTCTGACAGAGGGCATCCAGGAGAGAGGCCCAAGCAATACGCGCCCCGAGGAGCGTCTTGCCACATGTCAACAATGGGTCTGACTGAGGGCCTACAGGAGAGAAGCCCAAAGAAGACGCGCCCCGAGGAGCTTCTTGCCACATGTCAGCACTCGGTCTGACTGAGCGCCTCCAGGAGAGAGGCCAAAGCAAGATGCGCCCCGAGGAGCGTCTTGACACATGTCAACAATGGGTCTGACAGAGGGCCTCCATAAGAGAGGCCCAAGCAAGACGCGCCCCGAGGAGTGTCTTGCCACATGTCAACAATGGGTCTGACTGAGCGCCTCCAGGAGAGAGGCCCAAGCAAGACGCGCCCCGAGGAGCGTCTTGCCACATGTCACTACTCAGTCTGACTGAGGGCCTCCAGGAGAGAGGCCCAAATAAGACGCGCCCCGAGGAGCGTCTTGCCACATGTCAACACTGGGTCTGACTGAGGGCCTCCAGGAGAGAGGCCCAAATAAGACGCGCCCCGAGGAGCGTCTTGCCACATGTCAACACTGGGTCTGACTGAGGGCCTCCAGGAGAGAAGCCCAAGCAAGATGCGCCCCGAGGAGTGTCTTGCCACATGTCAACACTGGGTCTGACTGAGCGCCTCCAGGAGAGAGGCCCAAGCAAGACGCGCCCCGAGGAGCGTCTTGCCACATGTCACTACTCAGTCTGACTGAGGGCCTCCAGGAGAGAGGCCCAAATAAGACGCGCCCCGAGGAGCGTCTTGCCACATGTCAACACTGGGTCTGACTGAGGGCCTCCAGGAGAGAGGCCCAAATAAGACGCGCCCCGAGGAGCGTCTTGCCACATGTCAACACTGGGTCTGACTGAGGGCCTCCAGGAGAGAAGCCCAAGCAAGATGCGCCCCGAGGAGTGTCTTGCCACATGTCAGCACTCGGTCTGACTGAGCGCCTCCAGGAGAGAGGCCCAAGCAAGAAGCGCCCCGAGGAGCGTCTTGCCACATGTGAACACTGGGTCTGACTGAGCGCCTCCAGAAGAGAGGCCCAAGCAAGACGCGCCCGGAGGAGCGTGTTGCCACATGTCAGCACTCGGTCTGACTGAGCGCCTCCAGGAGAGAGGCCCAAGCAAGATGCGCCCCGAGGAGCATCTTGACACATGTCTCCTCTGGGTCTGACTGTGCGCCTCCAGGAGAGAGGCCCAAGCAAGACGTGCCCCGAGGAGCGTCTTGCCACATGTCAACACTGGGTCTGACTGAGCACATCCAGGAGAGAGGCCCCAGCAAGACGCGCCCCGAGGAGCGTCTTGCCACATGTCAACACTGGGTCTGACTGAGTCCCTCCATGAGAGAAGCCCCAGCAAGACGCGCCCCGAGGAGCGTCTTGCCACATGTCAACACTGGGTCTGACTGAGCACATCCAGGAGAGAGGCCCAAGCAAGACGCGCCCCGAGGAGCGTCTTGAAACATGTCAACACTGGGTCTGACTGAGCGCCTCCAGGAGAGAGGCCCGAGGAGCGTCTTGCCACATGTCACCTCTGGGTCTGACTGAGCGCCTCCAGGAGAGAGGCGCAAGCAAGAAACGCCCGAGGAGCGTCTTGACACATGTCAACACTGGGTCGGACTGAGGGCCTCCAGGAGAGAGGCCCCAGCAAGACGCACCCCGAGGAGCGTCTTGCCTTATGTCAGCACTCGGTCTGACTGAGCGCCTCCAGGAGAGAGGCCCAAGCAAGTCGCGCCCCGAGGAGCGTCTTGCCACATGTCACCACTGGGTCTGACTGAGCGCCTCCAGGAGAGAGGCCCAAGCAAGACGCGCCCTGAGGAGCGTCTTGACACATGTCAACACTGGGTCTGACAGAGGGCCTCCAGGAGAGAGGCCCAAGCAAGACGCGCCCCGAGGAGTGTCTTGCCACATGTCACCACTGGGTCTGACTGAGCGCCTCCAGGAGAGAGGCCCAAGCAAGACGCGCCCCGAGGAGCGTCAGGCCACATGTCACTACTCAGTCTGACTGAGCGCCTCCAGGAGAGAGGCCCAAGCAGGACGCGCCCCGAGGAGCGTCTTGCCTTATGTCAGCACTCGGTCTGACTGAGCGCCTCCAGGAGAGAGGCCCAAGCAAGACGCGCCCCGAGGAGCGTCTTTTCACATGTCAACACTGGGTCTTTCTGAGCGCCTCCAGGAGAGAAGCCCAAGCAAGACGCGCCCCGAGGAGCATCTTGCCACATGTCAGCACTCGGTCTGACTGAGCACCTCCAGGAGAGAGGCCCAAGCAAGACGCGCCCCGAGGAGCGTCTTGCCACATGTCAACAATGGGTCTGACTGAGGGCCTCCAGGAGAGAAGCCCAAGCAACACGCGGCCCGAGGAGCGTCTTGCCACATGTCAGCACTCGGTCTGACTGAGCGCCTCCAGGAGAGAGGCCCAAGCAAGATGCGCCCCGAGGAGCGTCTTTCCACATGTCAACAATGGGTCTGACTGAGGGCCTCCAGGAGAGAAGCCCAAGCAAGACGCGCCCCGAGGAGCGTCTTGACACATGTCAACACTGGGTCTGACAGAGGGCCTCCAGGAGAGAGGCCCAAGCAAGACGCGCCCCGAGGAGTGTCTTGCCACATGTCACCACTTGGTCTGACTGAGCGCCTCCAGGAGAGAGGCCCAAGCAAGACGCGCCCCGAGGAGCGGCTTGCCACATGTCAACAATGGGTCTGACTGAGGGCCTCCAGGAGAGAGGCCCAAGCAAGATGCGCCGGGAGGAGCGTCTTGCCACATGTCAACACTGGGTCTGACAGAGGGCCTCCAGGAGAGAGGCCCAAGCAAGACGCGCCCCGAGGAGCGTCTTGCCACATGTCACCTCTGGTTCTGACTGAGCACCTCCAGGAGAGAGGCCCAAGCAAGACGCGCCCCGAGGAGCGTCTTGTCACATGTCAACACTGGGTCTGTCTGAGCGCCTCCAGGAGAGAAGCCCAAGCAAGACGCGCCCCGAGGAGCGTCTTGCCTCATGTCAACAATGGGTCTGACTGAGGGCCTCCAGGAAAGAGGCCCAAGCAAGACGCGCCCCGAGGAGCGTCAGGCCACATGTCACTACTCAGTCTGACTGAGCGCCTCCAGGAGAGAGGCCCAAGCAGGACGCGCCCCGAGGAGCGTCTTGCCACATGTCAGCACTGGGTCTGACTGAGCGCCTCCAGGAGAGAGGCCCCAGCAAGACGCGCCCCGAGGAGCGTCTTGCCTTATGTCAGCACTCGGTCTGACTGAGCGCCTCCAGGAGAGAGGCCCAAGCAAGACGCGCCCCGAGGAGCGTCTTGCGACATGTCAACAATGGGTCTGACTGAGGCCTCCAGGAGAGAAGCTCAAGCAAGACGCGCCCCGAGGAGCGTCTTGACACATGTCAACACTGGGTCTGACAGAGGGCCTCCAGGAGAGAGGCCCAAGCAAGACGCGCCCCGAGGAGTGTCTTGCCACATGTCACCACTTGGACTGACTGAGCGCCTCAAGGAGAGAGGCCCAAGCAACACGCGCCCCGAGGAGCGTCAGGCCACATGTCACTACTCAGTCTGACTGAGCGCCTCCAGGAGAGAGGCCCAAGCAAATCGCGCCCCGAGGAGCGTCTTGCCACATTTCAACAATGGGTCTTACTGAGGGCCTCCAGGAGAGAAGCCCAAGCAAGACGCGCCCCGAGGAGCTTCTTGCCACATGTCAGCACTCGGTCTGACTGAGCGCCTCCAGGAGAGAGGCCAAAGCAAGACCCGCCCCGAGGAGCGTCTTGACACATGTCAACACTGGGTCTGACAGAGGGCCTCCATGAGAGAGGCCCAAGCAAGACGCGCCCCGAGGAGTGTCTTGCCACATGTCAACACTGGGTCTGACAGAGGGCCTCCAGGAGAGAGGCCCAAGCAAGACGCGCCCCTAGGAGTGTCTTGCCACATGTCACCACTTGGTCTGACTGAGCGCCTCCAGGAGAGAGGCCCAAGCAACACGCGCCCCGAGGAGCGTCAGGCCACATGTCACTACTCAGTCTGACTGAGCGCCTCCAGGAGAGAGGCCCAAGCAAGACACGCCCCGAGGAGCGTCTTGCCACGTGTCAACAATGGTTCTTACTGAGGGCCTCCGGGAGAGAAGCCCAAGCAAGACGCGCCCCGAGGAGCTTCTTGCCACATGTCAGCACTCGGTCTGACTGAGCGCCTCCAGGAGAGAGGCCAAAGCAAGACGCGCCCCGAGGAGCGTCTTGACACATGTCAACACTGGGTCTGACAGAGGGCCTCCATGAGAGAGGTCCAAGCAAGACGCGCCCCGAGGAGCGTCTTGCCACATGTCACTACTCGGTCTGTTTGAGCGCCTCCAGGAGAGAGGCCCAAGCAAGACGTGCCCCGAGGAGCGTCTTGCCACATGTCAACACTGGGTCTGAACGAGGGCCTCCAGGAGAGAAGCCCAAGCAAGACGCGCCCCGAGGAGCGTCTTGCCACATGTCAACACTGGGTCTGACTGAGCGCCTCCAGGAGAGAGGCCCAAGCAAGACACGCCCCGAGGAGCGTCTTGACACATGTCAACACTGGGTCTGACTGAGGGCCTCCATGAGAGAAGCCCAAGCAAGACGCGCCCCGAGGAGAGTCTTGCCACATGTCAACACTCTGTCTGACAGAGGGCATCCAGGAGAGAGGCCCAAGCAATACGCGCCCCGAGGAGCGTCTTGCCACATGTCACCACTGGGTCTGACTGAGCGCCTCCAGGAGAGAGACCCAACCAAGACGCGCCCTGAGGAGCGTCTTGCCACATGCCAACACTGGGTCTGACAGAGGGCCTCCAGGAGAGAGGCCCAAGCAAGATGCGCCCCGAGGAGTGTCTTGCCACATGTCACCACTGGGTCTGACTGAGCGCCTCCAGGAGAGAGGCCCAAGCAAGACGCGCCCCGAGGAGCGTCTTGCCACATGTCAGCACTCGGTCTGACTGAGCGCCTCCAGGAGAGAGGCCCAAGCAAGACGCGCCCCGAGGAGCGTCTTGCCACATGTCTACACTGGGTCTGACTGAGCGCCTCCAGGAGAGAGGCCCAAGCAAGACGCGCCCCGAGGAGCGTCTTGCCACATGTGAACACTGGGTCTGACTGAGCGCCTCCAGGAGAGAGGCCCAAGCAAGACGCGCCCGGAGGAGCATCTTGCCACATGTCAGCACTCGGTCTGACTGAGCGCATCCAGGAGAGAGGCCCAAGCAAGACGCGCCCCGAGGAGCGTCTTGCCACATGTCACCTCTGGTTCTGACTGAGCGCCTCCAGGAGAGAGGCCCAAGCAAGACGCGCCCCGAGGAGCGTCTTGTCACATGTCAACACTAGGTCTGTCTGAGCGCCTCCAGGAGAGAAGCCCAAGCAAGATGCGCCCCGAGGAGCGTCAGGCCACATGTCAACAATGGGTCTGACTGAGGGCCTCCAGGAGAGAGGCCCAAGCAAGACGCGCCCTGAGGGGCGTCTTGCCACGTGTCAACAATGGTTCTTACTGAGGGCCTCCGGGAGAGAAGCCCAAGCAAGACGCGCCCCGAGGAGCTTCTTGCCACATGTCAGCACTCGGTCTGACTGAGCGCCTCCAGGAGAGAGGCCAAAGCAAGACGCCCCCTGAGGAGCGTCTTGACACATGTCAACACTGGGTTTGACAGAGGGCCTCCATGAGAGAGGCCCAAGCAAGACGCGCCCCGAGGAGTGTCTTGCCAAATGTCAACACTGGGTCTGACTGAGCGCCTCAGGGAGAGAGGCCCAAGCAAGACGTGCCCCGAGGAGCATCTTGCCACATGTCAACACTGGGTCTGACTGAGTGCCTCCATGAGAGAAGCCCCAGCAAGACGCGCCACGAGGAGCGTATTGCCACATGTCAACACTGGGTCTGACTGAGCACCTCCAGGAGAGAGGCCCAAGCAAGACGCGCCCCGAGAAGCGTCTATCCACATGTCAACACTGGGTCTGACTGAGTGCCTCCAGGAGAGAGGCCCGAGGAGCGTCTTGCCACATGTCACCTCTGGGTCTGACTGAGCGCCTCCAGGAGAGAGGCGCAAGCAAGAAACGCCCGAGGAGCGTCTTGAAACATGTCAACACAGGGTCTGACTGAGCGCCTCCAGGAGAGAGGCCCATGCAAGAAGCGCCCCGAGGAGCGTCTTGCCACATGTCAACAATGGGTCTGACTGAGGGCCTCCAGGAGAGAAGCCCAAGCAAGACGCGCCCCGAGGAGCGTCTTGCCACATGTCAACACTGGGTCTAATTGAGCGCCTCCAGGAGAGAGGCCCAAGCAAGACGCGCCCCGAGGAGCGTCTTGCCACATGTCACTACTCGGTCTGACTGAGCGCCTCCAGGAGAGAGGTCCAAGCAACACGCGCCCCGAGGAGCGTCTTGCCACATGTCAGCACTCGGTCTGACTGAGCGCCTCCAGTGACATGTGGCCTGACGCTCCTCGGGGCGCGTCTTGCTTGGGCCTCTCTCCTGGAGGCCCTCAGTCAGACCCATTGTTGACATGAGGCAAGACGCTCCTCGGGGCGCGTCTTGCTTGGGCTTCTCTCCTGGAGGCGCTCAGACAGACCCAGTGTTGACATGTGACAAGACGCTCCTCGGGGCGCGTCTTGCTTGGGCCTCTCTCCCGGAGGCGCTCAGTCAGAACCAGAGGTGACATGTGGCAAGACGCTCATCGGGGCGCGTCTTGCTTGGGCCTCTCTCCTGGAGGCGCTCAGTCAGACCGAGTGCTGACATGTGGCAAGACGCTCCTCCGGGCGCGTCTTGCTTGGGCCTCTCTCCTGGAGGCGCTCAGTCAGACCCAGTGTTCACATGTGGCAAGACGCTCCTCGGGGCGCGTCTTGCTGGGGCCTCTCTCCTGGAGGCGCTCAATTAGACCCAGTGTTGACATGTGGCAAGACGCTCCTCGGGGTGCGTCTTGCTTGGGCTTCTCTCCTGGAGGCCCTCAGTCAGACCCATTGTTGACATGTGGCAAGACGCTCCTCGGGGCGCTTCTTGCTTGGGCCTCTCTCCTGGAGGCGCTCAGTCAGACCCTGTGTTGACATGTTTCAAGACGCTCCTCGGGCGTTTCTTGCTTGCGCCTCTCTCCTGGAGGCGCTCAGTCAGACCCAGAGGTGACATGTTGCAAGACGCTCCTCGGGCCTCTCTCCTGGAGGCGCTCAGCCAGACCCAGTGTTCACATGTGGCAAGACTCTCCTCGCGGCGCGTCTTGCTTGGGCCTCTCTCCTGGAGGCGCTCAGTCAGACCGAGTGCTGACATGTGGCAAGACGCTCCTCGGGGCGCATCTTGCTTGGGCTTCTCTCCTGGAGTCCCTCAGTCAGACCCATTGTTGACATGTGGCAAGACGCTCCTCGGGGCACGTCTTATTTGGGCCTCTCTCCTGGAGGCCCTCTGTCAGACCCAGTGTTGACATGTGTCAAGACGCTCCTCGGGGCGCGTCTTGCTTGGGCCTCTCTCCTGGAGGCGCTCAGTCAGACCGAGTGCTGACTTGTGGCAAGAAGCTCCTCGGGGCGCGTCTTGCTTGGGCTTCTCTCCTGGAGGCCCTCAGTCAGACCCATTGTTGACATGTGTTAAGACGCTCCTCGGGGCGCGTCTTGCTTGGGCCTCTCTCCAGAAGGCCCTCAATCAGACCCAGTGTTGACACGTGGCAAGACGCTCCTCGGGGCGCTTCTTGCTTGGGCCTCTCTCCTGGAGGCGCTCAGTCAGACCAAGTGCTGACATGTGGCAAGACGCTCCTCGGGGCGCGTATTGCTTGGGCCTCTCTCCTGGATGCCCTCTGTCAGACCCAGTGTTGACATGTGGCAAGACTCTCCTCAGGGCGCGTCTTGCTTGGGCTTCTCTCATGGAGGCCCTCAGTCAGACCCAGTGTTGACATGTGTCAAGACGCTCCTCGGGGCGTGTCTTGCTTGGGCCTCTCTCCTGGAGGCGCTCAGTCAGACCCAGTGTTGACATGTGGCAAGAAGCTCCTCGGGGCGCTTCTTGCTTGGGCTTCTCTCCTGGAGGCCCTCAGTCAGACCCATTGTTGACATGTGACAAGACGCTCCTCGGGGCGCGTCTTGCTTGGGCCTCTCTCCTGGAGGTTCTCAGTCAGACCCAGTGTTGACAAGTGGCAAGATGCTCCTCGGGGCACGTCTTGCTGGGGCTTCTCTCATGGAGGCCCTCAGTCAGACCCAGTGTTGACATGTGGCAAGACGCTCCTCGGGGCACGTCTTGCTTGGGCCTCTCTCCTGGAGGCGCTCAGTCAGACCCAGAGGAGACATGTGTCAAGATGCTCCTCGGGGCGCGTCTTGCTTGGGCCTCTCTCCTGGAGGCGCTCAGTCAGACCGAGTGCTGACATGTGGCAAGACGCTCCTCCGGGCGCGTCTTGTTTGGGCCTCTCTCCTGGAGGCGCTCAGTCAGACCGAGTGCTGACATGTGGCAAGAAGCTCCTCGGGGCGCGTCTTGCTTGGGCTTCTCTCCTGGAGGCCCTCAGTCAGACCCATTGTTGACATGTGGCAAGACGCTCCTCGGGGCGCGTCTTGCTTGGGCCTCTCTCCAGAAGGCCCTCAATCAGACCCAGTGTTGACACGTGGCAAGACGCTCCTCGGGGCGCTTCTTGCTTGGGCCTCTCTCCTGGAGGCGCTCAGTCAGACCGAGTGCTGACATGTGGCAAGACGCTCCTCGGGGCGCTTCTTGCTTGGGCTTCTCTCCTGGAGGCCCTCAGTCAGACCCATTGTTGACATGTGACAAGACGCTCCTCGGGGCGCGTCTTGCTTGGGCCTCTCTCCTGGAGGAGCTCAGTCAGACCCAGTGTTGACATGTGGCAAGACGCTCCTCGGGGCGCGTCTTGCTTGGGCCTCTCTCCTGGAGGTTCTCAGTCAGACCCAGTGTTGACAAGTGGCAAGATGCTCCTCGGGGCACGTCTTGCTGGGGCTTCTCTCATGGAGGCCCTCAGTCAGACCCAGTGTTGACATGTGGCAAGACGCTCCTCGGGGCACGTCTTGCTTGGGCCTCTCTCCTGGAGGCGCTCAGTCAGACCCAGAGGAGACATGTGTCAAGATGCTCCTCAGGGCGCGTCTTGCTTGGGCCTCTCTCCTGGAGGCGCTCAGTCAGACCGAGTGCTGACATGTGGCAAGACGCTCCTCCGGGCGTGTCTTGCTTGGGCCTCTCTCCTGGAGGCGCTCAGTCAGACCCAGTGTTGACATGTGGCAAGAAGCTCCTCGGGGCGCGTCTTGCTTGGGCCTCTCTCCTGGAGGCGCTCAGTCAGACCCAGTGTTCACATGTGGCAAGACGCTCCTCGGGGCGCGTGTTGCTTGGGCCTCTCTCCTGGAGGCGCTCAGTCAGAACCAGAGGTGACATGTGGCAAGACGCTCCTCGGGGCACGTCTTGCTTGGGCCTCTCTCCTGGAGGCGCTCAGTCAGACCCAGAGGAGAAATGTGTCAAGACGCTCCTCGGGGCGCGTCTTGCTTGGGCCTCTTCCCTGGAGGCGCTCAGTCACACCGAGTGCTGACAAGTGGCAAGACGCACCTCCGGGCGCGTCTTGCTTGGGCCTCTCTCCTGGAGGCGCTCAGTCAGACCCAGTGTTCACATGTGGCAAGACTCTCCTCGGGGCGCGTCTTGCTTGGGCCTCTCTCCTGGAGGCCCTCAGTCAGACCGAGTGCTGACATGTGGCAAGACGCTCCTCGGGGCGCGTCTTGCTTGGGCTTCTCTCCTGGAGGCCCTCAGTCAGACCCATTGTTGACATGTGGCAAGACGCTCCTCGGGGCACGTCTTATTTGGGCCTCTCTCCTGGAGGCCCTCTGTCAGACCCAGTGTTGACATGTGTCAAGACGCTCCTCGGGGCGCGTCTTGCTTGGGCCTCTCTCCTGGAGGTGCTCAGTCAGACCGAGTGCTGACATGTGGCAAGAAGCTCCTCGGGGCGCGTCTTGCTTGGGCTTCTCTCCTGGAGGCCCTCAGTCAGACCCATTGTTGACATGTGGCAAGACGCTCCTCGGGGCGCGTCTTGCTTGGGCCTCTCTCCAGAAGGCCCTCAATCAGACCCAGTGTTGACACGTGGCAGGACGCTCCTCGGGGCGCTTCTTGCTTGGGCCTCTCTCCTGGAGGCGCTCAGTCAGACCGAGTGCTGACATGTGGCAAGACGCTCCTCGGGGCGCGTATTGCTTGGGCCTCTCTCCTGGATGCCCTCTGTCAGACCCAGTGTTGACATGTGGCAAGACTCTCCTCGGGGCGCGTCTTGCTTGGGCTTCTCTCATGGAGGCCCTCAGTCAGACCCAGTGTTGACATGTGTCAAGACGCTCTTCGGGGCGTGTCTTGCTTGGGCCTCTCTCCTGGAGGCGTTCAGTCAGACCCAGTGTTGACATGTGGCAAGAAGCTCCTCTGGGCGCGTCTTGCTTGGGCCTCTCTCCTGGAGGTTCTCAGTCAGACCCAGTGTTGACAAGTGGCAAGATCCTCCTCGGGGCACGTCTTGCTGGGGCTTCTCTCATGGAGGCCCTCAGTCAGACCCAGTGTTGACATGTGGCAAGACGCTCCTCGGGGCACGTCTTGCTTGGGCCTCTCTCCTAGAGGCGCTCAGTCAGACCCAGAGGAGACATGTGTCAAGATGCTCCTCGGGGCGTGTCTTGCTTGGGCCTCTCTCCTGGAGGCGCTCAGTCAGACCGAGTGCTGACATGTGGCAAGACGCTCCTCTGGGCGCGTCTTGCTTGGGCCTCTCTCCTGGAGGCGCTCAGTCAGACCGAGTGCTGACATGTGGCAAGAAGCTCCTCGGGGCGCGACTTGCTTGGGCTTCTCTCCTGGAGGCCCTCAGTCAGACCCATTGTTGACATGTGGCAAGACGCTCCTCGGGGCGCGTCTTGCTTGGGCCTCTCTCCAGAAGGCCCTCAATCAGACCCAGTGTTGACACGTGGCAAGACGCTCCTCGGGGCGCTTCTTGCTTGGGCCTCTCTCCTGGAGGCGCTCAGTCAGACCGAGTGCTGACATGTGGCAAGACGCTCCTCGGGGCGCATATTGCTTGGGCCTCTCTCCTGGATGCCCTCTGTCAGACCCAGTGTTGACATGTGGCAAGACTCTCCTCGGGGCGCGTCTTGCTTGGGCTTCTCTCATGGAGGCCCTCAGTCAGACCCAGTGTTGACATGTGTCAAGACGCTCCTCGGGGCGTGTCTTGCTTGGGCCTCTCTCCTGGAGGCGCTCAGTCAGACCCAGTGTTGACATGTGGCAAGAAGCTCCTCGGGGCGCTTCTTGCTTGGGCTTCTCTCCTGGAGGCCCTCAGTCAGACCCATTGTTGACATGTGACAAGACGCTCCTCGGGGCGCGTCTTGCTTGGGCCTCTCTCAGGAGGCGCTCAGTCAGACCCAGTGTTGACATGTGGCAAGACGCTCCTCGGGGCGCATCTTGCTTGGGCCTCTCTCCTGGAGGTTCTCAGTCAGACCCAGTGTTGACAAGTGGCAAGATGCTCCTCGGGGCACGTCTTGCTGGGGCTTCTCTCATGGAGGCCCTCAGTCAGACCCAGTGTTGACATGTGGCAAGACGCTCCTCGGGGCACGTCTTGCTTGGGCCTCTCTCCTGGAGGCGCTCAGTCAGACCCAGAGGAGACATGTGTCAAGATGCTCCTCGGGGCGCGTCTTGCTTGGGCCTCTCTCCTGGAGGCGCTCAGTCAGACCGAGTGCTGACATGTGGCAAGACGCTCCTCCGGGCGCGTCTTGCTTGGGCCTCTCTCCTGGAGTTGCTCAGTCAGACCCAGTGTTCACATGTGGCAAGACGCTCCTCGGGGCACGTCTTATTTGGGCCTCTCTCCTGGAGGCCCTCTGTCAGACCCAGTGTTGACATGTGTCAAGACGCTCCTCGGGGCGCGTCTTGCTTGGGCCTCTCTCCTGGAGGCGCTCAGTCAGACCGAGTGCTGACATGTGGCAAGAAGCTCCTCGGGGCGCGTCTTGCTTGGGCTTCTCTCCTGGAGGCCCTCAGTCAGACCCATTGTTGACATGTGGCAAGACGCTCCTCGGGGCGCGTCTTGCTTGGGCCTCTCTCCAGAAGGCCCTCAATCAGACCCAGTGTTGACACGTGGCAAGACGCTCCTCGGGGCGCTTCTTGCTTGGGCCTCTCTCCTGGAGGCGCTCAGTCAGACCAAGTGCTGACATGTGGCAAGACGCTCCTCGGGGCGCGTATTGCTTGGGCCTCTCTCCTGGATGCCCTCTGTCAGACCCAGTGTTGACATGTGGCAAGACTCTCCTCGGGGCGCGTCTTGCTTGGGCTTCTCTCATGGAGGCCCTCAGTCAGACCCAGTGTTGACATGTGTCAAGACGCTCCTCGGGGCGTGTCTTGCTTGGGCCTCTCTCCTGGAGGCGCTCAGTCAGACCCAGTGTTGACATGTGGCAAGAAGCTCCTCGGGGCGCGTCTTGCTTGGGCCTCTCTCCTGGAGGTTCTCAGTCAGACCCAGTGTTGACAAGTGGCAAGATGCTCCTCGGGGCACGTCTTGCTGGGGCTTCTCTCATGGAGGCCCTCAGCCAGACCCAGTGTTGACATTTGGCAAGACGCTCCTCGGGGCACGTCTTGCTTGGGCCTCTCTCCTGGAAGCGCTCAGTCAGACCCAGAGGAGACATGTGTCAAGATGCTCCTCGGGGCGTGTCTTGCTTGGGCCTCTCTCCTGGAGGCGCTCAGTCAGACCGAGTGCTGACATGTGGCAAGACGCTCCTCTGGGCGCGTCTTGCTTGGGCCTCTCTCCTGGAGGCGCTCAGTCAGACCGAGTGCTGACATGTGGCAAGAAGCTCCTCGGGGCGCGTCTTGCTTGGGCTTCTCTCCTGGAGGCCCTCAGTCAGACCCATTGTTGACATGTGGCAAGACGCTCCTCGGGGCGCGTCTTGCTTGGGCCTCTCTCCAGAAGGCCCTCAATCAGACCCAGTGTTGACACGTGGCAAGACGCTCCTCGGGGCGCTTCTTGCTTGGGCCTCTCTCCTGGAGGCGCTCAGTCAGACCGAGTGCTGACATGTGGCAAGACGCTCCTCGGGGCGCATATTGCTTGGGCCTCTCTCCTGGATGCCCTCTGTCAGACCCAGTGTTGACATGTGGCAAGACTCTCCTCGGGGCGCGTCTTGCTTGGGCTTCTCTCATGGAGGCCCTCAGTCAGACCCAGTGTTGACATGTGTCAAGACGCTCCTCGGGGCGTGTCTTGCTTGGGCCTCTCTCCTGGAGGCGCTCAGTCAGACCCAGTGTTGACATGTGGCAAGAAGCTCCTCGGGGCGCTTCTTGCTTGGGCTTCTCTCCTGGAGGCCCTCAGTCAGACCCATTGTTGACATGTGACAAGACGCTCCTCGGGGCGCGTCTTGCTTGGGCCTCTCTCCTGGAGGCGCTCAGTCAGACCCAGTGTTGACATGTGGCAAGACGCTCCTCGGGGCGCATCTTGCTTGGGCCTCTCTCCTGGAGGTTCTCAGTCAGACCCAGTGTTGACAAGTGTCAAGATGCTCCTCGGGGCGCGTCTTGCTTGGGCCTCTCTCCTGGAGGCGCTCAGTCAGACCGAGTGCTGACATGTGGCAAGACGCTCCTCCGGGCGCGTCTTGCTTGGGCCTCTCTCCTGGAGTTGCTCAGTCAGACCCTGTGTTCACATGTGGCAAGACGCTCCTCGGGGCGCGTCTTGCTTGGTCCTCTCTCCTGGAGGCGCTCAGTCAGACCCAGTGTTGACATGTGGCAAGACGCTCCTCGGGGCACGTCTTGCTTGGGCCTCTCTCCTGGAGGCGCTCAGTCAGACCGAGTGCTGACATGTGGCAAGACGCTCCTCGGGGCGCGTCTTGCTTGGGCTTCTCTCCTGGAGGCCCTCAGTCAGACCCATTGTTGACATGTGGCAAGACTCTCCTCGGGGCGCGTCTTGCTTGGGCTTCTCTCATGGAGGCCCTCAGTCAGACCCAGTGTTGACATGTGGCAAGACGCTCCTCGGGGCATGTCTTGCTTGGGCCTCTCTCCTGGAGGCGCTCAGTCAGACCGAGTAGTGACATGTGACAAGACGCTCCTCGGGGCGCGTCCTGCTTGGGCCTCTCTCCTGGAGGCGCTCAGTCAGACCCAGTGTTGACATGTGGCAAGACGCTCCTCGGGGCGCGTCTTGCTTGGGCCTCTCTCCTGGAGGTTCTCAGTCAGACCCAGTGTTGACATGTGGCAAGATGCTCCTCGGGGCGCGTCTTGCTGGGGCTTCTCTCATGGAGGCACTCAGTCAGACCCAGTGTTGACATGTGGCAAGACGCTCCTCGGGGCACGTCTTGCTTGGGCCTCTCTCCTGGAGGCGCTCAGTGAGACCCAGAGGAGACATGTGTCAAGATGCTCCTCGGTGCGCGTCTTGCTTGGGCCTCTCTCCTGGAGGCGCTCAGTCAGACGCAGTGTTGACATGTGGCAAGACGCTCCTCGGGGCACGTCTTGCTTGGGCCTCTCTCCTGGAGGCACTCAGTCAGACCGAGTGCTGACATGTGGCAAGACGATCCTCGGGGCGCGTCTTGCTGGGGCTTCTCTCCTGGAGGCCCTCAGTCAGACCCATTGTTGACATGTGGCAAGACGCTCCTCGGGGCGCGTCTTGCTTGGGCCTCTCTCCAGAAGGCCCTCAATCGGACCCAGTGTTGACACTTGGCAAGACGCTCCTCGGGGCGCTTCTTGCTTGGGCCTCTCTCCTGGAGGCGCTCAGTCAGACCCAGTGGTGACATGTGGCAAGACGCTCCTCGGGGCGCGTATTGCTTGGGCCTCTCTCCTGGATGCCCTCTGTCAGACCCAGTGTTGACATGTGGCAAGACTCTCCTCGGGGCGTGTCTTGCTTGGGCTTCTCTCATGGAGGCCCTCAGTCAGACCCAGTGTTGACATGTGGCAAGACGCTCCTCGGGGCACGTCTTGCTTGGGCCTCTCTCCTGGAGGCGCTCAGTCAGACCGAGTAGTGACATGTGACAAGACGCTCCTCGGGGCGCGTCTTGCTTGGGCCTCTCTCCTGGAGGCGCTCAGTCAGACCCAGTGTTGACATGTGGCAAGACACTCCTCGGGGCGAGTCTTGCTTGGGCCTCTCTCATGGAGGCCCTCTGTCAGACCTAGTGTTGACATGTGTCAAGACGCTCCTCGGGGCGCGTCTTGTTTTGGCCTCTCTCCTGTAGGCGCTCAGTCAGACCGAATGCTGAGTACTGTGGCAAGAAGCTCCTCGGGGCACGTCTTGCTTGGGCTTCTCTCCTGGAGGCCCTCAGTAAGACCCATTGTTGACATGTGGCAAGACGCTCCTCGGGGCGCGTGTTGCTTGGGCCTCTCTCCTGGAGGCGCTCAGTCAGACCAAGTGTTGTGCTTCGTGCAACATAATTCTGGGTGCCATTTACAAACCATAAGTGCTAATGACTCCATTCCTTTTTGTGGTTGTAGGGGCTGTTGATTGGAGTACACTAAAACAAACCTGACCTCTCTAGGACATTCAGAAGCCAAGTTATAATCCCACAAATGTGTAACTGGACTACTTCTTTAAAGTGACACCAGGCCCGGTGACCTTTGGGACATGGTTTGACCCCCTATGGGAATGTGAGATCATCATGAAACGTTCAGATCACTTACAACTCAATAGATTCTACTTTCTTGTAATGTTTCAGCCTGATTGGACCTTGTTTTCACACAAATGGACCCAGAATGATGTGAAATTGTGCTTCGTGCAACATAATTCTGGGTGCCATTTACAAACCATAAGGCTAATGACTCCATTCCTTTTGTGGTTGTAGGGGCTGTTGATTGGAGTACACTAAAACAAACCTGATCTCTCTAGGACATTCAGAAGCCAAGTTATAAGCCCACAAATGTGTAACTGGACTACTTCTTTAAATTGACACCAGATCCGGTGACCTTTGGGACATGGTTTGATCCCCTTAGGAAAGCGCTATCATCATGAAACGTTCAGATCACTTACAACTAAATAGATTCTACCTTCCTGTGACGTTTCAGCCTGACTGGACCTTGTTTTCACACAAATGAACCCAGAATGATGTGAAATTGTGCTTCGTGCAACATAATTCTGGGTGCCATTTACAAACCATAAATGCTAATAACTCCATTCCTTTTTGTGGTTGTAGGGGCTGTTGATTGGAGAACATTAAAACAAACCTGATCTCTCTAGGACATTCAGAAGCCATGTTATAAGCCCACAAATGTGTAACTGGACTACTTCTTTAAAGTGACACCAGGCCCGGTGACCTTTGGGACATGGTTTGACCCCCTATGGGAATGTGAGATCATCATGAAACGTTCAGATCACTTACAACTCAATAGATTCTACCTTCTTGTAATGTTTCAGCCTGATTGGACCTTGTTTTCACACAAATGGACCCAGAATGATGTGAAATTGTGCTTCGTGCAACATAATTCTGGGTGCCATTTACAAACCATAAATGCTAATGACTCCATTCCTTTTTGTGGTTGTAGGGGCTGTTGATTGGAGAACATTAAAACAAACCTGATCTCTCTAGGACATTCAGAAGCCATGTTATAAGCCCACAAATGTGTAACTGGACTACTTCTTTAAATTGACACCAGATCCGGTGACCTTTGGGACATGGTTTGACCCCCTTAGGAAAGTGCTATCATCATGAAACGTTCAGATCACTTACAACTCAATAGATTCTACCTTCTTGTAACGTATCAGCCTGATTGGACCTTGTTTTCACACAAATGGACCCAGAATGATGTGAAATTGTGCTTCGTGCAACATAATTCTGGGTGCCATTTACAAACCATAAGTGCTAATGACTCCATTCCTTTTTGTGGTTGTAGGGGCTGTTGATTGGAGTACACTATAACAAACCTGACCTCTCTAGGACATTCAGAAGCCAAGTTATAAGCCCACAAAGGTGTAACTGGACTACTTCTTTAAAGTGACACCAGGCCCGGTGACCTTTGGGACATGGTTTGACCCCCTATGGGAATGTGAGATCATCATGAAACGTTCAGATCACTTACAACTCAATAGATTCTACTTTCTTGTAATGTTTCAGCCTGATTGGACCTTGTTTTCACACAAATGGACCCAGAATGATGTGAAATTGTGCTTCGTGCAACATAATTCTGGGTGCCATTTACAAACCATAAGGCTAATGACTCCATTCCTTTTGTGGTTGTAGGGGCTGTTGATTGGAGTACACTAAAACAAACCTGATCTCTCTAGGACATTCAGAAGCCAAGTTATAAGCCCACAAATGTGTAACTGGACTACTTCTTTAAATTGACACCAGATCCGGTGACCTTTGGGACATGGTTTGATCCCCTTAGGAAAGCGCTATCATCATGAAACGTTCAGATCACTTACAACTAAATAGATTCTACCTTCCTGTGACGTTTCAGCCTGACTGGACCTTGTTTTCACATAAATGAACCCAGAATGATGTGAAATTGTGCTTCGTGCAACATAATTCTGGGTGCCATTTACAAACCATAAATGCTAATAACTCCATTCCTTTTTGTGGTTGTAGGGGCTGTTGATTGGAGAACATTAAAACAAACCTGATCTCTCTAGGACATTCAGAAGCCATGTTATAAGCCCACAAATGTGTAACTGGACTACTTCTTTAAATTGACACCAGATCCGGTGACCTTTGGGACATGGTTTGACCCCCTTAGGAAGGTGCTATCATCATGAAACGTTCAGATCACATACAACTCAATAGATTCTACCTTCTTGTAACGTATCAGCCTGATTGGACCTTGTTTTCACACAAATGGACCCAGAATGATGTGAAATTGTGCTTCGTGCAACATAATTCTGGGTGCCATTTACAAACCATAAGTGCTAATGACTCCATTCCTTTTTGTGGTTGTAGGGGCTGTTGATTGGAGTACACTAAAACAAACCTAACCTCTCTAGGACATTCAGAAGCCAAGTTATAAGCCCACAAAGGTGTAACTGGACTACTTCTTTAAAGTGACACCAGGCCCGGTGACCTTTGGGACATGGTTTTACCCCCTATAGGAATGTGCGATCATCCTGAAACGTTCAGATCACTTACAACTCAATAGATTCTACCTTCTTGTAGCGTTTCAGCCTGATTGGACCTTGTTTTCACACAAATGGACCCAGAATGATGTGAAATTGTGCTTCGTGCAACATAATTCTGGGTGCCATTTACAAACCCTATGTGCTAATGACTCCATTCCTTTTTTTGGTTGTAGGGGCTGTTGATTGGAGTACACTAAAACAAACCTGATCTCTCTAGGACTTTCAGAATTCAAGTTATAAGCCCACAAATGTGTAACTGGACTACTTCTTTAAATTGACACCAGATCCGGTGATCTTTGGGACATGGTTTGACCCCCGTAGGAAAGTGCTATCATCATGAAACGTTCAGATCACTTACAACTCAGTAGATTCTACCTTCCTGTAACGTTTCAGCCTGATTGGACCTTGTTTTCACACAAATGAACCCAGAATGATGTGAAATTGTGCTTCGTGCAACATAATTCTGAATGCCATTTAAAAACCATAAGTGCTAATGACTCCATTCCTTTTTGTGGTTGTAGGGGCTGTTGATTGGAGTACACTAAAACAACCCTGACCTCTCTAGGACATTCAGAAGCCAAGTTATAAGCCCACAAATGTGTAACTGGACTACTTCTTTAAATTGACACCAGATCCGGTGACCTTTGGGACATGGTTTGACCCCCTTAGGAAAGTGCGATCTTCATGAAACGTTCAGATCACTTACAACTCAATAGATTCTACCTTCCTGTATTGTTTTAGCCTGATTGGACCTTGTTTTCACACAAATGAACCCAGAATGATGTGAAATTGTGCTTCGTGCAACATAATTCTGGGTGCCATTTAAAAACCATAAGTGCTAATGTCTCCATTCCTTTTTGTGGTTGTAGGGGCTGTTGATTGGAGTACACTAAAGCAAACCTGATCGCCCTAGGACATTCAGAAGCCAAGTTATAAGCCCACAAATGTGTAACTGGACTACTTCTTTAAATTGACACCAGATCCGGTGACCTTTGGGACATGGTTTGACCCCCTTAGGAAAGTGCTATCATCATGAAACGTTCAGATCACTTACAACTCAATAGATTCTACCTTCCTGTAACATTTCAGCCTGATTGGACCTTGTTTTCACACAAATGGACCCAGAATGATGTGAAATTGTGCTTCGTGCAACATAATTCTGGGTGCCATTTACAAACCATAAGTGCTAATGACTCCATTACTTTTTGTGGTTGTAGGGGCTGTTGATTGGAGTACACTAAAACAAACCTGACCTCTCCAGGACATTCAGAAGCCAAGTTATAAGACCACAAAGGTGTAACTGGACTACTTCTTTAAAGTGACACCAGGCCCGGTGACCTTTGGGACATGGTTTGACCCCCTATGGGAATGTGAGATCATCATGAAACGTTCAGATCACTTACAACTCAATAGAGTCTACCTTCTTGTAATGTTTCAGCCTGATTGGACCTTGTTTTCACACAAATGGACCCAGAATGATGTGAAATTGTGCTTCGTGCAACATAATTCTGGGTGCCATTTACAAACCATAAGGCTAATGACTCCATTCCTTTTGTGGTTGTAGGGGCTGTTGATTGGAGTACACTAAAACAATTCTGATCTCTCTAGGACATTCAGAAGCCAAGTTATAAGCCCACAAATGTGTAACTGGACTACTTCTTTAAATTGACACCAGATCCGGTGACCTTTGGGACATGGTTTGATCCCCTTAGGAAAGCGCTATCATCATGAAACGTTCAGATCACTTACAACTGAATAGATTCTACCTTCCTGTAACATTTCAGCCTGATTGGACCTTGTTTTCACACAAATGAACCCAGAATGATGTGAAATTGTGCTTCGTGCAACATAATTCTGGGTGCCATTTACAAACCATAAATGCTAATGACTCCATTCCAATTTGTGGTTGTAGGGGCTGTTGATTGGAGAACATTAAAACAAACCTGATCTCTCTAGGACATTCAGAAGCCATGTTATAAGCCCACAAATGTGTAACTGGACTACTTCTTTAAATTGACACCAGATCCGGTGACCTTTGGGACATGGTTTGACCCCCTTAGGAAAGTGCTATCATCATGAAACGTTCAGATCACTTACAACTCAATAGATTCTACCTTCTTGTAACGTATCAGCCTGATTGGACCTTGTTTTCACACAAATGGACCCAGAATGATGTGAAATTGTGCTTCGTGCAACATAATTCTGGATGCCATTTACAAACCATAAGTGCTAATGACTCCATTCCTTTTTGTGGTTGTAGGGGCTGTTGATTGGAGTATACTAAAACAAACCTGATCTCTCTAGGACATTCAGAAGCCAAGTTATAAGCCCACAAATGTGTAACTGGACTACTTCTTTAAATTGACACCAGATCCGGTGACCTTTGGGACATGGTTTGACCCCCTTAGGAAAGTGCTATCATCATGAAACGTTCAGATCACATACAACTCAATAGATTCTACCTTCTTGTAACGTATCAGCCTGATTGGACCTTGTTTTCACACAAATGGACCCACAATGATGTGAAATTGTGCTTCGTGCAACATAATTCTGGGTGCCATTTACAAACCATAAGTGCTAATGACTCCATTCCTTTTTGTGGTTGTAGGGGCTGTTGATTGGAGTACATTAAACTAAACCTGATCTCTCTAGGACATTCAGAAGCCAAGTTATAAGCCCACAAATGTGTAACTGGACTACTTCTTTAAATTGACACCAGATCCGGTGACCTTTGGGACATGGTTTGACCCCCTTAGGAAAGTGCTATCATCATGAAACGTTCAGATCACTTACAACTCAATAGATTCTACCTTCCTGTAACGTTTCAGCCTGATTGGACCTTGTTTTCACACAAATGGACCCAGAATGATGTGAAATTGTGCTTCGTGCAACATAATTCTGGGTGCCATTTACAAACCATAAGTGCTAATGACTCCATTCCTTTTTGTGGTTGTAGGGGCTGTTGATTGGAGTACACTAAAACAAACCTAACCTCTCTAGGACATTCAGAAGCCAAGTTATAAGCCCACAAAGGTGTAACTGGACTACTTCTTTAAAGTGACACCAGGCCCGGTGACCTTTGGGACATGGTTTTACCCCCTATAGGAATGTGCGATCATCCTGAAACGTTCAGATCACTTACAACTCAATAGATTCTACCTTCTTGTAGCGTTTCAGCCTGATTGGACCTTGTTTTCACACAAATGGACCCAGAATGATGTGAAATTGTGCTTCGTGCAACATAATTCTGGGTGCCATTTACAAACCCTATGTGCTAATGACTCCATTCCTTTTTTTGGTTGTAGGGGCTGTTGATTGGAGTACACTAAAACAAACCTGATCTCTCTAGGACTTTCAGAATTCAAGTTATAAGCCCACAAATGTGTAACTGGACTACTTCTTTAAATTGACACCAGATCCGGTGATCTTTGGGACATGGTTTGACCCCCGTAGGAAAGTGCTATCATCATGAAACGTTCAGATCACTTACAACTCAGTAGATTCTACCTTCCTGTAACGTTTCAGCCTGATTGGACCTTGTTTTCACACAAATGAACCCAGAATGATGTGAAATTGTGCTTCGTGCAACATAATTCTGGGTGCCATTTAAAAACCATAAGTGCTAATGACTCCATTCCTTTTTGTGGTTGTAGGGGCTGTTGATTGGAGTACACTAAAACAACCCTGACCTCTCTAGGACATTCAGAAGCCAAGTTATAAGCCCACAAATGTGTAACTGGACTACTTCTTTAAATTGACACCAGATCCGGTGACCTTTGGGACATGGTTTGACCCCCTTAGGAAAGTGCGATCTTCATGAAACGTTCAGATCACTTACAACTCAATAGATTCTACCTTCCTGTATTGTTTCAGCCTGATTGGACCTTGTTTTCACACAAATGAACCCAGAATGATGTGAAATTGTGCTTCGTGCAACATAATTCTGGGTGCCATTTAAAAACCATAAGTGCTAATGTCTCCATTCCTTTTTGTGGTTGTAGGGGCTGTTGATTGGAGTACACTAAAGCAAACCTGATCGCCCTAGGACATTCAGAAGCCAAGTTATAAGCCCACAAATGTGTAACTGGACTACTTCTTTAAATTGACACCAGATCCGGTGACCTTTGGGACATGGTTTGACCCCCTTAGGAAAGTGCTATCATCATGAAACGTTCAGATCACTTACAACTCAATAGATTCTACCTTCCTGTAACATTTCAGCCTGATTGGACCTTGTTTTCACACAAATGGACCCAGAATGATGTGAAATTGTGCTTCGTGCAACATAATTCTGGGTGCCATTTACAAACCATAAGTGCTAATGACTCCATTACTTTTTGTGGTTGTAGGGGCTGTTGATTGGAGTACACTAAAACAAACCTGACCTCTCCAGGACATTCAGAAGCCAAGTTATAAGACCACAAAGGTGTAACTGGACTACTTCTTTAAAGTGACACCAGGCCCGGTGACCTTTGGGACATGGTTTGACCCCCTATGGGAATGTGAGATCATCATGAAACGTTCAGATCACTTACAACTCAATAGATTCTACCTTCTTGTAATGTTTCAGCCTGATTGGACCTTGTTTTCACACAAATGGACCCAGAATGATGTGAAATTGTGCTTCGTGCAACATAATTCTGGGTGCCATTTACAAACCATAAGGCTAATGACTCCATTCCTTTTGTGGTTGTAGGGGCTGTTGATTGGAGTACACTAAAACAATTCTGATCTCTCTAGGACATTCAGAAGCCAAGTTATAAGCCCACAAATGTGTAACTGGACTACTTCTTTAAATTGACACCAGATCCGGTGACCTTTGGGACATGGTTTGATCCCCTTAGGAAAGCGCTATCATCATGAAACGTTCAGATCACTTACAACTGAATAGATTCTACCTTCCTGTAACATTTCAGCCTGATTGGACCTTGTTTTCACACAAATGAACCCAGAATGATGTGAAATTGTGCTTCGTGCAACATAATTCTGGGTGCCATTTACAAACCATAAATGCTAATGACTCCATTCCAATTTGTGGTTGTAGGGGCTGTTGATTGGAGAACATTAAAACAAACCTGATCTCTCTAGGACATTCAGAAGCCATGTTATAAGCCCACAAATGTGTAACTGGACTACTTCTTTAAATTGACACCAGATCCGGTGACCTTTGGGACATGGTTTGACCCCCTTAGGAAAGTGCTATCATCATGAAACGTTCAGATCACTTACAACTCAATAGATTCTACCTTCTTGTAACGTATCAGCCTGATTGGACCTTGTTTTCACACAAATGGACCCAGAATGATGTGAAATTGTGCTTCGTGCAACATAATTCTGGATGCCATTTACAAACCATAAGTGCTAATGACTCCATTCCTTTTTGTGGTTGTAGGGGCTGTTGATTGGAGTATACTAAAACAAACCTGATCTCTCTAGGACATTCAGAAGCCAAGTTATAAGCCCACAAATGTGTAACTGGACTACTTCTTTAAATTGACACCAGATCCGGTGACCTTTGGGACATGGTTTGACCCCCTTAGGAAAGCGCTATCATCATGAAACGTTCAGATCACTTACAACTCAATAGATTCTAGCTTCCAGTAACGTTTCAGCCTGATTGGACCTTGTTTTCACACAAATGAACCCACAATGATGTGAAATTGTGCTTCGTGCAAAATAATTCTGGGTGCCATTTACAAACCATAAGTGCTAATGACTCCATTCCTTTTTGTGGTTGTAGGGGCTGTTGATTGGAGTACATTAAAACAAACCTGATCTCTCTAGGACATCCAGAAGCCAAGTTATAAGCCCACAAATGTGTAACTGGACTACTTCTTTAAATTGACACCAGATCCGGTGACCTTTGGGACATGGTTTGACCCCCTTAGGAAAGTGCTATCATCACGAAACGTTCAGATCACTTACAACTCAATAGATTCTAACTTCCTGTAACGTTTCAGCCTGATTGGACCTTGTTTTCACACAAATGGACCCAGAATGATGTGAAATAGTGCTTCGTGCAACATAATTCTGGGTGCCATTTACAAACCATAAGTGCTAATGACTCCATTCCTTTTTGTGGTTGTAGGGGCTGTTGATTGGAGTACACTAAAACAAACCTAACCTCTCTAGGACATTCAGAAGCCAAGTTATAAGCCCACAAAGGTGTAACTGGACTACTTCTTTAAAGTGACACCAGGCCCGGTGACATTTGGGACATAGTTTTACCCCCTATGGGAATGTGCGATCATCTTGAAACGTTCAGATCACTTACAACTCAATAGATTCTACCTTCTTCTAGCGTTTCAGCCTGATTGGACCTTGTTTTCACACAAATGGACCCAGAATGATGTGAAATTGTGCTTCGTGCAACATAATTCTGGGTGCCATTTAAAAACCATGAGTGCTAATGACTCCATTCCTTTTTGTGGTTGTAGGGGCTGTTGATTGGAGTACACTAAAACAACCCTGACCCCTCTAGGACATTCAGAAGCCAAGTTATAAGCCCACAAATGTGTAACTGGACTACTTCTTTAAAGTGACATCAGATCCGGTGACCTTTGGGACATGGTTTGACCCCCTTAGGAAAGTGTGATCATCATGAAACGTTAAGATCACTTACAACTCAATAGATTCTACCTTCCTGTATTGTTTCAGCCTGATTGGACCTTGTTTTCACACAAATGAACCCAGAATGATGTGAAATTGTGCTTTGTGCAACATAATTCTGGGTGCCATTTAAAAACCATAAGTGCTAATGTCTCCATTCCTTTTTGTGGTTGTAGGGGCTGTTGATTGGAGTACACTAAAGCAAACCTGATCGCTCTAAGACATTCAGAAGCCAAGGTATAAGCCCACAAATGTGTAACTGGACTACTTCTTTAAAGTGACACTTGGCCCGGTGACCTTTGGGACATGTTTTGACCCCCTATGGGAATGTGAGATCATCTTGAAACGTTCAGATCACTTGCAACTCAATAGATTCTACCTTCTTGTAGCGTTTCAGCCGGATTGGACCTTGTTTTCACACAAATTGACCCAGAATGATGTGAAATTGTGCTTCGTGCAATATAATTCTGGGTGACACTTACAAACCATAAGTGCTAATGACTCCATTCCTTTTTGTGGTTGTAGGGGCTGTTGATTGGAGTACATTAAAACAAACCTGATCTCTCTAGGACATTCAGAAGCCAAGTTATAAGCCCACAAATGTGTAACTGGACTACTTCTTTAAATTGACACCAGATCCGGTGACCTTTGGGACATGGTTTGATCCCCTTAGGAAAGCGCTATCATCATGAAACGTTCAGATCACTTACAACTAAATAGATTCTACCTTCCTGTAACGTTTCAGCCTGATTGGACCTTGTTTTCACACAAATGAACCCAGAATGATGTGAAATTGTGCTTCGTGCAACATAATTCTGGGTGCCATTTACAAACCATAAATGCTAATAACTCCATTCCTTTTTGTGGTTGTAGGGGCTGTTGATTGGAGAACATTAAAACAAACCTGATCTCTCTAGGACATTCAGAAGCCATGTTATAAGCCCACAAATGTGTAACTGGACTACTTCTTTAAATTGACACCAGATCCGGTGACCTTTGGGACATGGTTTGACCCCCTTAGGAAAGTGCTATCATCATGAAAGGTTCAGATCACTTACAACTCAATAGATTCTACCTTCTTGTAACGTATCAGCCTGATTGGACCTTGTTTTCACACAAATGGACCCACAATGATGTGAAATTGTGCTTCGTGCAACATAATTCTGGGTGCCATTTACAAACCATAAGTGCTAATGACTCCATTCCTTTTTGTGGTTGTAGGGGCTGTTGATTGGAGTATATTAAAACAAACCTGATCTCTCTAGGACATTCAGAAGCCAAGTTATAAGCCCACAAATGTGTAACTGGACTACTTCTTTAAATTGACACCAGATCCGGTGACCTTTGGGACATGGTTTGACCCCCTTAGGAAAGCGCTATCATCATGAAACGTTCAGATCACTTACAACACAATAGATTCTAGCTTCCAGTAACGTTTCAGCCTGATTGGACCTTGTTTTCACACAAATGAACCCAGAATGATGTGAAATTGTGCTTCGTGCAAAATAATTCTGGGTGCCATTTACAAACCATAAGTGCTAATGACTCCATTCATTTTTGTGGTTGTAGGGGCTGTTGATTGGAGTACATTAAAACAAACCTGATCTCTCTAGGACATTCAGAAGCCAAGTTATAAGCCCACAAATGTGTAACTGGACTACTTCTTTAAATTGACACCAGATCCGGTGACCTTTGGGACATGGTTTGACCCCCTTAGGAAAGTGCTATCATCATGAAACGTTCAGATCACTTACAACTCAATAGATTCTACCTTCCTGTAACGTTTCAGCCTGATTTTCCTTGTTTTCACACAAATGGACCCAGAATGATGTGAAATTGTGCTTCGTGCAACATAATTCTGGGTGCAATTTACAAACCATAAGTGCTAATGACTCCATTCCTTTTTGTGGTTGTAGGGGCTGTTGATTGGAGTACACTAAAACAAACCTAACCTCTCTAGGACATTCAGAAGCCAAGTTATAATCCCACAAAGGTGTAACTGGACTACTTCTTTAAAGTGACACCAGGCCCGGTGACCTTTGGGACATGGTTTTACCCCCTATAGGAATGTGCGATCATCTTGAAACGTTCAGATCACTTACAACTCAATAGATTCTACCTTCTTGTAGCGTTTGAGCCTGATTGGACCTTGTTTTCACACAAATGGACCCAGAATGATGTGAAATTGTGCTTCGTGCAACATAATTCTGGATGCCATTTACAAACCATAAGCGCTAATGACTCCATTCCTTTTTGTGGTTGTAGGGGCTGTTGATTGGAGTATACTAAAACAAACCTGATCTCTCTAGGACATTCAGAAGCCAAGTTATAAGCCCACAAATGTGTAACTGGACTACTTCTTTAAAGTGACACCAGGCCCGGTGACCTTTGGGACATAGTTTTACCCCCTATAGGAATGTGCGATCATCTTGAAACGTTCAGATCACTTACAACTCAATAGATTCTACCTTCTTGTAGCGTTTCAGCCTGATTGGACCTTGTTTTCACACAAATGGACCCAGAATGATGTGAAATTGTGCTTCGTGCAACATAATTCTGGGTGCCATTTACAAACCATAAGTGCTAATGACTCCATTCCTTTTTGTGGTTGTAGGGGCTGTTGATTGGAGTACACTAAAACAAACCTGATCTCTCTAGGACATTCAGAAGCCAAGTTATAAGCCCACAAATGTGTAACTGGACTACTTCTTTAAATTGACACCAGATCCGGTGATCTTTGGGACATGGTTTGACCCCCTTAGGAAAGTGCTATCATCATGAAACGTTCAGATCACTTACAACTCAGTAGATTCTACCTTCCTGTAACGTTTCAGCCTGATTGGACCTTGTTTTCACACAAATGAACCCAGAATGATGTGAAATTGTGCTTCGTGCAACATAATTCTGGGTGCCATTTAAAAACCATGAGTGCTAATGACTCCATTCCTTTTTGTGGTTGTAGGGGCTGTTGATTGGAGTACACTAAAACAACCCTGACCCCTCTAGGACATTCAGAAGCCAAGTTATAAGCCCACAAATGTGTAACTGGACTACTTCTTTAAAGTGACACCAGATCCGGTGACCTTTGGGACATGGTTTGACCCCCTTAGGAAAGTGTGATCATCATGAAACGTTCAGATCACTTACAACTCAATAGATTCTACCTTCCTGTATTGTTTCAGCCTGATTGGACCTTGTTTTCACACAAATGAACCCAGAATGATGTGAAATTGTGCTTTGTGCAACATAATTCTGGGTGCCATTTAAAAACCATAAGTGCTAATGTCTCCATTCCTTTTTGTGGTTGTAGGGGCTGTTGATTGGAGTACACTAAAGCAAACCTGATCGCTCTAAGACATTCAGAAGCCAAGGTATAAGCCCACAAATGTGTAACTGGACTACTTCTTTAAAGTGACACTTGGCCCGGTGACCTTTGGGACATGTTTTGACCCCCTATGGGAATGTGAGATCATCTTGAAACGTTCAGATCACTTGCAACTCAATAGATTCTACCTTCTTGTAGCGTTTCAGCCGGATTGGACCTTGTTTTCACACAAATTGACCCAGAATGATGTGAAATTGTGCTTCGTGCAATATAATTCTGGGTGACACTTACAAACCATAAGTGCTAATGACTCCATTCCTTTTTGTGGTTGTAGGGGCTGTTGATTGGAGTACATTAAAACAAACCTGATCTCTCTAGGACATTCAGAAGCCAAGTTATAAGCCCACAAATGTGTAACTGGACTACTTCTTTAAATTGACACCAGATCCGGTGACCTTTGGGACATGGTTTGATCCCCTTAGGAAAGCGCTATCATCATGAAACGTTCAGATCACTTACAACTAAATAGATTCTACCTTCCTGTAACGTTTCAGCCTGATTGGACCTTGTTTTCACACAAATGAACCCAGAATGATGTGAAATTGTGCTTCGTGCAACATAATTCTGGGTGCCATTTACAAACCATAAATGCCAATAACTCCATTCCTTTTTGTGGTTGTAGGGGCTGTTGATTGGAGAACATTAAAAAAAACCTGATCTCTCTAGGACATTCAGAAGCCATGTTATAAGCCCACAAATGTGTAACTGGACTACTTCTTTAAATTGACACCAGATCCGGTGACCTTTGGGACATGGTTTGACCCCCTTAGGAAAGTGCTATCATCATGAAACGTTCAGATCACTTACAACTCAATAGATTCTACCTTCTTGTAACGTATCAGCCTGATTGGACCTTGTTTTCACACAAATGGACCCACAATGATGTGAAATTGTGCTTCGTGCAACATAATTCTGGGTGCCATTTACAAACCATAAGTGCTAATGACTCCATTCCTTTTTGTGGTTGTAGGGGCTGTTGATTGGAGTATATTAAAACAAACCTGATCTCTCTAGGACATTCAGAAGCCAAGTTATAAGCCCACAAATGTGTAACTGGACTACTTCTTTAAATTGACACCAGATCCGGTGACCTTTGGGACATGGTTTGACCCCCTTAGGAAAGCGCTATCATCATGAAACGTTCAGATCACTTACAACACAATAGATTCTAGCTTCCAGTAACGTTTCAGCCTGATTGGACCTTGTTTTCACACAAATGAACCCAGAATGATGTGAAATTGTGCTTCGTGCAAAATAATTCTGGGTGCCATTTACAAACCATAAGTGCTAATGACTCCATTCATTTTTGTGGTTGTAGGGGCTGTTGATTGGAGTACATTAAAACAAACCTGATCTCTCTAGGACATTCAAAAGCCAAGTTATAAGCCCACAAATGTGTAACTGGACTACTTCTTTAAATTGACACCAGATCCGGTGACCTTTGGGACATGGTTTGACCCCCTTAGGAAAGTGCTATCATCATGAAACGTTCAGATCACTTACAACTCAATAGATTCTACCTTCCTGTAACGTTTCAGCCTGATTTTCCTTGTTTTCACACAAATGGACCCAGAATGATGTGAAATTGTGCTTCGTGCAACATAATTCTGGGTGCCATTTACAAACCATAAGTGCTAATGACTCCATTCCTTTTTGTGGTTGTAGGGGATGTTGATTGGAGTACACTAAAACAAACCTAACCTCTCTAGGACATTCAGAAGCCAAGTTATAATCCCACAAAGGTGTAACTGGACTACTTCTTTAAAGTGACACCAGGCCCGGTGACCTTTGGGACATGGTTTTACCCCCTATAGGAATGTGCGATCATCTTGAAACGTTCAGATCACTTACAACTCAATAGATTCTACCTTCTTGTAGCGTTTGAGCCTGATTGGACCTTGTTTTCACACAAATGGACCCAGAATGATGTGAAATTGTGCTTCGTGCAACATAATTCTGGATGCCATTTACAAACCATAAGTGCTAATGACTCCATTCCTTTTTGTGGTTGTAGGGGCTGTTGATTGGAGTATACTAAAACAAACCTGATCTCTCTAGGACATTCAGAAGCCAAGTTATAAGCCCACAAATGTGTAACTGGACTACTTCTTTAAATTGACACCAGATCCGGTGACCTTTGGGACATGGTTTGACCCCCTTAGGAAAGCGCTATCATCATGAAACGTTCAGATCACTTACAACTCAATAGATTCTAGCTTCCAGTAACGTTTCAGCCTGATTGGACCTTGTTTTCACACAAATGAACCCAGAATGATGTGAAATTGTGCTTCGTGCAAAATAATTCTGGGTGCCATTTACAAACCATAAGTGCTAATGACTCCATTCCTTTTTGTGGTTGTAGGGGCTGTTGATTGGAGTACATTAAAACAAACCTGATCTCTCTAGGACATTCAGAAGCCAAGTTATAAGCCCACAAATGTGTAACTGGACTACTTCTTTAAATTGACACCAGATCCGGTGACCTTTGGGACATTGTTTGACCCCCTTAGGAAAGTGCTATCATCACGAAACGTTCAGATCAATTACAACTCAATAGATTCTAACTTCCTGTAACGTTTCAGCCTGATTGGACCTTGTTTTCACACAAATGAACCCAGAATGATGTGAAATTGTGCTTCGTGCAACATAATTCTGGGTGCCATTTAAAAACCATGAGTGCTAATGACTCCATTCCTTTTTGTGGTTGTAGGGGCTGTTGATTGGAGTACACTAAAACAACCCTGACCCCTCTAGGACATTCAGAAGCCAAGTTATAAGCCCACAAATGTGTAACTGGACTACTTCTTTAAAGTGACACCAGATCCGGTGACCTTTGGGACATGGTTTGACCCCCTTAGGAAAGTGTGATCATCATGAAACGTTCAGATCACTTACAACTCAATAGATTCTACCTTCCTGTATTGTTTCAGCCTGATTGGACCTTGTTTTCACACAAATGAACCCAGAATGATGTGAAATTGTGCTTTGTGCAACATAATTCTGGGTGCCATTTAAAAACCATAAGTGCTAATGTCTCCATTCCTTTTTGTGGTTGTAGGGGCTGTTGATTGGAGTACACTAAAGCAAACCTGATCGCTCTAAGACATTCAGAAGCCAAGGTATAAGCCCACAAATGTGTAACTGGACTACTTCTTTAAAGTGACACTTGGCCCGGTGACCTTTGGGACATGTTTTGACCCCCTATGGGAATGTGAGATCATCTTGAAACGTTCAGATCACTTGCAACTCAATAGATTCTACCTTCTTGTAGCGTTTCAGCCGGATTGGACCTTGTTTTCACACAAATTGACCCAGAATGATGTGAAATTGTGCTTCGTGCAATATAATTCTGGGTGACACTTACAAACCATAAGTGCTAATGACTCCATTCCTTTTTGTGGTTGTAGGGGCTGTTGATTGGAGTACATTAAAACAAACCTGATCTCTCTAGGACATTCAGAAGCCAAGTTATAAGCCCACAAATGTGTAACTGGACTACTTCTTTAAATTGACACCAGATCCGGTGACCTTTGGGACATGGTTTGATCCCCTTAGGAAAGCGCTATCATCATGAAACGTTCAGATCACTTACAACTAAATAGATTCTACCTTCCTGTAACGTTTCAGCCTGATTGGACCTTGTTTTCACACAAATGAACCCAGAATGATGTGAAATTGTGCTTCGTGCAACATAATTCTGGGTGCCATTTACAAACCATAAATGCCAATAACTCCATTCCTTTTTGTGGTTGTAGGGGCTGTTGATTGGAGAACATTAAAAAAAACCTGATCTCTCTAGGACATTCAGAAGCCATGTTATAAGCCCACAAATGTGTAACTGGACTACTTCTTTAAATTGACACCAGATCCGGTGACCTTTGGGACATGGTTTGACCCCCTTAGGAAAGCGCTATCATCATGAAACGTTCAGATCACTTACAACTCAATAGATTCTAGCTTCCAGTAACGTTTCAGCCTGATTGGACCTTGTTTTCACACAAATGAACCCAGAATGATGTGAAATTGTGCTTCGTGCAAAATAATTCTGGGTGCCATTTACAAACCATAAGTGCTAATGACTCCATTCCTTTTTGTGGTTGTAGGGGCTGTTGATTGGAGTACATTAAAACAAACCTGATCTCTCTAGGACATTCAGAAGCCAAGTTATAAGCCCACAAATGTGTAACTGGACTACTTCTTTAAATTGACACCAGATCCGGTGACCTTTGGGACATTGTTTGACCCCCTTAGGAAAGTGCTATCATCACGAAACGTTCAGATCAATTACAACTCAATAGATTCTAACTTCCTGTAACGTTTCAGCCTGATTGGACCTTGTTTTCACACAAATGAACCCAGAATGATGTGAAATTGTGCTTCGTGCAACATAATTCTGGGTGCCATTTAAAAACCATGAGTGCTAATGACTCCATTCCTTTTTGTGGTTGTAGGGGCTGTTGATTGGAGTACACTAAAACAACCCTGACCCCTCTAGGACATTCAGAAGCCAAGTTATAAGCCCACAAATGTGTAACTGGACTACTTCTTTAAAGTGACACCAGATCCGGTGACCTTTGGGACATGGTTTGACCCCCTTAGGAAAGTGTGATCATCATGAAACGTTCAGATCACTTACAACTCAATAGATTCTACCTTCCTGTATTGTTTCAGCCTGATTGGACCTTGTTTTCACACAAATGAACCCAGAATGATGTGAAATTGTGCTTTGTGCAACATAATTCTGGGTGCCATTTAAAAACCATAAGTGCTAATGTCTCCATTCCTTTTTGTGGTTGTAGGGGCTGTTGATTGGAGTACACTAAAGCAAACCTGATCGCTCTAAGACATTCAGAAGCCAAGGTATAAGCCCACAAATGTGTAACTGGACTACTTCTTTAAAGTGACACTTGGCCCGGTGACCTTTGGGACATGTTTTGACCCCCTATGGGAATGTGAGATCATCTTGAAACGTTCAGATCACTTGCAACTCAATAGATTCTACCTTCTTGTAGCGTTTCAGCCGGATTGGACCTTGTTTTCACACAAATTGACCCAGAATGATGTGAAATTGTGCTTCGTGCAATATAATTCTGGGTGACACTTACAAACCATAAGTGCTAATGACTCCATTCCTTTTTGTGGTTGTAGGGGCTGTTGATTGGAGTACATTAAAACAAACCTGATCTCTCTAGGACATTCAGAAGCCAAGTTATAAGCCCACAAATGTGTAACTGGACTACTTCTTTAAATTGACACCAGATCCGGTGACCTTTGGGACATGGTTTGATCCCCTTAGGAAAGCGCTATCATCATGAAACGTTCAGATCACTTACAACTAAATAGATTCTACCTTCCTGTAACGTTTCAGCCTGATTGGACCTTGTTTTCACACAAATGAACCCAGAATGATGTGAAATTGTGCTTCGTGCAACATAATTCTGGGTGCCATTTACAAACCATAAATGCCAATAACTCCATTCCTTTTTGTGGTTGTAGGGGCTGTTGATTGGAGAACATTAAAAAAAACCTGATCTCTCTAGGACATTCAGAAGCCATGTTATAAGCCCACAAATGTGTAACTGGACTACTTCTTTAAATTGACACCAGATCCGGTGACCTTTGGGACATGGTTTGACCCCCTTAGGAAAGTGCTATCATCATGAAACGTTCAGATCACTTACAACTCAATAGATTCTACCTTCTTGTAACGTATCAGCCTGATTGGACCTTGTTTTCACACAAATGGACCCACAATGATGTGAAATTGTGCTTCGTGCAACATAATTCTGGGTGCCATTTACAAACCATAAGTGCTAATGACTCCATTCCTTTTTGTGGTTGTAGGGGCTGTTGATTGGAGTATATTAAAACAAACCTGATCTCTCTAGGACATTCAGAAGCCAAGTTATAAGCCCACAAATGTGTAACTGGACTACTTCTTTAAATTGACACCAGATCCGGTGACCTTTGGGACATGGTTTGACCCCCTTAGGAAAGCGCTATCATCATGAAACGTTCAGATCACTTACAACACAATAGATTCTAGCTTCCAGTAACGTTTCAGCCTGATTGGACCTTGTTTTCACACAAATGAACCCAGAATGATGTGAAATTGTGCTTCGTGCAAAATAATTCTGGGTGCCATTTACAAACCATAAGTGCTAATGACTCCATTCCTTTTTGTGGTTGTAGGGGATGTTGATTGGAGTACACTAAAACAAACCTAACCTCTCTAGGACATTCAGAAGCCAAGTTATAATCCCACAAAGGTGTAACTGGACTACTTCTTTAAAGTGACACCAGGCCCGGTGACCTTTGGGACATGGTTTTACCCCCTATAGGAATGTGCGATCATCTTGAAACGTTCAGATCACTTACAACTCAATAGATTCTACCTTCTTGTAGCGTTTGAGCCTGATTGGACCTTGTTTTCACACAAATGGACCCAGAATGATGTGAAATTGTGCTTCGTGCAACATAATTCTGGATGCCATTTACAAACCATAAGTGCTAATGACTCCATTCCTTTTTGTGGTTGTAGGGGCTGTTGATTGGAGTACACTAAAACAAACCTGATCTCTCTAGGACATTCAGAAGCCAAGTTATAAGCCCACAAATGTGTAACTGGACTACTTCTTTAAATTGACACCAGATCCGGTGACCTTTGGGACATGGTTTGACCCCCTTAGGAAAGCGCTATCATCATGAAACGTTCAGATCACTTACAACTCAATAGATTCTAGCTTCCAGTAATGTTTCAGCCTGATTGGACCTTGTTTTCACACAAATGAACCCAGAATGATGTGAAATTGTGCTTCGTGCAAAATAATTCTGGGTGCCATTTACAAACCATAAGTGCTAATGACTCCATTCCTTTTTGTGGTTGTAGGGGCTGTTGATTGGAGTACATTAAAACAAACCTGATCTCTCTAGGACATTCAGAAGCCAAGTTATAAGCCCACAAATGTGTAACTGGACTACTTCTTTAAATTGACACCAGATCCGGTGACCTTTGGGACATTGTTTGACCCCCTTAGGAAAGTGCTATCATCACGAAACGTTCAGATCAATTACAACTCAATAGATTCTAACTTCCTGTAACGTTTCAGCCTGATTGGACCTTGTTTTCACACAAATGGACCCAGAATGATGTGAAATAGTGCTTCGTGCAACATAATTCTGGGTGCCATTTACAAACCATAAGTGCTAATGACTCCATTCCTTTTTGTGGTTGTAGGGGCTGTTGATTGGAGTACACTAAAACAAACCTAACCTCTCTAGGACATTCAGAAGCCAAGTTATAAGCCCACAAAGGTGTAACTGGACTACTTCTTTAAAGTGACACCAGGCCCGGTGACCTTTGGGACATAGTTTTACCCCCTATAGGAATGTGCGATCATCTTGAAACGTTCAGATCACTTACAACTCAATAGATTCTACCTTCTTGTAGCGTTTCAGCCTGATTGGACCTTGTTTTCACACAAATGGACCCAGAATGATGTGAAATTGTGCTTCGTGCAACATAATTCTGGGTGCCATTTACAAACCATAAGTGCTAATGACTCCATTCCTTTTTCTGGTTGTAGGGGCTGTTGATTGGAGTACACTAAAACAAACCTGATCTCTCTAGGACATTCAGAAGCCAAGTTATAAGCCCACAAATGTGTAACTGGACTACTTCTTTAAATTGACACCAGATCCGGTGATCTTTGGGACATGGTTTGACCCCCTTAGGAAAGTGCTATCATGATGAAACATTCAGATCAATTACAACTCAGTAGATTCTACCTTCCTGTAACGTTTCAGCCTGATTGGACCTTGTTTTCACACAAATGAACCCAGAATGATGTGAAATTGTGCTTCGTGCAACATAATTCTGGGTGCCATTTAAAAACCATAAGTGCTAATGAATCCATTCCTTTTTGTGGTTGTAGGGGCTGTTGATTGGAGTACACTAAAACAACCCTGACCTCTCTAGGACATTCAGAAGCCAAGTTATAAGCCCACAAATGTGTAACTGGACTACTTCTTTAAATTGACACCAGATCCGGTGACCTTTGGGACATGGTTTGACCCCCTTAGGAAAGTGCTATCATCATGAAACGTTCAGATCACTTACAACTCAATAGATTCTACCTTCTTGTAACGTATCAGCCTGATTGGACCTTGGTTTCACACAAATGGACCCACAATGATGTGAAATTGTGCTTCGTGCAACATAATTCTGGGTGCCATTTACAAACCATAAGTGCTAATGACTCCATTCCTTTTTGTGGTTGTAGGGGCTGTTGATTGGAGTATATTAAAACAAACCTGATCTCTCTAGGACATTCAGAAGCCAAGTTATAAGCCCACAAATGTGTAACTGGACTACTTCTTTAAATTGACACCAGATCCGGTGACCTTTGGGACATGGTTTGACCCCCTTAGGAAAAGGCTATCATCATGAAACGTTCAGATCACTTACAACACAATAGATTCTAGCTTCCAGTAACGTTTCAGCCTGATTGGACCTTGTTTTCACACAAATGAACCCAGAATGATGTGAAATTGTGCTTCGTGCAAAATAATTCTGGGTGCCATTTACAAACCATAAGTGCTAATGACTCCATTCCTTTTTGTGGTTGTAGGGGCTGTTGATTGGAGTACATTAAAACAAACCTGATCTCTCTAGGACATTCAGAAGCCAAGTTATAAGCCCACAAATGTGTAACTGGACTACTTCTTTAAATTGACACCAGATCCGGTGACCTTTGGGACATGGTTTGACCCCCTTAGGAAAGTGCTATCATCATGAAACATTCAGATCACTTACAACTCAATAGATTCTACCTTCCTGTAACGTTTCAGCCTGATTTTCCTTGTTTTCACACAAATGGACCCAGAATGATGTGAAATTGTGCTTCGTGCAACATAATTCTGGGTGCCATTTACAAACCATAAGTGCTAATGACTCCATTCCTTTTTGTGGTTGTAGGGGCTGTTGATTGGAGTACACTAAAACAAACCTAACCTCTCTAGGACATTCAGAAGCCAAGTTATAATCCCACAAAGGTGTAACTGGACTACTTCTTTAAAGTTACACCAGGCCCGGTGACCTTTGGGACATGGTTTTACCCCCTATAGGAATGTGCGATCATCTTGAAACGTTCAGATCACTTACAACTCAATAGATTCTACCTTCTTGTAGCGTTTGAGCCTGATTGGACCTTGTTTTCACACAAATGAACCCAGAATGATGTGAAATTGTGCTTCGTGCAACATAATTCTGGGTGCCATTTAAAAACCATAAGTGCTAATGACTCCATTCCTTTTTGTGGTTGTAGGGGCTGTTGATTGGAGTACACTAAAACAACCCTGACCTCTCTAGGACATTCAGAAGCCAAGTTATAAGCCCACAAATGTGTAACTGGACTACTTCTTTAAATTGACACCAGATCCGGTGACCTTTGGGACATGGTTTGACCCCCTTAGGAAAGTGCGATCATCATGAAACGTTCAGATCACTTACAACTCAATAGATTCTACCTTCCTGTATTGTTTCAGCCTGATTGGACCTTGTTTTCACACAAATGAACCCAGAATGATGTGAAATTGTGCTTCGTGCAACATAATTCTGGGTGCCATTTAAAAACCATAAGTGCTAATGTCTCCATTCCTTTTTGTGGTTGTAGGGGCTGTTGATTGGAGTACACTAAAGCAAACCTGATCGCTCTAGGACATTCAGAAGCCAAGTTATAAGCCCACAAATGTGTAACTGGACTACTTCTTTAAATTGACACCAGATCCGGTGACCTTTGGGACATGGTTTGACCCCCTTAGGAAAGTGCTATCATCATGAAACGTTCAGATCACTTACAACTCAATAGATTCTACCTTCCTGTAACGTTTCAGCCTGATTTTCCTTGTTTTCACACAAATGGACCCAGAATGATGTGAAATTGTGCTTCGTGCAACATAATTCTGGGTGCCATTTACAAACCATAAGTGCTAATGACTCCATTCCTTTTTGTGGTTGTAGGGGCTGTTGATTGGAGTACACTAAAACAAACCCAACCTCTCTAGGACATTCAGAAGCCAAGTTATAATCCCACAAAGGTGTAACTGGACTACTTCTTTAAAGTGACACCAGGCCCGGTGACCTTTGGGACATGGTTTTACCCCCTATAGGAATGTGCGATCATCTTGAAACGTTCAGATCACTTACAACTCAATAGATTCTACCTTCTTGTAGCGTTTGAGCCTGATTGGACCTTGTTTTCACACAAATGAACCCAGAATGATGTGAAATTGTGCTTCGTGCAACATAATTCTGGGTGCCATTTAAAAACCATAAGTGCTAATGACTCCATTCCTTTTTGTGGTTGTAGGGGCTGTTGATTGGAGTACACTAAAACAACCCTGACCTCTCTAGGACATTCAGAAGCCAAGTTATAAGCCCACAAATGTGTAACTGGACTACTTCTTTAAATTGACACCAGATCCGGTGACCTTTGGGACATGGTTTGACCCCCTTAGGAAAGTGCGATCATCATGAAACGTTCAGATCACTTACAACTCAATAGATTCTACCTTCCTGTATTGTTTCAGCCTGATTGGACCTTGTTTTCACACAAATGAACCCAGAATGATGTGAAATTGTGCTTCGTGCAACATAATTCTGGGTGCCATTTAAAAACCATAAGTGCTAATGTCTCCATTCCTTTTTGTGGTTGTAGGGGCTGTTGATTGGAGTACACTAAAGCAAACCTGATCGCTCTAGGACATTCAGAAGCCAAGTTATAAGCCCACAAATGTGTAACTGGACTACTTCTTTAAATTGACACCAGATCCTGTGACCTTTGGGACATGATTTGACCCCCTTAGGAAAGTGCTATCATCATGAAACGTTCAGATCACTTACAACTCAATAGACTCTACCTTCCTGTAACATTTCAGCCTGATTGGACCTTGTTTTCACACAAATGGACCCAGAATGATGTGAAATTGTGCTTCGTGCAACATAATTCTGGGTGCCATTTACAAACCATAAGTGCTAATGACTCCATTACTTTTTGTGGTTGTAGGGGCTGTTGATTGGAGTACACTAAAACAAACCTGACCTCTCTAGGACATTCAGAAGCCAAGTTATAAGACCACAAAGGTGTAACTGGACTACTTCTTTAAAGTGACACCAGGCCCGGTGACCTTTGGGACATGGTTTGACCCCCTATGGGAATGTGAGATCATCATGAAACGTTCAGATCACTTACAACTCAATAGATTCTACCTTCTTGTAATGTTTCAGCCTGATTGGACCTTGTTTTCACACAAATGGACCCAGAATGATGTGAAATTGTGCTTCGTGCAACATAATTCTGGGTGCCATTTACAAACCATAAGGCTAATGACTCCATTCCTTTTGTGGTTGTAGGGGCTGTTGATTGGAGTACACTAAAACAAACCTGATCTCTCTAGGACATTCAGAAGCCAAGTTATAAGCCCACAAATGTGTAACTGGACTACTTCTTTAAATTGACACCAGATCCGGTGACTTTTGGGACATGGTTTGATCCCCTTAGGAAAGCGCTATCATCATGAAACGTTCAGATCACTTACAACTAAATAGATTCTACCTTCCTGTAACGTTTCAGCCTGATTGGACCTTGTTTTCACACAAATGAACCCAGAATGATGTGAAATTGTGCTTTGTGCAACATAATTCTGGGTGCCATTTACAAACCATAAATGCTAATGACTCCATTCCTTTTTGTGGTTGTAGGGGCTGTTGATTGGAGAACATTAAAACAAACCTGATCTCTCTAGGACATTCAGAAGCCATGTTATAAGCCCACAAATGTGTAACTGGACTACTTCTTTAAATTGACACCAGATCCGGTGACCTTTGGGACATGGTTTGACCCCCTTAGGAAAGTGCTATCATCATGAAACGTTCAGATCACTTACAACTCAATAGATTCTACCTTCCTGTAACGTTTCAGCCTGATTTTCCTTGTTTTCACACAAATGGACCCAGAATGATGTGAAATTGTGCTTCGTGCAACATAATTCTGGGTGCCATTTACAAACCATAAGTGCTAATGACTCCATTCCTTTTTGTGGTTGTAGGGGCTGTTGATTGGAGTACACTAAAACAAACCTAACCTCTCTAGGACATTCAGAAGCCAAGTTATAATCCCACAAAGGTGTAACTGGACTACTTCTTTAAAGTGACACCAGGCCCGGTGACCTTTGGGACATGGTTTTACCCCCTATAGGAATGTGCGATCATCTTGAAACGTTCAGATCACTTACAACTCAATAGATTCTACCTTCTTGTAGCGTTTGAGCCTGATTGGACCTTGTTTTCACACAAATGAACCCAGAATGATGTGAAATTGTGCTTCGTGCAACATAATTCTGGGTGCCATTTAAAAACCATAAGTGCTAATGACTCCATTCCTTTTTGTGGTTGTAGGGGCTGTTGATTGGAGTACACTAAAACAACCCTGACCTCTCTAGGACATTCAGAAGCCAAGTTATAAGCCCACAAATGTGTAACTGGACTACTTCTTTAAATTGACACCAGATCCGGTGACCTTTGGGACATGGTTTGACCCCCTTAGGAAAGTGCGATCATCATGAAACGTTCAGATCACTTACAACTCAATAGATTCTACCTTCCTGTATTGTTTCAGCCTGATTGGACCTTGTTTTCACACAAATGAACCCAGAATGATGTGAAATTGTGCTTCGTGCAACATAATTCTGGGTGCCATTTAAAAACCATAAGTGCTAATGTCTCCATTCCTTTTTGTGGTTGTAGGGGCTGTTGATTGGAGTACACTAAAGCAAACCTGATCGCTCTAGGACATTCAGAAGCCAAGTTATAAGCCCACAAATGTGTAACTGGACTACTTCTTTAAATTGACACCAGATCCGGTGACCTTTGGGACATGGTTTGACCCCCTTAGGAAAGTGCTATCATCATGAAACGTTCAGATCACTTACAACTCAATAGATTCTACCTTCCTGTAACATTTCAGCCTGATTGGACCTTGTTTTCACACAAATGGACCCAGAATGATGTGAAATTGTGCTTCGTGCAACATAATTCTGGGTGCCATTTACAAACCATAAGTGCTAATGACTCCATTACTTTTTGTGGTTGTAGGGGCTGTTGATTGGAGTACACTAAAACAAACCTGACCTCTCTAGGACATTCAGAAGCCAAGTTATAAGACCACAAAGGTGTAACTGGACTACTTCTTTAAAGTGACACCAGGCCCGGTGACCTTTGGGACATGGTTTGACCCCCTATGGGAATGTGAGATCATCATGAAACGTTCAGATCACTTACAACTCAATAGATTCTACCTTCTTGTAATGTTTCAGCCTGATTGGACCTTGTTTTCACACAAATGGACCCAAAATGATGTGAAATTGTGCTTCGTGCAACATAATTCTGGGTGCCATTTACAAACCATAAGGCTAATGACTCCATTCCTTTTGTGGTTGTAGGGGCTGTTGATTGGAGTACACTAAAACAAACCTGATCTCTCTAGGACATTCAGAAGCCAAGTTATAAGCCCACAAATGTGTAACTGGACTACTTCTTTAAATTGACACCAGATCCGGTGACCTTTGGGACATGGTTTGATCCCCTTAGGAAAGCGCTATCATCATGAAACGTTCAGATCACTTACAACTCAATAGATTCTACCTTCTTGTAACGTATCAGCCTGATTGGACCTTGTTTTCACACAAATGGACCCAGAATGATGTGAAATTGTGCTTCGTGCAACATAATTCTGGGTGCCATTTAAAAACCATAAGTGCTAATGACTCCATTCCTTTTTGGGGTTGTAGGGGCTGTTGATTGGAGTACACTAAAACAACCCTGACCTCTCTAGGACATTCAGAAGCCAAGTTATAAGCCCACAAATGTGTAACTGGACTACTTCTTTAAATTGACACCAGATCCGATGACCTTTGGGACATGGTTTGACCCCCTTAGGAAAGTGCGATCATCATGAAACGTTCAGATCACTTACAACTCAATAGATTCTACCTTCCTGTATTGTTTCAGCCTGATTGGACCTTGTTTTCACACAAATGAACCCAGAATGATGTGAAATTGTGCTTCGTGCAACATAATTCTGGGTGCCATTTAAAAACCATAAGTGCTAATGTCTCCATTCCTTTTTGTGGTTGTAGGGGCTGTTGATTGGAGTACACTAAAGCAAACCTGATCGCTCTAGGACATTCAGAAGCCAAGTTATAAGCCCACAAATGTGTAACTGGACTACTTCTTTAAATTGACACCAGATCCGGTGACCTTTGGGACATGGTTTGACCCCCTTAGGAAAGTGCTATCATCATGAAACGTTCAGATCACTTACAACTCAATAGATTCTACCTTCCTGTAACATTTCAGCCTGATTGGACCTTGTTTTCACACAAATGGACCCAGAATGATGTGAAATTGTGCTTCGTGCAACATAATTCTGGGTGCCATTTACAAACCATAAGTGCTAATGACTCCATTACTTTTTGTGGTTGTAGGGGCTGTTGATTGGAGTACACTAAAACAAACTGACCTCTCTAGGACATTCAGAAGCCTAGTTATAAGACCACAAAGGTGTAACTGGACTACTTCTTTAAAGTGACACCAGGCCCGGTGACCTTTGGGACATGGTTTGACCCCCTATGGGAATGTGAGATCATCATGAAACGTTCAGATCACTTACAACTCAATAGATTCTACCTGCTTGTAATGTTTCAGCCTGATTGGACCTTGTTTTCACACAAATGGACCCAGAATGATGTGAAATTGTGCTTCGTGCAACATAATTCTGGGTGCCATTTACAAACCATAAGGCTAATGACTCCATTCCTTTTGTGGTTGTAGGGGCTGTTGATTGGAGTACACTAAAACAAACCTGATCTCTCTAGGACATTCAGAAGCCAAGTTATAAGCCCACAAATGTGTAACTGGACTACTTCTTTAAATTGACACCAGATCCGGTGACCTTTGGGACATGGTTTGATCCCCTTAGGAAAGCGCTATCATCATGAAACGTTCAGATCACTTACAACTCAATAGATTCTACCTTCTTGTAACGTATCAGCCTGATTGGACCTTGTTTTCACACAAATGGACCCAGAATGATGTGAAATTGTGCTTCGTGCAACATAATTCTGGGTGCCATTTAAAAACCATAAGTGCTAATGACTCCATTCCTTTTTGGGGTTGTAGGGGCTGTTGATTGGAGTACACTAAAACAACCCTGACCTCTCTAGGACATTCAGAAGCCAAGTTATAAGCCCACAAATGTGTAACTGGACTACTTCTTTAAATTGACACCAGATCCGATGACCTTTGGGACATGGTTTGACCCCCTTAGGAAAGTGCGATCATCATGAAACGTTCAGATCACTTACAACTCAATAGATTCTACCTTCCTGTATTGTTTCAGCCTGATTGGACCTTGTTTTCACACAAATGAACCCAGAATGATGTGAAATTGTGCTTCGTGCAACATAATTCTGGGTGCCATTTAAAAACCATAAGTGCTAATGTCTCCATTCCTTTTTGTGGTTGTAGGGGCTGTTGATTGGAGTACACTAAAGCAAACCTGATCGCTCTAGGACATTCAGAAGCCAAGTTATAAGCCCACAAATGTGTAACTGGACTACTTCTTTAAATTGACACCAGATCCGGTGACCTTTGGGACATGGTTTGACCCCCTTAGGAAAGTGCTATCATCATGAAACGTTCAGATCACTTACAACTCAATAGATTCTACCTTCCTGTAACATTTCAGCCTGATTGGACCTTGTTTTCACACAAATGGACCCAGAATGATGTGAAATTGTGCTTCGTGCAACATAATTCTGGGTGCCATTTACAAACCATAAGTGCTAATGACTCCATTACTTTTTGTGGTTGTAGGGGCTGTTGATTGGAGTACACTAAAACAAACTGACCTCTCTAGGACATTCAGAAGCCTAGTTATAAGACCACAAAGGTGTAACTGGACTACTTCTTTAAAGTGACACCAGGCCCGGTGACCTTTGGGACATGGTTTGACCCCCTATGGGAATGTGAGATCATCATGAAACGTTCAGATCACTTACAACTCAATAGATTCTACCTGCTTGTAATGTTTCAGCCTGATTGGACCTTGTTTTCACACAAATGGACCCAAAATGATGTGAAATTGTGCTTCGTGCAACATAATTCTGGGTGCCATTTACAAACCATAAGGCTAATGACTCCATTCCTTTTGTGGTTGTAGGGGCTGTTGATTGGAGTACACTAAAACAAACCTGATCTCTCTAGGACATTCAGAAGCCAAGTTATAAGCCCACAAATGTGTAACTGGACTACTTCTTTAAATTGACACCAGATCCGGTGACCTTTGGGACATGGTTTGATCCCCTTAGGAAAGCGCTATCATCATGAAACGTTCAGATCACTTACAACTCAATAGATTCTACCTTCTTGTAACGTATCAGCCTGATTGGACCTTGTTTTCACACAAATGGACCCAGAATGATGTGAAATTGTGCTTCGTGCAACATAATTCTGGGTGCCATTTAAAAACCATAAGTGCTAATGACTCCATTCCTTTTTGGGGTTGTAGGGGCTGTTGATTGGAGTACACTAAAACAACCCTGACCTCTCTAGGACATTCAGAAGCCAAGTTATAAGCCCACAAATGTGTAACTGGACTACTTCTTTAAATTGACACCAGATCCGATGACCTTTGGGACATGGTTTGACCCCCTTAGGAAAGTGCGATCATCATGAAACGTTCAGATCACTTACAACTCAATAGATTCTACCTTCCTGTATTGTTTCAGCCTGATTGGACCTTGTTTTCACACAAATGAACCCAGAATGATGTGAAATTGTGCTTCGTGCAACATAATTCTGGGTGCCATTTAAAAACCATAAGTGCTAATGTCTCCATTCCTTTTTGTGGTTGTAGGGGCTGTTGATTGGAGTACACTAAAGCAAACCTGATCGCTCTAGGACATTCAGAAGCCAAGTTATAAGCCCACAAATGTGTAACTGGACTACTTCTTTAAATTGACACCAGATCCGGTGACCTTTGGGACATGGTTTGACCCCCTTAGGAAAGTGCTATCATCATGAAACGTTCAGATCACTTACAACTCAATAGATTCTACCTTCCTGTAACATTTCAGCCTGATTGGACCTTGTTTTCACACAAATGGACCCAGAATGATGTGAAATTGTGCTTCGTGCAACATAATTCTGGGTGCCATTTACAAACCATAAGTGCTAATGACTCCATTACTTTTTGTGGTTGTAGGGGCTGTTGATTGGAGTACACTAAAACAAACTGACCTCTCTAGGACATTCAGAAGCCTAGTTATAAGACCACAAAGGTGTAACTGGACTACTTCTTTAAAGTGACACCAGGCCCGGTGACCTTTGGGACATGGTTTGACCCCCTATGGGAATGTGAGATCATCATGAAACGTTCAGATCACTTACAACTCAATAGATTCTACCTGCTTGTAATGTTTCAGCCTGATTGGACCTTGTTTTCACACAAATGGACCCAGAATGATGTGAAATTGTGCTTCGTGCAACATAATTCTGGGTGCCATTTACAAACCATAAGGCTAATGACTCCATTCCTTTTGTGGTTGTAGGGGCTGTTGATTGGAGTACACTAAAACAAACCTGATCTCTCTAGGACATTCAGAAGCCAAGTTATAAGCCCACAAATGTGTAACTGGACTACTTCTTTAAATTGACACCAGATCCGGTGACCTTTGGGACATGGTTTGATCCCCTTAGGAAAGCGCTATCATCATGAAACGTTCAGATCACTTACAACTAAATAGATTCTACCTTCCTGTAACGTTTCAGCCTGATTGGACCTTGTTTTCACACAAAGGAACCCAGAATGATGTGAAATTGTGCTTCGTGCAACATAATTCTGGGTGCCATTTACAAACCATAAATGCTAATGACTCCATTCCTTTTTGTGGTTGTAGGGGCTGTTGATTGGAGAACATTAAAACAAACCTGATCTCTCTAGGACATTCAGAAGCCATGTTATAGGCCCACAAATGTGTAACTGGACTACTTCTTTAAATTGACACCAGATCCGGTGACCTTTGGGACATGGTTTGACCCCCTTAGGAAAGTGCTATCATCATGAAACGTTCAGATCACTTACAACTCAATAGATTCTACCTTCTTGTAATGTATCAGCCTGATTGGACCTTGTTTTCACACAAATGGACCCAGAATGATGTGAAATTGTGCTTCGTGCAACATAATTCTGGATGCCATTTACAAACCATAAGTGCTAATGACTCCATTCCTTTTTGTGGTTGTAGGGGCTGTTGATTGGAGTATACTAAAACAAACCTGATCTCTCTAGGACATTCAGAAGCCAAGTTATAAGCCCACAAATGTGTAACTGGACTACTTCTTTAAATTGACACCAGATCCGGTGACCTTTGGGACATGGTTTGACCCCCTTAGGAAAGCGCTATCATCATGAAACGTTCAGATCACTTACAACTCAATAGATTCTAGCTTCCAGTAACGTTTCAGCCTGATTGGACCTTGTTTTCACACAAATGAACCCACAATGATGTGAAATTGTGCTTCGTGCAAAATAATTCTGGGTGCCATTTACAAACCATAAGTGCTAATGACTCCATTCCTTTTTGTGGTTGTAGGGGCTGTTGATTGGAGTACATTAAAACAAACCTGATCTCTCTAGGACATTCAGAAGCCAAGTTATAAGCCCACAAATGTGTAACTGGACTACTTCTTTAAATTGACACCAGATCCGGTGACCTTTGGGACATGGTTTGACCCCTTTAGGAAAGTGCTATCATCACGAAACGTTCAGATCACTTACAACTCAATAGATTCTAACTTCCTGTAACGTTTCAGCCTGATTGGACCTTGTTTTCACACAAATGGACCCAGAATGATGTGAAATAGTGCTTCGTGCAACATAATTCTGGGTGCCATTTACAAACCATAAGTGCTAATGACTCCATTCCTTTTTGTGGTTGTAGGGGCTGTTGATTGGAGTACACTAAAACAAACCTAACCTCTCTAGGACATTCAGAAGCCAGGTTATAAGCCCACAAAGGTGTAACTGGACTACTTCTTTAAAGTGACACCAGGCCCGGTGACCTTTGGGACATAGTTTTACCCCCTATAGGAATGTGCGATCATCTTGAAACGTTCAGATCACTTACAACTCAATAGATTCTACCTTCTTGTAGCGTTTCAGCCTGATTGGACCTTGTTTTCACACAAATGGACCCAGAATGATGTGAAATTGTGCTTCGTGCAACATAATTCTGGGTGCCATTTAAAAACCATAAGTGCTAATGTCTCCATTCCTTTTTGTGGTTGTAGGGGCTGTTGATTGGAGTACACTAAAACAACCCTGACCTCTCTAGGACATTCAGAAGCCAAGTTATAAGCCCACAAATGTGTAACTGGACTACTTCTTTAAATTGACACCAGATCCGGTGACCTTTGGGACATGGTTTGACCCCCTTAGGAAAGTGCGATCATCATGAAACGTTCAGATCACTTACAACTCAATACATTCTACCTTCCTGTATTGTTTCAGCCTGATTGGACCTTGTTTTCACACAAATGAACCCAGAATGATGTGAAATTGTGCTTCGTGCAACATAATTCTGGGTGCCATTTAAAAACCATAAGTGCTAATGTCTCCATTCCTTTTTGTGGTTGTAGGGGCTGTTGATTGGAGTACACTAAAGCAAACCTGATCGCTCTAGGACATTCAGAAGCCAAGTTATAAGCCCACAAATGTGTAACTGGACTACTTCTTTAAATTGACACCAGATCCGGTGACCTTTGGGACATGGTTTGACCCCCTTAGGAATGTGCGATCATCATGAAACGTTCAGATCACTTACAACTCAATAGATTCTACCTTCCTGTAACATTTCAGCCTGATTGGACCTTGTTTTCACACAAATGGACCCAGAATGATGTGAAATTGTGCTTCATGCAACATAATTCTGGGTGCCATTTACAAACCATAAGTGCTAATGACTCCATTACTTTTTGTGGTTGTAGGGGCTGTTGATTGGAGTACACTAAAACAAACCTGACCTCTCTAGGACATTCAGAAGCCAAGTTATAAGACCACAAAGGTGTAACTGGACTACTTCTTTAAAGTGACACCAGGCCCGGTGACCTTTGGGACATGGTTTGACCCCCTATGGGAATGTGAGATCATCATGAAACGTTCAGATCACTTACAACTCAATAGATTCTACCTGCTTGTAATGTTTCAGCCTGATTGGACCTTGTTTTCACACAAATGGACCCAGAATGATGTGAAATTGTGCTTCGTGCAACATAATTCTGGGTGCCATTTACAAACCATAAGGCTAATGACTCCATTCCTTTTGTGGTTGTAGGGGCTGTTGATTGGAGTACACTAAAACAAACCTGATCTCTCTAGGACATTCAGAAGCCATGTTATAGGCCCACAAATGTGTAACTGGACTACTTCTTTAAATTGACACCAGATCCGGTGACCTTTGGGACATGGTTTGACCCCCTTAGGAAAGTGCTATCATCATGAAACGTTCAGATCACTTACAACTCAATAGATTCTACCTTCTTGTAACGTATCAGCCTGATTGGACCTTGTTTTCACACAAATGGACCCAGAATGATGTGAAATTGTGCTTCGTGCAACATAATTCTGGATGCCATTTACAAACCATAAGTGCTAATGACTCCATTCCTTTTTGTGGTTGTAGGGGCTGTTCATTGGAGTATACTAAAACAAACATGATCTCTCTAGGACATTCAGAAGCCAAGTTATAAGCCCACAAATGTGTAACTGGACTACTTCTTTAAATTGACACCAGATCCGGTGACCTTTGGGACATGGTTTGACCCCCTTAGGAAAGCGCTATCATCATGAAACGTTCAGATCACTTACAACTCAATAGATTCTAGCTTCCAGTAACGTTTCAGCCTGATTGGACCTTGTTTTCACACAAATGAACCCACAATGATGTGAAATCTTGCTTCGTGCAAAATAATTCTGGGTGCCATTTACAAACCATAAGTGCTAATGACTCCATTCCTTTTTGTGGTTGTAGGGGCTGTTGATTGGAGTACATTAAAACAAACCTGATCTCTCTAGGGCATTCAGAAGCCAAGTTATAAGCCCACAAATGTGTAACTGGACTACTTCTTTAAATTGACACCAGATCCGGTGACCTTTGGGACATGGTTTGACCCCTTTAGGAAAGTGCTATTATCACGAAACGTTCAGATCACTTACAACTCAATAGATTCTAACTTCCTGTAACGTTTCAGCCTGATTGGACCTTGTTTTCACACAAATGGACCCAGAATGATGTGAAATAGTGCTTCGTGCAACATAATTCTGGGTGCCATTTACAAACCATAAGTGCTAATGACTCCATTCCTTTTTGTGGTTGTAGGGGCTGTTGATTGGAGTACACTAAAACAAACCTAACCTCTCTAGGACATTCAGAAGCCAAGTTATAAGCCCACAAAGGTGTAACTGGACTACTTCTTTAAATTGACACCAGGCCCGGTGACCTTTGGGACATAGTTTTACCCCCTATAGGAATGTGCGATCATCTTGAAACGTTCAGATCACTTACAACTCAATAGATTCTACCTTCTTGTAGCGTTTCAGTCTGATTGGACCTTGTTTTCACACAAATGGACCCAGAATGATGTGAAATTGTGCTTCGTGCAACATAATTCTGGGTGCCATTTACAAACCATAAGTGCTAATGACTCCATTCCTTTTTGTGGTTGTAGGGGCTGTTGATTGGAGTACACTAAAACAAACCTGATCTCTCTAGGACATTCAGAAGCCAAGTTATAAGCCCACAAATGTGTAACTGGACTACTTCTTTAAATTGACACCAGATCCGGTGATCTTTGGGACATGGTTTGACCCCCTTAGGAAAGTGCTATCATCATGAAACGTTCAGATCACTTACAACTCAGTAGATTCTACCTTCCTGTAACGTTTCAGCCTGATTGGACCTTGTTTTCACACAAATGAACCCAGAATGATGTGAAATTGTGCTTCGTGCAACATAATTCTGGGTGCCATTTAAAAACCATAAGTGCTAATGACTCCATTCCTTTTTGTGGTTGTAGGGGCTGTTGATTGGAGTACACTAAAACAACCCTGACCTCTCTAGGACATTCAGAAGCCAAGTTATAAGCCCACAAATGTGTAACTGGACTACTTCTTTAAAGTGACACCAGATCCGGTGACCTTTGGGACATGGTTTGACCCCCTTAGGAAAGTGTGATCATCATGAAACGTTCAGATCACTTACAACTCAATAGATTCTACCTTCCTGTATTGTTTCAGCCTGATTGGACCTTGTTTTCACACAAATGAACCCAGAATGATGTGAAATTGTGCTTCGTGCAACATAATTCTGGGTGCCATTTAAAAACCATAAGTGCTAATGTCTCCATTCCTTTTTGTGGTTGTAGGGGCTGTTGATTGGAGTACACTAAAGCAAACCTGATCGCTCTAAGACATTCAGAAGCCAAGTTATAAGCCCACAAATGTGTAACTGGACTACTTCTTTAAAGTGACACCAGATCCGGTGACCATTGGGACATGGTTTGACCCCCTTAGGAAAGTGCGATCATCATGAAAGGTTCAGATCACTTACAACTCAATAGATTCTACCTTCCTGTATTGTTTCAGCCGGATTGGACCTTGTTTTCACACAAATTGACCCAGAATGATGTGAAATTGTGCTTCGTGCAACATAATTCTGGGTGCCATTTAAAAACCATAAGTGCTAATGTCTCCATTCCTTTTTGTGGTTGTAGGGGCTGTGGATTGGAGTACACTAAAGCAAACCTGATCGCTCTAAGACATTCAGAAGCCAAGTTATAAGCCCACAAATGTGTAACTGGACTACTTCTTTAAAGTGACACTTGGCCCGGTGACCTTTGGGACATGGTTTGACCCCCTATGGGAATGTGAGATCATCTTGAAACGTTCAGATCACTTACAACTCAATAGATTCTACCTTCTTGTAGCGTTTCAGCCGGATTGGACCTTGTTTTCACACAAATGAACCCAGAATGATGTGAAATTGTGCTTCGTGCAACATAATTCTGGGTGCCATTTAAAAACCATAAGTGCTAATTACTCCATTCCTTTTTGTAGTTGTAGGGACTGTTGATTGGAGTACACTAAAATAAACCTGATCTCTCTAGGACATTCAGAAGCCAAGTTATAAGCCCACAAATGTGTAACTGGACTACTTCTTTAAATTGACACCAGATCCGGTGACCTTTGGGACATGGTTTGACCCCCTTAGGAAAGTGCTATCATCATGAAACGTTCAGATCACTTACAACTCAATAGATTCTACCTTCCTGTAACGTTTCAGCCTGATTGGACCTTGTTTTCACACAAATGGACCCAGAATGATGTGAAATTGTGCTTCGTGCAACATAATTCTGGGTGCCATTTACAAACCATAAGTGCTAATGACTCCATTCCTTTTTGTGGTTGTAGGGGCTGTTGATTGGAGTACACTAATACAAACCTAACCTCTCTAGGACATTCAGAATCCAAGTTATAAGCCCACAAAGGTGTAACTGGACTACTTCTTTAAATTGACACCAGATCCGGTGACCTTTGGGACATGGTTTGACCCCCTTAGGAAAGTGCTATCATCACGAAACGTTCAGATCACTTACAACTCAATAGATTCTACCTTCCTGTAACGTTTCAGCCTGATTGGACCTTGTTTTCACACAAATGGACCCAGAATGATGTGAAATAGTGCTTCGTGCAACATAATTCTGGGTGCCATTTACAAACCATAAGTGCTAATGACTCCATTCCTTTTTGTGGTTGTAGGGGCTGTTGATTGGAGTACACTAAAACAAACCTAACCTCTCTAGGACATTCAGAAGCCAAGTTATAAGCCCAAAAAGGTGTAACTGGACTACTTCTTTAAATTGACACCAGGCCCGGTGACCTTAGGGACATGGTTTTACCCCCTATAGGAATGTGCGATCATCTTGAAACGTTCAGATCACTTACAACTCAATAGATTCTACCTTCTTGTAGCGTTTCAGCCTGATTGGACCTTGTTTTCACACAAATGGACCCAGAATGATGTGAAATTGTGCTTCGTGCAACATAATTCTGGGTGCCATTTACAAACCATAAGTGCTAATGACTCCAGTCCTTTTTGTGGTTGTAGGGGCTGTTGATTGGAGTACACTAAAACAAACCTGATCTCTCTAGGACATTCAGAAGCCAAGTTATAAGCCCACAAATGTGTAACTGGACTACTTCTTTAAATTGACACCAGATCCGGTGATCTTTGGGACATGGTTTGACCCCCTTAGGAAAGTGCTATCATCATGAAACGTTCAGATCACTTACAACTCAGTAGATTCTACCTTCCTGTAATGTTTCAGCCTGATTGGACCTTGTTTTCACACAAATGAACCCAGAATGATGTGAAATTGTGCTTCGTGCAACATAATTCTGGGTGCCATTTAAAAACCATAAGTGCTAATGACTCCATTCCTTTTTGTGGTTGTAGGGGCTGTTGATTGGAGTACACTAAAACAAACCTAACCTCTCTAGGACATTCAGAAGCCAAGTTATAAGCCCACAAAGGCGTAACTGGACTACTTCTTTAAATTGACACCAGGCCCGGTGACCTTTGGGACATGGTTTTACCCCCTATAGGAATGTGCGATCATCTTGAAACGTTCAGATCACTTACAACTCAATAGATTCTACCTTCTTGTAGCGTTTCAGCCTGATTGGACCTTGTTTTCACACAAATGGACCCAGAATGATGTGAAATTGTGCTTCGTGCAACATAATTCTGGGTGCCATTTACAAACCATAAGTGCTAATGACTCCAGTCCTTTTTGTGGTTGTAGGGGCTGTTGATTGGAGTACACTAAAACAAACCTGATCTCTCTAGGACATTCAGAAGCCAAGTTATAAGCCCACAAATGTGTAACTGGACTACTTCTTTAAATTGACACCAGATCCGGTGATCTTTGGGACATGGTTTGACCCCCTTAGGAAAGTGCTATCATCATGAAACGTTCAGATCACTTACAACTCAGTAGATTCTACCTTCCTGTAATGTTTCAGCCTGATTGGACCTTGTTTTCACACAAATGAACCCAGAATGATGTGAAATTGTGCTTCGTGCAACATAATTCTGGGTGCCATTTAAAAACCATAAGTGCTAATGACTCCATTCCTTTTTGTGGTTGTAGGGGCTGTTGATTGGAGTACACTAAAACAACCCTGACCTCTCTAGGACATTCAGAAGCCAAGTTATAAGCCCACAAATGTGTAACTGGACTACTTCTTTAAAGTGACACCAGATCCGGTGACCTTTGGGACATGGTTTGACCCCCTTAGGAAAGTGCGATCATCATGAAACGTTCAGATCACTTACAACTCAATAGATTCTACCTTCCTGTATTGTTTCAGCCTGATTGGACCTTGTTTTCACACAAATGAACCCAGAATGATGTGAAATTGTGCTTCGTGCAACATAATTCTGGGTGCCATTTAAAAACCATAAGTGCTAATGTCTCCATTCCTTTTTGTGGTTGTAGGGGCTGTTGATTTGAGTACACTCAAGCAAACCTGATCGCTCTAAGACATTCAGAAGCCAAGTTATAAGCCCACAAATGTGTAACTGGACTACTTCTTTAAATTGACACCAGATCCGGTGATCTTTGGGACATGGTCACTGGGTCTGACTGAGCTCCTCCAGGAGAGAGGCCCAAGCAAGATGCGCCCGGAGGAGCGTCTTGCCACATGTCAGCACTGGGTCTGACTGAGCGCCTCTAGGAGAGAGGCCCAAGCAAGACACGCCCCGAGGAGCGTATTGACACATGTCAACACTGGGTCGGACTGAGGGCCTCCATGAGAGAAGCCCAAGCAAGACGCGCCCCGAGGAGAGTCTTGCCACATGTCAACACTCGGTCTGACAGAGGGCATTCAGGAGAGAGGCCCAAGCAATACGCGCCCCGAGGAGCGTCTTACCACATGTCACCACTGGGTCTGAATGAGCGCCTCCAGGAAAGCGGCCCAACCAAGACGCGCCCCGAGGAGCGTCTTGCCACGTGTCAACACTGGGTCTGACTGAGCGCCTCCAGGAGAGAGGCCCAAGCAAGACGCACCCCGAGGAGCGTCTTTCCACGTGTCACCACTGGGTCTGACTGAGCGCCTCCAGGAGAGAGGCCCAAGCAAGACACGCCCCGAGGAGCGTATTGACACATGTCAACACTGGGTCTGACAGAGGGCCTCCAGGAGAGAGGCCCAAGCAAGACGCGCCCCGAGGAGTGTCTTGCCACATGTCACCACTGGGTCTGACTGAGCACCTCCAGGAGAGAGGCCCAAGCAAGACGCGCCCCGAGGAGCGTCAGGCCACATGTCACTACTCAGTCTGACTGAGCGCCTCCAGGAGAGAGGCCCAAGCAAGACGCGCCCCGAGGAGCGTCTTGCCACATGTCAGCACTGGGTCTGACTGAGCGCCTCCAGGAGAGAGGCCCCAGCAAGACGTGCCCCGAGGAGCGTCTTGCCTTATGTCAGCACTCGGTTTGACTGAGCGCCTCCAGGAGAGAGGCCCAAGCAAGACGCGCCCCGAGGAGCGTCTTGCCACATGTCAACAATGGGTCTGACTGAGGGCCTCCAGGAGAGAGGCCCAAGCAAGATGCGCCCGGAGGAGCGTCTTGCCACATGTCAACACTGGGTCTGAAAGAGGATCTCCAGGAGAGAGGCCCAAGCAAGACGCGCCCCGAGGAGTGTCTTGCCACATGTCACCTCTGGTTCTGACTGAGCGCCTCCAGGAGAGAGGCCCAAGCGAGACGCGCCCCGAGGAGCGTCTTGTCACATGTCAACACTGGGTCTTTCTGAGCGCCTCCAGGAGAGAAGCCCAAGCAAGACGCGCCCCGAGGAGCGTCTTGACACATTTCAACCCTGGGTCTGACAGAGGGCCTCCATGAGAGAGGCCCAAGCAAGACGCGCCCCGAGGAGTGTCTTGCCAAATGTCAACACTGGGTCTGACTGAGCGCCACAGGGAGAGAGGTCCAAGCAAGACGCGCCCCGAGGAGCGTCTTGCCACATGTTACTACTCGGTCTGACTGAGCGCCTCAGGGAGAGAGGTCCAAGCAAGACGCGCCCCGAGGAGCGTCTTGCCACATGTCAACACTGGGTCTGACTGAGTGCCTCCATGAGAGAAGCCCCAGCAAGACGCGCCCCGAGGAGCGTCTTGCCACATGTCACTACTCGGTCTGTTTGAGCGCCTCCAGGAGAGAGGCCCAAGCAAGACGTGCCCCGAGGAGAGTCTTGCCACATGTCAACACTCGGTCTGACAGAGGGCATCCAGGAGAGAGGCCCAAGCAATACACGCCCCGAGGAGCGTCTTGCCACATGTCACCACTGGGTCTGACTGAGCGCCTCCAGGAGAGAGACCCAACCAAGACGCGCCCTGAGGAGCGTCTTGCCACATGCCAACACTGGGTCTGACAGAGGGCCTCCAGGAGAGAGGCCCAAGCAAGACGCGCCCCGAGGAGTGTCTTGCCACATGTGACCACTGGGTCTGACTGAGCGCCTCCAGGAGAGAGGCCCAAGCAAGACGCGCCCCGAGGAGCGTCTTGTCACATGTCAACACTGGGTCTTTCTGAGCGCCTCCAGGAGAGAAGCCCAAGCAAGACGCGCCCCGAGGAGCGTCTTTCCACATGTCAGCACTCGGTCTGACTGAGCGCCTCCAGGAGAGAGGCCCAAGCAAGACACGCCCAAAGGAGCGTCTTGCAACATGTCAACAATGGGTCTGACTGAGCGCCTCCAGGAGAGAGGCCAAAGCAAGACGCGCCCCGAGGAGCATCTTGCCACATGTCAACAATGGGTATGACTGAGGGCCTCCCAGAGAGAAGCCCAAGCAAGACGCGCCCCGAGGAGCGTCTTGACACATGTCAACACTGGGTCTGACAGAGGGCCTCCAGGAGAGAGGCCCAAGCAAGACGCGCCCCGAGGAGTGTCAGGCCACATGTCACTACTCAGTCTGACTGAGCGCCTCCAGGAGAGAGGCCAAAACAAGACGTGCCCCGAGGAGCGTCTTGCCACGTGTCAACACTGGGTCTGATTGAGGGCCTTCTGGAGAGAGGCCCAAGCAAGACGCGCCCCGAGGAGCGTCTTGCCACATGTCACCACTGGGTCTGACTGAGCTCCTCCAGGAGAGAGGCCCAAGCAAGATGCGCCCCGAGGAGCGTCTTGCCACGTGTCACCACTGGGTCTGACTGAGCTCCTCCAGGAGAGAGGCCCAAGCAAGATGCGCCCCGAGGAGCGTCTTGCCACGTGTCACCACTGGGTCTGACTGAGCTCCTCCAGGAGAGAGGCCCAAGCAAGATGCGCCCCGAGGAGCGTCTTGCCACGTGTCACCACTGGGTCTGACTGAGCTCCTCCAGGAGAGAGGCCCAAGCAAGACGCGCCCCGAGGAGCGTCTTGCCACGTGTCACCACTGGGTCTGATAGAGAACCTCCAGGAGAGAGGCCCCAGCAAGACGCGCCCCGAGGAGCGTCTTGCCTTATGTCAGCACTCGGTCTGACTGAGCGCCTCCAGGAGAGAGGCCCAAGCATGACACGCACCGAGGAGCGTCTTGCCACATGTCACTACTCGGTCTGACTGAGCGCCTCCAGGAGAGAGGCCCAAGCAAGACGTGCCCCGAGGAGCGTCTTGCCACATGTCAACAATGGGTCTGACTGAGGGCCTACAGGAGAGAAGCCCAAGCAAGACGCGCCCCGAGGAGCGTCTTGCCACATGTCAACACTGGGTCTGACTGAGAGCCTCCAGGAGAGAGGCCCAAATGAGACGCACCCCGAGGAGCGTCTTGCCACATGTCAACAATGGGTCTGACTGAGGGCCTCCAGGAGAGAAGCCCAAGCAAGACGCGCCCCGAGGAGCGTCTTGCCACATGTCAGCACTCGGTCTGACTGAGCGCCTCCAGGAGAGTGGCCCAAGCAAGACGTGCCCCGAGGAGCGTCTTGCCACATGTCAACACTGGGTCTGACGGAGCGCCTCCAGGAGAGAGGCCCAAGCAAGACGCACCCCGAGGAGCGTCTTGCCACATGTGAACACTGGGTCTGACTGAGCGCCTCCAGGAGAGAGGCCCAAGCAAGACGCGCCCGGAGGAGCGTCTTGCCACATGTCTCCTCTGGGTCTGACTGAGCGCCTCCAGGAGAGAGGCCCAAGCAAGACGCGCCCCGAGGAGCATCTTGACACATGTCTCCTCTGGGTCTGACTGAGCGCCTCCAGGAGAGAGGCCCAAGCAAGACGTGCCCCGAGGAGCGTCTTGCCACATGTCAACACTGGGTCTGACTGAGTGCCTCCATGAGAGAAGCCCCAGCAAGACGCGCCCCGAGGAGCATCTTGCCACATGTCAACACTGGATCTGACTGAGAACCTCCAGGAGAGAGGCCCAAGCAAGACGCGCCCCGAGGAGCGTCTTGCCACATGTCAACACTGGGTCTGACTGAGCGCCTCCAGGAGAGAGGCCCAAGCAAGACGCGCCCCGAGGAGCGTCTTGTCACATGTCACTACTCGGTCTGACTGAGCGCCTCCAGGAGAGAGGCCCAAGCAAGACGTGCCCCGAGGAGCGTCTTGCCACATGTCAACAATGGGTCTGACTGAGGGCCTCCAGGAGAGAAGCCCAAGCAAGAAGTGCCCCGAGGAGCGTCTTGCCACATGTCAACACTGGGTCTGACTGAGCGCCTCCAGGAGAGAGGCCCAAGCAAGACACGTCCCGAGGAGCTTCTTGACACATGTCAACACTGGGTCTGACTGAGGGCCTCCATGAGAGAAGCCCAAGCAAGACGCGCCCCGAGGAGAGTCTTGCCACATGTCAACACTGGGTCTGACAGAGGGCATCCAGGAGAGAGGCCCAAGCAATACGCACCCCGAGGAGCATCTTGCCACATGTCACCACTGGGTCTGACTGAGCGCCTCCAGGAGAGAGGCCCAAGCAAGACGCGCCCCGAGGAGCGTCTTGCCACGTGTCAACACTGGGTCTGATTGAGGGCCTTCTGGAGAGAGGCCCAAGCAAGACGCGCCCCGAGGAGCGTCTTGCCACATGTCAACAATGGGTCTGACTGAGGGCCTCCAGGAGAGAAGCCCAAGCAAGACGCGCCCCGAGGAGCTTCTTGCCACATGTCAGCACTCGGTCTGACTGAGCGCCTCCAGGAGAGAGGCCCAAGCAAGACGCGCCCCGAGGAGCGTCTTGACACATGTCACTACTCGGTCTAACTGAGCGCCTCCAGGAGAAAGGTCCAAGCAAGACGCGCCCCGAGGAGCGTCTTGCCACATGTCACTACTCGGTTTGACTGAGCGCCTCCAGGAGAGAGGCCCAAGCAAGACGTGCCCCGAGGAGCGTCTTGCCACATGTCAACAATGGGTCTGACTGAGGGCCTCCAGGAGAGAAGCCCAAGCAAGACGCGCCCCGAGGAGCGTCTTGCCACATGTCAACACTGGGAATGACTGAGGGCCTCTAGGAGAGAGGTCCAAATAAGATGCGCCCCGAGGAGCGTCTTGCCACATGTCAACAATGGGTCTGACTGAGGGCCTCCAGGAGAGAAGCCCAAGCAAGACGCGCCCCGAGGAGCGTCTTGCCACGTGTCAACACTGTGTCTGATTGAGGGCCTTCTGGAGAGAGACCCAAGCAAGACGCGCCCCGAGGAGCGTCTCTCCACATGTCAACAATGGGTCTGACTGAGGGCCTCCAGGAGAGAAGCCCAAGCAAGACGCGCCCCGAGGAGCTTCTTGCCACATGTCAGCACTCGGTCTGACTGAGCGCCTCCAGGAGAGAGGCCAAAGCAAGACGCGCCCCGAGGAGCGTCTTGCCACGTGTCAACACTGGGTCTGACTTAGCGCCTCCAGGAGAGAGGCCCAAGCAAGATGCGCCCCGAGGAGCGTCTTGCCACGTGTCACCACTGGGTCTGACTGAGCTCCTCCAGGAGAGAGGCCCAAGCAAGACGCGCCCCGAGGAGCGTCTTGCCACGTGTCACCACTGGGTCTGATAGAGCACCTCCAGGAGAGAGGCCCCAGCAAGACGCGCCCCGAGGAGCGTCTTGCCTTATGTCAGCACTCGGTCTGACTGAGCGCCTCCAGGAGAGAGGCCCAAGCAAGACACGCCCCGAGGAGCGTCTTGCCACATGTCACTACTCGGTCTGACTGAGCGAATCCAGGAGAGAGGCCCAAGCAAGACGTGTCCTGAGGAGCGTCTTGCCACATGTCAACAATGGGTCTGACTGAGGGCCTCCAGGAGAGAAGCCCAAGCAAGACGCGCCCTGAGGAGTGTCTTGCCACATGTCACCACTGGGTCTGACTGAGCGCCTCCAGGAGAGAGGCCCAAGCAAGACGCGCCCCGAGGAGCGTCAGGCCACATGTCACTACTCAGTCTGAAAGAGGGCCTCTAGGAGAGAGGCCCAAGCAAGACGCGCCCCGAGGAGCGTCTTGCCACATGTCACCTCTGGTTCTGACTGAGCGCCTCCAGGAGAGAGGCCCAAGCAAGACGCGCCCCGAGGAGCGTCTTGTCACATGTCAACACTGGGTCTTTCTGAGCGCCTCCAGGAGAGAGGCCCAAGCAAGATGTGCCCCGAGGAGAGTCTTGCCACATGTCAACACTCGGTCTGACAGAGGGCATCCAGGAGAGAGGCCCAAGCAATACACGCCCCGAGGAGCGTCTTGCCACATGTCACCACTGGGTCTGACTGAGCGCCTCCAGGAGAGAGACCCAACCAAGACGCGCCCTGAGGAGCGTCTTGCCACATGCCAACACTGGGTCTGACAGAGGGCCACCAGGAGAGAGGCCAAAGCAAGACGCGCCCCGAGGAGTGTCTTGCCACATGTCACCACTGGTTCTGACTGAGCGCCTCCAGGAGAGAGGCCCAAGCAAGACGCGCCCCGAGGAGCGTCTTGTCACATGTCAACACTGGGTCTTTCTGAGCGCCTCCAGGAGAGAAGCCCAAGCAAGACGCGCCCCGAGGAGAGTCTTTCCACATGTCAGCACTCGGTCTGACTGAGCGCCTCCAGGAGAGAGGCCCAAGCAAGACGCGCCCAAAGGAGCGTCTTGCAACATGTCAACAATGGGTCTGACTGAGGGCCTCCAGGAGAGAAGCCCAAGCATCACGCGGCCCGAGGAGCGTCTTGCCACATGTCAGCACTCGGTCTGACTGAGCGCCTCCAGGAGAGAGGCCAAAGCAAGACGCGCCCCGAGGAGCGTCTTGCCACATGTCAACAATGGGTATGACTGAGGGCCTCCCGGAGAGAAGCCCAAGCAAGACGCGCCCCGAGGAGCGTCTTGACACATGTCAACACTGGGTCAGACAGAGGGCCTCCAGGAGAGAGGCCCAAGCAAGACGCGCCCCGAGGAGTGTCTTGCCACATGTCACCACTTGGTCTGACTGAGCGCCTCCAGGAGAGAGGCCCAAGCAACACGCGCCCCGAGGAGCGTCAGGCCACATGTCACTACTCAGTCTGACTGAGCGCCTCCAGGAGAGAGGCCAAAGTAAGACGTGCCCCGAGGAGCGTCTTGCCACGTGTCAACACTGGGTCTGATTGAGGGCCTTCTGGAGAGAGGCCCAAGCAAGACGCGCCCCGAGGAGCGTCTTGCCACATGTCAACAATGGGTCTTACTGAGGGCCTCCAGGAGAGAAGCCCAAGCAACACGCGCCCCGAGGAGCTTCTTGCCACATGTCAGCACTCGGTCTGACTGGGCGCCTCCAGGAGAGAGGCCAAAGCAAGACGCGCCCTGAGGAGCGTCTTGACACATGTCAACACTGGGTCTGACAGAGGGCCTCCATGAGAGAGGCCCAAGCAAGACGCGCCCCGAGGAGTGTCTTGCCACATGTCAACACTGGGTCTGACTGAGCGCCTCCAGGAGAGAGGCCCAAGCAAGACGCGCCCCGAGGAGCGTCTTGCCACGTGTCAACACTGGGTCTGACTGAGCGCCTCCAGGAGAGAGGCCCAAGCAAGATGGCCCCGAGGAGCGTCTTGCCACGTGTCACCACTGGGTCTGACTGAGCGCCTCCAGGAGAGAGGCCCCAGCAAGACGCGCCCCGAGGAGCGTCTTGCCTTATGTCAGCACTCGGTCTGACTGAGCGCCTCCAGGAGAGAGGCCCAAGCAAGACGTGCCCCGAGGAGCGTCTTGCCACATGTCACTACTCGGTTTGACTGAGCGCCTCCAGGAGAGAGGCCCAAGCAAGACGTGCCCCGAGGAGCGTCTTGCCACATGTCAACAATGGGTCTGACTGAGGGCCTCCAGGAGAGAAGCCCAAGCAAGACGCGCCCCGAGGAGCGTCTTGCCACATGTCAACACTGGGTCTGACTGAGGGCCTCTAGGAGAGAGGTCCAAATAAGACGCGCCCTGAGGAGCGTCTTGCCACATGTCAACAATGGGTCTGACTGAGGGCTTCCAGGAGAGAAGCCCAAGCAAGACGCGCCCCGAGGAGCGTCTTGCCACATGTCAGCACTCGGTCTGACTGAGCGCCTCCAGGAGAGAGGCCCAAGCAAGACGCGCCCCGAGGAGCGTCTTGCCACATGTCAAAACTGGGTCTGACTGAGCGCCTCCAGGAGAGAGGCCCAAGCAAGACGCGCCCCGAGGAGTGTCTTGCCACATGTCACCACTGGTTCTGACTGAGCGCCTCCAGGAGAGAGGCCCAAGCAAGACGCGCCCCGAGGAGCGTCTTGTCACATGTCAACACTGGGTCTTTCTGAGCGCCTCCAGGAGAGAAGCCCAAGCAAGACGCGCCCCGAGGAGAGTCTTTCCACATGTCAGCACTCGGTCTGACTGAGCGCCTCCAGGAGAGAGGCCCAAGCAAGACGCGCCCAAAGGAGCGTCTTGCAACATGTCAACAATGGGTCTGACTGAGGGCCTCCAGGAGAGAAGCCCAAGCATCACGCGGCCCGAGGAGCGTCTTGCCACATGTCAGCACTCGGTCTGACTGAGCGCCTCCCGGAGAGAGGCCAAAGCAAGACGCGCCCCGAGGAGCGTCTTGCCACATGTCAACAATGGGTATGACTGAGGGCCTCCCGGAGAGAAGCCCAAGCAAGACGCGCCCCGAGGAGCGTCTTGACACATGTCAACACTGGGTCTGACAGAGGGCCTCCAGGAGAGAGGCCCAAGCAAGACGCGCCCCGAGGAGTGTCTTGCCACATGTCACCACTTGGTCTGACTGAGCGCCTCCAGGAGAGAGGCCCAAGCAACACGCGCCCCGAGGAGCGTCAGGCCACATGTCACTACTCAGTCTGACTGAGCGCCTCCAGGAGAGAGGCCAAAGTAAGACGTGCCCCGAGGAGCGTCTTGCCACGTGTCAACACTGGGTCTGATTGAGGGCCTTCTGGAGAGAGGCCCAAGCAAGACGCGCCCCGAGGAGCGTCTTGCCACATGTCAACAATGGGTCTTACTGAGGGCCTCCAGGAGAGAAGCCCAAGCAACACGCGCCCCGAGGAGCTTCTTGCCACATGTCAGCACTCGGTCTGACTGGGCGCCTCCAGGAGAGAGGCCAAAGCAAGACGCGCCCTGAGGAGCGTCTTGACACATGTCAACACTGGGTCTGACAGAGGGCCTCCATGAGAGAGGCCCAAGCAAGACGCGCCCCGAGGAGTGTCTTGCCACATGTCAACACTGGGTCTGACTGAGCGCCTCCAGGAGAGAGGCCCAAGCAAGACGCGCCCCGAGGAGCGTCTTGCCACGTGTCAACACTGGGTCTGACTGAGCGCCTCTAGGAGAGAGGTCCAAATAAGACGCGCCCTGAGGAGCGTCTTGCCACATGTCAACAATGGGTCTGACTGAGGGCTTCCAGGAGAGAAGCCCAAGCAAGACGCGCCCCGAGGAGCGTCTTGCCACATGTCAGCACTCGGTCTGACTGAGCGCCTCCAGGAGAGAGGCCCAAGCAAGACGCGCCCCGAGGAGCGTCTTGCCACATGTCAAAACTGGGTCTGACTGAGCGCCTCCAGGAGAGAGGCCCAAGCAAGACGCGCCCCGAGGAGTGTCTTGCCACATGTCACCACTGGTTCTGACTGAGCGCCTCCAGGAGAGAGGCCCAAGCAAGACGCGCCCCGAGGAGCGTCTTGTCACATGTCAACACTGGGTCTTTCTGAGCGCCTCCAGGAGAGAAGCCCAAGCAAGACGCGCCCCGAGGAGAGTCTTTCCACATGTCAGCACTCGGTCTGACTGAGCGCCTCCAGGAGAGAGGCCCAAGCAAGACGCGCCCAAAGGAGCGTCTTGCAACATGTCAACAATGGGTCTGACTGAGGGCCTCCAGGAGAGAAGCCCAAGCATCACGCGGCCCGAGGAGCGTCTTGCCACATGTCAGCACTCGGTCTGACTGAGCGCCTCCCGGAGAGAGGCCAAAGCAAGACGCGCCCCGAGGAGCGTCTTGCCACATGTCAACAATGGGTATGACTGAGGGCCTCCCGGAGAGAAGCCCAAGCAAGACGCGCCCCGAGGAGCGTCTTGACACATGTCAACACTGGGTCTGACAGAGGGCCTCCAGGAGAGAGGCCCAAGCAAGACGCGCCCCGAGGAGTGTCTTGCCACATGTCACCACTTGGTCTGACTGAGCGCCTCCAGGAGAGAGGCCCAAGCAACACGCGCCCCGAGGAGCGTCAGGCCACATGTCACTACTCAGTCTGACTGAGCGCCTCCAGGAGAGAGGCCAAAGTAAGACGTGCCCCGAGGAGCGTCTTGCCACGTGTCAACACTGGGTCTGATTGAGGGCCTTCTGGAGAGAGGCCCAAGCAAGACGCGCCCCGAGGAGCGTCTTGCCACATGTCAACAATGGGTCTTACAGAGGGCCTCCAGGAGAGAAGCCCAAGCAACACGCGCCCCGAGGAGCTTCTTGCCACATGTCAGCACTCGGTCTGACTGGGCGCCTCCAGGAGAGAGGCCAAAGCAAGACGCGCCCTGAGGAGCGTCTTGACACATGTCAACACTGGGTCTGACAGAGGGCCTCCATGAGAGAGGCCGAAGCAAGACGCGCCCCGAGGAGTGTCTTGCAACATGTCAACACTGGGTCTGACTGAGCGCCTCCAGGAGAGAGGCCCAAGCAAGACGCGCCCCGAGGAGCGTCTTGCCACGTGTCAACACTGGGTCTGACTGAGCGCCTCCAGGAGAGAGGCCCAAGCAAGATGCGCCCCGAGGAGCGTCTTGCCACGTGTCACCACTGGGTCTGACTGAGCGCCTCCAGGAGAGAGGCCCCAGCAAGACGCGCCCCGAGGAGCGTCTTGCCACATGTCAACACTGGGTCTGACTGAGGGCCTCTAGGAGAGAGGTCCAAATAAGACGCGCCCCGAGGAGCGTCTTGCCACATGTCAACAATGGGTCTGACTGAGGGCTTCCAGGAGAGAAGCCCAAGCAAGACGCGCCCCGAGGAGCGTCTTGCCACATGTCAGCACTCGGTCTGACTGAGCGCCTCCAGGAGAGAGGCCCAAGCAAGACGCGCCCCGAGGCGCGTCTTGCCACATGTCAAAACTGGGTCTGACTGAGCGCCTCCAGGAGAGAGGCCCAAGCAAGACGCGCCCCGAGGAGAGTCTTGCCACATGTGAACACTGGGTCTTACTGAGGGCCTCCAGGAGAGAAGCCCAAGCAAGACGCGCCCCGAGGAGCGTCTTGCCACGTGTCAGCACTCGGTCTGACTGAGCGCCTCCAGGAGAGAGGCCCAAGCAAGACGCGCCCCGAGGAGCGTCTTGCCACATGTCAAAACTGGGTCTGACTGAGCGCCTCCAGGAGAGAGGCCCAAGCAAGACGCGCCCCGAGGAGCGTCTTGCCACATGTCAGCACTGGGTCTGACTGAGCGCCTCCAGGAGAGAGGCCCAAGCAAGACGCGCCCGGAGGAGCGTCTTGCCACATGTCAGCACTGGGTCTGACTGAGCGCCTCCAGGAGAGAGGCCCAAGCAAGACGCGCCCCGAGGAGCGTCTTGCCACGTGTCAACACTGGGTCTGACTGAGCGCCTCCAGGAGAGAGGCCCAAGCAAGATGCGCCCCGAGGAGCGTCTTGCCACGTGTCACCACTGGGTCTGACTGAGCGCCTCCAGGAGAGAGGCCCCAGCAAGACGCGCCCCGAGGAGCGTCTTGCCACATGTCACTACTCGGTTTGACTGAGCGCCTCCAGGAGAGAGGCCCAAGCAAGAAGTGCCCCGAGGAGCGTCTTGCCACATGTCAACAATGGGTCTGACTGAGGGCCTCCAGGAGAGAAGCCCAAGCAAGACGCGCCCCGAGGAGCGTCTTGCCACATGTCAACACTGGGTCTGACTGAGGGCCTCTAGGAGAGAGGTCCAAATAAGACGCGCCCCGAGGAGCGTCTTGCCACATGTCAACAATGGGTCTGACTGAGGGCTTCCAGGAGAGAGGCCCAAGCAAGACGCGCCCCGAGGAGCGTCTTGCCACATGTCAAAACTGGGTCTGACTGAGCGCCTCCAGGAGAGAGGCCCAAGCAAGACGCGCCCCGAGGAGAGTCTTGCCACATGTGAACACTGGGTCTGACTGAGGGCCTCCAGGAGAGAAGCCCAAGCAAGACGCGCCCCGAGGAGCGTCTTGCCACATGTCAGCACTCGGTCTGACTGAGCGCCTCCAGGAGAGAGGCCCAAGCAAGACGCGCCCCGAGGAGCGTCTTGCCACATGTCAAAACTGGGTCTGACTGAGCGCCTCCAGGAGAGAGGCCCAAGCAAGACGCGCCCCGAGGAGCGTCTTGCCACATGTCAGCACTCGGTCTGACTGAGCGCCTCCAGGAGAGAGGCCCAAGCAAGACGCGCCCGGAGGAGCGTCTTGCCACATGTCAGCACTGGGTCTGACTGAGCGCCTCCAGGAGAGAGGCCCAAGCAAGACACGCCCCGAGGAGCGTATTGACACATGTCAACACTGGGTCGGACTGAGGGCCTCCATGAGAGAAGCCCAAGCAAGACGCGCCCCGAGGAGAGTCTTGCCACATGTCAACACTCGGTCTGACAGAGGGCATTCAGGAGAGAGGCCCAAGCAATACGCGCCCCGAGGAGCGTCTTGCCACATGTCACCACTGGGTCTGAATGAGCGCCTCCAGGAAAGTGGCCCAACCAAGACGCGCCCCGAGGAGCGTCTTGCCACGTGTCAACACTGGGTCTGACTGAGCGCCTCCAGGAGAGAGGCCCAAGCAAGACGCACCCCGAGGAGCGTCTTTCCACGTGTCACCACTGGGTCTGACTGAGCGCCTCCAGGAGAGAGGCCCAAGCAAGACACGCCCCGATGAGCGTATTGACACATGTCAACACTGGGTCTGACAGAGGGACTCCAGGAGAGAGGCCAAAGCAAGACGCGCCCCGAGGAGTGTCTTGCCACATGTCACCACTGGGTCTGACTGAGCTCCTCCAGGAGAGAGGCCCAAGCAAGACGCGCCCCGAGGAGCGTCAGGCCACATGTCACTACTCAGTCTGACTGAGCGCCTCCAGGAGAGAGGCCCAAGCAAGACGCGCCCCGAGGAGCGTCTTGCCACATGTCAGCACTGGGTCTGACTGAGCGCCTCCAGGAGAGAGGCCCCAGCAAGACGCGCCCCGAGGAGCGTCTTGCCTTATGTCAGCACTCGGTTTGACTGAGCGCCTCCAGGAGAGAGGCCCAAGCAAGACGCGCCCCGAGGAGCGTCTTGCCACATGTCAACAATGGGTCTGACTGAGGGCCTCCAGGAGAGAGGCCCAAGCAAGATGCGCCCGGAGGAGCGTCTTGCCACATGTCAACACTGGGTCTGAAAGAGGATCTCCAGGAGAGAGGCCCAAGCAAGACGCGCCCCGAGGAGCGTCTTGCCACATGTCACCTCTGGTTCTGACTGAGCGCCTCCAGGAGAGAGGCCCAAGCGAGACGCGCCCCGAGGAGCGTCTTGTCACATGTCAACACTGGGTCTTTCTGAGCGCCTCCAGGAGAGAAGCCCAAGCAAGACGCGCCCCGAGGAGCCTCTTGCCACATGTCAACAATGGGTCTGACTGAGTGCCTCCATGAGAGAAGCCCCAGCAAGACGCGCCCCGAGGAGCGTCTTGCCACATGTCACTACTCGGTCTGTTTGAGCGCCTCCAGGAGAGAGGCCCAAGCAAGACGTGCCCCGAGGAGAGTCTTGCCACATGTCAACACTCGGTCTGACAGAGGGCATCCAGGAGAGAGGCCCAAGCAATAGACGCCCCGAGGAGCGTCTTGCCACATGTCAACACTGGGTCTGACTGAGCGCCTCCAGGAGAGAGACCCAACCAAGACGCACCCTGAGGAGCGTCTTGCCACATGCCAACACTGGGTCTGACAGAGGGCCTCCAGGAGAGAGGCCCAAGCAAGACGCGCCCCGAGGAGTGTCTTGCCACATGTCACCACTGGGTCTGACTGAGCGCCTCCAGGAGAGAGGCCCAAGCAAGACGCGCCCCGAGGAGCGTCTTGTCACATGTCAACACTGGGTCTGACTGAGGGCCTCTAGGAGAGAGGTCCAAATAAGACGCGCCCCGAGGAGCGTCTTGCCACATGTCAACAATGGGTCTGACTGAGGGCTTCCAGGAGAGAAGCCCAAGCAAGACGCGCCCCGAGGAGAGTCTTGCCACATGTGAACACTGGGTCTTACTGAGGGCCTCCAGGAGAGAAGCCCAAGCAAGACGCGCCCCGAGGAGCGTCTTGCCACGTGTCAGCACTCGGTCTGACTGAGCGCCTCCAGGAGAGAGGCCCAAGCAAGACGCGCCCCGAGGAGCGTCTTGCCACATGTCAAAACTGGGTCTGACTGAGCGCCTCCAGGAGAGAGGCCCAAGCAAGACGCGCCCCGAGGAGCGTCTTGCCACATGTCAGCACTGGGTCTGACTGAGCGCCTCCAGGAGAGAGGCCCAAGCAAGACGCGCCCGGAGGAGCGTCTTGCCACATGTCAGCACTGGGTCTGACTGAGCGCCTCCAGGAGAGAGGCCCAAGCAAGACGCGCCCCGAGGAGCGTCTTGCCACGTGTCAACACTGGGTCTGACTGAGCGCCTCCAGGAGAGAGGCCCAAGCAAGATGCGCCCCGAGGAGCGTCTTGCCACGTGTCACCACTGGGTCTGACTGAGCGCCTCCAGGAGAGAGGCCCCAGCAAGACGCGCCCCGAGGAGCGTCTTGCCACATGTCACTACTCGGTTTGACTGAGCGCCTCCAGGAGAGAGGCCCAAGCAAGACGTGCCCCGAGGAGCGTCTTGCCACATGTCAACAATGGGTCTGACTGAGGGCCTCCAGGAGAGAAGCCCAAGCAAGACGCGCCCCGAGGAGCGTCTTGCCACATGTCAACACTGGGTCTGACTGAGGGCCTCTAGGAGAGAGGTCCAAATAAGACGCGCCCCGAGGAGCGTCTTGCCACATGTCAACAATGGGTCTGACTGAGGGCTTCCAGGAGAGAGGCCCAAGCAAGACGCGCCCCGAGGAGCGTCTTGCCACATGTCAAAACTGGGTCTGACTGAGCGCCTCCAGGAGAGAGGCCCAAGCAAGACGCGCCCCGAGGAGAGTCTTGCCACATGTGAACACTGGGTCTGACTGAGGGCCTCCAGGAGAGAAGCCCAAGCAAGACGCGCCCCGAGGAGCGTCTTGCCACATGTCAGCACTCGGTCTGACTGAGCGCCTCCAGGAGAGAGGCCCAAGCAAGACGCGCCCCGAGGAGCGTCTTGCCACATGTCAAAACTGGGTCTGACTGAGCGCCTCCAGGAGAGAGGCCCAAGCAAGACGCGCCCCGAGGAGCGTCTTGCCACATGTCAGCACTCGGTCTGACTGAGCGCCTCCAGGAGAGAGGCCCAAGCAAGACGCGCCCGGAGGAGCGTCTTGCCACATGTCAGCACTGGGTCTGACTGAGCGCCTCCAGGAGAGAGGCCCAAGCAAGACACGCCCCGAGGAGCGTATTGACACATGTCAACACTGGGTCGGACTGAGGGCCTCCATGAGAGAAGCCCAAGCAAGACGCGCCCCGAGGAGAGTCTTGCCACATGTCAACACTCGGTCTGACAGAGGGCATTCAGGAGAGAGGCCCAAGCAATACGCGCCCCGAGGAGCGTCTTGCCACATGTCACCACTGGGTCTGAATGAGCGCCTCCAGGAAAGCGGCCCAACCAAGACGCGCCCCGAGGAGCGTCTTGCCACGTGTCAACACTGGGTCTGACTGAGCGCCTCCAGGAGAGAGGCCCAAGCAAGACGCACCCCGAGGAGCGTCTTTCCACGTGTCACCACTGGGTCTGACTGAGCGCCTCCAGGAGAGAGGCCCAAGCAAGACACGCCCCGATGAGCGTATTGACACATGTCAACACTGGGTCTGACAGAGGGACTCCAGGAGAGAGGCCAAAGCAAGACGCGCCCCGAGGAGTGTCTTGCCACATGTCACCACTGGGTCTGACTGAGCTCCTCCAGGAGAGAGGCCCAAGCAAGACGCGCCCCGAGGAGCGTCAGGCCACATGTCACTACTCAGTCTGACTGAGCGCCTCCAGGAGAGAGGCCCAAGCAAGACGCGCCCCGAGGAGCGTCTTGCCACATGTCAGCACTGGGTCTGACTGAGCGCCTCCAGGAGAGAGGCCCCAGCAAGACGCGCCCCGAGGAGCGTCTTGCCTTATGTCAGCACTCGGTTTGACTGAGCGCCTCCAGGAGAGAGGCCCAAGCAAGACGCGCCCCGAGGAGCGTCTTGCCACATGTCAACAATGGGTCTGACTGAGGGCCTCCAGGAGAGAGGCCCAAGCAAGATGCGCCCGGAGGAGCGTCTTGCCACATGTCAACACTGGGTCTGAAAGAGGATCTCCAGGAGAGAGGCCCAAGCAAGACGCGCCCCGAGGAGCGTCTTGCCACATGTCACCTCTGGTTCTGACTGAGCGCCTCCAGGAGAGAGGCCCAAGCGAGACGCGCCCCGAGGAGCGTCTTGTCACATGTCAACACTGGGTCTTTCTGAGCGCCTCCAGGAGAGAAGCCCAAGCAAGACGCGCCCCGAGGAGCCTCTTGCCACATGTCAACAATGGGTCTGACTGAGGGCCTCCAGGAGAGAAGCCCAAGCAACACGCGGCTCGAGGAGCGTCTTGCCACATGTCAGCACTCGGTCTGACTGAGCGCCTCCAGGAGAGAGGCCCAAGCAAGACGCGCCCCGAGGAGCGTCTTGACACATGTCAACACTGGGTCTGACAGAGGGCCTCCATGAGAGAGGCCCAAGCAAGACGCGCCCCGAGGAGTGTCTTGCCAAATGTCAACACTGGGTCTGACTGAGCGCCACAGGGAGAGAGGTCCAAGCAAGACGCGCCCCGAGGAGCGTCTTGCCACATGTCACTACTCGGTCTAACTGAGCGCCTCAGGGAGAGAGGTCCAAGCAAGACGCGCCCCGAGGAGCGTCTTGCCACATGTCAACACTGGGTCTGACTGAGTGCCTCCATGAGAGAAGCCCCAGCAAGACGCGCCCCGAGGAGCGTCTTGCCACATGTCACTACTCGGTCTGTTTGAGCGCCTCCAGGAGAGAGGCCCAAGCAAGACGTGCCCCGAGGAGAGTCTTGCCACATGTCAACACTCGGTCTGACAGAGGGCATCCAGGAGAGAGGCCCAAGCAATAGACGCCCCGAGGAGCGTCTTGCCACATGTCAACACTGGGTCTGACTGAGCGCCTCCAGGAGAGAGACCCAACCAAGACGCGCCCTGAGGAGCGTCTTGCCACATGCCAACACTGGGTCTGACAGAGGGCCTCCAGGAGAGAGGCCCAAGCAAGACGCGCCCCGAGGAGTGTCTTGCCACATGTCACCACTGGGTCTGACTGAGCGCCTCCAGGAGAGAGGCCCAAGCAAGACGCGCCCCGAGGAGCGTCTTGTCACATGTCAACACTGGGTCTTTCTGAGCGCCTCCAGGAGAGAAGCCCAAGCAAGACGCGCCCCGAGGAGCGTCTTTCCACATGTCAGCACTCGGTCTGACTGAGCGCCTCCAGGAGAGAGGCCCAAGCAAGACGCGCCCAAAGGAGCGTCTTGCAACATGTCAACAATGGGTCTGACTGAGGGCCTCCAGGAGAGAAGCCCAAGCAACACGCGGCCCGAGGATCGTCTTGCCACATGTCAGCACTCGGTCTGACTGAGCGCCTCCAGGAGAGAGGCCAAAGCAAGACGCGCCCCGAGGAGCGTCTTGCCACATGTCAACAATGGGTATGACTGAGGGCCTCCAGGAGAGAAGCCCAAGCAAGACGCGCCCCGAGGAGTGTCTTGCCACATGTCACCACTTGGTCTGACTGAGCGCCTCCAGGAGAGAGGCCCAAGCAACACGCGCCCCGAGGAGCGTCAGGCCACATGTCACTACTCAGTCTGACTGAGCGCCTCCAGGAGAGAGGCCAAAGTAAGACGTGCCCCGAGGAGCGTCTTGCCACGTGTCAACACTGGGTCTGACTGAGCGCCTCCAGGAGAGAGGCCCAAGCAAGACGCGCCCCGAGGAGAATCTTGCCACGTGTCAACACTGGGTCTGACTGAGCGCCTCCAGGAGAGAGGCCCAAGCAAGATGCGCCCCGAGGAGCGTCTTGCCACGTGTCACCACTGGGTCTGACTGAGCGCCTCCAGGAGAGAGGCCCAAGCAAGACGCGCCCCGAGGAGCATCTTGCCACGTGTCACCACTGGGTCTGATTGAGCGCCTCCAGGAGAGAGGCCCCAGCAAGACGCGCCCCGAGGAGCGTCTTGCCTTATGTCACTACTCGGTCTGACAGAGGGCCTCCATGAGAGAGGCCCAAGCAAGACGCGCCCTGAGGAGTCTCTTGCCACATGTCAACACTGGGTCTGACTGAGCGCCTCCAGGAGAGATGCCCAAGCAAGACGCGCCCCGAGGAGCGTCTTGCCACGTGTCAACACTGGGTCTGACTGAGCGCCTCCAGGAGAGAGGCCCAAGCAAGATGCGCCCCGAGGAGCGTCTTGCCACGTGTCACCACTGGGTCTGACTGAGCGCCTCCAGGAGAGAGGCCCAAGCAAGATGCGCCCCGAGGAGCATCTTGCCACATGTCAACACTGGGTCTGACAGAGGGCCTCCAGGAGAGAGGCCCAAGCAAGACGCGCCCCGAGGAGCGTCTTGCCACATGTCACCTCTGGTTCTGACTGAGCGCCTCCAGGAGAGAGGCCCAAGCAAGATGCGCCCCGAGGAGCATCTTGCCACATGTCAACACTGGGTCTGACTGAGGGCCTCCATGAGAGAAGCCCAAGCAAGACGCGCCCCGAGGAGAGTCTTGCCACATGTCAACACTGGGTCTGAAAGAGGGCATCCAGGAGAGAGGCCCAAGCAATACGCACCCCGAGGAGCGTCTTGCCACATGTCACCACTGGGTCTGACTGAGCGCCTCCAGGAGAGAGGCCCAAGCAAGACGCGCCCCGAGGAGCGTCTTGCCACGTGTCAACACTGGGTCTGATTGAGGGCCTTCTGGAGAGAGGCCCAAGCAAGACGCGCCCCGAGGAGCGTCTTGCCACATGTCAACAATGGGTCTGACTGAGGGCCTCCAGGAGAGAAGCCCAAGCAAGACGCGCCCCGAGGAGCTTCTTGCCACATGTCAGCACTCGGTCTGACTGAGCGCCTCCAGGAGAGAGGCCCAAGCAAGACGCGCCCCGAGGAGCGTCTTGACACATGTCACTACTCGGTCTAACTGAGCGCCTCCAGGAGAAAGGTCCAAGCAAGACGCGCCCCGAGGAGCGTCTTGCCACATGTCACTACTCGGTTTGACTGAGCGCCTCCAGGAGAGAGGCCCAAGCAAGACGTGCCCCGAGGAGCGTCTTGCCACATGTCAACAATGGGTCTGACTGAGGGCCTCCATGAGAGAAGCCCAAGCAAGACGCGCCCCGAGGAGTGTCTTGCCACATGTCAACACTGGGTCTGACTGAGGGCCTCTAGGAGAGAGGTCCAAATAAGATGCGCCCCGAGGAGCGTCTTGCCACATGTCAACAATGGGTCTGACTGAGGGCCTCCAGGAGAGAAGCCCAAGCAAGACGCGCCCCGAGGAGCGTCTTGCCACGTGTCAACACTGTGTCTGATTGAGGGCCTTCTGGAGAGAGACCCAAGCAAGACGCGCCCCGAGGAGCGTCTTGCCACATGTCAACAATGGGTCTGACTGAGGGCCTCCAGGAGAGAAGCCCAAGCAAGACGCGCCCCGAGGAGCTTCTTGCCACATGTCAGCACTCGGTCTGACTGAGCGCCTCCAGGAGAGAGGCCAAAGCAAGACGCGCCCCGAGGAGCGTCTTGCCACGTGTCAACACTGGGTCTGACTTAGCGCCTCCAGGAGAGAGGCCCAAGCAAGATGCGCCCCGAGGAGCGTCTTGCCACGTGTCACCACTGGGTCTGATAGAGCACCTCCAGGAGAGAGGCCCCAGCAAGACGCGCCCCGAGGAGCGTCTTGCCTTATGTCAGCACTCGGTCTGACTGAGCGCCTCCAGGAGAGAGGCCCAAGCAAGACACGCCCCGAGGAGCGTCTTGCCACATGTCACTACTCGGTCTGACTGAGCGAATCCAGGAGAGAGGCCCAAGCAAGACGTGTCCTGAGGAGCGTCTTGCCACATGTCAACAATGGGTCTGACTGAGGGCCTCCAGGAGAGAAGCCCAAGCAAGACGCGCCCCGAGGAGTGTCTTGCCACATGTCACCACTGGGTCTGACTGAGCGCCTCCAGGAGAGAGGCCCAAGCAAGACGCGCCCCGAGGAGCGTCAGGCCACATGTCACTACTCAGTCTGAAAGAGGGCCTCCAGGAGAGAGGCCCAAGCAAGACGCGCCCCGAGGAGCGTCTTGCCACATGTCACCTCTGGTTCTGACTGAGCGCCTCCAGGAGAGAGGCCCAAGCAAGACGCGCCCCGAGGAGCGTCTTGTCACATGTCAACACTGGGTCTTTCTGAGCGCCTCCAGGAGAGAAGCCCAAGCAAGACGCGCCCCGAGGAGCGTCTTGCCACATGTCAACAATGGGTCTGACTGAGGGCCTCCAGGAGAGAAGCCCAAGCAAGACGCGCCCCGAGGAGCTTCTTGCCACATGTCAGCACTCGGTCTGACTGAGCGCCTCCAGGAGAGAGGCCCAAGCAAGACGCGCCCCGAGGAGCGTCTTGACACATGTCAACACTGGGTCTGACAGAGGGCCTCCATGAGAGAGGCCCAAGCAAGACGCGCCCCGAGGAGTGTCTTGCCAAATGTCAACACTGGGTCTGACTGAGCGCCTCCAGGAGAGAGGCCCAAGCAAGACACGCCCCGAGGAGCGTCTTGCCACATGTCACTACTCGGTCTGACTGAGCGAATCCAGGAGAGAGGCCCAAGCAAGACGTGTCCTGAGGAGCGTCTTGCCACATGTCAACAATGGGTCTGACTGAGGGCCTCCAGGAGAGAAGCCCAAGCAAGACGCGCCCCGAGGAGTGTCTTGCCACATGTCACCACTGGGTCTGACTGAGCGCCTCCAGGAGAGAGGCCCAAGCAAGACGCGCCCCGAGGAGCGTCAGGCCACATGTCACTACTCAGTCTGAAAGAGGGCCTCCAGGAGAGAGGCCCAAGCAAGACGCGCCCCGAGGAGCGTCTTGCCACATGTCACCTCTGGTTCTGACTGAGCGCCTCCAGGAGAGAGGCCCAAGCAAGACGCGCCCCGAGGAGCGTCTTGTCACATGTCAACACTGGGTCTTTCTGAGCGCCTCCAGGAGAGAAGCCCAAGCAAGACGCGCCCCGAGGAGCGTCTTGCCACATGTCAACAATGGGTCTGACTGAGGGCCTCCAGGAGAGAAGCCCAAGCAAGACGCGCCCCGAGGAGCTTCTTGCCACATGTCAGCACTCGGTCTGACTGAGCGCCTCCAGGAGAGAGGCCCAAGCAAGACGCGCCCCGAGGAGCGTCTTGACACATGTCAACACTGGGTCTGACAGAGGGCCTCCATGAGAGAGGCCCAAGCAAGACGCGCCCCGAGGAGTGTCTTGCCAAATGTCAACACTGGGTCTGACTGAGCGCCTCCCGGAGAGAGGCCCAAGCAAGACGCGCCCCGAGGAGCGTCTTGCCACATGTCACTACTCGGTCTGTTTGAGCGCCTCCAGGAGAGAGGCCCAAGCAAGATGTGCCCCGAGGAGAGTCTTGCCACATGTCAACACTCGGTCTGACAGAGGGCATCCAGGAGAGAGGCCCAAGCAATACACGCCCCGAGGAGCGTCTTGCCACATGTCACCACTGGGTCTGACTGAGCGCCTCCAGGAGAGAGACCCAACCAAGACGCGCCCTGAGGAGCGTCTTGCCACATGCCAACACTGGGTCTGACAGAGGGCCACCAGGAGAGAGGCCAAAGCAAGACGCGCCCCGAGGAGTGTCTTGCCACATGTCACCACTGGTTCTGACTGAGCGCCTCCAGGAGAGAGGCCAAAGCAAGACGCGCCCCGAGGAGCGTCTTGTCACATGTCAACACTGGGTCTTTCTGAGCGCCTCCAGGAGAGAAGCCCAAGCAAGACGCGCCCCGAGGAGAGTCTTTTCACATGTCAGCACTCGGTCTGACTGAGCGCCTCCAGGAGAGAGGCCCAAGCAAGACGCGCCCAAAGGAGCGTCTTGCAACATGTCAACAATGGGTCTGACTGAGGGCCTCCAGGAGAGAAGCCCAAGCATCACGCGGCCCGAGGAGCGTCTTGCCACATGTCAGCACTCGGTCTGACTGAGCGCCTCCAGGAGAGAGGCCAAAGCAAGACGCGCCCCGAGGAGCGTCTTGCCACATGTCAACAATGGGTATGACTGAGGGCCTCCCGGAGAGAAGCCCAAGCAAGACGCGCCCCGAGGAGCGTCTTGACACATGTCAACACTGGGTCTGACAGAGGGCCTCCAGGAGAGAGGCCCAAGCAAGACGCGCCCCGAGGAGTGTCTTGCCACATGTCACCACTTGGTCTGACTGAGCGCCTCCAGGAGAGAGGCCCAAGCAACACGCGCCCCGAGGAGCGTCAGGCCACATGTCACTACTCATTCTGACTGAGCGCCTCCAGGAGAGAGGCCAAAGTAAGACGTGCCCCGAGGAGCGTCTTGCCACGTGTCAACACTGGGTCTGATTGAGGGCCTTCTGGAGAGAGGCCCAAGCAAGACGCGCCCCGAGGAGCGTCTTGCCACATGTCAACAATGGGTCTTACTGAGGGCCTCCAGGAGAGAAGCCCAAGCAACACGCGCCCCGAGGAGCTTCTTGCCACATGTCAGCACTCGGTCTGACTGGGCGCCTCCAGGAGAGAGGCCAAAGCAAGACGCGCCCTGAGGAGCGTCTTGACACATGTCAACACTGGGTCTGACAGAGGGCCTCCATGAGAGAGGCCCAAGCAAGACGCGCCCCGAGGAGTGTCTTGCCACATGTCATCACTGGGTCTGACTGAGCGCCTCCAGGAGAGAGGCCCAAGCAAGATGCGCCCCGAGGAGCGTCTTGCCACGTGTCAACACTGGGTCTGACTGAGCGCCTCCAGGAGAGAGGCCCAAGCAAGATGCGCCCCGAGGAGCGTCTTGCCACGTGTCACCACTGGGTCTGACTGAGCGCCTCCAGGAGAGAGGCCCCAGCAAGACGCGCCCCGAGGAGCGTCTTGCCTTATGTCAGCACTCGGTCTGACTGAGCGCCTCCAGGAGAGAGGCCCAAGCAAGACGCGCCCCGAGGAGCGTCTTGCCACATGTCACTACTCGGTTTGACTGAGCGCCTCCAGGAGAGAGGCCCAAGCAAGACGTGCCCCGAGGAGCGTCTTGCCACATGTCAACAATGGGTCTGACTGAGGGCCTCCAGGAGAGAAGCCCAAGCAAGACGCGCCCCGAGGAGCGTCTTGCCACATGTCAACACTGGGTCTGACTGAGGGCCTCTAGGAGAGAGGTCCAAATAAGACGCGCCCCGAGGAGCGTCTTGCCACATGTCAACAATGGGTCTGACTGAGGGCTTCCAGGAGAGAAGCCCAAGCAAGACGCGCCCCGAGGAGCGTCTTGCCACATGTCAGCACTCGGTCTGACTGAGCGCCTCCAGGAGAGAGGCCCAAGCAAGACGCGCCCCGAGGAGCGTCTTGCCACATGTCAAAACTGGGTCTGACTGAGCGCCTCCAGGAGAGAGGCCCAAGCAAGACGCGCCCCGAGGAGAGTCTTGCCACATGTGAACACTGGGTCTTACTGAGGGCCTCCAGGAGAGAAGCCCAAGCAAGACGCGCCCCGAGGAGCGTCTTGCCACATGTCAGCACTCGGTCTGACTGAGCGCCTCCAGGAGAGAGGCCCAAGCAAGACGCGCCCCGAGGAGCGTCTTGCCACATGTCAAAACTGGGTCTGACTGAGCGCCTCCAGGAGAGAGGCCCAAGCAAGACGTGCCCCGAGGAGCGTCTTGCCACATGTCAGCACTCGGTCTGACTGAGCGCCTCCAGGAGAGAGGCCCAAGCAAGACGCGCCCGGAGGAGCGTCTTGCCACATGTCAGCACTGGGTCTGACTGAGCGCCTCCAGGAGAGAGGCCCAAGCAAGACGCGCCCCGAGGAGCGTCTTGCCACGTGTCAACACTGGGTCTGACTGAGCGCCTCCAGGAGAGAGGCCCAAGCAAGATGCGCCCCGAGGAGCGTCTTGCCACGTGTCACCACTGGGTCTGACTGAGCGCCTCCAGGAGAGAGGCCCCAGCAAGACGCGCCCCGAGGAGCGTCTTGCCACATGTCACTACTCGGTTTGACTGAGCGCCTCCAGGAGAGAGGCCCAAGCAAGACGTGCCCCGAGGAGCGTCTTGCCACATGTCAACAATGGGTCTGACTGAGGGCCTCCAGGAGAGAAGCCCAAGCAAGACGCGCCCCGAGGAGCGTCTTGCCACATGTCAACACTGGGTCTGACTGAGGGCCTCTAGGAGAGAGGTCCAAATAAGACGCGCCCCGAGGAGCGTCTTGCCACATGTCAACAATGGGTCTGACTGAGGGCTTCCAGGAGAGAGGCCCAAGCAAGACGCGCCCCGAGGAGCGTCTTGCCACATGTCAAAACTGGGTCTGACTGAGCGCCTCCAGGAGAGAGGCCCAAGCAAGACGCGCCCCGAGGAGAGTCTTGCCACATGTGAACACTGGGTCTGACTGAGGGCCTCCAGGAGAGAAGCCCAAGCAAGACGCGCCCCGAGGAGCGTCTTGCCACATGTCAGCACTCGGTCTGACTGAGCGCCTCCAGGAGAGAGGCCCAAGCAAGACGCGCCCCGAGGAGCGTCTTGCCACATGTCAAAACTGGGTCTGACTGAGCGCCTCCAGGAGAGAGGCCCAAGCAAGACGCGCCCGGAGGAGCGTCTTGCCACATGTCAGCACTGGGTCTGACTGAGCGCCTCCAGGAGAGAGGCCCAAGCAAGACACGCCCCGAGGAGCGTATTGACACATGTCAACACTGGGTCGGACTGAGGGCCTCCATGAGAGAAGCCCAAGCAAGACGCGCCCCGAGGAGAGTCTTGCCACATGTCAACACTCGGTCTGACAGAGGGCATTCAGGAGAGAGGCCCAAGCAATACGCGCCCCGAGGAGCGTCTTGCCACATGTCACCACTGGGTCTAAATGAGCGCCTCCAGGAAAGCGGCCCAACCAAGACGCGCCCCGAGGAGCGTCTTGCCACGTGTCAACACTGGGTCTGACTGAGCGCCTCCAGGAGAGAGGCCCAAGCAAGACGCACCCCGAGGAGCGTCTTTCCACGTGTCACCACTGGGTCTGACTGAGCGCCTCCAGGAGAGAGGCCCAAGCAAGACACGCCCCGAGGAGCGTATTGACACATGTCAACACTGGGTCTGACAGAGGGCCTCCAGGAGAGAGGCCCAAGCAAGACGCGCCCCGAGGAGTGTCTTGCCACATGTCAACACTGGGTCTGACTGAGCGCCTCCAGGAGAGAGGCCCAAGCAAGACGCGCCCCGAGGAGCGTCAGGCCACATGTCACTACTCAGTCTGACTTAGCGCCTCCAGGAGAGAGGCCCAAGCAAGACGCGCCCCGAGGAGCGTCTTGCCACATGTCAGCACTGGGTCTGACTGAGCGCCTCCAGGAGAGAGGCCCCAGCAAGACGCGCCCCGAGGAGCGTCTTGCCTTATGTCAGCACTCGGTTTGACTGAGCGCCTCCAGGAGAGAGGCCCAAGCAAGACGCGCCCCGAGGAGCGTCTTGCCACATGTCAACAATAGGTCTGACTGAGGGCCTCCAAGAGAGAGGCCCAAGCAAGATGCGCCCGGAGGAGCGTCTTGCCACATGTCAACACTGGGTCTGAAAGAGGATCTCCAGGAGAGAGGCCCAAGCAAGACGCGCCCCGAGGAGCGTCTTGCCACATGTCACCTCTGGTTCTGACTGAGCGCCTCCAGGAGAGAGGCCCAAGCGAGACGCGCCCCGAGGAGCGTCTTGTCACATGTCAACACTGGGTCTTTCTGAGCGCCTCCAGGAGAGAAGCCCAAGCAAGACGCGCCCCGAGGAGCCTCTTGCCACATGTCAACAATGGGTCTGACTGAGGGCCTCCAGGAGAGAAGCCCAAGCAACACGCGGCTCGAGGAGCGTCTTGCCACATGTCAGCACTCGGTCTGACTGAGCTCCTCCAGGAGAGAGGCCCAAGCAAGACGCGCCCCGAGGAGCGTCTTGACACATGTCAACACTGGGTCTGACAGAGGGCCTCCATGAGAGAGGCCCAAGCAAGACGCGCCCCGAGGAGTGTCTTGCCAAATGTCAACACTGGGTCTGACTGAGCGCCACAGGGAGAGAGGTCCAAGCAAGACGCGCCCCGAGGAGCGTCTTGCCACATGTCACTACTCGGTCTGACTGAGCGCCTCAGGGAGAGAGGTCCAAGCAAGACGCGCCCCGAGGAGCGTCTTGCCACATGTCAACACTGGGTCTGACTGAGTGCCTCCATGAGAGAAGCCCCAGCAAGACGCGCCCCGAGGAGCGTCTTGCCACATGTCACTACTCGGTCTGTTTGAGCGCCTCCAGGAGAGAGGCCCAAGCAAGACGTGCCCCGAGGAGAGTCTTGCCACATGTCAACACTCGGTCTGACAGAGGGCATCCAGGAGAGAGGCCCAAGCAATAGACGCCCCGAGGAGCGTCTTGCCACATGTCACCACTGGGTCTGACTGAGCGCCTCCAGGAGAGAGACCCAACCAAGACGCGCCCTGAGGAGCGTCTTGCCACATGCCAACACTGGGTCTGACAGAGTGCCTCCAGGAGAGAGGCCCAAGCAAGACGCGCCCCGAGGAGTGTCTTGCCACATGTCACCACTGGGTCTGACTGAGCGCCTCCAGGAGAGAGGCCCAAGCAAGACGCGCCCCGAGGAGCGTCTTGTCACATGTCAACACTGGGTCTTTCTGAGCGCCTCCAGGAGAGAAGCCCAAGCAAGACGCGCCCCGAGGAGCGTCTTTCCACATGTCAGCACTCGGTCTGACTGAGCGCCTCCAGGAGAGAGGCCCAAGCAAGACGCGCCCAAAGGAGCGTCTTGCAACATGTCAACAATGGGTCTGACTGAGGGCCTCCAGGAGAGAAGCCCAAGCAACACGCGGCCCGAGGATCGTCTTGCCACATGTCAGCACTCGGTCTGACTGAGCGCCTCCAGGAGAGAGGCCAAAGCAAGACGCGCCCCGAGGAGCGTCTTGCCACATGTCAACAATGGGTATGACTGAGGGCCTCCCGGAGAGAAGCCCAAGCAAGACGCGCCCCGAGGAGCGTCTTGCCACATGTCACCACTTGGTCTGACTGAGCGCCTCCAGGAGAGAGGCCCAAGCAACACGCGCCCCGAGGAGCGTCAGGCCACATGTCACTACTCAGTCTGACTGAGCGCCTCCAGGAGAGAGGCCAAAGTAAGACGTGCCCCGAGGAGCGTCTTGCCACGTGTCAACACTGGGTCTGATTGAGGGCCTTCTGGAGAGAGGCCCAAGCAAGACGCGCCCCGAGGAGAATCTTGCCACGTGTCAACACTGGGTCTGACTGAGCGCCTCCAGGAGAGAGGCCCAAGCAAGATGCGCCCCGAGGAGCGTCTTGCCACGTGTCACCACTGTGTCTGACTGAGCGCCTCCAGGAGAGAGGCCCAAGCAAGACGCGCCCCGAGGAGCATCTTGCCACGTGTCACCACTGGGTCTGATTGAGCGCCTCCAGGAGAGAGGCCCCAGCAAGACGCGCCCCGAGGAGCGTCTTGCCTTATGTCACTACTCGGTCTGACAGAGGGCCTCCATGAGAGAGGCCCAAGCAAGACGCGCCCTGAGGAGTCTCTTGCCACATATCAACACTGGGTCTGACTGAGCGCCTCCAGGAGAGAGGCCCAAGCAAGACGCGCCTCGAGGAGCGTCTTGCCACGTGTCAACACTGGGTCTGACTGAGCGCCTCCAGGAGAGAGGCCCAAGCAAGATGCGCCCCGAGGAGCGTCTTGCCACGTGTCACCACTGGGTCTGACTGAGCGCCTCCAGGAGAGAGGCCCAAGCAAGATGCGCCCCGAGGAGCATCTTGCCACATGTCAACACTGGGTCTGACAGAGGGCCTCCAGGAGAGAGGCCCAAGCAAGACGCGCCCCGAGGAGCGTCTTGCCACATGTCACCTCTGGTTCTGACTGAGCGCCTCCAGGAGAGAGGCCCAAGCAAGACGCGCCCCGAGGAGCGTCTTGCCACATGTCAACAATGGGTCTGACTGAGGGCCTCCAGGAAAGAAGCCCAAGCAACACGCGGCCCGAGGAGCGTCTTGCCACATGTCAGCACTCGGTCTGACTGAGCGCCTCCAGGAGAGAGGCCCAAGCAAGACGCGCCCCGAGGAGCGTCTTGCCACATGTCAACAATGGGTCTGACTGAGGGCCTCCAGGAGAGAAGCCCAAGCATGACGCGCCCCGTGGAGCGTCTTGACACATGTCAAAACTGGGTCTGACAGAGGGCCTCCAGGAGAGAGGCCCAAGCAAGACGCGCCCCGAGGAGTGTCTTGCCACATGTCACCACTGGGTCTGACTGAGCGCCTCCAGGCGAGAGGCCCAAGCAAGACGTGCCCCGAGGAGTGTCTTGCCACATGTCAACACTGGGTCTGACTGAGCGCCTCCAGGAGAGAGGCCAAAGCAAGATGCGCCCCGAGGAGCTTCTTGCCACGTGTCAACACTGGGTCTGATTGAGGGCCTTCTGGAGAGAGGCCCAAGCAAGACGCGCCACGAGGAGCGTCTTGCCACATGTCAACAATGGGTCTTACTGAGGGCCTCCAGGAGAGAAGCCCAAGCAAGACGCGCCCCGAGGAGCTTCTTGCCACATGTCACCACTCGGTCTGACTGAGCGCCTCCAGGAGAGAGGCCAAAGCAAGATGCGCCCCGAGGAGCGTCTTGACACATGTCAACACTGGGTCTGACAGAGGGCCTCCATGAGAGAGGCCCAAGCAAGACGCGCCCCGACGAGCGTCTTGCCATGTGTCAACACTGGGTCTGACTGAGCGCCTCCAGGAGAGAGGCCCAAGCAAGATGCGCCCCGAGGAGTGTCTTGCCACATGTCAACACTGGGTCTGACTGAGCGCCTCCAGGAGAGAGGCCCAAGCAAGACGCGCCCCGACGAGCGTCTTGCCATGTGTCAACACTGGGTCTGACTGAGCGCCTCCAGGAGAGAGGCCCAAGCAAGATGCGCCCCGAGGAGCTTCTTGCCACATGTCACCACTGGGTCTGACTGAGCGCCTCCAGGAGAGAGGCCCAAGCAAGACGCGCCCCGAGGAGCGTCTTGCCACGTGTCACCACTGGGTCTGATTGAGCGCCTCCAGGAGAGAGGCCCCAGCAAGACCGGTCAGGCCTGCAGTGTACACATCAGAGACATGATGTTCTTTCACAGAACTGAGGTTGTTCATTACTAAATGAATTTTACAGGAATATTGTTATTATACTATTCAACAGGTTAATCATAATAATGTGTATTAAACCCACAACCTAGCAGTGAGGACAGAGGGACTTTATTTAAATTAGTACTTAATGGAAAGGATACATAATGATACATAAGAGCCATGTCATACATTCAGCCTAGGAATAGTAGCATTGTGCACTATTAAAAATATACACATGAATTGCTCGAATCCCATTGTTGCAAAGTAAAACTCTAATAAAACTCTAGTCTGACATCAACAGAGAAGACTTAGTGTATGTACTACAAATACAGCATTAGGATTTCGAGTGGACCGTGCACCTTGTGAACCATCAGAGGCTTATGACGCAACATATCTTCCAGTTGCTATTAGACAAGTTATAATTCTCGACCATTTTTCGGAACTGGTTTCTTGGGTCCGTGAGTAAATGCCAAATGAGATGATAGTCCTTAAGTAAGTTCCTGGCGATCCCACGTCACGCTCTTGCCCATCAGCCGGTGAACGCTGAGACGGAACTCGATGAGAGCGATGTATTTTTTAGTGCTCCGAATGCACTTCTAACAAGCGTGCGATTCACTTCGTGAGTAAACCGCAGCTACAGCTGATTCAAACAGTCAAGCCAACTTTCTACATCACAATATGCGTTTTGTAGTTAGTCGAGTTACCTTTTGTGTGGCGCATGCACGGGTTGTTAGCGTCCAGCTCCCAGCTTAGAGAGTCCTGTATTGACACAGACGTCAATACATCTCGATGTCATGCAACACACAAAGTCTGTCGCATACAGGTGGGTTAACACATGTACGATACCTTTTGTGTGGCGCATGCACGGGTCGTTAGCGTCCAGCTCCCGGCTTATAGAGAGTCCTGTATTGACACAGACGTCAATACATCTCGATGTCATGCAACACACAAAGTCTGTCGCATACAGGTGGGTTAACACACATGTACGATGTGTGCGATGGCACGCCCGTTTACAATGGGACACGACGATGATCATTGTTAACCAAATTCTTGTTTCTCACGACAGGTGGTAGCGTTGTCTCCTGCCCCTTGTCTTCGTGCACAGAGGGTGTTGTAATGTGCTCGTCATAGTCGCGATCGTTGTCACTCGAATCCGTTGTTCTCACGACAGGTGGTAGCGTTGTCTCCTGCATGTTGTGTTCGCGTGCGGCAAGCGTTGTGCTGTGCTCGTTATAATGGTTGTCTTCGTACAAAGGGGGTGTTGAATACTCCTTCGCGAGTAGTCTAGGAGGTGGTGTGATGGGACGTATCTCAGAGGCGTTATGTGAGCGTACCACCATGGCCTGAGCAACTGCAACTACTGAGAGTACACCCAGTACAGACAGCGAGATCTTTTTTTTCTTGGATGTTGTATGTGTGGGTACAGCCGCTTTAATGGCAGTGAGAGCAAGTGGGCAAATGTATTTATAGGTCACTAGCAGAAACTAAGGCACGTGGTCAGAGTGTAATCGTAACCACCGTAGCTCTTGTCATAATTTAATATACATAGAAATCAGAAACGGGCATGTCAGGATAGACATCGCGAGTGATAATGCGGCTAGTATCTGTGTGCGCTTGAGAGCACCTTGTTGTTCTACTGTGGTGCCAACGCCGCCGGGTCTGTAAATGTCATCGACCTTCTTTATATACGCATACGCTAAAGACCGTATATTCTCTATGGATTTGAACACGTCCTTTGTTTCGCGTAACGCTTGAGCTGTCTCGAGCGTGATGTTGTGAGTGTACGCCAGTGTTTCACGTGCACCGAGGTCCGAAAGGGCGTGCGCTACAACTATTAACCTTGGTTTGGGAGTGTGGCGAAACGCTCGCTCCGCTGTAATGGGCGGATGCAATGTTATCACCTGGTACGTTTCGTTAGTCGGGTCGTAACACACCGGTCCGTCACATGGACCGTCACATTGTATGGGGCACAGTAAGGACAACACGCCGCCGACCGTGACTTCGCACTCGACCGCGGTGGTGTTATCGATTTGCAAAGGATCACATACGCCTCTCCAGTCGCAATGAGGCACATTGTAGTCGACGCGACCGTCGGTCACCATAGCTTTCGTCAGCCAACACACTCGATTGCCCTTCGAAACATCGGTGATCAACGTGAGCGTAGAGGTCGCCGTCGCTTTACTGTACGCCAGGATATCCGTGTGTGAGTGCACGCTCGACGTCGATTGACAACCGGTCATGTCAGACCTGATCAGACCTTCCGAACACATGACCATTAGTTGTTGTGCGGCCGAGAGTATCGTGATCATACCGTTGAGATGTGTAGAAAGCGCGTACACGCCAGCCTTCCACGTTTCCAAAGTTTCCAGCAGTCTAGAGGGACTTGTCTTAGTGCGCACGGCTGTGCTGAATTTCCGTTGGGTAGACACAACGGCTTCGACCTCGCTTAGGATCTGTGGGCTCATGTACTCGTGGTAGGCCAAGACGTGTATAGTCGAGCGTGAAGAACCCCCGAACACTTGACCCGGTTTTGTTGTGGCGATATGCATGTCCAGTAACGCGGCAAAGTCCGCGTGTCTAGCGTGTATTGATTTTACAGCTCGCTCATACCCCAACAGTACGGTCCGTAGAAGTTCGTTCACTTGTTTCCATGCGCTCGTGGAACACAGGACATCGCAACCTCTGTGATACTCAAGTAAAGCGTCACACACCAGCTGCTTGCACGTTGGAAATACAATCGGTAGTAACTTCTTACTCCACTCTATGTTGAACTCGTATAGTATGTATATGGGCGGTTGCGGCGGTTTGCGCATTTTCTATCTACCCTCCGCTAATATGACTCTGTGGTAAGTCTCCTGAGATGGTGCGGTTGGAACTTGCGAGAGTGCACTATCGACGGTCGGCGTTTCCATTTCGTCAACTGTGCCATTTTCAGCCGCTGGCAAACGGCTGTCGACGGTCGATGCGAGACACCAACATAACGTTAGACCGCGACCCTCATGCCAGTTTTCTGTAGTACTGGTTGTAGTTTCTGGTGCACACTCGATACGCCATTACGATCACAATTGCGTTGATTAATAAATCCAGTGTTGTAGCGACTGCAGCCAGCGCCGTCGCGCAACTCGTGTCGGTGTTATCTCTCGATACTTTCATTCGTATCCAAGCATATGCAGAATCTACGGATCTGGTGAAGTTGCCTGTCACTAGCTTGCGCACGTTTGATATGGCACTTTGCGCGAGACTCACACAACCTGCAGTGGCGACCGTCGAGTCAGTGCAAAGTTTTTCCGATATATCGCTCGCAACATCGTTTGTCATTTGCTGTACACTGCGCACACTGGCCGCGAGGTCGCGGAGAGGGTCTTCGTTACGAGTTGTGTAATATCCGCTGACTTGCCGATTCAATTCTGGTGGCGCTGACCCAAACGAGAACGCTTTTAAGGCGCATATCGTGGTAACTCTGGTAGCGCCGTGGTTGACGAGGACGATCATCTTTAGCAATAGTTCATCTCGAAGCGCAACGATGGTGAGGGCGACGGGTTGTCCGGTTCCGCCTTCAGGCCACTCGGTTGCCGCTAGATTGCCCAATGCCACACATGCAGACGAACCCTGTACACACTCAATGACCCGTGTGCGATCGTTGATTTCTGCTAGTATGTTTGCTAGTTCTACGTGCTTCCACGGATCGGGCGTGGGCACGCGCTTGTTTTAGAGGCGTTTTCGCGCAGCCTCTACCCTGCACGACCGCTCGTGGCCGCACTAGCTATATTTATCTTTATTTGTTTCACACACACACACACACACACACACACACACACACACACACACACACACACACACACACACACACACACACACACAGGCCCTTGCGTGCAAACCCTGGTCAGGCCTGCAGTGTACACATCAGAGACATGATGTTCTTTCAAAGAACTGAGGTTGTTCATTACTAAATGACTTTTACAGGAATATTGTTATTATACTATTCAACAGGTTGATCATAATAATGTGTATTAAACCCACAACCTAGCACTGAGGACAGAGGGACTTTATTTAAATTAGTACTTAATGGAAACGATACATAATGATACATAAGAGCCATGTCATACATTCAGCCTAGGAATAGGCTATTAAAAATATACACATCAATTGCTCGAATCCCATTGTTGCAAAGTAAAACTCTAATAAAACTCTAGTCTGACATCAACAGAGAAGACTTAGTGTATGTACTACAAATACAGCATTAGGATTTCGAGTGGACCGTGCACCTTGTGAACCATCAGAGGCTTATGACGCAACATATCTTCCAGTTGCTATTAGACAAGTTATAATTCTCGACCATTTTTCGGAACTGGTTTCTTGGGTCCGTGAGTAAATGCCAAATGAGATGATAGTCCTTAAGTAAGTTCCTGGCGATCCCATGTCACGCTCTTGCACATCAGCCGGTGAACGCTGAGACAGAACTCGATGAGAGCAATGTATTTTTTAAGTGCTCCGAATGTACTTCTAACAAGCGTGCGATTCACTTCGTGAGTAAACCGCAGCTGCAGCTGATTCAAACAGTCGAGCCAACTTTCTACATCACAATATTTGTTTTGTAGTTAGTCGAGTTACCTTTTGTGTGGCGCATGCACGGGTCGTTAGCGTCCAGCTCCCAGCTTAGAGAGTCCTGTATTGACACAGACGTCAATACATCTCGATGTCATGCAACACACAAAGTCTGTCGCATACAGGTGGGTTAACACATGTACGATACCTTTTGTGTGGCGCATGCACGGGTCGTTAGCGTCCAGCTCCCGGCTTATAGAGAGTCCTGTATTGACACAGACGTCAATATTTACAAACCATAAATGCTAATGACTCCATTCCTTTTTGTGGTTGTAGGGGCTGTTGATTGGAGTACATTAAAACAAACCTGATCTCTCTAGGACATTCAGAAGCCAAGTTATAAGCCCACAAATGTGTAACTGGACTACTTCTTTAAATTGACACCAGATCCGGTGACCTTTGGGACATGGTGTGACCCCCTTAGGAAAGTGCTAACATCATGAAACGTTCAGATCACTTACAACTATATAGATTCTACCTTCCTGTAACGTTTCAGCCTGATTGGACCTTGTTTTCACACAAATGGATCCAGAATGATGTGAAATTGTGCTTCGTGCAACATAATTCTGGTTGCCATTTACAAACCATAAGTGCTAATGACTCCATTCCTTTTTGTGGTTGTAGGGGCTGTTGATTGGAGTACACTAAAACAAACCTGACCTCTCTAGGACATTCAGAAGCCAAGTTATAAGCCCACAAAGGTGTAACTGGACTACTTCTTTAAAGTGACACCAGGCCCGGTGACCTTTGGGACATGGTTTGACCCCCTATGGGAATGTGAGATCATCATGAAACGTTCAGATCACTTACAACTCAAAAGATTCTACCTTCTTGTAACGTTTCAGCCTGATTGGACCTTGTTTTCACACAAATGGACCCAGAATGATGTGAAATTGTGCTTCGTGCAACATAATTCTGGGTGCCATTTACAAACCATAAGGCTAATGACTCCATTCCTTTTGTGGTTGTAGGGGCTGTTGATTGGAGTACACTAAAACAAACCTGATCTCTCTAGGACATTCAGAAGCCAAGTTATAAGCCCTCAAATGTGTAACTGGACTACTTCTTTAAATTGACACCAGATCCGGTGACCTTTGGGACATGGTTTGATCCCCTTAGGAAAGCGCTATCATCATGAAACGTTCAGATCACTTACAACTAAATAGATTCTACCTTCCTGTAACGTTTCAGCCTGATTGGACCTTGTTTTCACACAAATGAACCCAGAATGATGTGAAATTGTGCTTCGTGCAACATAATTCTGGGTGCCATTCACAAACCATAAATGCTAATGACTCCATTCATTTTTGTGGTTGTAGGGGCTGTTGATTGGAGTACATTAAAACAAACCTGATCTCTCTAGGACATTCAGAAGCCAAGTTATAAGCCCACAAATGTGTAACTGGACTACTTCTTTAAATTGACACCAGATCCGGTGACCTTTGGGACATGGTTTGAT